>NC_072408.2:106138636-106779090 GCF_028858775.2 Pan troglodytes | reverse complement strand
CTGGCTGAAAGTATCAATTAGATATGAGGACAGAATGAAGAAATTCTAAGTCCTGGAAGGATTAAACAATTTATATCTTATGTGTGATTTCATAGAAAGCTTCTGGAGGATGAGCTTCCATAAAACAAGGGAGAAAATCAATAAAGAGAAAGACATAGGATTCAGGAGAACAGACTCAATATGGCAGGGCAGAGAGAAGTTCCAGAAAAGCAACTGTTCACTAGGCCTTGAGAGCAACCACTCAGATTAGAGAAAAAGGATGGAGGGTTATTGGGGGGGTGGTTTTGAGGGGAACAAATAAAAATGAAGTATTTGGTGTGTTTGAATGTTTGGAAAAAAATGAACAGAACAAATGTGTTGGACTCAGAAAAAATAGTGATAGGTAAATGAAAAACTAAGCAAATGAAACAAATGATAACTATTAACTTCAGAAAATAACATTTTTATAAGCATGGAAACATAAACATAATTACATTACATTATCTGGCTCAGTAATGAAGAATATTTATGTAGTCACAATAATGTTGCAAACACTACGAATATAAATATATATTCATACGGGGAAAGGAAAGTATGTGTGGTGGGGAAGGAGAGTGGGGAGGATGGGGGGAAGGCTGATGGTGCAAGCAAGCCAAAGTCTCAGTTACTATAATAGGAATTCAAATGATAGTCTTGAGAATTTATCAGTCAGGAAATATCCAAATAAGCTTAATATTTAGATGAGAACAAGCTACTAAAAGAATTGGAACAGGCCAGGTGAAGTGGCTTACGCCTGTAATCTCAGCACTTTGGGAGGCCTAGGCAGGTGATTGTTTGAGCCCAGGAGTTTGAGACAAGCCTGGGCAACACAGACAGAGCTCGTCTCTGCTAAAAAAAAAAAAAAAAAAAAAAAAAAAAAATTAGCTGAGCATGATGGCGTGCACCTGTAATCCCAGCTATTTGGGAGGCTGAGGTGAGAGAATTGCTTTAGCCTGCAGTGAGCTGTGATCGTGCTACTGCACTCCAGTCTGGGTTACAGAGTGAGACCCTGTCACAAACAAACAAACAAACAAGAGTGGCTTGTGGAGTATGGAACTAGAGCAAGCATTGACAATTTTTTTTTTCTGTAAAGCACTAGAAAGTAAATATTTTAGGTCTTGTGGACCACATAGTCTTTGCTATTATAGGGTGAAAGCAGCCATTAACAATCTGTAAATGAGTGGACATGGCTGTGTTCCAGTAGAATTTTATTTACAGAGACAGATGGTGGGTTGAATTTGCCCTGTGGGCCATAGTTTGCTAACCTCTAGACTAGAGGGCAAAAGAGGATGGCAGAGGGATGACTTTTTTCTTTTGAATCCAAGCTTAGTTTTTGGACTTGGCTGTCTTTTTTGTTGTTGTTGTTGACTGTAATGTAAATATAAGAGAGTAATCTTCCATCTGACTCCTCACATTAGTCCCCTCTTCTCCTTTTCTCCTTTTTCATGTCTGAGATTCTAGTTTAGGCTCTTCCCTGAACTATTGCAGTAACTTATTAACCCCAATATTTGGCTTCCAGAATGTGCATCCAATCTATCTTTATTTGTAAAGAGTTTGTGCTACTTGACCTACTCACCATTCTCCAAATGTTGATCCTGATTTCTTGCTTCTGTGTTTTTTGCTGTTCCTCCTGGAAATGTTCTCCTTCTTTGCCATCTCAGCTTTTCAAAACTGTGTATATCTTTCCAAGTTTTACCTGAAATAACTGCTTCCCTAAGAAACTGTTCCTGGTTTCTCTCCACCAGCCTCCAAACTCCCATCCAACTAGCCAACCAGAAGTGATTTGCCTCTTCTTTGGGAGAGACTGAGTTTGGAGTCAGTCTTGAATTTGAATCTGTACCCTACAATATACTTGGTATATGATCTTGAAAAATATTTTTGATCTGCCTGAGGCTTTTTCTCATGTATAAATATTTCATATGGCTCTTAAGAGGGTTAAAAGTGGTTTAATTTGTTTTCTTATCTTCATTTGGCTTTCCACAATTAATATAGCTCAACCTCACAGTATAGTCATTTGTGTGCTTCTCCTATCCCCCAACACTTAGCAGCTGGGCTCAGATTGTGTCTTCCCCATCTTAAATATCCTGAAGCCATGATCAGAAAGTATTGATCTGATTGAATGCAATTCAATTAAGAATGACATATTTACAGTGTTGATCCTTAGCTGAAGCATTCTGATTTTATGGTAAAATTAGAGAAATTTTGTATTCTCCAGTTTGCCTGTTTCCTAATCTCTGTTACATCGTCTATTTTTATTAGTTCATATCTGTTTTCTCCTACATTGCAAAGGAGGTGCGATGTTGGGGAGGAGAATAGAGTGACTTGATTTTTCCTTTGATGGGAACTAAGCCATATGTTTATATTGAGTCAGCTACTCCAGCCTCTGAATTCTCAATCAGATGGTCAGCAGTGTTTAATTGAATTCCCAATATGTGCAAGGCTACGCTAGGTGCTGTCACTCCAGGGAGATGTAACCATCTGGAGGAACTTTTTCAAAGAGCCTAGAATATGTTTCTTTGTATCTAAATTAAAATGATACTAATTTTGGCAAAGTAAATATTTGGCATAAAAGGTGTCTTTTGCCTCTGCCTTTTTTTTTAAAATTCTTTCTTCAAATCTCCAATAAAAGGCATCCTTCTTTTTTTTGCTATGGCCAGGATGGCATACTTTTTCCTTGATTTCTTTCCTTCCTATTTATAGGTAATTTGTGTAATACAAGGTTCTATTTAAAATCTTCTTCAAGGTCTTTTCGCTTTTGGATCTTTTTCAACTTTAAATGTGTACATGTGGTAGGCAGAATCCTAAGATGGCCCTCTAAGATTTCTGCCATAATTTCTAGGACCGTAAATATGATGGCTGTTACTTCCATAATTATGTTAGGTTATACAGCACAGGGGGTTTTGAGATATAATTGAGGTTCCTAATCAGTTGACCTTAAGGTAGGGAGGTTATCTGGGTCTAATACAGTCACATGGGCCCTTTGAACAGATTTTTTTCTAGCTGCTATTAGAAGAAGAAGTCAGGGACATTCAAAATATGATAAAGGTCCAGTGCACCATTGCTGACTTTGAAGATGGAGATGAGCACATGCAGGGGCCGGAGAACAGCATCTAGGAGTTGAGAGCAACCTCCAGCCAATAGCCAGCAAGGAAATGGGGACTTCAGTCCTATTTGCTGTGTGGAACTGAATTCTGCCAACCACCTGAATATGCCCGGAGGTCTTATTCTCTAGAACTTCCAGATAAGAGCCCAGTTTGGTTGACACCTTGATGCTGGCTTTGTGAGACTTGAAGCAGAGACCCCAGCTAAGCTCACTCAGACTTCTGACCTACAAAACCTTGAGATAATAAGTTTGTAATAATTTGTTTTGTGGCAACAGAAAACTGATATAGCACTGGTCTTCTGTATTAGGAAATGAATTCTATTTCCTGCTCCACTAGTTGTTGCTCTATTTTTTATTCTTTTCATTGTTACGTTTCTAAACTCAATGATTTAAACTCACTGTCTCAATTTTCTTGCCACTTGTTTTTTCCTGAACTCCCATGCCTCTGTCTCCCTGGTGTCCAAAAATGGCTTCATGATGACTAGCCTTCTTAGTAAACTTAGAGGCCTCAGATCTCATTTACTTTGGTGTTTTGTATTGCACTTGATTTTTCTCCCCTGAAATTTTCTTTTCTGTTTTTTTTTTTTTTGTATTACTTTATGATTCTGTATCCCCCTCCCCAGTGCTTTTGTCCTCTTCACAAACCTTGCTGACCAGTATCAGAGTTGAATTTAGGACCTATTTCAGGGAACTGGAAAAGGTAAATAAGAAAACAGGATTTGAAGAGAAGAGTCTTTGGAGCAGTACAACTTAATTTTCCTAGGCAGCTTTGTTAGCATAAGACTCTTCCTAAAGAGCCACAGGTCCTCCTTGGCCATTTTCCTGTAGTCATTATATAGATCAATTACCTACTGCCCCAGTACTGCTTCCTACCAAACCACCACAAACTTGCTGTCTTAAAAACATAATCATTTGTCATTTATGTATCTGCTGATCTTGGTGGGGCTCAGCAAGGTGGCACTGCTGCAGGCTTGGTGGGTCGTGGTTCTGCATGTTGCAGATTGTTGCAATATGTGTTTGCAGTGGTGGTAGTACTCCATGTATTTCTGTCCTCCTTTGTGGAATGGTCTAGCCATGCCATGTTCTTCTCATGCCCATAGCAGAGGTGCAAGGGGGAAACTGTTAACATGTAAGGACTCTTTAAGGCTTGGCTTTGGAACTGGCATATACTGTCAATTCCAGCTCATTCTGTTAGCCAAGCAAATCACATGGCCAAAGTGTAAACCAAAGAGTGGGAGAAAACACTCAGATATAGATGGAATCATATCCATTGCCCAAAATTTCATATATTGAAGCCCTGACCCCCAATGTGATGGTATTTGGGGATGGGGCCTTTGAGATATAATTAGGTTTAGATGAGGTCATGAGGGTAGGGCCCTCATGATGGGCTTAGAGCTTTTATAGGAAGAGACACCAGAGAGCTTGCTCTCTTTCTCTCTTTGTCATGTGAGGACACAGCGAGAAGGTGGCCATCTGCACGCCAGAACTCTACCATGCTGGCACCCTGATCTCAGATTTCCAGCCTCCAGAAATGTGAGAAAATAAATTTCTGTTTAATAATCCACCCAGTCTATGGTATTTTGTGCAAGGATTACATATCTGATAAAGGTCACTGATCTAGCCAAGAATGGAGAATTGGGGCAAAAAATGCATGCTGTCAGAGACATTGAGTAGTATCTCATATTCTCTCCTCCTCCTTTCCCCACTCAGAGCAAGAATGTCTACTCTTTCTGGTCTTTTTAAAAACTCTGTCTATATCCTGTATTAATCATTACAGGTTAGGTTATCCTTCCATAACAAACAACCTCCAATTTCTCAGTGAGTTAACACCACCAGAGTGGATCTGGGGGATTCTCCATGGCAGCCTCCCTCCAGATATTGGCTCTGCATTCTACACTGTACCTGTCTATAACACCTCCACGGTAACAAGTGATTGCCATGGCAGGTTCGGGGAGCCAAACACCAGCAATTAAATGCTTTGGTCCCAAAGTGACACATTATCATTCTTGTTTGGGCAGAACTAGAGGAGAACCACGTATTGGTGAACATCAGTTATGATGTCTACTCTCTCTCCTCCCAGGCCTGTTTTCTTCTCTGGGCTTCATTTCTTCCTGCAACAGGGGAAATTGAGCTAGAGAACTTTCTGCTCAGTCTGTGTTCCACGTCACCAACAGTCTCGCAGCTGCTTTGCCTTGCTGCCTTGGTGTTCTGGATTAAGTGCCCATGACCTCCACAAGAGTCACCTAATTTATGAGAAATATCTGTGGGCATCCCTGAGGACTTGCCTCGCAGACCTGGCTCATTATATTGTGAGACAATTGCTTTTGAAGAATGAAATATATCCACCTTAATTTGGTGTCTGAGATTTTCTAATTCTAGCCCAAATTTGTTTTCAAGGATCATCTACTACTACAAACTTCAATCTAAACTGACACCGTGTTGTTACTTAGATATAACCTCAGCCTTAATCTCATGCTACTTTTGTTTTTGTCCACTTTGCTGTAGCCACATTGGCTTTTTTTTTTTTTTTTCTGGTTTTACAAACACGCCAAGCTTGTTCCTACTTCAGGGCCTTTGCACCTGGTATTTCCTTTGGCATATTCTCCCTCAGCTCCACTCTATTTTATCACTTTCTTCCCAGGTTAAATGTCATCACCTCAGAATGGCCTTTACTACCTTACCTGGAATGTTTCCCCTCCAGTCCCCATAGCACATCACCTTCACATCACTTACCTCTAACAGAAATCATTTCATATCTTTGTCTTTGTTTATTGTCTGTCTTTCCCAACTGGAATGTAAACCCTCTTAGGGTAGGTGCCTCCTCTGAATTTTTCACTGTTGTAACCCTGGCACTTAGAAGAGTGGTTGGCACATAATTGCTTAGTAAAATTAGCTGCTAAGTTGATGCTGGCTTCTCAGCTTTTGGCTTCCTTCACCTGGCTACCTCTCCCCATCCCCATTTCAGCATGTCTAAATCTTACACATTCTCCAAAGTCAGCTTAAAGGCCAGCTTCTTCTTGAGTTTTTCACTTATCTATGTCTCCAGTTTTTCCCTAGCAATCCCTAGCAAGAAGGCATCTCTTGCCTCCTCTGAACATTCATAATATCCAACAAAAATATTTCTAGGTATCATTCTCAAAGGACTACAATACTTTTCAGATTCAGTATGCTTCTTAATCTCACAACAACCCAGTGATAAAGTCCTTATAGATTAAGAATCTTGGAGAGGTCCTGCAACTTGTAAGAAATCCCATCATGCCTGGAAGTCTTGTGTTTTGCCTGCGAGTCCAGCACCCATTCCTCCACATTACAAGTGACATTCATTTCCCCCACACATGTAGGTTATACACAAATAAAATAAAGTGTAATCCTTGTCCCAGTAGGAACAACATCACATTGTATCTAGCTCTGTCCTTCCATGTCTGTGTGGCTAGGAGGAGGTGAGTATTGATTTTCATGGGAACCCTGAGGAGCAGCATCTGACGGCCAAGGGCCACTGGGAAGGAGGCCTTCCAGGAGGAGATGCACTGTGAGTCTAGTTTCAAAGGAAGAGAAGTCAGCCAGATTGATACGAAAAGATGGAAACTCAGGGTTGATACAGCCACAGGGGCAAACTTGCAGAAAGGATATTCGCTGGGCCTAGGCCCAAGAATTCCCTTATTGGCGACTGTTGCTCAAGTCATAGGCCCCTCTCACTTGATTCTGGAGCATGAAGATGGGGTAAATTTGGATGCTGCTGAGAGGAAGAGTGCCCTTCTGCTCCCAGGCTGCTAAGATCTCTTGAAGTTTAGGGGCTGACGAAGAGAAAATAACCTTGGGTGGAGGAGTGGGGAAAGGATTTATAGGAGAAGGAGCAGGAGTTGAACAATGAGAACATATGGGCACAGGGAGGGGAACATCACACACTGGGGCCTGTCGCGGGGTGGGGGCTAGGGGAGGGATAGCATTAGGAGAAATACCTAATGTAGATGATGGGTTGATGGGTGCAGCAAACCACCATGGCATATGTATACCTATGTAACCTGCATGTTCTGCACATGTATCCCAGAACTTAAAGTATAATTTAAAAAAAAGAGAAGGAGTTGTAGTTTCAAAGCTTAGAACCATGAACAGTGATATGTTTCAGCTGTGTCCCCACCCAAATCTTGAACTGTAGCTTCCATAATTCCCGCATGTTGTGGGAGGGACCTGGTGGGGGGTAATTGAATCATGGGGGTGGGTCTTTCCCATACTGTTCTCATGATAGTGAGTAAGTCTCACGAGATCTGGTTTTATAAAGGGGAGTTCTCTTACACAAGTTTTCTCTTGCCTGCTGCCATGCAGGACATGACTTTGCTCCTCCTTTGCCTTCTGCCGTGATTGTGAGTCCTCCCCAGCCATGTGGAACTGAGAGTCAGTTAAACCTCTTTCCTTTATAAATTACCCAGTGTTGTGTATATCTTTATTAGCAGCGTGAGAACTGACTAATACAGACAGCTAAAGCCAGAAGAGTGGAGAAAGGACACAGTCTCTGGTATCTGCACTGGGCAGGTCTTATTTTGTGCTGCAGTTTTATAACCGTTTTACTTGTGCCTACAGTGACATCTAATTTGTAATTAGGATGGTTTTACTTGAAATTATCAAAAAGCTCGGCTTAAATGGCCTTAAACAAAGAAAGAGGTGTTTTGGATCATGTAACTGAAAAGTCCAAAGAAAGGATGGGTTTCAGATGTGGTTTGATCAGAGTTTCATTCTTTAGAGCCATAATTCTCTCAGCTCAATCCTCCTCTATGTTGCCTTCAGCACAAGTGGGCTTCTTTCAGGTAGCAAAATGTATGCAACAGTTCCTGACCTCACCTCAGCACATTTTGTCGATCAGGATTGTCCTCTTTTCCATTAAATCAAAGTCCCAGGTTTCATTCTGATAGGACCAACTTAGGTTGTGTGGTCATTCGTGAATCAAATACCCTGATAACACAGATAAGATGGTGCTGATTTCTGAGACCATTGGTAGCAGTGGAATTAATTCCATCCAAACTCCGTGGCTGTTCTTCAACAACAGGGTAGAATAAAGGCATTCTACCCTGTCCACTGTATTCTTCCTTTTCCTCTGGAAGCTTAGACATACAAGCTCCATGAGCTTGGGATCCTACCTAGCTTGTTCTCTGGTGTATATTCTCCAGTTTTGAGTTTATGGTGGGCATTCAATAAATACTTATTGAATGAATACATCAAGTATTTTATGCATCTTTGATTTATGCCTTTACTGGATCTTCTATCTCTGCTCTTTCCTATTCTAAAAAAAATGTTGCTTTTTTTGTCCACTTTTTCTCCAACAAAAGACATACTCATATAATCTTTCCTTAGCCTAAATTTTTTTCTTCCTTCTGTTGTCCCTCAAGCTATTGTTCCATCATTTTCTTTTCCTTCATTTTCAGACTTCAAGAGAGCAGTTTGTTCCAGCTATCTCCACTGCCTCACCATTCACTGATACCTTAACTCCTTGCAAACTGAGTTTTCCCTTATCACTCTGCTGCTCTCTCAAATGTCACTAATACATTTCTTTTATTCCCAAACCCAGTGGCCTTTTTGTCAGTCCTAATTTTCCGTGATTTCTCTGTTGCAAATAATGCTGTTGATGGTCCATGCTTCTGGAAACACTTATTGTTGTCCTGATGATCCTTTTGCCTCTGATTGCTCTCCTCTTTCCTGGTTTGGCTTGGTTTGATTTTCTGATAATTTTCTCTTAATTCTTCCCTTTGCCTTCTCTCATCTCGTTAAATATGGATCATCTCCAAGGTTCTACATGTTTCACCCTTTCTTACCTTGTCTGCTCTCAATTTCAGCTCTCATATTTATGCTAGATGCCTTTCAAATCATAAGCCCTAATCTGTGCTCTGTCCTCCAGTTCTGAATTTGCAACTAATTCAGGAACATTTTCACTTGCATATTCCACACAAAGCCAGTGTGTCAGAATCTGTCCATACCGTCCTCCCTGTCCACCTTCTTCTGTTTTGTTCTTCCATTCTCTGCATGGTGATGCCATCCTCTTAGTTTCTGTTCTCAAAATTTAAGAGAGGCATTGACTTCTCCCTTTCTTCATTTATTGTGTTATTCTGAAAGGGCTGAAATAAAGTCTACCATATTCTACATTTTCAAACTGTCTTTTAAAATTCAACTTAAATGCTCCTTCCTCTATGATGCCTTTCCTTATCTTAGCTAGGAGATCAGTTTTCAATCAGTTTTTCTTATTGAGATGACAGATTGACTCTCAACTCTGAGGTGAAGGACTACAGCTTATTTTATTTTTCCTGTCTCCAGCTCCTGGCAGTGTCTGGTAGATATGTAGTAGTTGCTCAAAAGATGTTTGTGGAATGGATAACTAACTGATTGTTCTATTGATTTTATCTGTTTAATATCCCTGTCGTTATTATTTTTTTTAACTTTCTATTCCCACTGCCTTTATTCTACTTCAGGTCCTTGTTATCTTTGATCTAGACTCCTATAATGATCTCTTGACTTCTTCATTTTCTCTTTTTTGTAGTCTGCCATGTACATTACTTTTAGATATACTTTTGAAAGCACAGATCTAGTTATGTCACTACATTCCATAAAGATCTTCAGTGACTCCTTATTTCCAACCAAATAAACATACTTCAGTTTGACTTTTCAAGGTCTTCTGTCATTTCACCTTAAGTGATCTTTTGTTCTTCATGTCCCTGTCTTCTATATTTACTAGGCAAATTGAGCGATTTGTCCTCTATATTCCTGCCTCTGTTTATTTATTCCTTTAATGAATATTTGTTGAACATCTGTGACATACTAGATATTCTGCTAGGTACTAAGGAGACCATTGAAAAAGTATAGTCTCAGCCCTCTCAGAACTTGACGTCTATTGAGGAAGAGAGACATTCAATAATTACGTACATAATATTTCATTGCAGTTATGAAGGCATATGCTGCTGCTTTTGATTGAAATGAAGGCTACTATAGTCTGTATTTTCAAATTCTATCTTTTAAAATCTAACTTAAATGCCCCTTCCTCTGTGATGCCTTTCCTTATCTTAGCTAGAAGTCATCTTTCACCCTCTAAGCTCTGGTCCCACTTAACTTGTATCTTCTCATGACTCATCTCATGCTTTGCTTTGTATTATTATGTGTGAATATTCTTTCTCTTACAAGGCATTTAAATTGTTAGTGTGGAATTTGAATCACTTTCAACTTTGCATATCTTAGTATCTTTCTCATAGCAAGTTGGAAGCGTTAAGTAAGATGTAATGTGGGATCCATCTTTTCAGGTATTTATTTTAAGTATCATTTTTTTTGGCTTTGTTGATTGGCTGTATGTTCATCAGTTTGATTCATCAGGTATTAGCAGGGGAGAGACCAGGATGTGAATCTTGCCCCTGATAGGAGCGAATAGAGGTAACCTACAGATTATCTTTCATTTACTCTGCCTAGTTTTTTTTCCCCCTGAAACCCCCATAAATGTTTTTGTTTTGTTTTATTATTAGCTTCTATATTGCTGATTTTTAACATTGTTACATTTAGTGCCTTATTGTATCTAGAGGTTATACTGCTTTACATTATTGTACATTTCATTTATTGTCATTCCCTATTTAGGACATTGTTGTGTCAGCCATAGAACTGACCCAGATGTTCACAAACAGGGCACTCAGAGATACCTTGAGGCATTGTGGGAGTATAGATTAGGCTATGCTTTGCATGCTCATCTCTGGGCGTATAATCAAGCTTTACTTAGAGTAAATGTGTATTCTTTCCAATTATTTGGCTTTTATTTCTTGCAATTTTTGGAGATGTGCTTATGCATTTACTAATGTTATAGGAATGATTTTGTCAGACAACATTGAATATTTTGTCTACCTAAATTGTCAATGAAAGTACGTCTTAACTGTTAATGATTTGCAAAAAGCCTTTTTAACATTGTATACAATTAAAGGAAATTAAAATAACTTTCTCTTAAATGTGCAAACTTAATTTTATTAGCTGTCCATTTGGAACTAGGTTATTGGTTTCATGTTCCCTTTACATGAAAAATTATAGTGAATCTCCTTTTACAAAGGAGAAAATTTCATTACTCTAGGATTATGTCTTATCTCACATTTTATAACACGTAACTAACTGAATTTACTCTTTAAAAGGTGAGCATTAAATAAATACAGTAACAGTTGAACACTTTTCTGCTTCTCAATGTTGAATAATAAAAAGAGAAACCTTGTCATTTGTTTTTAGTTACCTTGATCCTGATAAGATCATGCTAACACATCACTTTCATTCCTTATGTGAAAATATTTATACTACAATGAGCCTGTGATGATGAGACTTCTGGAAGAATGATGGAAAGAACCTTCATGTGGCCGGGCACAGTGGCTCACACCTGTAATCCCAGCACTTTGGGAGGCTGAGGTGGGAGGATTGCTTGAGCCCAGGAGTTTGAGACCAGCCTGGGAAACACAGATCCCATCTCTACAAAAAATAGAAAAGTACCTGGCTGTGGTCACAGTCACCTGTAGTCCTAGATACTCAGGGGCTGAGGCAGAAGAATTCCTTGAGCCCAGTAGGTCGAGGCTGCAGTGAGTTATGATTGTGCCACTGCACTCCAGTCTAGGTGACAGAGCAAGACCCTGTCTCAAAAGAAATTTTTTAAAAAAGAACCTTCAGATGATATATAAGCCTACTCTGGTTTGTTTGTAATGAATGCAGGCCCCCAAATAAGCTATTGTTTAAGAAAAGGTGGTTATTATATCTGAAAGAAAATAGGAGGCATATATTTTTACTTTTTTGGATTAAGTGGGAATGACAGTTTTCTTCTACACCTTAAGCTTGCCCTCTCTACCAGCGTCTGCGGGGCCGCTTGATCCTTCAAATTTCTCATTTTTACCTAACAGGCCTGATGGCTCATTCTGAGCATTTAGTTGGGAAATGGAAGGTCCTTACTCTCTGAGAATGTACAAGGCAGGAATTAGCAGCTGATCTTTAGTTTTTGATCTGTTAATTGGGCAGCCATACTGGCTATTTTGGCAATATTGGTGGCAAATTGCCGCTTGAATCTTACAAAAGGTTCTGGCTGTGTGACCAACTCTGGTTTTCTCTAGCATGTGGGCTGGGGATTTCATGTCACCAGTGGTGACTGGATGTTCAGAATACTTGAGTTTACCTCTTATGATATGTTAGCAACTTGAATAATATAAGAAGAAAGATGTGTTAGTCATCTATTGTTGTATAACAATATTACCATAAACTTAGTGGCTTAAAGCAATGTGTACTTGTTATCTCATAGTTTTTGGGGCCAGGAGTCAGGGCACAGCTGACTTGAATCCTCTGCTCAAGGTCTCACAAAGCTTCAATCAACATATTTGCCAGTACTTAGTTTTCAACTGGGGCTCAATTAGGGAAGGAGATGTTTTCAAGCTCACTTCAGCTGTTGGCAGAATTTAATTCCTGTGGTTGTAGGACTGAGGGTTTCAATTTCTTGCTGGCTATCAGTCCAGAGCCAGCTTCAGCAACTAGAATCGTCCTGCAGTTCCTGGCCATATGGCCACTTGCTTCCTTAAAGCCGGTAAAAGACGGAGACTCCAACAAAATGGGTATGACAAGTTTGTGTAACATAATCACATAGTCATGTACATGTATCCCATCTGTTGTGTCACCTTTGCTTATTCTTTTGACTAGAAACAAACCACAGGTCCTGCCCATACTCAAGGGGAGGGATCACAATGGTGCATGGAAACTAGGAAATGGGGATTATGAAGATCGTGTTCAGAGCCCACCTGACATCAGAAGAGAAAGGAAAATTGGGTCGATTCTGCTCCCAGGATTTTCTTTTCACTTATTATATATAACTTGAGGGCAGGATTCATGTCTGATTTATCATGTATCTTCTCTTTGCTACCATCACCCACCTACTAGACAATGTGTTACACTTAGTAGAAACTCAGTTGGTACTTGCAAGCTTAACTGTTATGCTATAAATCTAGTATCAAAGAAAGAAAATAAATACCCCTTTTCTCAGAAGAAGGTATTCTAGTGCTCTACATGTATTTAATTTGGGAGAATACAGATCACCTTGTTAAATCAGTGTAGCAATATGATAGCTGTTTGAAGATTTGGAACCATATGCCACGTTGTCAGGAGAGACTAGCAACTGTATCAGGAGGCCTTCTTTTCATAGTGTTCTACTTCTTTGTCTATCAGCGTTGCCTCCCAATCAGCAGGCAAAATTATCAAGGGCTTTTGATTTTTGTCTGTGAGAAGAATATAAGCTGCCAGATCAAAGGAG
This sequence comes from Pan troglodytes, assembly GCF_028858775.2. NCBI lineage: Eukaryota > Metazoa > Chordata > Mammalia > Primates > Hominidae > Pan > Pan troglodytes. Next base: position 106,765,690 of record NC_072408.2, on the reverse strand, counting down.
AAGTGGGTATTTCTAACTCTGAGACTTGTTTTCCTAAATAATCATATTCAACATTGTAGAAATATTAATTATGTGTATACTTATTGACCATGTAGCTGTAGAATTGACATTTTGCTTACACCAAAGCTATGCTGTTTGTTTTTCTTCTTTCTTGGGTAGTTAAGATGGAGGTTACTTTCCAACTTTGGCCTGGCAGAATGGCCCCTGCAGAGAAGGGTGGGAAGAAGAAGGGCTCTCCTGCTGTCAATGAGGTGGTGACCCAAGAATACACCATCAACACTCAGAAGCACATCCATGAGTGGGCTTCAAGAAGCATGCCCCTGGGGCACTCAGAGAGATCCAGAAATTTGCCATCATGAAGGAGATGGGAACTCCAGATGTGCGTATTGATAACAGGTTCAACAAAGCTGACTAGGCCTAAGGTTAAGGGATGTCCCATACTGTATCCATGTGTGGTTGTCCAGAAACATAATGAGGATGAAGGTTCCCAAGCAAGCTGTATACTTTGGTTACCTATGTACCTGTTTCCACTTTAAAAAATCTATAGTCATTCAGTGTAGATGAGAACAAACTACTGATCACTGAATACATCAAATAAGGTTATAAAACTGCAAAAACAAAGTTGGAAGCTATATAACCATTGAATACTTACACTTTTCTAGTGTGAATTTATGCAAGGTCACAAAAGTAATGGCTGAAAATAGCGGGAAAAAAGTAACAAAGAGGCTAGGTCTTTGTGGAGTGAGGAGGACCTTAGTAAGTTAAATATTAATCTAACAGTAACAGACAAGGCAGCCAAGAGTACAGCAAACAGAGGTAGGAATGGTTTATATTGAATAAAAGACTGCGAAGGGAGAAGTAGATATTCCCAGTCAGTAACATAGGCCTTATAATAAATGAGTACCACAAATAGCCAAAGAGTAGACAGTTACCAAATATGGGAGGTTTCTCAGTTGCAACTGTAATTATCCATTTTTTTAAGAGATGGGGTCTTGCCATATTGGCCAGGCTGGTCCTGAACTCCTGGCCTCAAGTGATCCTCCCATCTTGACCTCCCAAAGTGCTGGGATTACAGGTGTGAGCCACTGTGCCTGGCCTAATTATCCCTGTGTATTTTACAAGTAGCATAACGTTTGGAGACAGAAATATAGGATGGAAAACTATTTAATTTTGGCTTAGCTTTTGAGAATTTTTGTTCTCATCTTCTGTTACCAGCTATGCTTGGCAGAATTCTAGGATGGCTCCCAAGATTCTCACCTGATATGGTTTGGCTCCATGTCCCCACCCAAATCTCACCTTGGATTGTAATCCTCATAATCCCCATGCATCCAGGGCAGGACCAGGTGGAGGTAATCAGATCATGGGGTTGGTTTCCCCCATGCTGTTCTTGTGATAGTGAGTCTCGCAAAATCTGATCATTTTATAAACATCTGGCATTTCCCCTGCTTGCACTCATTCTTTCTCCTGCTGCCCTGTGAGGAGGTGCCTTCTGCCATGATTGTAAGTTTCCTGAGGCCTCAGCCATGCGGAACTGTGAGTCAATTAAACTTCTTTTCTTTATAAATTATCCAGTGTCAGGTATTTCCTTATAGCAATGTGAGAATGGACTAATACGTCATCCTATAGGGTACACATCCTGTAGAGTCACTTGTGATGAGGTCACTAATCAGTTGTCTTTAAGTCAGTTAAGAGGGCCATTATCTGGGTGGGCCTGATCTAATCAAGTGAGCCTTTAAAAGGGATTGGGTTTTCTCTGAAGTTAGAAAGATTCAAATCTTGGGAGAATTAGAGGGCTTATTGAGGGACTACTAGGCAGGGAATCGCTGGCGGCATCTAGAAGTTGAGAGTGGCTCCTGGCTGACAGCAAGAAAATGGGGGAGTGTCTGTCTTAAAACTGCAGGGAAATGAATTATGTCAGCAACCAGTGATCTTAAAAGAGGGCCCTATGCTTAAGAGGAAACCATAGTCTTGGTGGACATTTTGATTTCAGCCTGTGAGACCCTGTGTAGAGGACCTAGCTAATTCAGACTCCTGACCACAAAACCTGTGAGATGGTAAATGTGCGTTCTTTAAGATGCTAACTGTATAGTTTTTTTTTTTTTTTTTTGGTCAGGCATCTACAGAAAAAGAACACATCCTTATATGCAGCCTAAGCTTCTAAACTATCACTTTTCTAAACACGCCCCATCCCTTCCCAACTTTGTGGCTATAGTCAGGTGTTCTCTTCCCTGGAATGATTTTTGTTATATATCTATTCTACCCATCCATCTCATGGACCACCCCCTTATTGGTACTTACTCTGCTTCTGTAGGTGAATAGGATCTTTCTATCCTTTGAATATCAAGTGTAATTTATATCTCTTACGTGTAACTTTGTTTTGTAAAAGTTATTTTATATATGGTTTATGCTTTTTAATTTATTTATCGGAATAGAAAGGACTGTATATACATTCAAATATTCCAACAGTGGGAAATAGTATATAATGAAAATTAAGTGCTCTTATCCCAGATCACCAGTCCCCCAGTCCTCTGACCCAAAGGCAATCATTCTTTTTGGTTTTCACATATCCTTCTGTAGAGATTCTATACTTAGATAAGCATTTATGTACATATCTCCTCCCTCCTTTATATACAAAATTAATGTGTTTATCCTCTCTTCATTGTGTGATGTTTGAAGAATCCATGTCTTTTTTTCTTTTTTGTATTAATCTCCTAAAGTACCAAAGTATTTAAGACCTACTGAATTTAATCTTTTTCACCAAGTTGGTTTTCGAAAGATAAACAAAATTGGCAAACCTTTAGCCAGACTAAGAAAAATAGAGAAGATCCAGCAAAATCAGAGATGAAAAAACAGACATTATGATGTATACTGCAGACATTCAAAAGATCATTAGAGACTAGTGTGAGCAGCTATATACCAAAAAAATTGGAATAGTTAGAAGAAATGGATAAATTCTTAATCACATACCCTACCAAGATTTAACCATGAAGAAATCCAAAACTTGAACAGACCAATAACAACTGACAAGACTGAGCTGTAATAAAAAGTCTCCCAGCAAAGAGAAGCCCAGGATCCAATGACTTCACTGCTAAATTTTACCAAACATTTAAAGAAAAATTAATACCAGCTCTACTCAAACTATTCTGAAAAATGGAAGTAGTTTCTCCTTCCAGGTTCATTCTGCAAGGTCAGTATTACCTTGATACCAAAACCAGACAAAGATACATCAAAAAAAGAAAACTACAGGCCAGTATTACTGATGAACATTGATGCAGAAATCCTCAACAAAACACTAGCAATCCAAATCTAACAACACATCAAAAAGATCATTTATCATGACCAAGTGGGATTTATCCCAGGGATGTAAGGATGGTTCAACATGCACAGATCAATCACTGTGATACATCATATCAACAGAATGAAGGACAAAAACTATATGATCATTTCATTAAATACTGAGAAAAACTATATGATCATTTCATTTGATACTGAAAAAACATTTGATAAAATTCAACATCCCTTCATGATAAAACCCTCAAAACACTTGGAATAGAAGGAACATACTTGAACACGGTAAAAGCAATATACAACAGACCCACAGCTAGTATCTTACTGAATGGGGAAAAATGGAAAACCTTTCCCATAAAATCTAGAACAAGACAAAGATGCTTCCTTTCACTACTGTTATTCAACATGGTACTGCAAGTCCCAGCTAAGCAATCAGACAAGAGAAAGAAAGAAAGAGCATCCAAAATGGAAAGGAAGAAGTCAAATTATCCTTGTTTGCAGATGATACAGTCTTATATTTAGAAAAACCTGAAGCCCCCACCAAGAAACTATTAGAACTGATAAACACATTCAGTAAAGTTGCAGAATACAAAACCAACATAAAAAATCAGTAGTGTTTCTATATGCCAGGGTGAACAGTCTTAAAAAGAAATCAAGAAAGTAATCTCATAAAAAAATACCCAGGAATAAACTTAACCAAAGATGTGAAAGATCTCCACAGTGAAAACTATATAACACTGATGCAAGAAATTGAAGAGGACATGGAAAAATGGAAAAATATTTCATGTTCATGGATTGGAAGAATCAGTACTGTCAAAATGTCCATACTACCCAAAGCAGTCTACAGATTCAATGTAATCCCTATCAAAATACCAGTGATATTCTTCACAGAAACATAAAAAATAATCCTAAAATTTATATGGAACCACAAAGGACCCAAAATAGACAAAGCCATCCCAAGCAAAATGAACAAAACCGGAGGAATCACATTATCTGAATTCAAATTATACTACAGAGCTATAGTGACCAACACAGCATAGTACTGGCATAAAAACAGACACAGACCAATGGAACAGAATAGAGAACCCAGAAACAAATCCACACACCTACAGTGAACTCATTTTTGACAAAGGTGCCAGAACGTACATTGGGGAAAAAGACAGTCTCTTCAGTAAATGGTGCTGGGAAAACTTGATATCCATATGCACAAGAATGAAACTGGACCCCTATCTCTTGCCATCTAAAAAAATCAAATCAGAATGGATTAAAGACTTTAAGACCCCAGACTATGAAATTGGTACAAGAAAATTTTGTAGAAACTCTTCAGGACATTGGACTGGGCAAAGATTTCTTGAGTAATACCTCACAAGCACAGGCAACCAAAGCAAACATGGACAAATGGGATCACATCAAGTTAAAAAGCTTCTGCACAGTAAAGGAAACAATGAAGAGACAATCCACAGAATGAGAGAAAATATTTGCAAACTATCCATCTGACAAGGGATTAATAACCAGAATATATAAGGAGCTCAAAAAACTCTATGGGATAAAAATCTAGTAATTCAATTAAAATATTGGCAAAATATTTGAATAGACATTTATCAAAAGAAGACATACAAATGGCAGACAGGCATATGAAAAGATGTTCAACATCACTGATCATCAGAGAAATGCAAATCAAGACTACAAGGAGATATCATTTCACCCCAGTTACAATGGCTTACCTCCAAAAGACAGGCAATAATGAATGCTGGAGAAGATGTGGAGAAAAGGGAACATTTGTATGCTGTTGGTGGGAATGTAAATTAGTAGAGCCACTATGGAGAATAGTATGGAGCCTCCTCAAACAACTAGAAATATAGAGAAATACCATATGATCCAGCAATCCCATTGCTAAGTATATGCCCAAAAGAAAAGAAATCAATATATCAAAGACATATTTGCACCCCCATGTTTATTGCAGCACTATTCCCAATAGCCAAAATTTGGAATCAACCTAAGTGTCCATCAACAGACAAATAGATGAAGAAAATGTGTCACGTATACACAATGTAGTATTATTCAATTGTAAATAATGAGATCCTGTAATTTGCAACAACATGGATGGAATTGGAAGACATTATGTCAAGTGAAATAAGCCAGGCACAGAAAGAGAAACTTTGCATGTTCTCACTCATTTGTTGAAGCTAAAAATTAAAACAATTGAACTCATGAATATAAGAGAGTAGGATGATGGTTACCAGAGGCTGGGAAGGGGAGTAGGGCAGTGGGGATGGTTAATGGGTACAAAAATATAATTAGAGGGAATGAATAAGACCTAGTATTTGATAGCACAACAGGGTGACTACAGTCAACATTAATTTATTATATATTTTAAAATAACTAGAGTATAATTGGAATGTTTGTAACACAAAAAAATAAATGCTTGAGGTGATGGATACCCTGTTTACCCTGATGTGATTATTACACACTGTATTTCTGTATCAAAATTTCTCATGTACCCCATAAATACATACACTATGTACCCATAAAAATAAAACATTCTTTTCCACAAACCTTTCATTGATGTTGCTTATATTAACTCTAATTTTATTTTGATAGACACATTAATTAAAATGTTCTCCTTAATATAGACTCAAAACTTTTTAGAATATTTCACTGTTTAGAATGAATGCTATTATATAGCAGAAAATATCAAAGTTTCATAATTACAAGACATATTTCCTGGGTTAGAACTGCGTAGAGGAATATTTGTGAATTGGATATTACTATCAGCATGTGTACCCTTTCTGTTTTGGTAATCCCTCTGTCATTCTCTTTTTTTAAAAATTTTATTATTATTATACTTTAAGTTTTAGGGTACATGTGCACAACGTGCAGGTTTGTTACATATGTACACATGTGCCACGTTGGTGTGCTGCACCCATTAACTCATCATTTAGCATTAGGTATATCTCCTAATGCTATCCCTCCCCTCTCCCCCCACCCCACAACAGTCCCTGGTGTGTGATGTTCCCCCTCCTGTGTCCGTGTGTTCTCATTGTTCAATTCCACCTATGAGTGAGAACATGCGGTGTTTGGTTTTTTGTCCTTGTGATAGTTTGCTGAGAATGATGGTTTCCAGTTTCATCCATGTCCCTACAAAGGACATGAACTCATCATTTTTATGGCTGCATAGTATTCCATGGTGTATGTGTGCCACATTTTCTTAATCCAGTCTATCGTTGTTGGACATTTGGGTTGGTTCCAAGTCTTTGCTATTGTGAATAGTGCCGCTATAAACATACCTGTGCATGTGTCTTTATAGCAGCATGATTTGTAATCCTTTGGGTATATACCCAGTAATGGGATGGCTGGGTCAAATGGTATTTCTAGTTCTAGATCCCTGAGGAATCACCACACTGACTTCCACAATGGTTGAACTAGTTTACAGTCCCACCAACAGTGTAAAAGTATTCCTATTTCTCCACATCCTTTCCAGCACCTGTTGTTTCCTGACTTTTTAATGATCGCCATTCTAACTGGTGTGAGATGGTATCTCACTGTGGTTTTGATTTGCATTTCTCTGATGGCCAGTGATGATGAAGCATTCCCTTTGAAAATGGGCACAAGACAGGGATGCCCTCTCTCACCACTCCTATTCAACATAATGTTGGAAGTTCTGGCCAGGGCAATCAGGCAGGAGAAGGAAATAGAGGATATTCAATTAGGAAAAGAAGTCAAATTGTCCCTGTTTGCAGATGACATGATTGTATATCTAGAAAACCCCATTGTCTCAGCCCAAAATCTCCTCAAGCTGATAAGCAACTTCAGCAAAGTCTCAGTATACAAAATCAATGTACAAAAATCACAGGCATTCTTATACACCAATAACAGACAAACAGAGAGCCAAATCATGAGTGAACTCCCATTCACAATTGCTTCAAAGAGAATAAAATACCTAGGAATCCAACTTACAAGGGATGTGAAGGACTTCTTCAAGGAGAACTACAAACCACTGCTCAACGAAATAAAAGAGGATACAAACAAATGGAAGAACATTCCATGCTCATGGGTAGGAAGAATCAATATTGTGAAAATGGCCATACGGCCCAAGGTAATTTATAGATTCAATGCCATCCCCATCAAGCTACCAATGACTTTCTTCACAGAATTGGAAAAAACTACTTTAAAGTTCATGTGGAACCAAAAAAGAGCCTGCATTGCCAAGTCAATCCTAAACCAAAAGAACAAAGCTGGAGGCATCATGCTACCTGACTTCAAACTATACTACAAGGCTACAGTAACCAAAACAGAGATATAGACCAATGGAACAGAACAGAGCCCTCAGAAATAATGCTGCATATCTACAACTATCTGATCTTTGACAAACCTGACAAAAACAAGCAATGGGGAAAGGATTCCCTTTTCAATAAATGGTGCTGGGAAAACTGGCTAGCCACATGTAGAAGGCTGAAACTGGATCCCTTCCTTACACCTTATACAAAAATTAATTCAAGATGGATTAAAGACTTAAATGTTAGACCTAAAACCATAAAAACCCTAGAAGAAAACCTAGGCAATACCATTCAGAACATAGGCATGGGCAAGGACTTCATGTCTAAAACACCAAAAGCAATGGCAACAAAAGCCAAAATTGACAAATGGGACCTAATTAAACTAAAAAGCTTCTGCACAGCAAAAGAAACTACCATCAGAGTGAACAGGCAACCTACAGAATGGGAGAAAATTTTTGCAACCTACTCATCTGACAAAGGGCTAATATCCAGAATCTACAATGAACTCAAACAAATTTACAAGAACAAAACAAACAACCCCATCAACAAGTGGGCGAAGGATATGAACAGACACTTCTCAAAAGAAGCCATTTATGCAGCCAAAAAACACATGAAAAAAAATCCCTCTGTCATTCTCTTAACTGAGTGGTTATTGTATGAAGAGTCTTAATGGCAATGAGATTGAGAACATTGCAATAGGATAAGAGGTTTTTCACTTATATAAGAATTTATGAAAATTAGTTCTGTGAGCTGAACCTGAAATATTGTATTCATTACCTGTTCTCATGATGCTGTTGGACAAATGAAGCTTATAATATTTCCTGCAATTCTATAATATTAAAGCAACAGAAAAATCTAACCTTTCCAATCTGTGAGCATGATTCTGGGGCCTGAAATTTTTATTAATACTTCTACTAACTAGTTTACTTATCACTCCCTAGTTCCTTTAGTGGCCTTATATAGAGTCTGTTGATCACTTCCAAGCCTGCTTTTCCTCTCTTACCTATTCTAGGATTATCTGATTCCCTTTCATAGTTGGTAAAATTAGTAAGAGTGAAAAAGAAAAGTCACCTGGAGTTACGATCCTGAGAGGGTTTATACCCTTTGTGACTAAGTTCTCATCAAGTTTGTTTTTGAAGTGTATATGTATGTTAGCTTTTTATATTCTCTCTTACTTTCTGTTTATTCACAATTATGCTACTTAGCACATCATTCAGGAAAATCTATAAGGGCAATCAAATTAGAGAAAACAACTATTAAAACTTTAATATTTGTCAGCAGCTTTATAAAATAGTAGGTGATTGAAGACTTTGAATTCAATTGAATTTGGGTACTGAAGATTGTGTTTATCTCTGAATTTTAATTATCCAAGCCACCATTTTTTTCCTGTTTCTTAGGATAACATTTATATTATTGAGGAGGAAATTCAGGACCAGTTTATCTTTCATGTGTATGAATAAATACTTCATAATTAAGTGTTTTCTATATAACAAGAGTTCTATAAGAAGATAATGAATTTCAGCCTTCAACCAGCTAAGAAAACACTCAATTTAAAACTTAAAAGTGCCAAGAAGATATTTGATAATGATAACCTCATTTAGTAAATTTGTATGGTTTTCCTTAAAGATTCAGATTACAATATTTTTAGTTATAGTATTATTTTTATATAGCAGTTAAAGTGTTTTTTAAAATTAAAATTAATTTATAAAAATAGTACAAACTTAAAGCAGCATATTCTTGTTTCTTCTTCTTTTTTTTCTTTTAAAGAGATGGGGTATCACTGTGTTGCCCAGGCTAGAGTGCAGTGGTGCCATCATAAGTCACTGCAGTCTCAAACTCCTGGGCCCAAGTGATCCTCCTGCCTTAGCTTCCCAAAGTGCTGGTATTACAGGTGTGAGCCGCTGCTCCTGGTTTATATAACATTTTTAATGGTACCTCATAGTGTTCACCAGAGAACATGGAACTCATTATGATTTCTAATTTTGCTTTCTAATTTGATAAGTCCCTTGTAAAAACAAGCAAAGAGACATTCTTCCTAGGCAATCTTTGCATTTTAAGTAGCTTCAATGTTAATGTTTCTAGGACAAATATGGAACATATATATATTTTTGAATAATATCAATTTATGGCAAACAGATTTTAGAAAACATTTGAATAACTAAGTTTGGTTATTTTTAATATAATTCACAGATTTCTGTAATGATTTACATGCAGTAGGAATTTACTGTGTCTTCTCTAGTTGTGACTCACTGAAACCTAATTCAAACCAGTTTAGGCCAAAAGGGAATTTATTGACTACTGTAAAGGGGTCAGGGAAAGACAGGGTGAGGCTAAGCTTCAGGTATAAATGAGGGAATTAGGTATCAGTAGGATGCTATTTTTTTTTCTTTCAGCTTTTACCTCTGTTTCAGTGTGTCTCCTTCATTTTCTTAGGCCTAACTCCCACACATGGTTGTTGGCAGAGAGGGACTTCAATCAACTCTCTTTCAGTTTCTAAATACAAATTTCAAAAATCTAATTTACATTTATGGCTTCTGATTGGCTCAGCTTGGAGGATATCCAGCCAAACAACTGTAATCCAGAGGGTAGGCAGGATTTCAAAGCTCATGTTCTAACCACAAAATTACAGAGGTGGGGTAGGAATGTGTTTCCACAAGGTAGTAGCATGGGGGAATGGGGACAATGAGAAGACAAGATAGTAAACACAATACTTTTACCTTTTGAAATGAGAGGAGAAAGGGAAAGGTCTGGAACATTTGTAGCTATTTAGGCGGGATGCTTTAGCAGGAGTTAATAAGAGGTCATTTGCAGTGTGTATTAGGGTTCTCCAGAGAAACAGAGCCAATAGGATATGTGCATATGTATATAAAGGCATTTATTATAAGGAATTGGCTTGTGTGATTATGGAGGCTGACAAGTTCCAAGACCTGCATGATGCAAGATCTGCAAGCTGGAGATCCAGGAGAGCCAGCGATGTGGTTCCATTCTGAAGACCAGCAGGCCTGAGACCCTGGAAGAGCTGATGTTTCAGTTCAAGTCAGAAGGCAGGAAAAAACTGATATCCCATTTTAAAGGCAGTTGGGCTGGAAGAATTTTTTCTTATTCAAGAGAAGGTCAACTTTTTTGTTCTATCCAGACTTTCAACTAATTGGATGAGGCTTACCATGTTAGGGAGGGCAGCCTGCTTTACTCGGTCTACCGATTTAAACACCTTCACCAAATAATGTTTGACTAAGTATCTGGGGACCTTAAATTGACAGATAAAATTAACCTTCGCAAGGTGATACTTGCTAGAATCTGGGTTGGAGTATGTTTTGTACTTTGCAGTCCTAATATAAGCAAGTTAAAGTTACTATAGAGCAAGTTAAAGTTTAACTGATAAGCATTAAATATATAAATTGGCAACCCAGGTTTTTCTCAATGATTTTCATTCTTACTATATCCAAAATGCAAAAACCCTTTATCATTCTATAAAATGGGAAGATATTTGGAATGTGAAATGGGATATATAGGCAACCAATCTTATGATAAATGAATCTGGGGCCCACTGGCCTAAAAAGCTACTTAAAAGCTATCCATTTAGGGGTGAGGCTATAAATCTTCAAAGATAACAGCTATTGAGTTAGATGACAATCAGATAAAAAATCCGTTCAAATGTTAGATGGGTAATGTTTCAGTATATGAAAAATTAAGCTTGACTTAAGGCCAGCCCTACCATTGGAAATGTTCATATTGGATGACAATTCTATGTATTAACTTTCTGTTAGGTTTTCAGAAACAAATATTTTATGTTTTATTATATTTAATAAGTAAAACTAGTTTGTTTGGAATCACTTACCTTTTTTTCAATGGGCTGATCAGCCTTGTCCCTCCTTTTGACGAAGCTTAACATTGAGCCAGAAGTCAAAGGAAAATGCTCATAGGGTCCAGCTCCAATATATAAAGCAAGACAAAGAAGGGTGCATTGGGAGCTGTGAGAAAATACATTGATAACTATCACACCCAGAACCACTATATACTTTCTTGGCTTGGGAGTCCAAGACCATCTGGGTGGTATAAATTTAAAGCCCCAAAGATAGGAGGCTAGGTCATATTTAAGAATTCTCAGGGAGACTTTTTTATTCTTCCCGGAGCCCAGGCTGAGAAATGCAAGTTTCCTTTTATCTTCTGGTATGCCAGTGATAGCCAAGTATGTAATCCTTTGAGGGTATCAGCTTTATCCAGAGATTTGAATCTCATCTGGCCAAAGGCTATTAAACCCAAGCCCACTGGTTACTTCCCAAGGTGACTACAGGTAAGCTCCCCAGCTTATTGCTCTGGTTTGCAATTGCATCTTTGTTTTTGGCTTCTAGGGCTTTCTGTTAAATTCTTGTGAGCGCCTAGCTCTAGTTTTGTATCCACACAGGGTTTTATTTATTTTCTTTGTCTTATTTCTGCTCCAGTGTAAGCCAGCCCCCAGCCACCCTCGCACTCTTTGTCATGACCTTCAATGGCATTTATTCTAGGTGCTGGGGATACAACTATGAACAAAACAGAAAAATTCTGTGTTCTCATGGAGTGAATCTTTTTTAAAGGGGGAAGAAAATTAACTAACTTATACTGCATCTAGTAGTGATAAATGCTATGAAGAAAAGTGAGCAAGGATACAGAAATAGAGTAATGTGGGTGCCGTTTGATGAAGTCATATCAAAGACTGTGTTTGTCTTTAGTCTATTTGGGCAGCTATAATAAGATACCATTGACTGAGTGGCTTATAAACAATTCATTTCTCAGACTTCTGGCGATTGGGAAGTGTCTGGTAGGGCCCTCTCTCTGATTCTTAAATGGTGCTTTCTAGCTGTGTCCTCAAATAGTGGAAGATGCAAGTCATTTTTCGGGGGCCTTTATAATAAAGGTGCTAATGGCATTTGTGAGGGCTTTGCTGTCGTGACATGATTACCTCCCAAAAGGTTCCACCTCTTAATACCATTATCTTGGGGATTAGGATTTTAACATATGAATTTTGGGGGAACACAAACATTCATACCATAGCAGTGTTAATGGTACATATATGTAACAAGCATCTCATCTTGGCATCCTAAGAAATGTTAACTTAAAAGCTGAACTAAGAAATTAGATATTGCTGCAATACCTCAAATATTAGTGTAAGTTTTAAAAAGAGAATGGGGAAATATCTTGAGAACAATTCCTTGAGTAATGTCATCCTTTAATATTTCCTATTATACATGCTTCCAGTGTTGAATAATAAATTAATCTGTAATACACCAAGCAGTGCTTCTGACATGCATTATAAACTCATGTTCCTCTAGAGTCTTTTGCTCTTCCTGTATTCACTGTCTCTGTAAAAGGCCCACCACCATCCATCTTGTTGCTTATGCCTTTTGTTTGCTTTTCCTTCATTCAACATGCATTTAAGTACCTGCTTGTGTTAGGTACTATGTCAGGAAGACACTGAGTATCAGGTCTTTGACTAGGGGTAAGTGAGGTACTTGCCACAGGTATAAAATTTAAGAGTGTGCCAAAGTACTAAATAATATACAATATTTTAATTTAATGTTTAAAAAATCAAAATGTATGCAAAAAGTCTGTGATGAACAAAATACGAAAATTTTAAATAGAAACAGATTTCAACCTTGTACCAGCATGAACCTGAAGTTGAATGCCTCACTCTCCTCACCCTAGTTCTGGTCCTGCTAAGAATATAAGGGGGATAAGGCACAGTCTCTGCCCATAATGAGTTTACCAGTAGGAGGAGGGAGACATGAATAATAGGTACCCCCCTAAAAGTCCACTAACGTAGAAATAAAATAGGTTCAAAGGAGAAGATGTTTCTACTAGGGGGATAGAGGGATTAGGAAAAAACTCAAGGCACCATCCAAGGAATCTCTTTCTTCCTTACTTTTACCAAATTTTCTCATCGAAGACCCTCTTGAATATGTTCTTTCCTTTTTTTCTGTCACCATCACTAATGCTATTTCCTTATCCCTTTTCCCTCCTGGATTACTCCTTACTGGCCTTCTATCAGAAGGGCTTTGTTAAAACACAGATCTGGTCATGATCTTATTTTAAATCCTTTCGTGATTACTAGTCACTTTTGTTATAAAAGCCTGGCATCCAAAACATCTAATGATCCCACCTCTGCCTTTATCTTGGGATCCTCCCATGGATTTAGACTTGTTAAACTCTTCCTGGTTCTCATAATGCCTTTGCATATGCCATTTCTCCTTCCTAGAATGCTCTTACTCCTTTGTTCTTGCAGCTAACTTCTATTTATACATTAGCACCTGAAACAGATATTACCTTCCCAGAGGCTATGGATTACATGTCTGTTTCTTTGGTGCCTTGCACATGACAGGTAGTTAATGTTTGAAAAAACAAGAGCAATGTAAGATCTTGATGGAATGCTGAAGCCATATTAGGTGAGTTACCATTCCCCAAATATGCTATGCAGTTTCATGCTTCTTTGGCTTTGTTCAGATTTCTTCTTTTGCCTGTAATGCACTTTGCTCATACTTCTGTTATAATACATTGTCTTAGTCCATTTCATGTTGCTATAGCAGAATGCCACAGATTAAGTAATTTATAAGGAAAAGAATTTTTTTTTTTTATAGTTCTGGAGGCTGAGAGGTCCAAGGTCAAGGGGTGGCATCTGGTGAGGGCCTTCATGCTGTGTTATCTCATGGTGGAAGTTAAAAGGGGTAAGAGGGGCTGAACTTATTCTTTTTATGAGTAACCCATTCCTACCTTAATGTCATTAATCCATTCAGAAGGGCAGAGCCTTCATACCCTAATCACCTCTTGAATTTCTCACCTCTCAACACTATTGCATTGGGGATTAAGTTCCCAACACATGAACTTTGGGGGACACGTTCAAACCATAGTTTACATCATAACATAATTGTGTATTGCCTGTATACTCACCCTGAGCCCTTAAGGATAGAGTCCTTGTCTTCTTTGTATGTCCAGTATCTTGGAAACACCAGTCACACAATTGACACTTAGTAAATGCTAGTGGAATATGGTGTGGTTTGGGCCTTAAGTATTATGTCCATTGGTATTAATGGTATCAATCTGTTGACTTTCCTATTCTTAATACAAAACGTTTTTCCTGAAATGTTTTTTTTCCTACTCTTGTTAGAAGTGTTTAGTGCTATAAAACCATATTTATTGAGTCTTGCAAAAAATTTAATATGTATCCTTTGGCTCTTAAATCTAGTAACAATTTATCACCTGTTGGAAGAATTAAAGAAGTCCTTAGTGAGGAGAACAGTCATCAATTAAATGAAAAGACAATTAGGTGAGATTAGATGTACCAATTACTGTCACTTAATTTTTGGTCATTTGTAATAATAAGTACCACTTATTTAGATTTTGCTATGTGTCAGGCACTGTTTTAAATGCTTTATATGTTAATGTATTTAATTATAACAACTCCCTCAGGTAGCTGCTATTATCCACATTTTATAGAGGAGGAAACTTAGCAGGGAAAGGTTAAGGGATTTTCTCAAAGTCACACAGCACCTAAGTGGCAGAGCTGGCACTTGAACCCAGGTAACTTGACTCCAGGATGCTTATTGTTATCCATTATATGTCCATTAGCTTAAAGTTACTTGTAGAAAAGTGCTTGCTGTAATTATACTTGTCTAAGAGATTAAAAACTTTCGAAGTAAAAAAAAAGTTTATATTTTTCATATTTTTATATTACTAATTTTTCCTTGAAAATTTAGACAGGAGATTTTCATGGAAGCAAAATATTAGTGTGTGTTGTTTACTAATGGCAGAGTTATGAAGATGAAAAGCCATCCTGTGATCTTTCACTGTTTATGTCATCTTCTCCAGTGGTTCTCTGGTTTTTATCTCCAAAACAGATTTTTTTCTGTTCATTAATTTTGATTTTTCTACTATCAGATTAGATTGCTTTGTTTGTGGTGAGTAGATTTTTTGGGGGGAGTGTGAGTAGGGGAAGTGAGAATTTGGTTATTTTTGGAGTCTCATGTTCTGTAAAGATTGGGAAACTGTATTTGTGAAACACTTGAAGAAGATACCCAGAGTCTGTGGAGTTGCTTGGTATATTAATCCATTTTCACACTGCTGTAAATAACTTCCCTGAGACTGGGTAATTTATAAAAGAAAGACGTTTAATTGACTCACAGTTCTGCATGGCTGGAGAGGCCTCAAGAAACTTACAGTCATGATGGAAGGGGAAGCAGGCACCTTCTTCACAAGGCGGCAGGAGAGACAGAGAAAGCAAAGGGGGAAGAGCCCCTTATAAAAGCATCAGATCTCATGAGAACTCACTCACTATCATGAGAACAGCATGGGGGAAACCACCCCCATGATCCAATCACCTTCCTCTGTTGACAGGTGGGGATTACAGGTCCTTCCTCGACACATGGGGATTACAATTTGAGATGAGATTTGGGCGGGGATGCAGAGCCAAACCATATCACCTGGTCAGTTTTTCCACTGAAGCCTCTGATAGAAAGACTTATCAAGCTAGTTTCAGCCAAATTTGTGTAGAGGATTGAGGTGGTGTGATGGCTAATTTTATGTGTCAAACTTGACTGGACTAAAGAATGACCAGAAAAGTGGTAAAACATTATTTCTAGGTCTGTCTGTTGAGTGTGTTTCTGGAAGAGATTAACATGTGACTTAGTTGACTGAGTAAAGAAGATTGTCCTCACCCATGTGGGTGAGTGTCATTCAGTCTGGCTTCGAGGGCCTGAATAGAACAAGAAAGTGGAGGAAGGGCAAATTTGTTCTGTTCTTGAACTGGGACATCTTCTCCTGCCTTTGGACATGGAGCGCCTCCTTTAGGCCTTTGAATTCCTTTGGACTCTGAGATTTACACCAGCGGCCTCCCTAGTTCTCAGGCCTTTAGATTTGGTCTGAATCGCACCACCGGCTTTCCTGGGTACCCTGCTTGATGCCAGGGACTTTTAAACTATGTAAAGTATGAATGAATGGATTAATCATTGGTGGACTTTTCAGTCTCCATAATCTTGTGAGTCAGTTCTCCAATAAATCTCCATATATGTATATATGCATTTTTTTTTGTCCTCTGGAGAACCTTGACTAATTCAGGCAGTTTTCCTAGACTCTTGATTATATGAATAAATGCCTCAAGTTTAAAATTTTATTTTTTCTAGTAGACAGCTAACCTTCACTTGTCTTGAATGTCGTGAATGGATAGTGCATATTAAAATAATGTTCCTTTTAAAGTGTGTTAGAAAGTACCACAGAGTCTTGCCTATGTGAATATTGTCGTTGAGGGACATTTTTCGCTGGGAGTTATTTATCCGCTTATTCATTCCTATATATTTTATAAATCATTTAAAGACTATTTGTGGAAAATCATCCGTGTGTTGCATCCAGGATAGTGGGGCCCTCATACAGGGACATGAATGAAAATTGTTGTTACTGTAGTGCTAAGTCTTTGCTAAAGAATGGAAGACTGGGAGGGAAGAACATGGGAGCCTAAGAATGAGGACTCTACATCAGTGCTGTTCAAGTTAAATTAGGACCTCACATTAGTGCTGTCCAGTGGAAATAAAATGCAAACCACTTATGTAAATTTAAAATTTCTAGTGGCCACCATAAAGAAAGTAAAAAGAGGGAAATGAAGTTAAATCTAACAATGTTTTCTTTAACACAATAAATCCAAATATTATTTCAATATGTAATCAATCTAAACATTTTTAATGAGATATTTTATATATTTTTTCATGCCAAGTTTTTGAAATCCAGGTTTTTTTTTTTTTTTTTAACTCTGCAGCACATTTCAATTTGGGCTAGCTATATTTCAAGTGCTCAATTTGCCACCTGTGGCTAGAGGCTACCATGTTAGTACAGTGCAAAATTATAGCAGTGGATATCCATATCTACCCCTATGGGGTGACCAAAACAGTTCTGATGGTATCCTGGAGATATTGCTGAGTAGTATTTAAGTTTTCTTTCCTATGGCTGGGTCTACCTGCTTTCTAATCTATTATTGTTATTTCCTCTTCTTGTGAATCTGTGTTTTAATCTGTTTATGCAAGCTTCCAATTTATTTCCATCTAAACTTATAAGACCCTTAGGATTTTCTACATTATTTATTATTTATTTTAGTTGCAAGTAATTATGTAAACATGAATTAATTAATAATACCTATGAAGAAGGAAACTATTACTTATTAAGTAGCTGCTGGATGCTAGATGGTACACTAGGCACTTTGCATACTTCAATCTTTTTTCTTCCACATTCTATATATTGGAAAACTGAAGATCCAAAAGTTAAATAACTTGTCCTAGGCCACATAGCAAGTAAGTTGCAAAACTGGGATTGTCTTACTCCAGAATTCATACTCTTTCTATCATATCACTTTTAGGAAATTGGCCATTGTAAACTTTAAAATAATTGTGATTTGAATACTAGTTCCCAGGGCTTCATTCTGATGCCTCAAGCATAGGGCCAGCTGAAGGACAGGTGATGCTAAATGATAAGGATTAGCTAGTACAAAGGAGTTTATGTTTATTTTTGAAAACTCCTAGCCTGGTTGATTTACCTACTTCCTAGGAATGAAAATCACTGGCAACTGTTACCTTGAACTTATCCTGTTAACTGTTGTTCAAAAATGCATAACTTGTGAAAATTTGTTATAAAGACATCTTTTATTTTTTTGTGTGTTTAGGTATGTTTTTAAGGAGCGTGTTTATAGATACATGCTAAATGAAGACAGAGCTAGACATTGTTACTGTCTGATTACATTGAAACCTGTATTAAAATAATAAAAAATCTATATTAAATAATACTTGTTCAGATTTAATTGAACTTTATTTTAATTATAGAGGTGCTAGCCACACCTGCCTTAGAAACATAAAATAATATAGGAATGCTTTGCTCCAAGACAACGAAATACAAAAACATGAACTTTAAAAACAGATAATTTAGAGTAGAGGTTGAAAGCAAGGACTCTAGATGAGACTGCCCAGGGTCAAGTTCTGATTCTATCACTTACTAGCTGTGTGACCCTGGTCCACTTAAACTTCCTCGTGCCTCATTCCTCAATATAAGGTGATAATAATTGTATCTAACTGTGTTAAAGTTAACTCAGATTCTCTTTTAAATCAGGCACCAAAATAAAGGGTTTGGGTGAAAGTAATTTACTCTCTGGTGAAAGTGTTCCACTCATAGGGGTTAAGGTATCACATCCCACAGAGTCTGAAGTTGAGAAAACGGGAAGTACAAATTACCCAACTTGGCTACTGAGGATGGACAAATTTCCCAAGTGGGTTAAGTGGTGAGTGCTGCCAATTCTACTTCTACCCCTTAGTTCCCACACCTATGCTAAGGGGACAGAACATCGTGTAATGATCATTGGTTTGACTCATATACTGCGCTGTAGAGCAGCAGTTCCAACCTTTTTGGCACCAGAGACTGCTTTTGTGGAAGTCAATTTTTCCATGGACAGAGGTGGGAGGCTGGGATGGGGAGAGTGGTTGGTTTCAGGATGAAATTGTTCTGCCTTAGGCATTAGATTCTCATAAGGAGCATGCAACCTAGAGCCCTTGCATGCATAGTTCACAGTAGAGTTCACCTCCTATGAGAATCTAATGCCACTCCTGATCTGTCAAGAGACAGCGCTCAGGCGATAATGCTTGCTTCCTTGCTGCTCACCTCCTGCTGTGCAGCCTGGTTCCTCACAGGCCATGGAGAGTTACCTCTCTGCAGGCTGGAGATTGGGGACCTCTATTTAAGAGGATGGGGCACCAATCCTATAGACAGTTATTCTAAAGCTGAGCCTTTTGGCCATCAGCTTGATGGAATGCTAGTGGTTCATCAGCTTGATGGAGTGCTAGAATGGCCATAAAAGGTGGGACTGGTGGATCCTATGCTAGTAAATATGACCTGGCAGAGGCAAAAAAGGCAAAAGCATGTTTGAATAACTATCAGTCCCATTGAGGATGAATTGCTGTGCCTTCCAAGGTGGAAAGGAATTTGATGTAATCAACCTGCCACAAATGTCTGATTGGCTTTTTTGAGGGATGGTTCTGTATTGAGGGGTCACTTTGGGCCAGTACTTATTGGTCAGACATTCAGCACTGTCAATAGCTAGATCACCCTTGGTGAGAGGGAGTATATGCTTTTATGCCCATGCATAGCCTCCATCCCTGACATTATGGCTAGTCAGTTTCCATGTCCACTGTGCAACCATTGTGATGGCTGAGGACAAAGATTGGCTGACATTCATGGGATGGGTCATCTTTTCCATCTGGTTGTTCAGTGCTGCCTCTACTATAGATGCTTTGTTAGGTATTCACACCTATAGGGTCATCCACATGCCTCCTTCTCAGACCTCCTTGTATCTGATCATGAAGTATTGCTTCTTCCAGGCATCTGATCAATTAGCAGAACCACTAGCCCCTGCCCAACAATTGATATTGTTCTCACCTCAAACCACTTCTCTCTTCATGTAAAGTTATGAAGCTCTGCCTGATGGATTTCCTTTCACCACTGTCCTTTAGAACAGTGCTACTCAAACTGATCATGTGAAGGAGCTATATATGGGTTTGTTTTCAGTTCAACATGAGTGATCTTTTTGTAAAATATAAAACTACAGTTATTACAGCAATGTCAAATTGCTCTAATGTTTCCAAATATGTACTCTCACTTTTAATAATTATTTTGTCGACTTACAAAAATCAATTTATGAATTGGCACTAGTCTATGGATTACATTTTGAGTAACATTGCAGTAGTTCATCCTTGCCTTGGGCTATAGTGTGACAGTAGTTTTCCTCTTGCACCAACGTATTTAGCTGACTCATCCATGAGCCATATGGTTTTTTTGCAGGAAGCACTCTGAGGGTGGCACAAATTGTTATTCCACCTGGCCAAAATATTCTTTCTGATTTATTATTTGGGCCAGGGACAGAGCAGAAGTGATACCAGGGGCTTTCTTTGTCCCTTTCTATTATAATGGCTCTTGTTTCATAGTTCAGAGAACCAGTGTTTGGATTCTAGCTGCTTCTAAGTATATCCATCTCAATTATGTACTCAGGGACCAGGTACATGACCAGTTGGTGGGTCTGGAGACCCATTGGGCCGATGGTGAGATGGACTTGAGTCAGGGCTCCATTTATTATCTGGCTTCCATATGCTCTTACTCTAATTGGGAGACCACAAAGCTATTTTGGATACCCTGGTATAAGTGTCAGCTTAGAGCCTATATCCAATAGCCCTGAAAGGTTTGGGTATTCCACTTTCACCAGTGTATATACTGGCATATGGTGCCATATACTCTGTTATATGGCAGCACTTCCCCTTAAAGAATTATTGGAGAAACATTAGCTCTTTCGCTCAAGAGGACTTAGCCTCCCCTTGATGGGCTCTGGGTCTGAGAACTGCCTTAGATCCAGAAAAGGAACATCGATCTTCTGTTTAGTTCTTGGTCTTCTTTGCAAATATAAATAAAAAATTAACCTTATTAACTACTTGTCATAGGTTGAATTGTGTAATGAGTAACCATGAGATCATACTGGGGTAGGTTGTGCCCCTAATCCAATGTGGCTGGTATTCTTATCAAAAAGAAAATCTTGACACAGAAATGTACACAAGGAGAATGTCATGTGAAGATGAAGGCAGAGATTGGGGTGATGCTTCTATAAGTTAATGAATGCGACAGAATGCCAGAAAACCACCAGAAGATAGGAGAGAGTCATGGAACAGATTCACCCAGCCCTTAAAAGGAACCAGCAATGTCTTGATCTTGGACTTCTGGCCTTCAAAACTGTGAGACGGTAAATTTCTCTTGTTTAAGTCACTTAGTTCATGACAGCAGCCCTAGCAACAAATGCATTACCCATCTCTTTTGCTTCTATAAATAAAATGGCTAATGACTTATCAACCATTGCCACAGACCCCTGCAGGTCAAGCTCTCTGGTTACTGCTCTGACCTTACTACCTTTAATGGCGTGCATTCACCTTGCTTCTGATGGCTAAGTGCCACCTCTGATGCCTGTTATTTTGGAATCCTGTCAGTCACACTGACATCCCATTAGTGTTTTAGGACCTACTTATGATTTCCTTGCTACAAATTAAATTATGAATCACCAGAGATTGCCTCCATATGAAAGCACTCTCCTCTATCTAGCATTCTTTCCCCATGCCTCAGCTCAGCACCCTCAACATCCACGTCCTTATGTGTGCTCTCAGTTCTAATGACACATGTCAGATAGGCTCAGCTGACTTTTTCGGTGAATAGGTGATTTCTTCCCATATTCTTCCCACCAATGTGAAGGTGTGCCCTTCACAGTTGGAGCTTTTTTTTTTTTTTTTTTTGAGACAGCTTTTTGTTCTTGTTGCCCATGCTGGAGTGCAATGGTGCGACCTCAGCTCACTGCAACCTCCGCCTTGCGGGTTCAAGTGATTCTCTTGCCTCAGCCTCCCAAGTAGCTAGGATTACAGGCATGCATCACCATGCCCAGATAATTTTGTATTTTTAGTAGAGATGAGGTTTCACCATGTTGGTCAAGTTGGTCTTGAACTCCTGATCTCAGGTGATCCACCCGCCTCAGCCTCCCAAAGTGCTGGGATTACAGGTGTGAGCCACTGCGCCTCACAGTTGGAGCTTTTATCAGTAGGACCTGACCCTAGTTACTGGTCTAGAGGCAATGAAAGATGAAGGGCAGATCTGGAGGAAGGCACCCCCGTCAGGTATGTCCTTTGCCAGGTCTCCATGCAATTAGAGGTGGCTTACCTTTATGAAAGGGATGAGGGTGGATTCTGCCGGCCCAGAGGTTTCAGCAGGTTTGAGTGTTTAGTGGTCTCATGTACACCCCCCTAAATATCACCCTCCCATGCATCACCACCCTCCCCCTTTCCCTATCAGAGCCCTGATGGGAGACCTGCTGGGGCTGTGCATTTAGTTGTCTTTGTAGCTAAGCTCCTTCATCAAATCTTAGGCCTGATTTCAGTATAGTATGTTAGCTGAGTGCCAGAGATAAGGTTCATTTTAAATACTGACATGGAGTTTTTCTGACTTTTACAGCATGCCCTGAATTGATAGATGGCTTACCCAAGCCTGCCATTCTCATTCTTCAAAGCTTCTTGAGTAGTTAACACATACTCCAAAATCTTTATGTTTTGATTACCGCATGTCTTTCAAGTATTAGAGCTATTATATAAGCTTGTACTTTCTCCTTCCTGTAACACATTACAGTCCACCTCAGTTAAAAATTTCGGGCATTATACTGCTGTAGCCTGTTAGGGGTTATCACCACTCACTTATCACTAGAAATTGGATCCTTGCTGCCCTCTGACCAGCAAGTAATACAATTCCAGAATCTCATTCTGAAGGTCTGCTTTCTAGTGCTTATTAGGGTTTTCCCCAAAAGCAGACCCTGGTATAAGGACTTAGGCATGGGTAGTGTATGTGCAAGGTGGTTCCAGGAAGAATAAAGAGAAAATGGAGAAAGAACTGTGGGTCCTTTAGGTGGGAAGCTGTCAGCATCAGCATGACTATCCACAGCAGTGGAAGAGAACTCACAGACAAGTCAGGGGGATATGGTGTGGGCATTAACAGGGTCTCCTACAAGGTCTAACAGGGTTTGTTATAAAGGTTACAGTTGTAAAGCACGAGCAGAGAAACTAATAAATTTGCCTATTGTTTGTATTGATGGTTAATCATAATATAAATTTTTTTTTACTTGTTTGGGTTTTTTTTTTAACAGTATGAAATCTATCCACCTTTAATTAGTGAGCTCTCCTAATCCATTTGAAATGTGATTTGATTTTTGAAATTTTCCAAACTTTTCCAACTCCCCCAAATATATATATTTTCTTAATTGCGTTACTCCCATAAGCCCTAACTTACGATTGAACTATAAAAATAAGATGATGACTGGCCTTTATTTAGCCTGGATAACCCAAGTTCAGCATTTAGGTCCTGCAGTGCAGTTATTTTGAAGCTAATCTCTTTAATCCATTTACTACACCATTATTTGCAACCTATTTTACTTCTTGTTAGCGTGATGAAAGAAAATTAAATTTTTTTCTTTATTTCAAAAGAAACTATATTATTTATAGCTTTCTTAGGCCTCAGGAAAATCCTTACATGAGGTGCAAATGGTAATTATCACTCTTTCTCAGAGGAAATGTCTGTTCACTAGTGAAATGCTGATGTAAATTTTCAATACAAAATTTGATGTTTCCTTTTTTAAAAAATTATGCTGTTTCTACTTCTGTTTGCTGTCATCATTATTTTATCATTGGCTAGATCGAGGAAATGAAATTAATTTTTCAAAGGAATCTTTCAAGGCAAAGTTTATAAGGCAGAATATCAATTAGTAATTTCATGGTGGAAGCTTTTTTGTTTTGGAGGGCAAGGCAAGCTAGGGA
Organism: Pan troglodytes; assembly: GCF_028858775.2. Taxonomy (NCBI): domain Eukaryota; kingdom Metazoa; phylum Chordata; class Mammalia; order Primates; family Hominidae; genus Pan; species Pan troglodytes. The sequence goes on along the minus strand of NC_072408.2, from coordinate 106,741,746 downwards.
AGGAATGTGAGAGTAAGTATGGTAGAAGCAAAATGGTTATAGAGAGTTATATGAAAAATAAGGGTCACAGAATAAAAACTTCACTTCAGTTGGATAAAATATGTAGCTCGTGAATAATAGCTGGCAAATTGGTGGAACAATTCATAAAGTAGTCATTTGGTATCACGAAGAGGACGATAAATTGAACTGTGGAAGACGGGAAAGGTTAATCACAAACAAACCATGTCTAACTAATTTAATTTCTTTTCAATACCAGGCAAGCTCAATGAGTAAACAAAACTAATAAGCTCAGTATATATAGAATGTTTAGTACTCTACTTCTATGGACACATTCAGTATAGTGCCATATGACATTTCATGAATAGAGTAGAGAGAGATTAGGTATAGATATAATAGATTATATATATAAATAATGTATTCAAATAGAAATAATAGTCTGGAAAATTTGAATATACAGATAGCCTTAACACTCAAAATTTGTCAGTGTTAAAAAAATTAATTGGGGCCAGGTGCAGTGGCTCATGCTTGTAATCCCAGTACTTTGGGAGGCCAAGACGGGCAGATTGCTTAAGGCCAGGAGTTCAAGACCAGCCTGGCCAACACGGTGAAACCCTGTCTCTACTAAAAATATAAAAATTAGCCAGGCGTGGTGGTGTGTGCCTGTAATCCCAGCTACTCGGGAGGCTGAGGCATGAGAATCACTTGAACCCGGGAGGCGGAGATTGCAGTGAGTGGAGATTATGCCACTGCACTCCAGCCTGGGCAACAGAGTGAGACTCGTCTCAAAAAAAAAAAAATTGATTGGGAGACCATTAGGTAGTGCTTTGGGTTCCTATGTAAGCAAACTGAAACCAAATTCACTGTAAACAGTAAACACACTGTAAAACAGTGAAATGAAACTTAAGTTTAACCAATCAGAAAGCACCAGTGAATCTCTGTCTAGAATCTTTACCAGACACTGCCAATTACCTCTAAGTAGGGATGCTCCACTTTAATCAATCAAACATTTTCTCTGTCCTGCTTCCACAGACACCTTATAAAAGTTTTCCCTTGCACGCCTTTGGTGGAGCCCAAATCACTTGCAGGCTGGTGCTGCCCAATTCATGAATCACTGAATGCTCAAATAAACTCTTTAAAATTTTAATGTGCCTAGGTTTATCTTTTAATATCAGTGAAAGTGGTACTTAAATCTGTATTATTTATTGCCATTTATATATCTAAATGTATTTTCCAAGTTTGTCATATTAAGATATTATTGTTAATATTTTTAGGTGTCATGATGGTATCATGATTATACTTTTAAGAAGGGAACCCTTATCTTTTACACATGGATACTGAAATATTTACAGAAATGTTATGATGCCATGGATTTTCTTCAAAGTGGGAGGGTATATAGATGGAACAAATTTGACCATGAGTTGACAATTTTTGAAGGTGTATGATGAATACGTTGGGTTTTTTAATACTATTCTGTCTACTTTTGAATATGTTTAAAAGTTTTTATAGTAAAAAGTTAATAAATCATTATGTGTTATATTGCTAATGGGTGATATTGAACTTTATAAGTAAATGTTAATTATGCTTTCATTTTCCAGTTATACTTAATATTTTTACAACCTAATAATAGTCGCAAACTCATAGGGCAGAAAATAAAGAAAGCATTTCTTCTGGCAAGTTTATTTTGGACTGAAGACTCAGATTTTTAAGTAAGTTTTTCTTGGACAAAATGGACTTTTAAGCTGATAGGACCTTGAAAAATTTCTGTTCGAATTTCCATGTTTGTAGATGAGAGGATTGGAATTTGGCTGGCCTGGTTAGTTTGTATCATGACTCAGACTGCAGTCTGGGTTTCAGCTTTTGGTTCTGGGATTTTTCCTACTCTGTTAGATGCCTGTCTGCAAAAGTAATGTAAGATTCTTTTAGCTCACTGAGACTCAATTGCCCTTACAGAGGGATAGCTCAAGTGGCAGCAGAGTGCAGTGACCGGAGTTTAAATCATTGCTCTGCCAACTACTAGCTTTAAAACCTAGAATGATTTATTTCACCACCCTAAATCTCAGTTTTCTCATAAATTGAGAAAAACTGTAGTTCTTGTTGTGAGGATTATAAAAAATAATATGTTAAAATGGTTAGTAACAGACTCTATTATTTGGTGACTTTGTAAGGTTTTAATAAGATTACGTATTTTTAGCACAATAGCTGGCACATAGTATGAACTAAATGAGTACTTGATATTATTATTGCTGTCATTATTGTTGTTATTATTACCATTCTCATACAATCAAGGAAGTAAGAAATTTTGAATTTTAAAATTTCAGTGGATAAACTGCAGTCTGATAATTCAGAACTCTCTGTAAATGAGTATGTATATATATGCATATATTATGGGTGTGTACACATAGACTGTTGCGTTAGATACATGTTTTTAAACAGCCTTATTGAGATATAATTCTCATAATGTTCACCTATTTAAAGTTTTTAATTGGATGTTTTTTAATATATTAACAGAGTTGTGAAACCACTACCACAGTCTAATTTTAGAATATGTTCATCGCTCTAAAAAGAAGCCACTGTACTTATTAGCAGTCACTTCCCATTCCTCCCATCTCCCCAGTGTAGACAATTACTAATCTACTTTCTGTTTCAATAGATTTGCCTATTCTGTACAATTCATATAAGTGGAATCATACAATGTGTGGCTTATATGACTGTCTTCTTTCACTTAGCATGTTTTCAGAATTCACCCATGTTATTGCATGTATCTGTACTTTATTCCTCTTTTTTTTTTTTTTTTTTTGAGATGGAGTCTTGCCCTGTAGCCCAGGCTGGAATGCAGTGGTGCGATCTCGGCTCACTGCAACCTCCGCCTCCCTGGTTCAAGCAGTTCTCCTGCCTCAGCTTCCCAAGTAGCTGGGATTACAGGCATGGGACACCATGCCCAGCTAATTTTTGTATTTTTAGTAGAGATGGGGTTTCCCCATGTTGGCCAGGCTGGTCTTGAACTCCTGACCTCAGCCTCTCAAAGTGCTGGGATTACAGGCGTGAGCCACCACGTCTGGCCCTTTATTCCTTTTTAATGGCAAATAATATTCTATTATATGGATCTTTTTACAGCTTGCAGAATACTTCATAGTTTCCTAGAATGCTGTGTTTGGAATGGAATATGAACAAATTCAGCTCTATTCTAGGTGGACAGAGGAATTCTACACTTTTCTAAGTGATTATAGTTGTAGTCTAAATCATCTGCCAGGAGAAATAGTCACTATATACATGTACCTAACATTACCCAAATGTGATCTAGAATGAGAAGCATAGAGAGAAGAGGGAAGAAAAAGAAAGGGAACTATGACATGGGAAGAAAGGAAAAGAAGAGGCAAAGGTAATATTTTACAGAAATAGAAAACATTTGTATGGAAACATGAAAGACCCCAAATAGGCAAAGCAATCTTGAGAAAGAAAAACAAAGTTTGAGGCATCACACTTCCTGATTTCAAACTATATTACAAAGTTATAATATGGAAAAATAGTATGGTACTGGCATAAAAACAGACACATAGACAGATGGAACAAAATAGAGAGTTCAGAAATAAACCAAAAAGAGATGTGTTGGTGAGGCTGTGGAGGAAAGGAAACTTTTGTATGTAAATTAGTGCAGCCACTATGGAAAACTGAGTGGAGGTTCCTCAAAAAATTAAAAATAAGACTACAATATAACTTAGCAATCAGTCCCTCTTGTGGGTATGTATCCAATGGAAATGAAGTCAGCACCTTGTCAAGATATCTGAGCTCCCATGTTTATTGCAGCAGTATCTACCATGGTCCAGAATGGAAACAACCTAGGCATTTGTTGATGGATGAATGGATAGAGAAATGGTGGTACACACACACACACACACAGTGGAATATTGTCCAGCCTTAAAAAAGGAGATCTTGCTATTTGAGAGAACATGGATAAACCTGGAGGACAGCATCCTGAGTGAAAAAGCCAGGCACAGAAAGAAAAACACTGCATGACCTCACTTATGTGCAGAATCTAAAAAAAAAGTTGAATATATAGACACAGAGTAGAATGGTGGTTACTAGGGCCTGGGGTGGGAGGGAGGGACAGGAATGGGGAGATGTATGTCAAAAGGTACAAAGTTGTAATTATGTAGCATGAATGTCTAGAGATCCAATGTACAGAATGATATCACATCGTATACTAGAAATTTGCTAAGAGAGTAGATTATCACCAAAGGGGGAAAAAAGGTATCTGAGATGACAGATATGTTAATTTGTTTGACTGTGATAATGATTTCACTATGTATATGTATAACAAAACATCATGTTGTATACCTTAAATATATACGATAAAAAAGGTAATATTTCAGCAGAGACCGAAGTTGTATATTAGGGAAACTAGGAGATTCCTGCAGTGGATGAGAGATTGACATTGGCCCCTTAATAACTTAAAGAATTGGAAAATATATATTGAATCACATCTTAATTAATTTTTCTTTCTTTTCTTTTGGAGAGGGTTTCTTTCTGTCGCTCAGGCTGGAGTGCAGTGGCGTGATCATGGTTCACTTCAGCCTTGACTTCCCCCAGCTTGGGTGATTCTCTCACCTCAGACTCTCGAGTAGCTGGGACAATGGGTGCGCATCACCACGCCTGGCTAATTTTTATATTTTTTTGTAGAGATGGGTTTTACTATGTTGCCCTGGCTGGTCTCCAACTTTTGAGCTCAAGCAATCTGCCAGCCTCAGCCTCCCAAATTGCTGGGATTACAGGTGTGAGCCACCATGCCTGGCCTCTTAATTTGATAATGATTGCTATGCTCTTTTGATCATTAGCAATGATTTTTATCCTTATATTAGTAGATATTGAATAAACAAAAATAGAACTCTCAGGAATTTAGTAACTGTATATTATGTAATTTTCACTTGCATTGCCTCACAAATATATTCCTTTTAAAAATGATTTGAGGAGTGCATTGGTGCTACTATTCTGATTTCAACTCTTAGGGTTATAATTCTATGTCTATTTGCTACATTCCCACTTAGGATGCTAGATGATCAGTACTAGCAGGTTCTTCTTAATCTGAGCTTCAAAGGAACCATAGCTTTTAACCACACCACTACATTTGCTCCTAGTCCTTTCTAAAATTCTGTGATTTGTTATCATGTTGCTTTACTTGTTCCTCTTTTGGGTTAGTTTTAAGGTGAACATCCTATTAACAAGGTTTGTATCAGAACAGTCAGGTTTTTACAGTTTTTTTTTTTTAAGAATTTCTCTGGAGAGGAGAAAACAAATTATTTCCAGGCAGCATTAAAAGCAAAAAGGAATGCTTTACCTGCCACCTTGTTAAAATTACAGTCTGATTTTAAAAGAAGAGTATGAAAACAAAACAGAGAAACAGCAAAGAACACCATTTTAACTGCTATCACTTTTCATTCACCTTTTGCTGGGAAGTAGCACAGTGTCCATCCCTGCTGATGGTTGTGAAGATATATCAAGTTCTATTTACAGAGAAAATATAACCCTTTTCCATGAAGCAGCAGGAACAGCAAATGACAAAATATAGAGAACTGGAATGATTCAATATTGCTCCCCTTATTAACTGTTGAAAACTCCACCATAGGGTTGCTATCACTGGTCTGATCATGCATTTATATGTTTTTCAAGTCATGCTTTTGACATTAGCAGTCAGTGAGAACATGCCTGGCATATTTAGAGAACAGTAAGTACTTCTGATTGCTACAGCACAGGCGGCATGGGGCTGTGGAGGAGGGGCGCACGCTGGGGAGTGGGGAGCAGCAGCCAGCCTCAGGAAAATTTTATGCCTAGGGGAAATTAAACACAGAACTGATGGTGCTTAAAAAACTATCAGTGACTTCCCCTGACAGTGCTGGTTATTTAGTGTAGCATGGAAGGCCCACCATGAGTCCCAACCTTACAAGCCTTTTGTTAGAGCCATCATGAGTATTTTCTGTTCCCTAAACTTGCCTTGCATTTTCTTGCTTTAATGCCTGTTCTTATCCTGTGTCCTTGCCTGGATACTTGACTGTATCCTTCAGTTTGTGTCTGTAAGCTCTGCCTTCAGGCAATGTTAGTTCTCTACTCTGTGCTCCATGGGACCTTATGTGTATCTTTGTTATAATATGGCACATTCCCTTGTGGTTATTTGTTTACACATCTTTTTTTCTTTTCTAGACTTTACTTTTCTGCAGGGCAGAGGCTATGTTTTATTTATTGTTATATTCCCACACTCCCGGCACTACAATAAATATTTGTCGAATGGAAGGCAGAGAGAGAATAAAGAAGCATATGAAGGAGAAAATACAAAAATATAATTTTTAAAAGCAGTTGTGCCAAATTATTTCACTGAGTTTTACTTTGAATCCAGTACTGTTTAATGATAGGATGAAATATAATTATACAGATATTATTAATCAACCATGAGACTAGAGAGTGGTGAAAATGTGTGTCAACTTGTCTCAGAGGCAGCTTAAAGGAGAAGAAGATGAGATGAATATGGCCCACTTCCTTGAATCCATTGGCCTAAACAAATCAGTCAATCAACCAAATTCCGTTCAGTGGAGAATGAGTTATATTAGGTGTGAAGTAAATGATCATCATTTGTGATTCTAACCAGCCCTCCTCTGAAAAATATCATAAGCATAGACTTCTCATTGTGCATTACATCTTTGGAAAGACATTGTTTGGACAAAGTCACAAAGAGAGTAATATGGTATTAGAGTGAATTTTGAGTAACAGAGACTTAATGATGAAGAGAATGTAGCGATACAGATAACTACATTTTTCACGTGAGGTCTTTTCCTCTTCGTTGCCAGTCCTGCTTCCTGCCTCATTGCTGGCTGTTTAGGTTGACATGTCTTTTAGGGTCAATACCAGACTTTGTTCCAGGCTGCAAACATACAGATGCCTGGTCTACTCCTAAGAATTTCTGAGTGTGGCCAGAACACCCATAATTTGTAACATACCCCATAATCGATTCTGTTGAACAGCAGTGTTTGAAACCGCTGGTTTAGATATTTCATGTTTAACATATCCCTGAAACCAAATAACTCTATATGACCTCTTCAAGATTCAGCTATTCTTGGATTCATCTAACCTCTGTTAGAGTGGTTACCTAGACGGTACTTGTTATGGGCTGAATTATGTCTTCTTAAATTCATATGTTGCTCTCCTAACCCCATCTACCTTATAATGTGACTGTATTTGGAGACAGGGTCTTTAAAGAGGTAATTAAGTTAAAATGGGGTTATTAGGGTGGGCTCTAATCCAATATGACTAGTATCTCTATAAGAAGAGGAGATTAGGACATTGACAAACACAGAGGGAAAACCCTGTGAAGACTCAGGAAGAAAGCAGCTATCTGCATGCCAGACTGAGAGGCCTCAGCAAGAACTAACCACTCGAATGCTTTGATCTCAGACTTCTGGCCTCTAGAATTGTGAGAAAACAAATTTCTGTTGTTTAAGCCTCCCAGCCTGTAATACTTTGTTATGGCCCCAGCAACTGATACAACTTTGTTGAGTACCTTCTGTGTGCAAAACACATTACAGCACTTTATTGAACCTCCTAGAATGTGTGTGTGGAAGAGAAGAAGGAGGTGAGGAACCAAGAGCCATTTATGAATGCTTTGGTATGTCTTTCCCTGTTGCCCACAGACCTAGAATTCCTTTTCTCTAATTCTCACTCAGGAGGAATCAGTTGACATTCTTAATGCTTGATTTTTAATTGACCAAACTTTCACTCCCTTCCATGGTCTCTGGATGTGAGTGAAGTCAATTAAATCAAAATTATCTAACTACAGGTGGACATTTGGGTACAACATGGCACTTAATATGGCCATAGGGCACTTTCTTTTTAATGTAACTGTAATCAGAGCAATCTCAACAATTAACTCCCTTTACCCTCAATTCAGACTAGCAGAGAGCTAATTAAAATTAGAACAGAAAGAAGAAGAGATAGGCCATTACCTAAACTTAGTACTCTTATTATCTCCCACTACTTCTCTGGACTATTTTAGATATCATATTGGAAATAGCATCATATTAAAAGTCCACTTTAAGTTTTTCTTTTAGTTCAACAATTATTTATTGAATATTTGAAGTGTATCCATTAAGGGGTTAGGAATTAAGTATACAAAGGTGAATATAGTATGCGCTTCAGTAAATACAACAGAGGAAATACTTGTAACAATAGAAAAGGTAAATAAGGGGCAGAAGTTGCTATTTAGATTTAGTAAGTGATCCAACTCAGTAGTTTTGAATCTGGGTGATTATCAAAATTACTAGGACAACATTTAAAAAAATGGAGTCCCAGATTCCACCTCAGATCAACTCAATCAGAGTTATCACGTGTAGTACCTTTGATTCTTGTTTGCAGATGCTCCATTATGGTTTCTTGTGCTAATCAAGGCCGGAATACAGAGGTCTAATGAGTCTTAACTGTAGTGCATATGTGAAGTGGGAGTTGGCACTCAAGTAGGGAAATAGGTGATAGTCCTTATGCTAATAAGAATTGGTGAATCAATTTTCAGAATATAATGTACTGTGTGTGATTTCTAAAAAAATGATTAGGCTGGGCACAGTGGCTCATGTCTGTAATCCCAGCAGTGTGGGAGGCTGAGGCAGGCGGATCACCTGAGGTCAGGCATTTGAGACCAGCATGGCCAACATGGTGAAACCCCTCTTCTACTAAAAATACAAAAATTACTGGGGCATGGTGGCACATGCCTGTAATCCCAGCTACTTGGGAGGCTGAGGCAGGAGATTATCTTGAATCCAGGAGGTGGAGGTTGCAGTGAGCCGAGATCATGCCATTGCACTCCAGCCTGGGTGACAGAGCAAGAATCCATCTAAAAAAAAAAAAAAAGAATTATTAGGGTTTCAGATGTAAATGGAATAAGTGAAAGAATGTTTTTAGGTAAATTAAGGACTCTCGGGATAAGAGACACAAATCCAACTTAAATTAATGAAATCCTACAAGGGCATGCATTGGCTTATGGCCTGCAAAGGGCCTGGGTAGAGCCCAGGTAGTGTTGGTAGTGCTATCCAACACAGTAGCCACTAGTCATATATGGCTCTTGATCACTTGAAATATGGCTAGTCTGAGTTCAAGTTTACCATACACACTGGGTTTTGAACACTTGGCAACTTTTTATTTTTTATTATTTTTAATTTTTCTATAAGTTATTGTGGTACAGGTGGTATTAGGTTATATGAGTAAGCTCTTTAGTGTGATCTGTGAGATTTTGGTGCACCCATCGCCCGAGCAGTATACACTGCACCACATTCATAGTCTTTTATCCCTCGCCCCCCCTCCCATTTTTCCTCCGGAGTCCCCAAAGTCCATTGTATCATTCTTATTTGGCAACTTTTTATATTGAATGCATATTACCATGATACTATTTTGGATACATTGGTTTAAATACAATGTATTATTAAAATTAACTTTATCTGTCTATTTTTAGTGTTTCATATGTGGCTTGTATTATGCTTCTATTGGACAGCACTACCCTAGAATTACTAGAAATAAGCACTCTCTGCCTCTAGTACTCTGTCTCTCATCTGTGCTTCTCTCTGGGTATCAGCCTTATTCCCTCCAATTACAGAGGGCATTTCTCCTAGAAGTAGGAACTTTACCATCAGCATCCCTGGACTCTTACAGGGTCCCTACTGAAGAGGAAGGGGAACTTCCCTTTCAGCTTCTAGTTTGAAAATCATAGGGAAGAACTTAAGTTGGTGTGGCTTGAGTGATGGACTAATCACCACAGCTAAGAGAGTGTGATTCTTGTTGGTTTCATCTAGACCAGTTGTCCAATGCCCTAGCTGGGTCATGGGATAAGATAAAGTCATCAGTCATTACCAAAACCACATGGGTAGACCAAGGAAGGAACTTTCCTCTTTTTCTCAAAACACGAATAATAGCTAACATTTATTGAATGTTTACTCTGCGTTAGGCATTGTGCTTTTTACATAGATTATTTCATTTAATATGTATAACAGGGCTGGGCATGGTGGCTCATGTCCCAGCATTTTGGGAAGCCGAGGAGGGTGGATCACTTGAGGTCAAGAGTTTGAGACCAGCCTGGCTAACATGGCGAACCCTGTCTCTAAAAACAACAACAACAACAACAACAACAACAACAACAACAACAACAACAATTAGCAGGCATGGTGGTGCATGCCTGTAGTCCCAGCTGCTTGGGAGGCTGTGACAGGAGAATTGCTTGAACCCAGGAGGTGGAGGTTGCAATGAGCCGAGATGGTGCCGCTGCATTCCAGCCTGGATGACAGAGTGAGACTCTGTCTCAAAAAAAAAAAAAAAAAAAAGCGTATAACAGCTATTTTGAGGATCTGATAGGCATCTCAAATGTAATAATTCTTGAACCCTGACTTTTGCCTAGTCTTTGTAGTCTCAATCAATAGATCACCATATACACAACTGCTCAACCCAAGTAACCTAGAAATCATCCCTGATTCCCTCCTTCTTTCCCTCTTCCATCCATCCACTTAACTATATTGAATAGATAACTCTTCTTTTCCATATCCATCCTTTCCATAGTAGCTGGAATAATATTTTAAAAACACAAAGCTTTAAATAAAGCACTTCAATGGATTTCCGTTGCTCGCTCCTAGAATGAAATCTCAATTTCTTCCCATACCTGCAAGGCTCAGCACAGTCCGGCTTCTGTTTAGCTTTCTGATGTCGTCTTGTGTTATTTTATCCCCTTCTCACTTGCCATGCTTCAGTTATCTAGATGTCCTTTTGTGCCAAGCTCTTTTCTTCCTCTGGCTTTCCCTCTTCCTGGAATGATCTTCCAGTTCTCTTTGAGTGGTTGGCTTATTCTTTCTTTTTATATTTCAGCTAAAATGTCACCTCCTCAGAGAGGCTTTATACTGAAAGCTTCTTTATCTTGAAATTCTGCACATTCTATGTAAGTGGATCTAGAATCACTCTTTAACTATCTTCTCCCATTATTTCTTTTATGGTGCTTATAATCTGCACCTCTCTTGTTGGTTTATTGTTGTTTACTGCCATATCTGAGCTCCATGAGGATATTGACCTTTTCTATCTTATTCACTATTCTTATCTCAGCACTTGCACAAAGCATGGATCATAATAAGTGTTCAATAAATATTTGTTGAATATGTGAATGAATCTTTGTTTTACAGATGAGGGAATGGAGGCTTAGAGCAGTTAAATAAATGGATCAAGTCACATGGGTAGGAAGTGGTGGGAACAGGTTTCAAACCCAGGCAGCTTGATCACATAGCCATTAGTTGCCATTCCATAAGAAGGGAATGTTGTGTTAGGCAGACAAAACAATAAATGTCACTGTAATGTGAAGCATAATGTAGTAGAAAGCACTGATGTTGGCATCAGCTGTCTTATGTTCATTTTTGGCTTTGTTGAGTGGAGTAAGGAGACCTCATCCAGGCTACATGGACTGAGAATGGGGGAGGGGTGTTATCTAAATGAGGTTTTGGAGTTGTACCAGAAGACCCAGAATAATCCTGGAGAGGGTTGGGGGGCACATAATAAATGTCCACTATAGGATTCCAGTGTGTTCCCACAGTGTGCGGAGAGCCTACACATGCCTTTGCTATAGAGGCTGCCTCTTCTGTCTCTATCTTTTGCAAATTGCTAGAAATTTTGAAATGTAATATTTTCTAGGGCATATTAAATTTGAAACGAAATTGTGGGGACAGCTGGCATTGAGATAATTGCTAAATGTGAAGTCTGGCAGCACAGGCTGACAGTTGTGAGAATATGATAATATTTTCTACTTAATAGATGTGAAATCATGGGTGGACTGTGTTGTGATTCTTTTCTTCCTTCTTGGTATAAATGAGTCTTCATTCATTCATTCCAAAACTGTGTCTAGTATATGTAGTAATTGTTCTTTAGCTATGCTATAAACTAGGGTTAAAAGTTATAGCATTTGGTTTTCTTGGTATATTTCTAAGAAGATATATCTATTTTTTTAACTGGTGATTTTTATCTAGAAAAAAATTAGTGATTTTGTGTGTTAGCTGTTTATCAGCTTATCAGCTCAAAGATAATTTGCTTTTCCAGAGGATAATTATACTTGTTGAGGGGACAGCCTCATTCTTCAGAAACAAAAAGTATAGTTACAGAGAAAAAATTATATAATGGCAAAATGCTGGTCTGAAATTTAGAAATTCAGCATTTCTTTCTGATGAAATGTGATTTGCTCATGCATTGCATACATTCATTTGTCAAACATTAACTGAACATTCTTTTATATAAGAAATAAGGATCAAGTAGAGTAGCAAGTATATATGACTCACGAGTCAGAAGACCAAGGTTCTAATCCTGGCTCTGCCTCTTGGTGACTGTGATTTTGGCTGAGACAAGTATCCATTATGAATCATAGTTCTTCCTTAACTTTAATGTGGGGATAATGTAATCTTCCCTGCTTGCTTCTCAGGATTAGGGTAAGAATTGAAAGAGTTCTGGAAATTATAGCTCTTTGAATAAATGCTAAATATTTTTTGTCACTATTGTGTGCAAGGAGCTACTTCACATAGTTTTTTTTTTTTCTTTTTGAGACGGAGTCTCACTCTGTTGCCAGGCTGGAGTGCAGTGGCACTATCTTGGCTCACTGCATCCTCCGTCTCCCGGGTTCAAGTGATTCTCCTGCCTCAGCCTCCCGAGTAGCTGGGACTACAGGCACCTGCAACCATACCTGGCTAATTTTTGTATTTTTAGTAGAGACAGGGTTTCGCCATGTTAGCCAGGCTGTTCTCGAACACCTGACCTTGTGATCCACCTGCCTCGGCCTCCCAAAGTGCTGGGATTACAGGCGTGAGCCACTGCACATGGCCATATAGAATATTTTTAGATCACTGTTATGCCAGGAGTGGTGGCTCATGCCTATTATCCCAGCACTTTGGGAGGCCAAGGCAGGTGGATCACCTGAGGTCAGGAGTTTGAGACCAGCCTGGTCAACATGGTGCAACCCCATCTCTACTAAAAGTACAAAAATTAGCCGGGCATGATGGCAGGTGCCTGTAGTCCCAGCTACTTGGGAGGCTGAGGCAGGAGAATCGCTTGAACCCGGGAAGCGGAGGTTGCAGTGAGCCGAGATCACGCCACTGCACTCCAGCCTGGGCGACAAAGCGAGTTTCCATCTAAAAAAAAAAAAAAAAAATCACAATTCTTTTTACAGTACTTTGGTTTGCCAATCCATATCCTGGAAACATTTTAAGACTGTTACGACATGAAAAGTGCTTTAAAATTCCCTGAGGGTAGATTATAAATAACAAGGGCATTATTATTTTTAACTTAGTGTATATTGTTATTTATTTCCTAAAGTGGAAATTCTAAGAGAAGCTAGTTTAGCTGCTTTGTATTGTCTACAAATAATCCTGATTTTAGGACAGGGCAATCTTCTGCAAGAATATAACAGTGAGATGACTTTTTTTTCTCTTGAAATAAACTATGTGCATCTGACTTATAAAAACTAAAATTGATTAAATGTCATATTGATAAAATGAATACTATTGCTAATTACTTAATAATATATATTAGTATACTTTTACAGCTGGAGATGGATCTATATTCTGTAACATTAGACTTGTAGGGGTAACAGATAATATATTAGAAAATAAATGCAATACGTATTAGATTTCTATTTCAACACATACCTCACTAAATTTAGGAGACAGGCTATGAGGGAAACAATATTAAACTAGGATCAGAGTCAGAAGAATCGAGTTGTAATTTTAACTACAAGAAGTGTAGTTTAGTGTTTTAACTCGACAGATTTTTGAGTCCATCTGCTTTTTGAATCTCAGTTCTGCCACTTATTTGCTGTGTGACTTTGGGCAAGTTTTTTGATCTTTTAAATTCTTAGTTGCTTCAGCTTAAAATTAAGATAAATATAGTACTTCCCTCCTAGGGCTGCTGTAAGGATTAAATGAGACAAGGCACACAAAGAATTTAGTGGGTTATTAACGTAATCACTGCCACCATCAACATCATTATTATCATCACTGTTATTATCACCAATGCCACTAATTTGTAGTCTTGACAAAGTTATTAATCTCTCTGACTTCATTAAGTTGTCTAACCTATAAAATGAGAGGACTAGACTCATTGATCTCCATGTAGCTGTTATTCTTGTTAATATGAGATAGTGTTTTTGCGATTATGTAGTGAAAGCCTAAATAAATGTGAAATGTTGTTGTTGTCGTCATCATCATCATCATCATCATCATCATCATCATCACCATCTTGTTACAGTCTTTCAGGCTCTGAAATGTTATGAAAAATGAAAAACCACCTATGATATTAATCCGTGGCTCTCCTGCCTTCTTATATCAAAGTTGGGGCTAAAGCAGAGAGCAGTTTGGCAACCCCCCCCCCCAATCTTTGCTTTCTTCATCATTGTTCCATATTTACCCATTATATGTAGCAAATTACAGAAAACAGATAGGGTCATGGAAGCCAGGGCCAAAATAGGAAGAAGAGGAGGATGCCTAGGGCTGAGCTTGGCTTATCCAGGGCTTTTTTTCTTTTAAACCAAAGACACAGGATCAGGGCTGGACACTCACAGAAGTTAGATAAGAGACAGACTTGCCTATAAATTCATCTGTTATAAAGCTTCCTTCTTTCTTGCTGTTCCTTGGGGAAGGTTTTTTCTTTTTGAAGTCCTGTTTGGAGGACGTCAGCATTAGAGAGTGTCAGAGAAGGTTATCATTGCCTGGGGAAAGACCAAGCTGAATTTCTGTTTAGATAGAAATTGATTTGAAATACAGGGAAATAAAGATGTGCCTTTTGAATAATATTGAGGGCTTTGTGGTGAGATCATGTATATAAAATTAAGAAGTACATAGAAATGTTTAATTCTAGATTTTAAAAATCGGGGTAGTCATATTTACTAGTTGTCTAAGCTACAGAAAATACTATTTGAAATCTTCAGTTAATAATAATAACAACAATAATAGCAAATATTTATTTAGCCTTATGGGCCAGATACTGTGCTAAGAGCTTTATATGTGTTGCTATTTAATATGCACATGTACACTGAAAAAATTATGCCTTCCATCATTGTACTTCTATCTAAATGTTTCTGTTATTTCTCAGTATAAGTTTCACCTACTTAATCTTATTTCCCATCATTCCCTTCTAAGAACTCTGCATTTTGGGAAAACTGTTTGCTGGATGGTAGTTTTCAGGGTTTTTTTTTTTTTTGAACTTTTAATTTTCAAACTTTATGTCCTCGTTTAGAACTCCTCTTCTCTCTCCTTTCTATATCCCTACCTATCTTTTAAGGCTTAGCTCAGACCTTCATCTTGAAGCTGTCTAAACTTTATAGCCAAAATGGCTCCCCGTCCTTGTTCTAAGCACTAGTATGGTAGATAAATAGCATACTTGTTTGTTAAATAAGCACAGTGTTGCTTTTTAGATTTGAATGGACTGTAAGATTTTATTCTAGTAGCTGCTGACTGTGTAGTTGTTCCTCGGCAGCTGTGAATGGAAAAATAGAAATGATATGTTTTATTTGAATCTGGAATAATTTACACCAATCTTTTGTGTGGCTTTCACTAGTTTAATAGTAATTCCCAGAGTAATTAGGCTGATTAGGTAGCCACTGAGGATGACTTTAGTTATGTTTAAATGAGAATGTGAAAAACATTGCTCAAATTTGCTAGTATGATGCATTTGAGAGATACACACATATACCCATATACACATATACTCATTTTGTGTACAATGAAAGTAACAATTTTTAGTTAGATGCTTCCATTTTGAATATAATTTTGAAAAAAGCTACAGTAAGTTTGTATTTGTAGTGTTCATGTCAGTTTTTATCTCACCTGATTTTATTACTCTGCCAATTTTGATAAATATGTATGTGTCAAGGCATTAAACCCAGCTATAAGCCGAGACTCTGGGAAGATTTATAAAATATACCAAAGTTATCTTCAGTGTTCTTTCATCTTTTTTTTGTGCTATCTCATTTACTTTCAGAATTTCTCTAGTTCTCTTATATGTTTTAAGAGAAAAGTAAATAATGTTTATCAGAGTAGTTAATGACCAGTGAAGAGATTTCAGACATCTCTGTGAGATAGATTTTTGTGCAAGACAACAACTATAAATATTGAAGAAAAACAAACACATAAATGAATTACTTCCTGAAGCCTCAGGGGTTGCCTAGTTAACAGACTAGTTTTGCACTAATTATGAGTGACCTAGGGACTATTAATAAATGAATTTGCTTCTATTCCGTAGGCACAGAGAGCTTCCATTTATGAATAGAGAGCATTTTCCAAAAGTTTGTTTAAAAGCTGCTTGTTTGGATCTTAAGGCACATTTAAGTTCTAGGCTAGACCACAAAGGCCTGAAATGTAATTCAGTATAATATTCTAGATGTCATTGTTGGGAGCTAGGGAAAGGATGAGGTGTGAACCACCAGGAATAGTCTTGGTCATGGGCAGTTCTTTTGGAATTTGCACCAGAGATGGCTCTTTATATATTTAAAGAGCAAAAAGAAAGAGGTTTTCTTCACAATATCCAAGATAATGAAACAATCCAAGTGTCCATTGATAGATGAATGGATAAAGAAATTGTGGTGTCTGTATTCACAATGGAGTATTATTCAGCCTTAAAGAAGGAGATACTGCCATTTGTAACAAGATGAATGAAAGTAGAGGACATGATGCTAAGTGAAATAAGCCAAACATAGAAAAATACTATATGATCTCACTTATTTGTAGGATCTAAACAAAACAAAACGAAATGAAACTTCAAGTACATGGAAACAGAGAATAGAAGAGTGGTTACCAGGAATGAAGGGTGTGGGAGAAATGGGCAGATGGAGGTCAACGAGAGTATAAAATTTCAGTTATGTAGGACACGTAAGCACAGAGATTTACTGTATAGCATGAGGACTGTAGTTAATAATATTGTATACTGGAAATGTGCTAAGAGAGTAGATTTTAGGTACTTGTACCACACACATACAAAGAGTAACAGTGTGAGATGATGGATATGTTAATTGGCTTGATTACAGTAATCATTTCACTATGTGTATATATATCAAAACATCATGTTATATACCTTAAAGAGATACAATTAAAAAATAGCCAATGCAAAAATGCAAAGTAAAAAAAAACTTATCCAAAAATCTAAAATATGAAACATAAAAGCAGGGCTTCTATAAATGAAGCAGGGGCAGATGGCCCAGAGTCCTGCCTGCTCTTGTTTCTTTTCTATTCATCAATCTCAGGAGTATTTTCCAGAACCGAAGGACTCCATAGAAAAGAGGCTGAAATTGTAGGCCAATTACTCTGAGTAAGGGTTTTGGCCTTCTTAGAGGGAGGTGTACTGGTGTGTTAAGTAGGTAGTTCATGTGGATCTATTTCTGTTTTTTGTGGTTGGTACTCTGTGGGCCCTTTCAATCCAGAAAGTCATGTTCTTCAGTTCTGGGGTAGTTTTTTGAATTATTTATTTGATTTAGTCAAGTTTGTTTTTTCTGTTCTGTCTTTCTGGATATCCTGTTAAGATGTTGACCTCCTGGCTTTGACTTTCCTTTTTTAAATGCTTTATTTCCTACTATCGTATATTACTAAGGTTCTCCAGAGAAATAGAATCAAAAGGACACACACACACACACGGGTTGGGGGTTGATGGATTGATTTTAAGGAATTCGTTCATGTGTTTGTGGAGATTTCGCCACATGGGACTTCTCAGCCTCTAGGTAACTTATAGTAAATATTTTTCTAGATTTCTCTATCCCGTTGGTTCTGTTTCTCTGGAGAACCCTGACTAATACATATTTCAGTCTGATGACAAAATTCCTTCTTGCTTCTGGGTGTTCATTTTTTGTTCTACTAAGGTCTTTGACTGATTGGATGAGACCTGCCCACATTATGGAGAATAATCAGCTTTACTCAAAATCCACAGATTTAAATGTTAATCTCATTGAAAAACATGTCTGCCAAGAAACATGCAGAATCATGTTTGACCAAATATCTGGGCACTGTGGATCAGCCAAATTGACATATAAAATTAAGTATTATACAAATGGTCCTTGATTTGTGATGGGATTATGTCCTGGTAAACCCATTGTAAACTGAAAACATCATAATTCAAAAATGCATTCAGTACACCTAACCTACTGAATATTGTAGCTCAGTCTAGCCTACCTTAAACATGTTCAGAACTCTTACATTAGCCAAAATCATCTAACACAAAGCCTATTTTATAATAAATTGTTGGATATCTATCACAGAGTGGGGTGAAATAATCTAACACAAAGACTATTTTATAATAAAGTATGGAATATCTTATGTAATTTATTGAATAGTGTACTGAAACCAAATGGTTGTATAGGTATAGTTTCTGTTGAAGGCCTTTCACTTTTGCACCAAGTTAAAGTTGAAAAATTGTTAAGTTGAACCATGGTAAATCAAGCACTATTTGTACCTTGTTTTTTTTTTGTTTTTTTTTTTTGAGACAGGGTCCTGCTCTGTTGCTCAGGCTGGAGTGCAGTGGCATGGCCATGGCTCACTGCAGCCTTGACTTCCCAGGCTCAATCAGTCCTCCTGTCTCAGCCTCCTGAGTAGCTGGGACTACAGGCGTGCACTACCACACCTGGCTAATTTTCTTTTTTCTTTTCTTTTCTTTTCTTTTTCCCTCCCTCCCTCCCTCCCTCCCTTCCTTCCTTCCTTCCTTTCTTTCCTTTCTTTTTTTCGAGATGGGGGTCTCCCTATATTGCCCAAGCTGGTCTCAAACTCCAGGGCTCAAGTAATCCTCCCACCTTGACCTCCCAAATTGGTGAGATTATAGGTGTGAGTCACTGCGCTCGTCCATTTGTACCTTTAAAAATCTTTTTACTTTACTTTCTGGGAAATTTTGTCAGTTTATCTAACACTTAGGTTTATTTTACAAATCTCTTCAGGTTTTCACTTTTCAGCCTTCATTTTTCGTGTTTGGGGCTTTTCTAAAATGTCCTGTGATCCTTGGTTGTCCATTTGTATTTAAAAGTTGGGCTCCGTATGTCCATCATAGTGCTATTCACAGGAGCGAAGACATGAGATCAACCCAGCTGCCCATCAGTGGTGGATTGGATAAAGAAAATGTGGTATATATTCACCATGGAATACTACACAGCCATAAAAAAGAACAAAATAATATCCTTTGAGGCAACATGGTTGCAGCTGGAAACCATTATCCTAAGTGAATTAACGCAGAAACAGAAAACCAAATAACACATGTTCTCGCTTATAAATAGGTGCTAAACATTGGGTACACATGGTCATAAATATGGGAACAATAGACACCATTTTTACAGACAGTTTGTCAAAAAGAAAGCCAAAAATATATTAAATTTGACCATTTATATTGTTTTTCTTTTTTGGCATAGTTTCTTTTTTTAATAAAATAAGTAATTTAGTATAAACTATTCTCTCAAGAGATAACATATAGTAAAAACTTGATTCACCACTGCTTCATGAAATGGCTTTTCATTACTTCCTCATATAGTCATAAATCTGTAACTTTTTCTGTAGTTCTCAGTTGTTTTTTTTTTTTTTTTTTTTTTTTTTGAGATGGAGTCTCACTCTGTCTCCCAGGCTGGAGTGCAGTGGCGCGATCTCGGCTCACTGCAAGCTCTGCCTCCTGGGTTCATGCCATTCTCCTGCCTCAGCCTCCTGAGTGGCTGGGACTACAGGCTTCCGCCACCACACCCGGCTAATTTTTTTGTATTTTTAGTAGAGACGGGGTTTCACCGTGTTATCCAGGATGGTCTCGATCTCCTGACCTTGTGATCTGCCCGCCTCGGCCTCCCAAAGTGCTAAGATTACAGTCGTGAGCCACCGCGCCCGGCCTATAGTTCTCAATTTTTAAATCAACCCCCCGAACCCCAATAAGTTATCTCTACCAATTAATGACTCAGAAGAAAAGGTTGGGCTCTGTGAAGCTAGTGCGAACTCTGTGTGCATGGGTGAAGCTTATTACTGTGGAGTGAGCAGACGTGGTGGGGGGTCCTCTAATGTCAGCATCTTTTAGTCTTTCTTGTTGGACATCCAGATTCTTCTAATCTTTTAGCCTCTCTATAAGCATTCTGGGAGCTGAACTGAGGAAGAAGTCTCTATATTCAATCTGTAGACTTTTACTTATTTTCTTCATTTTAGTATTTTGTCCCCACCCTCACCCGTAGCTTGGATTCTTCATCGCAGAGAACCTCTCTTTGACTCTGCAGAAAATAAGCCAAAGTCATTTGCTGGAGTAGGAGAAGGGTGGTTGGTTGGCTGTGTAGAGTGTAGTAAAATATCTGGAGGTTCATTTTCTTAAATCTACTTTCAGTTATTCCTTGGTGTTCAGTTCCACCTTCAAACTTATTTCCAGAGATGTACCTGATGCCACCTATTCCTAAACCCTTTGAAGATTTTTGTTGTGTAAATCAGGTAGTTTTCTTGGCTTTTTCCACTTCTGGTTGGGGATTCAGGTTTC
The DNA here is from genome assembly GCF_028858775.2 of Pan troglodytes. NCBI lineage: Eukaryota > Metazoa > Chordata > Mammalia > Primates > Hominidae > Pan > Pan troglodytes. The sequence goes on along the minus strand of NC_072408.2, from coordinate 106,721,247 downwards.
TCAAGTTGGTTCATGTTCATCCATATACTTTCTAGCTTCCAAAGTTTTGTTGCTGTTGTCTTCATTCCCATTCCTTTTCTTCTTGTTGCTTATGCCTTAAAAAATCCCTTTATGGTGTATTTAGTAGATTTTGAGAGAGTGTATATGTAGGTTAATGCATGCATTCAGTGTGTCAGCTTTTATTTCTTAAAACCTATTGTGGGCTGGGCGTGGTGGCTCATGCCTGTAATCCTAGCGCTTTGGGAGGCAGAGGTGGGCAGATCACGAGGTCAGGACATCAAGACCATCCTGGCTAACACGGTGAAACCCCGTCTCTACTAAAAATACAAAAAATTAGCCGGGCATGGTGGTACACACCTGTAGTCCCAGTTACTTGGGAGGCTGAGGCAGGAGAATTGCTTGAACCTGGGAGGCGGAGGTTACAGTGAGCCGAGATCACGCCACTGCACTCCAGCCTGGGTGACAGAGCGAGACTGCATCTCAAACAAACAAACAAACAAAAAAACCTATTATGGAAATTTCAAACATAGTATTATGAGTCCCCATGAATCCTTTTCTCAGCTCCAAGAACTATCAGTTGTCAACATATGGCCAATCTTTTATATAAATTCCCCTACCTCCTCTGGATTATTTTATAGCGAATCACAGACCTCACATTGTTTCATCTATAAATTATTCAGTGTGTCACATTAAAAGGTAAAGTTTTTTTCTAAAAGCATAACTGCAATAGCATTATCAAACCCAAAACAACCCTAATAAATCCTTAATATCAAGTATCCTTTGAATGTCTAAATTTCCACAATTTTATCATAAACATATTTTACAGTTGGTTTATTAAAGTAAGTACCAATATCCAAAGTTTATTAAAATAGTCAAAGATTCTAATAGACATTTCACTGAAGAAGATCTACAAATGGCTAATAAACACATGAAAATATGCTCAACATAAATAGTCATTAGACAAATGCAAATTAAAATCACAACGAGGGCCGGGCGTGGTGGCTCACACCTGTTATCCTGGCATTTTGGGAGTCAGAATCAGATGGATTGCTTGAGCCCAGGAGTTCAACACCAGCCTGGGCAACGTAGCAAGACTCTGTCTCTATTTTAAAAAAATTACAATGAGATATAAACACCCTCTATATAGTACACACTCTGCACACACATGCACACACATACATGCACGCTCTCAATTGTTTGTAATTTAAAAAGTTAGCAATAATAAATTTTGGCATTGATATGGAGAACGTGGAATCTTCATTGCTGGTAAGAATATAAAATGGTGCAACCACTTTGGAAAACTGCTTTCACAGTTTCCTAAAGTTTAAACATAGACCTACTACATGATTCCACTTCTATATTCAAGAAGTTTTAGGAGTGATCTATTGATGCACGCTACAAAATGAATAAACTTCAAAAACATTATGCTTCTTTAAAGGAGTCAGATGCAAGACTACATGTTGTGTGATTCCACTTAAGTGTAATGTCCATAAAAGGCAAAGCAATAAAAGCAGAAAGTAGATGAATGGTTTCCTATGGTGGGCACTGTCTTTTTAAATCTATAGGTTTCCCCTTTCCCTTTTGTCTTTTGTTTTTTTCAATGAACACCCTATCTTCTTTTGTCCTTGGCTTTTTCTTGGCTCACCTAGTGCTAACTTCTGTACTGCTTGCTCTCCACAGCCACTAAAGGAAGCTTCCCTATCTCTGGTCACATCTTCTCTTTATAGCTTGCTTATTCAACTGTTTAATTGGGTTGTGTAAAGGCTAACTCAGAAAATGTATGTGAATAATTTAGCATGGTTTCTAGTACATAGTCTGTGTTTAAATAATGGTATCTAGCATTAGGGTCCCCTGGAGAAATTGAAACAGGAGAATACACACACACACACACACACACACACACACACACACACCATGAATGCAAGTGAGAAAGAGACTTATTTTAAGGAATACGCTCATGTGATTATGGGAGCTGGCAAGTTCACAATCTGTAAGGCAAGCTGGGAGCCTGGAAATTCAGGAAAGAGTTGATGTTGCAGTCCTTTCTGAAATCTACAGCACATGCCAGGCAGGCTGGAAAGCCAGGTAGAGTTTCAGTGTTGCATTTGGGAAGCAGAATTCCTTCCTCTTCTGGAAACCTTAGCCTTTGCTCTTAAGATTTTGACTGATTGTATGAGCCTCATCTACATTAGGGAGGGTAATCTAATTTACTAAAAGTCTACTGATTTAAATGTTAATTACATTAAAAAATACCCTCACAGCAACATGGAGACTATGTTTGACCAAACAACTGGGCACCATAGCCTAGTCAAGTTGACACACAAAATTAACCATCACGGTATCTATTATAATTATCTCTCCAAGTTTGATTTTCTTCACCTAACTCTGAGTTAATCAGTGACCATGCTTTTCATAGGACTGGGGGAGAAGAGCTCAAAGAAAGGACATTCAGCAGAAATCAGGCTCTCATGTGCCAGTCCAGTGGTTTCCAATTATGAGAGTTCTCAGCCTGGAGTTCACATTGGAATCACCTGGGGAGGTTTTAAGCTGCTAGATGAATGGGCCCACCTAGAAGCTTGTTAAAATACAGTGTCAGCCCCACTGTGAGTATGATTCTGGAAGAGCTAAATATGTGCCACGATTCCAGCCTAATATTTAGGTTCTAGTTTTAATATGCTTCTTAAGCTACTAAAATATTTTAAAAAGATTGTAGATTCTATTAATTGACTTTGTTACTAGGTTTTCATCTTTTAACATGCCATGACATTATGGAAAAGTGAGCACAAACTTATATTTCCCTTTGTTATTTCTGAAGGGAAATGTTGGTGTTTTGTTAAGTATTCTACCTTTAGTGTGGAATTTCTCAGCATTCAGACTCATATGGATTTGGGGAAAATGAGTTTTTAAAATGTTCATAGACCTTTCTTAGTTGACATTTGCATTTAGAATTTATAGTGTTAGAAAAATGATGGGTGATTGATTTGGAATCTTTAAGCAAAAAGGTCTCTTGTAATAAGAAATACCCGAAGTTGGTGACATATATGCAAAAAAAGATGCATTTTTCTAAACCTAACTTCTTAGAGATATAAATGTTCTGGGTGCTCTGGATTATTGTGGACAAGAGCATAAAAGCCCAAGGTCAGCTCCCATACTTTGACATTTGTTAGGTTGGAGATCTTGGATAATTATGTTACTTACCTTTCCAGCAGTCAGTTTCCTTGTTTTTAAAACAAGGGTCACACACCCATCTCACATGGTTTGTCATAGGGATGAAAACAAAGAGCTATATTATATAAGATGCTTGGTACGGAGTAATAGTGCTTCCTCCATAAAGTGAATATGATTATGTGGCTGATGGGAGGATCTACTGGCAATGATTAAAACCAACATTCACTTCTCACCATGATAATTCTTGCACATAATTATAAAGTAAATTCCTTTTTAATAAGTACATAAATTTTGTGTGAAAAATCAATCTCTAGTTGTGTGTGTGTGTGTGTGTGTGTGTGTGTGTGTGTGTTTTGGCGAAGGTGAGCCATTTTTCCAGGGTTGGAATTTTAGGGTTAAGAGATCAGATCTTGTACTCCCTGCTGAAACCACTGAGATATTGTTTTATTGAAAGAGATACAATTTGAAACAAATAGTTATTGTTGTCCCTTATGTAACCATACTTAAGACCTGGACTTCAAGCCTGTCCAATAATACATTTAGAATGAGGAAATTCTTCTTTCCTTACCTTAATATCACAAATTAGTTTAGTGAGGCCCACAGACTGCCCTGCAAAAAGTGATCAGGGGACTCTGATGTAGTGAATCCCATTTATGTTAGTGAAAGTAGTCTTTAATAAGTACTTATAGTCTGTAGTTTTAGTTGGCCGATCTTTTTTCTCTTTGCCTACATATTTCTATGCAGTGCAGTAAGGCACTTAAAAGTGTATTTCTGGTAGTGGCTTTCTAAAGGAATATTAAGGGTCAGTGGCCCTTGCTATCTCCACTTGTTGTTTTCTGTTCTGTCTGTTACTGGTTTTAGGAAAGGAACGGCCCACTTTGAGGAAGAACCCTTTTTGTTTGATTTATTACCTAGGGCAATACATATTTTGTCTTTGTGTGTGTGAGTGTCTAACAAAAAGGCACTTTTCTGTGCCTTCCTTTGTGAAGCTACGTTAGGTCATTTTAGTTTCAAGGAACAGAGCCTTCATCTATTCGTCTAAAGAAAAAATATTTGTTGTAAAGAGACATTTGGACTGGAACTGGAAGTTGTCTGGGTCTTATAAAGCTCTGGGAATTATTCCCCTCTTACTTCCTCTCTCAGGTCACATAGCATGTAATAAATACACAGTCATTAATATTTGTGGAATGAACAAATGAATGGCTTTTCCATCTTGTTACTTCCATGTCTCTTTCTACGTCTGCTTCCATTACCCTTTTGTTATTAACCAGTCTGTCTCTGTTTCTTGGATGAATTCTGAAGGGAGCAGATATGCTGTTATTCACTGTTTGAGCCCATTGTATTAGACTATGCCAAACTACAGACAGGTCATACTTGTGTCATACCTACTTTGGGCTACTCAGTGACCACCATTCTGTACCTGGTTTTCTGGTCATGGAGGTTGTGTTAACCTCGACCAAGGTACTGGGAATAGTAGGCATGGGGACTAATCTGTCCACTATGGAAGTTTAACTGCAGCTTAAATTAACAGGGAAGTGGATTAGGAAAAAGGAGGAAAAGAGAAATTAACATCAAGTGGCTATTCATTGTAGAATACATTATTAGACCTTTAATGTATTATTTAACCTCGTACTAGTACTGTATCATAGATTTAATGTTCTGATTTTAAATGTGGGAAAAGTCATCTTAGTGATATACAATAATCTTCTGCAAAGTCACTCTGTGTGTATATGGTAGAGTCTGGGAAGTAAACCTAAATGTTTGCCTCCAAATGTCTCATATTATTCAACCATACTGATCCAGGAGTGCTCTATCTGATGCCGCTGGAAATATAATACAAGCTACATATATAATTTAAAAATCTGTAGTAACTACACTTTGAAACGTGAAAAGAAACAGGTGATATTAATTTTAATAATGATTTTATTTAATCCAACCCATAGTCATTTCAACATGTATTCAGTATAAACAAATAATGAGAATTTTACATTCTTTATCTTGTACCGAGTATTGAAATCTGGTATGTATTTTACACTTACAGCACTTCTTGATTTGGATTAGCCACGTTTGAAGTGCTCTGTAGCTACATGTGGCTCAGTGGTTACCATATTGGACAGTGCGGCATTGCAGTATTAATACCTGTCCCACCGTTTATTAGTGCTGCGATCTTCATTGAGCCTTTCACTGTTTCAGTTACTGACCCATCAAGGAGGGCGGGATATTAATACCCCACGTACCTACACTGTAGGATGCTGCATTAGATCATTTCTACAAGGCCAGGTTGAAAGATACAAGATAGCTTTCTGGGGATTTGCTTTGGCAAGTATCCATAATTGAGTTCCAACTAATTATTAACGTTGCTGGTTGTTCTAGAGGAATTTTTACCATTATACATAAGGTAATCTATAAGTCATGCTCTGAGTTTCTTAAATGTCACATCTGTAGCATTTTTGACAACTTATATAAGAGGGAAAAAGGTTTGGTTCTTAAGTGCTTTTCTGCATGTAAGTCTGGATGTATGCCCAACAGTTAGTAGACTCATATATAGATGTATTGATTCTTCAACTAATTTGTTAATTTGACTTGTGGATATACAGTAGGTCTGTCACATCTTATTTTTGTCAGGTTCAATTAGTGTTAATGACTACAAATGAGGAAAAGTTAGTAAACAGGTATGTCAACCAAGGCATAATCTATTATTTGTTATCTTTTGATGGACATTTGCTAAGAAACTTTGTTGATGATATGCATAGTATATACACATACATACACATATATGTATGTGTATATATACAGGGTGAGGAAGATAAAAACATTAAGATACATGTGTCTATACATATAAATAGTGAGAAAGGTAAAGATATTAAGAAAGAATTAATTACACAATAGGAAATGCCATTGTGTTTTTGCACATTTGTTTAAAAATATGTACAGAATATTCACCAGTGTTTCAGACACTTTGTACTGCTTGTATTCTGATAACAGTTTCTTCCCTCACGGAGCTTACCATTTCATGAAAGAGACAGGCATTAAATAAAGTTATTTACCTATAGATGTACTCACTAATCATCAGGGAAATGCAAATTAAAACTGCAGTGAGATACTAACTTACCCAAGCCAGAATGGCCATTATTTAAGAATCAAAAAACAAAGATGTTGGCGTGAATGTGGTGAAAAGGGAATGCTTGTGCACTGCTGGTGGGAATGTAAGTTAGTACAACCTCTCTATAAAAAAAAATACATGTGCTTGCATATGTTTATCACAGAACAATTCATAATTGAAAAGATAAGGAACCAACCTAAATGTCCATCAGCTGATGAATGGATACAGAAAATGTGGTATATATACACCGTGGAATACTACTCAGCCATAAAATAAAGAATGAAATAATGTCCATTGTAGCAACTTGGATGGAACTGGGGGCCATTATTCTAAGTGAAGTAACACAGGAATGGAAAACCAAATACCATATGTTCTCACTTATAAGTGGGAGCTAAGTTATGGGTGTGCAAAGGCATACAGAGTGATATAATGAACATTGAAGACTCAGAAATAAGGAGAGTAGAAGAGAGGTAAGGGATAAAAAAACTACATACTGGATACAATGGACACTACTCGGGTGGCAGGTACACTAAAACTTCAGACTTCACCACTACCAAATTCAGCCAGGTAACCAAAAACTACTTGTACTCCTAAGCTCTTGAAATAAAAAAAAAGACCGGGCGCGGTGGCTCAAGCCTGTAATCCCAGCACTTTGGGAGGCCCAGGCGGGCGGATCACGAGGTCAGGAGATTGAGACCATCCTGGCTAACACGGTGAAACCCCGTCTCTACCAAAAATACACAAAAAAATTAGCTGGGCATGGTGGCAGGTGCCTATAGTCCCAGCTACTCGGGAGGCTGAAGCAGGAGAATGGCGGGAACCCAGGAGGCAGAGCTTGCAGTGAGCCAAGATCGGGCCACTGCACTCCAGCCTGGGTGACTGTCTCAAAAAAAAAAAAAAAAAAAAAGGACATGAGAAGTGTTATGAAATAAGAGTACACTGGGCAGTAAAGGCATAGCTGAGGCCCTGATTTAAAATGTGAGTTAGGAGAAGCTTTTATGAAAAAATAACATTTAAGCTGAGACCTGAAAATCAAATAGCATTTAGCCAAGCAAAGTAGGGAAGAGAGGATGGGAAGAAACATTTCAGAAGAAATAGAATGTGAAAAGGCAGGATCTTGAAACCTTTAAAAAACTTTTTTATAAAGACCTATGAGATATAAATACTGTATTTTTCATTTTAAAAATTGGGGGAACCGAAGCTCTATATTAAGTGATTTGTCTAAGATCACATTAAATAGTGATGGTAATATGGGATCCTAAGTTGTTGCTGTCTTTGTTTTTTTTTTAAATAGGTAAATTTGCTTTAAAATTTAAAAACATTAAAATGCAATAAAATTTACTGTTTTTGGTGTACAGGTCTATGAGTTTGGACAAATATGTAATCTTGTAACCACCATCACAATGAACATGCTAAAGAGTTCCATTGTCTCTGAAAATGCCTTCAGTCTGCTCTTATGTAGTCAACCTTTTCCCTAGCTCTAATCCTTGGCAACCTCTGATCTTTTCTCTGTCCCCGTTTTTTTGCTTTTTCCAGAATGTCATATAAATGGAATTATATGGTATATAGTGTTTTACATCTGTCATCTTTGACTTTACATAGTGCATTTGTGATTCACCCATGTTGTTGTGTGTATCAATAGTTCATTTTTACTGGAGAGTGGTATTCTGTTGTATGAATGTGCCACAATTAGTTTTGTTCCATCCATTCACCAGTTTAAGGACATATGCATTTTTTATTTATGAATAAAGCTACTGTAAATATTCATGTACAGGTGCTTTTGTGAAACAAATATTCATTCCTTTTAGGCAAATAACTAAGAGTGGAATTACTGGGTCATAAGTTAAATGAATGTTTACCTTTGTCAGAAACTGCCAAACTTTTCCAAAGTGGCTGTAATATTACATTCCCATCAGCAATGTTTGAGAGTTCCAATGGCTCTGCATACTTGCTAGTACCTGCAGTTGTCTGTTTTTCCCCCATTCTAATAGGTGTGTAGTAGCATGTTCTTGTGGATTTTTATTTACATTTTCTAATGATTAATGACAGTGAGCATCTTTTCATGTACTTATTTACTATTAAGTTGTTGCAAAAGTAATTGTGGTTTTCAGCATTAAGAGTAATCACAAAAACCGCAATTACTTTTGCACCAACCTAGTATCTATGTATCTTTTTTGGTGAAGTTTTCTTTCAAATCATCTATTTATTTTTTTTAATGAGTTGTTTGTTTTCTTAAGTTTGGGGAGTTTTCATATAGTCAGATACAAATCTTTTGTTTGATATATGATTTGCAGATTTTTTGAGACAGAGTCTCACTCTGTCACCCCAGGCTGGAGTGCAGTGGCGCGATCTCAGCTCACTACAACCTCTGCCACCCAGGTTCAAGTGATTCTTCTGCCTCAGCCTCCCAAGTAGCTGGGATTACAGGTGCCTGCCAATGCGCCTGGCTAATTTTTGTAGTTTTAATAGAGACGAGGTTTCACCATGTTGGCCAGGCTGGTCTTGAACTCCTGACCTCGTGATCCACCCGCCTTGGCCTCCCAAAGTGCTGGGATTACAGGCGTGAGCCACTGTGCCCGGCCGATTTGCAGATTTCTCCCCCCCAGTCTATGCCTTGTCTTTTCATGGTCTTTACAGGGTCTTTCGCAGAGCAAGAGTTTTATTTTGATGATGTCCAATTTATCAAAAATTTTTTTATGAATCATGCTTTTGGTGTATCATTTCCTAAACTAATGTTACTAAGATTTTTTCCAATTATTACTCAAAAAACTATATTTGATGTTTTAAATTAGTTTTATGTTTTATGTTTATGTCTATGTTCTCTTTTAAGATAAGTTCTGTATAAAGCGTGAGGTTCTTTTTTTGTTTGTTTGTTTGTTTGTTTGCTTCGAAATGTCCATTTGTTCCAACACCTCTTATGGAAAAAACTATCATATCTCCATTGAATTGCCTTTGTACCTTCGCCAAAAACCCACTGATCATACTTTTGTAGGCCTAGTTTTGGACTCTGTTTGCGCATTGAAAATCTCATCAGACAATGCTCTGTTTTTCGCTCTTAACTGTTAAACATACTCTAAATGACTCAGGGTGAAAGAATAGTGTATTATATTTACCCAGAAATTTACCATTCCTGTTGTTCTCTCTTCCTTTCTGATGTTCCAGATTTGCATATGGCATCATTATCTTCTGGCTGAAGAACTTTCTTTTAGTCATTCTTGTAGAGAAGTCTGTTGCTAATGAAAATTCTCTTAGTGTTTCTTCATGTAAGAATGTCTTTATATCATTGTTAGTCCTGAAGGGTATTTTTGCTAGATAGAGAATTCTGGTTTCATGGTTCCTTTTTCTCGGTGCTTTAAAAATGAGTGCACTTTCTTCTGGCCTCCATGACTTCTTTTTTTAAAAAAATTATTTTTCTTCTTATGATTTCAGTAGTTTTGGGGGAACAGGTGGTGTTTGGTTACATGGATAAGTTCTTTAGGTGGTGATTTCTGAGATTTTAGTGCACCCATCACCCAAGCAGTGTACACTGCACCCATTGTGTTGTCTTTTATCCTTCACCCCCTTCCCCACCCTTTCCCCCAAGTCTCTATAGTCCATTATATCACTCTTATGCCTTTGTTTCCTCATAGCTTAGCTCCCACTTCTGATGAAGGATCCTCAGACTTTGAAATCATTGCTTCCCTGTAAGTAATGCATCATTTTTCTTTGGTTACTTTCCAACATTATTTTCTGTAAATTTTAGAAGTTTGATTATCATATGTCTAGGTATGGGTATTTTGGGGTTTATTCTTTTTGGAGTTCACTGAACTTTTTGAATTTCTGGGTTTATGTCATTTGGCAAATTTGGTCAGTTTTTAGCAATTACATTGTTTTTCTTGGTACTATACTCTGTTCTCTCCTTCTGGGACTGGGATGATATACATATTAGGCATTGTGATATTGTCCTACAGGTCCTGAGGCTCTATTTATTTTTTAAAGTATTTTTCTCTATGTTGTTTAGATTGGATAATTTATACTGATCTGCTTTCAAGTTTATTGATACTTTGTCATTTTTATTCTGTTACAGAACTCATTCAGTGAGTTTTCAAAGTTTTGCTATTGCATTTTTCAGTTCTAAATTTTCCATTTGGTTCTTCTTCACGTCTTCTATTTCCTTGCTGAAACTTTCTATTTATTTCAAGAGTGTTTTTAATAGCTGCTTTGACATCTTTGTCAGGTAATTCTAACATATGTATCATCTTGGCATTGATGTCTGTGAAATTTCTTCCTCTATGTAATTTGAAGTTTTTCTGGCTCTTTGTAATGCTGAGTAATTTTGTATTATATTCTGAACATTTTGAATATCATGTTATGAGACTCTGGGTCTTACTTACATCCTATGGTGAATGTTGATATTTTTATTTTAGCATGCAATCAACCCAGAGAATTCAGGTTGTAAGGTCTGACCAGCCTTCAGTGGCTTGTGGTTTCAGTGTCAATTCGTTTTCAAAGGCTCTGTGATGCTCTTTTGCTCTGTCCCACATATTTGCAACCAAGCAGCCAGTCTGAGATCTGGGTAGTGGTCAGTAGTTTAATTCATTTCTCAAGTCTTTGTTAGGTGTTCAAGATCATATCTGTGGATGTGCAGCTCAGGACGGGCTCATATCCCAACCCTTTCTCTGCAATATCCCCAGTATTTTTTGGTTCCTTGGCCACAAACTGGAGTTTTAGTTATCCTGCTCTGCCACACACATCCTGTAGTTGTACCCATGTTTAGGTTCAAGAGGTAGGTAAACAGAGATAGAGAGAAAAAGCAGTAGGAGTTTGCCTCTCTCTTGTGGACTACACTTCTATCCAAGTTTCAGGCACCTGTGAATCACTCCATTGCTTGCCATTGTTGCTGCTGCCACTGCCACAGGATGGCCTGGAGACTGAGGCATGAAAGAGAGAAAACATAAGTAATAATGATGATATAAGAGAAAAACCTGGAATTTCCCCCACTCTCTCTGAGTGTTAGAAATCTCTTTGTTTTCCTACCTGTTGAGCCAGAGCTAGAGGACTTCTCTGGAAATCTCTCTGTTTGTATGCTGGTGTCTACTCCTGGTTTTGGTGTACCAGGTGTAGACACCAGACTGGGGGATACTAAGGAAAAACAAGAAACACGCTGCTGATACTTTGAATTCTGGTCTTCTCCAATCCATCTGCAATTCTTTACTCCTTGGAGCCCTCAAATAGCTGTTCAGTGCATTCTGTCCAGGTTTTACCATCCTTCCCAAAACTAGCACCCACAGGACCCTTTTTGTTAAATTCTGGCTAAGGGTTCTAGTGGAGAAAAATAATCACCAAATTATGTATTCATGCTCCATTTTAGCTTTCACTTGTTGTGACTAATTGCTTAGTTAATTAAGAACTTCTGTCTTGATGGGGCTCTTGGCAGAGGAAGGTTAGTTTTCAGTTTCACAAATCTTTCAATCCATGCAAAGAAGATAGACTTAGAAAACACATTTCCCTGTAATAAAGGATATAATCAGAGTGAAAGATTTGGGAGCAATAGGCCTAAAAACTGCATGATATTTTTATGTTTTATGTCCTTTACTCATTATGGAAATGAGCATCACATGTACACAACTATTCTATACTACTACCTGTACATAGAAGGCAGTTAAATGGAGAAATAATTTGGTTCAAATTTTGCAGTGTCGTTTTGAAATCTTCCTTTAAGTTAGTCTGTGGTACCGAATATAACTTAATTGGCATTCCATAAGAGAGCTAGAGAGAACCTGGGGACTCAAATTTGAATGATGCTATCCTTGGGCTGTGTATTGTAAGTGGTTAAGATCAAAGACGATGGGACCAGATTTCTTCAAACTGAATCCCTGTTATCTACTTTTGGCCGTGTGACCTTGGGCAAGTTATTTAACCTGTTCATCTATCAGTTTTATCTTTTATAAAATTGGCACGGTGATATCCCTACCTCATAGTATTGTTTTCAGGATTCAGTAAGTTAATATCTGTAAGGCGCTTAGTGCATATTACTCTCACTACTTTGGAAAATTTGATCTGTTGGAGTTAATAATAGTAGTTTGTATATATTGAATACTTGTGTGCCAGGCATTTTGTTCACTTAATCCTCATCATCACTCTACATTTTTTCAGGTCAAGAGAATAATATAAACAGAATGTGTGCAAGATTATGCATCTTGTAAGGTGGTAGAGACAGGATTTAAGGCTAGGCAATCTGACCTCAGAGCTCATGCTCTTAGCTGCTATGTCATATTACCAGAATGGGGATAACCAACAACATAATGGCCATTCTAATCTGGTGGTGCATGATCACCAACACTATCTGTTGTTAATGGGTAGAGTTTTGCTCTGGAGCATATTTTGTTCATATCTATCAATGTCTTCAAGTTTTAAATTCATAATTAGAGACTTACCTGTTTCAAAATGGCAGAAAAAGTACTTCTTTACTAGAAATCACTTAAAACAAACAAACAAACAAAAGCAACAGGTACTTTCCATCTTTTGGAAAACTAGATTTCTCTAACCTTCATCTGTAGTATAGGAAAATTGAAAGCATATGGAAGAATTGTAGATAACTTAGCAGCAAGAATGTAAAATCTAATTATCTGCAGAGGGATATACCAATGATAAACAAACTGATTCATCCTGCAGAATCTGAGATAGGCTTAGGAATCAGAAATTAGGTATTATGGAAGTTGGAGTGTGATTGTGAGGGAGAGATGATGTGGGTGGCATACAAACAAAAGAATTGTTTAAAATTAATTATATTTTTCAGTCATCCTAGGCACTAACAACTGCCACTTCCCTGTCTCTGCTGCATATGAAACGTATAATCTGTGAAGAACTGAACCTGAGAGACTGCAAAGTAGGGAGGATAGGAGTGAGGGGAATTAAGTGATCTGCATAATGGTGAGACTTCTAGCTGCCTTCCTGTGCTGAGTTCTACAACAGTAGCAGCAAGGCTTATAACTGCCTTTCTCTCTTAACACCTCCTCAGATAGGTGATCCTTCTCTGAAGGGATAACATGCTTCAGAGAAAACCTCTGTAGATACTGACATATGGGCTTCCCTGATGAGGAAACTAACGGGCTTCCTGATTGTCCTTTAGTAAAGCTTACTACTCATTAAGCTTTGGCCACATGCACACAGCTTCTAGTCACCCTTCTAGTACCTCATTCTTAGATATGACACAGAATCAATTATCACCAGCCAATTAAGGAGAAACTCCAACAGGAAAAGAGATCAAAACTAACAAAGAAATAAACAATAACAATAACAAAATAAAGCTCAGAAGAAAGACTGTCAGGAAAAAGAAGAAAACTTCAAGGAATTATAATCAGTACCCTCAGAAAGATGAGAAGATTTTGCAACCATAAAATAAAAATATAATACTATAGAAAAGGAAGAATAAGAGAGTAAGAAAGCACTTAAGAAATAAAATATTCAATAAAAGGGTTAAATGCAGATGAGGAAGTCTCCTAAAAAAGAAGTAAAAAATAATACCGATGTAACAAACCTGCACATTCAGCACATGTATCCCGGAACTTAAAATAAAATAAAAAAGAAGTGAAAGATAATGAGATGGGAAATAGGAGAAAAAAGATAGATGATCAGTATCAGAAGTTCAACCTTTGACTTTTAGGAGCTCTCCAGAGAGAATGAAAAAACAAAAAGGATAAAACTATCAACTAAATTTTAAAAGGAAAATTGCTAGGACTGAAAATATGTGTTTCAAACTTAGAAGGACTCAAAGAGTGCCCAGCACAAAAGATTTTTGAAAAGGCCCACACCAAAGCCCATTGTAATGTTATCTCATATTCCAGTTTGTCTCTTTCAACCCTTGCTTTTCTTCATTGTAGAGGCCGGAAAGCTAAAAGCTTACTTTTTTCAATTCCTTTGTAGTTAGATATGACCAAGTGTGGTAAAGTGCTGGCCCATAAAATGTAAGTGGAAATCTGTTGAATCTTCTCTTTTCTCTTCTACTTTTTCTCATTTGAAACCTGAACAAGATGTCTGGAGCTACAGTATTTTGCAACCATGAGAATCACAGAGTTCTCAGCTCTGATATACCTGAACTGCTGAATCAATTTCAGCAACTACCTGTCTCTGGATTTCTTGTTACATTGGGGGTGGGAGGTTGTCTATTTGTTTGTTGTTGTTTGTTTGTTTTGAGACAGGGTCTCACTCTGTCACCCAGGCTGGTGTGCAGTGGAGTGATCTCACTGCACCCTCCACTTCCTGGGCTCAAATGACTGTCCAGCCTCAGCCTTCCATGTAGCTGGCACTACAGGAGCAAGCCACCAATGTCTGGCTAATTTTTGTATTTTTGGTAGAGATGGGGTTTCGCCATGTTGCCCAGGCTTGTCTCAAACTCCTGTGCTCAAAGCAGATCCACTCACCTTGGCCTCCCAAAGAGTTGGGATTACAGGTGTGGTCAGCACCTGGTCAGGTTCCCTATTTGGCTAAGTTATAACTTGTTGGATTTTATTTTACCTACAACTAAACACAATCCTAACTCATACTTTGAGAAGCCGAAAAGCCCCACAAATCAACGCTAGAAACTAGAAGATAATAATTATGAAGGAAAGCAATTTTCAACCTTGAATTGTTTACATTGTTAAAATATCAGTCAAGGATGACTGACAAATGTATGAAAATAAATTTACCTCTCATGCATTCTTTCTCAGGAAGCTAGTAGAATGTGGGTTCTATCAAAGTGAGATTGTTAGAGCCTATGTTTCCTAGATTTGGAGGCTTCCTATTTCTTGGTTTACACCATAGACAGAAGGAATTCCTAGGACAGGCCAAGGGGTGAGTACAGGGGCAGATTTCTAGGGGGCATAATCATGGGGAAAAATAGATTATCTGATAGGTTTGACTATAAGAAAAATGGTATTTAGAAATGGCTTTAGAGCCATTGGAATGTGGGGGAAGATTAAACCAGAGAGTAGAAGAGAACAATCAAGTACATGCAAATCAACATTAGAAAAAGGAAAAGGTATCACAGAGAGGAAATATAGTCAGAGTATAATACCTTAATCAGCAAGCAATATTTACTTAGTCATTATAACTACAATTATGGATATCACCCCACATTATGTTTCAACCATATTGGGGACTGGGGTGGGGGGGGTGAAGTGGGTATGAGGTGAAAGTTCTTATACTGTGTAGGATACCAGTATATCAGTATAGACACACGTGATTTAGAAGCATGGCGCTAAATGCCAGAAGCAGCAGCTAAACCAATTTAACATGGTTGCATCTGGGACTGAGAGAACCTTGATGGTAGTGTAACCAGCAGAAGGGTGGCCACAGGACTGCTGTGTTTCAAGTCTTTTTGCACCATCTGACTATGTGCATGTATTACTTTGATAAAAATAATTAAGAAAAAAAGCTCAGAAGTAAAAGAACTCATACTTTTTATACTTATACTTTTCCAAACATACAGTGTTCTTTGCACAGTTTCTTTCCTCTCTCTTTTTTTTTTGTGAGAAGCAGTCTCACTCTGTCGCCCAGTCTAGAATGTAGTGGCATGATCTCGGCTTACTGCAACCTCCGCCTCCCAGGTTCAAGCAATTCTCCTGCCTCAGCCTCCCGAGTAGCTGGGACTACAGGCACGCCACCACTCCCGGCTAATTTTTTTGTGTATATGTTTTTTAGTAGAGACGAGATTTCACCATATTGGCCAGGCTGGTTTTGAACTCCTGACCTCAAATGATACGCCTGCCTCGGCCTCCCAAAGTGCTAGGATTATAGGCGTGAGCCACTGCGCCTGGCCTCTTTCTTCTTTCTTAAATTCTCTTCTTTTTATGTTCCTGGGAAAATCCTACTCATTTTATATGATTTGGCTGATGTGAAGCCACCATGGTCTTCTTAAGCAGAGAGGGTCTTGCTTTTGGGTGCTGCACAACTTTGTGCAATTTTTCTGTTACATCATTTATCTTTTGGGGATTGTTTATTTTCATACTTATCTCTCTTCCAGGTCCATGTTAGGGAGAGGTGTTTTTAATTTTTACCTTTTCTGCAGCACTTAGCACAGTGCCTAATCATAGTAAATATCACGTAAAAGTTGAATGAAGGAATGGATGTTTGATATAGAGTTAGGACACCTGTGTCCAGGTCTGGCTTTGCTTTTCCTTTTGCCCCCTACCTCGATCGAAGCAGTTTACTTATTGCTGTCTTGGATTCCTCTTGGAAAAACTGGACTGATGAACTTCAGAGTCCCTAAGAATTTGAAAATGTTTGATTCTTTTACGTTACACCTTAAAATCCGTGTATAATGCGACTGCTTCCTACATCTTGATACTTCCTAGTCCTTACTTCAGCTTATTATTTTCTGTTTTCACGCAAAAAAGTCTATTTTGTCAATAGACTGTAAGCTTCCAAAAGGCAAGGACATGTCTGTCCCGTTCAGCATTGTTTCTCAGTGCTTGTTAGAGAGCTTTGCACGTGGAGACACACAGTAAACATCTGCTGAATAGATCTTGATTATAATTTTATGGATGCCCCCAAAGTCCCATTGTTCTTCCAGACATTTCAAGAAAATATCTTTAAGTCAAAATCCAATCACTGAAATTTGCATATAGTCTGTGTCAGCTATTATGTAATATCACTTCTGTCTGCATCCTTGGAATGGTTTTCCATTTCCTGTGCATTCAGTGCTATTCCACTCCTTTCATTACTTCTTCAAAATTTCTTTCTTTCTTGAGGTCTTTCTGAGTTAATCTTTTCTTCTAAGTCTCAGCAACTTAGTGTACAAGAGCTGTGGTTTATATAAGACTTTTTTTTTTCTAAGTTAAACTGTAAATGATTTGGGGCACAATTTTTGTGGCTTGATAAAGCACTCTATACATTTTAATGAGTTAAATCTAAATGATTCAAATCTACAAGCTGGCTTTCCCTTGAATACATGCAAGTAAAAAACTTAAGGACTTGGCAAAATTTATTTTAAATTTTGCCAAATCCAACATTTTGAAATGCAATTTAAATGTTTAACCAAATCCCAAACATCACTGCATTTATTCTTTTCTGACTAGAAGCTGCAGTTTTCTAACAGCCCAAGTCAAAGCATCTTTCTAAACTATTTGATATCTTTTAAAGGATTCTCAGCCTTTAAAATAGTCTCTTTAGGTAGCAACTTCATGCAGCAACTTTATTCTTCCATCTGCCTCTCTCCCCCTCTGTCTACCTCTTTACCCCAAGGCCAGGAGAGGTTAAGTTATTTAGGTTATAGTTGATCCAAGGGAAAGTGATGAAGCAGGAATGGATCTCACCTTTGCTGAGTTCTTACTATAATACGTGCTTCAAAGTAGACACATTGTCAAGTATTTGCAGTGTATTAGGCATTCTGTCAAGTGCTTTATGTGTATTTTGAACCTCACACCAGTCTTGTGATGTAAGTTTTATCTTTACCATTTTATTGAAAAGGAAATTGAAACTCTTTGAGGAATAAGCAAATTGTCCAGTTACAAAACTTGTAAGTTTAGAGACAGCAGTTGGCACCAGGCCTGTCTGGAGCAGCATATATCCCACCTTCCTTGCATATCTAATACTCCCTGAGAATTTCAATAGCAGCATATGTATGTCAGTATTATTTGAATTCAGGCTTTGTTTATAGTTGGTGATGTCAGAGACTTCTCTTGATCTTAGCTATGCCTTTTTTAGTTTGATAAAGACTAATATTTCATTAGTATGGAGCTGAGAGTATTTGTAAATATATTGAAATGACAGAATCTGGAATCCAAAATATCTTGACAGCAGTCAATGAAAAACTAAATTTCAGAGGATAAAATTTAGTAGGAAAAAATGTTAGGTATTATGTGCAGGCCCCCCAAAACAATTGCACAAATACAGAATTGGTGAGCTGTAACAGTTCTTGTGGGAAGTTTTTGGGGATTTTGTTATGGTAAACTCAGTATAAGCAGTGATGTGGATTAGGTTGCTCTTTGGTTGCAGTAAAATAATTATATTAGGGAGGTGAAATTGCAGTTTATTTATTCTATATTATGGTCAAATTGCATTGGTCTGATTGCATAGGTCCATGTGACCTAGAAACAGTTTTAAGAGTTATTTGGACATAATAAAGTGAGGTTAGACTGGCATATCCACAAAGGTAGGTAGTGTTTTCTACTTGTATTCCTGAAGCATAGCTGTTTTAGTCAAGGTTCTCCAGAGAAACAGAACCAACAGGATATATATATATATATATATGTGTGTGAGAGAGAGATTTATTTATTTTAAGGAATTGGCACACAAGATTATGGAGATTTGGCAAGTCCAAAATCTGCAGAGCATACCAGCATGCAGGAGACTCAGGGAAGACTTGCAGTTCCAGTCCAAAGGTGGTCTGCTGGTAGAATCCCCTTTTCCTTTAGGGAGGTCAGTCTGTTAAGACCTTCAACTGATTGAACGAGGCCTACCTAGATTGCAGAGGGCAATCTGCTTTACTTAAAGTCTACTGATTTAGTGTTATTCTCATTTAAAAATTGCCATCACGGAATCTTTGATCAAATATCTGGGTACTGTGGCCCAGCCCAGTTGACACATAAAATTAACCATCACAATAACAGAGATTTGAATGAATACACTGATGATGAAAGAGAATGGTCTGTAAATAGTTAAAGGAGATGGGTATGTCTAACTGGAGAAGAGAAGACTCAGAATAAAATAACGGCTATCTTTAAATATTTGAAGGGCTTGAAACTACGAGGTAGAGCTGAGGGTAGGGAATGAGTCTTTAAGCAGTAAACAAAGGGATAGGTAGAAAGTTGATCTATGGAGCAGTTAAACTCCTCTTCCTGTTCCTTTGCACAGCATCATCAACTAGACAGCACTTTCCAGGTTAGGAGAAAAATGTATTCTTCTTTGAAAGAATCGAGTGGCTCCAAAGAAGACTTCATATACTGATATCTAGAAATCCCCCAGTACAAGGTTACTTCCTAACATGATCACTGAAAATGAAGCCCTTATGTCAACAGTCTTCCTCATGCTCACAAATTTGTAATCAGCAATTTAGTGTTTTACTTTAAAAAATAAATAAATAGGCAAAAATGATGGTGATAATAATAATAGCCTAACATTTAGACACAGTGCTAAGTGATTGACATGCATTATTGCATTTAATCTTCACAATAGCCCTATGAGGTAGGTATTAGTCACATCATCCCCATTCTCCAGATATGGAAATTGAAACACAGATTAAGAAATTTGCCCAAGGTCACAAAATTTTGGATGTGATTAAGATTTGAACTGTGACACACTAATTAACAAAGAACATAGATTTGGGGGTTATAGGGACAAAACTTCTTTTTATAATGTATCTAGTGTTGGAAACAATTGAGAATAAGACCCTCATCATTTTATTTAAAAATGTTTACTTAGGATTGGTGTATCTATATAATTTCCCTAAAGAGATAGTTTTCAGTGTAAACCTAACATATAGATTATAAAGAGAAGAGGCAACATTTACTGAATATTTTTGTCTGGTGATCCTTCTTTTCAGACTAGGGCACTAATTTCTAATCTGGGATCTGTGAATACAAAAGGGTACACAAAAACAATAAGAATCTTTAAAATTGTTTTTAGCATTTCAGAAAGCTTAATGAAATTACATACTTACATTTACTAAGGCTGTATAGATAAACTGAAACATCAGGTTTTTGTTGTTGTCTAAATATCAAGTCCTTATTTTATCACTGGGTAGTGTTTGTGCCAGTGAGAAATGATTTCAGGTTCCTGGATGGGCATTTCTGATATTTGTTTCACATTGGTGATTTTCTCTCCTTATTTTTCCCCTGATTAAAAAAATTGAAGTATATCATACATACAGAAAAGGGCACTGACTGTAAGTATACAGCTTTATGAATTATTATGAAGCAAAAGACCTATGCAAGTACCATCTAGAATAAGAAACAGAACATTACCAGTACTAAGAAACACCCTCATGCTTCTTTCTAACTGGTATACACACACATGCACATACATACACATTTCTGTTATATCTAAAAATGGTATTGCTAGGTTATAGTGTATGCATATTTTTCCAGAGTGGCTGTAAAAATTTATACTCCGCCTGGAAATACATGAGCAGTTCTTCTCCAAAACATTTGGTATTGATAATCTTTTTAATTTTAGCCATCCTAGTACATATGTTTTTTCCCATCTGTGGTTTGCCTTATTACTTTCTAATGTTGTCTTTGATGAATAATAGTTGTTAATTTTAGCTAATGCAAGTTATCAATCTTTTCATTCGTAGTTAGTGTTTTTTGTATTCAATTTAAGAAAATTTTGAAGTCCTAGTTAGAACAGTCAGACAAGAGAAAGAAATACAAGGTATCCAAATAGGAAAAAAAGAAGTCAAACTGTCTCTCCTTGCTGGTGATATGATTCTATACCTAGAACATTGTAAGACTGCACCAAGGCTCCTGGAATTAATAAATGACTTCATTATAGTTTCAGGATATGAAATCAATGTGGAAAGATCAGTAACATTTCTATACACCAATAATGTACAAGCTGAAGGCCAAATCAAGAACACAATTTCACTTACAATAGCTACACACACACAAAAACAAAATACCTAGGAATACTGCTAATCAAGGAGGTGAAATATTTCTACAAGGAGAACTACTAAACACTGCTGAAAGAAATTATAGATGACACAAACATTGGAAAAAAATTCCATGCTCATGGATTGGAAGAATCAATATTATTAAAATGGCCATACTTCCCAAAGCAGTCTACAGATTCAATACTATTCCTATCAAACTACCAACGTCATTTTTCACAGAATTAGAAAAGACTATTCTAAAATTCATGTGGAACTAAAAAAAGAGCCCAAATAGCCAAAGCAATCGTAAGCAAAAAGAACAAAGCCAGAGTCATCACATTATTGGAGTTCACACTATACCATAAGTCTACGGTAACCAAGACAGCATGGTACTAGAACAAAAACAGACACATAGACCAATGGAACAGAATAGAGAACCCAGAAATGAAGCCACACACCTACAACCATCTGATCTTCAACAAAAATAAGCAATGGGGAAAGGACTCCCTATTCAACAAATAGTGCTGGGATAGCCAGCTAGCTATATGCAGAAGAATGAAACTGGACCCCTACCTTTCACCATATACAAAAATTAAGACAGATTAAAGATTTAAATGTAAGACCTCAAACTATAAAAATATTAGAAGAAAACATTGGAAACAGTATCTTGGACATTGGCCTTGGGAAAGAATTTATGACTAAGTCTCAAAAGCAATTGCAACAAAAATAAAAATTGACAAGTAGGACCTAATTTAATTAAACTAAAGAGCTTCTACACAGCAAGAGAAACTATCAACAGAGTAAACAGACAACCTATGGAATGGGAGAAAATATTCACAAGCTATACATCTGACAAATGTTTAATATCCAAAATCTATAAGGAACTTAAACATTTCAAAAAGCAAAAACCAAATATCCCTTCTAAAAAGTGAGCAAAATACAAGAACAGACAATTCTCAAAAGAAGACATTCAAGTGACCAACAAGTATATGAAAAAATGCTCAAATAACTAATCATCAGAGAAATTCAAATCAAAACCACAATGAGTACCATCTCTCAGAATGGCTGTTATTAAGAAGTCAAAAAACAACAGATGCTGGCAAGGCTGTGGAGAAAAGGGAACACTTACATACTGTTGGTAGGAATGTAAATTAGTTCAACCATTGTGGAGGTGGGATATTTCTCAAATATGTTAGAACTATCATTTGACTCAACAATCACATTACTGGGTCTATATCCAAAAGAAAATAAATTGTTCTACCAAAAAGAACATGCAATCATATGTTCATTTCAGTAGTATTCACAATAGTAAAGACATGGAATCAACCGAGGTGCCTGTCAATGGTGGATTGGATAAAGAAAATATACGTATATACAGTGGAATACTATACAGCCATAAAAAAGATTGAAATCATGTCCTTTACAGCAACATGGATGTAGCTGGAGGACATTATCCTAAGTGAATTAATGCAGGAGCAGAAAACCAAATACCACAGGTTCTCACTTATAGGTGGGAGCTAAACATTAGGTACTCATGGACGTAGAGATTGCAATAATAGAAACTGGGTACTACTAGAAAGGGGAGTGACGGCGGAGCAAGAGTTGAAAAACTATCGAATACTATGCTCACTACCTGAGTGATAGGATCAGTGGTACCCTAATTCTCAGCATCACACAATATATCTGTGTAACAAATCTGTACATCTACCCCGAATCTAAAATAAAAGTTGAAATTATAAAAAAAGCAAGAAAAAAAAAGTTGAAATTAAAGGACAGAAAAAGAAAATTTTGCTTATATAAAGGTCATGAGTTATTCATTTATGTAAACTTTTAAGATATTTTATTATTTTTTCATAGATCTATTAGGAGTTCTTTTTTTATATGATGTGAGGCATATAGCAGTTTTCATTTTTTGCTATTGATATTTATTTGAACCAGCACTGCTTGTTGAAAAGATCATTGTTTCTCTGTGGCTCTGCAGTACAATTTTTTTTTTTTTTTTTTTGAGACAAAGTTTCACTCTTGTTGCCCAGGCTGGAGTGCAATGGCGCGATCTTGGCCCACCACAACCTTTGCCTCTCGGGTTCAAGTGATTCTCCTGCCTCAGCCTCCCGAGTAGCTGGGATTATAGGCATGCTCCACCATGCCTGGCTAATTTTGTATTATTATTATTTTTAGTAGAGATGGGTTTCTCCATGTTGGTCAGGCTGGTCTCAAACTCCCAACCTCAGGTGATCCGCCTGCCTCAGCCTCCCAAAGTGCTGGGATTACAGGCGTGAGCCACCGTGCCCAGCCCAATCTTTTAAAATATATGTATGAGTCTATTTTGCACCCTCTTCTGTTTCATTGGTTCATGCATTTATCTTTGTGCCAATACCATACTGTCTTAATTATTCTAGTTGTCTGATGGTGTACCTCCTCCCACTTCTTCAAAATTCTCTTGATTTTTTTATATTAATTTTTATAATCATCTTGTCAATTTCCACAAAAATTCTGCTGGGACTTTGATTGGAATCACATTGAATCTATAGAACAATTTGGGGAAATTGACATTTTCAGTATTTTCTCTTTCATCAGCATGATATATCTCTCCATTTATTTCTTCCTTAAAATTTATTTATTTATTTTTTGAGACAGACTCTCACTTTGTTACCTAGGCTGGACTGCAGTGGCGCAATCTCCACTCGCTACAACCTCTGCCTCCCGAGTTCAAGCTATTCTCATGCCTTAGCCTCCCAAGTAGCTGGGATTACAGGAGCCTGCCACCATGCCCGGCTATTTTTGTATTGTTAGTAGAGACAGGATTTCGCCATGTTGGCCAGGCTGGTCTCGAACTCCTGATCTCAAATGATCTGCCCGCCTCGGCCTCCCAAAGTGCTGGGATTACAGGTTTGAGCCACCACACCCGGCCTCTTCCTTAAATTTTTAAAATAATGTTTTATAGTGTTCTCTGTAAGGACCTTGCATATCTTCCATTAGTTTCCTAAGTGTTGGATATTTTTAATGTTATAAATGGTGTCATTTAAAAACTTTTCTTTTGTTTTTAACTGCTGATATATAGAAACAGTTGATTTTCTATTTTGACCTGAAATCCAATAATCTTGCTATGTATTTTTATTCTAATACTTTATCCATAGATTATTTTGGGGTTTTCTGCATGAAATTTCTTTCTTGTCGTCCTTCATGTCTTCTATTTCTTTTTCTTATTGCACTGCCTAGGATCTCCAATAAATTGTTGAAGAACAATGATGTTAGTGGCATGCTTGTGTAATTTCCAATTTCAAGAAGAAAACTTTTATTATTTCATAATTAAGTATGACTGCTATAGGTTTTTTTATTGTTGAAGTATAATATACATAGAAGAAAGTGCTCATACTGTATTTGTACAGCTCAGTAAATTCTCATGAACTTGCCATGTTTGGGTTTTAAGCATTCAGATAAAGAAATTAGCTCTTCTGAAGCTCTTTTCTTACTCATTCCATTTACTACTCCCAAAGGACAACCACTATCCTGACTTTTGAATTCTTTGGATTTGCTTTATCAGTCCAAGGCAGTTTCATTTTATTGCCAGTTTGCTAGTTTCTTTTTTAAAAATCATTAATTGGTGTTGAATTTTATAGAGTGCTTTTTCTGCATCTATTGAGATAATCATATGATTTTTCTCCCTCATCCTGTTACTGTAGTAAATGATATTACATTATTAGAATAGACCCAGCTTGATCATGGTTTATTATCCTTTCTATATATCGCAGGATTTGATTTGCTGAAATTTTGTTCAGGTGTTTTGTACTCATGTTCACGATTAGGATTTGCCTTTGACTTTGCTTTTTTGCAATTTTCTTGTGAGGCTGCGATATTAATACTATCCTGGCTTCAAACAACAACAACAACAACAACACACATTTGGAAGTGTTTTATATTTTCCTGTTCTCTGGAAGAGTAGGTGTAATGTTGGTGGTATGATCTGGCTGTGTCCCCACTCAAGTCTCATCTTGAATTGTAGCTCCCATAATTCCCAAGTATTGTGTGAGGTACCCGGTGGGAGAGAATTTAATCATGGGGGTGGTTTCCCACATACTGTTCACGTGGTAGTGAGTAAGTCTTGTGAGATCTGATGGTTTTATAAGGGGAAACTCTTTTTGCTTGGCTCTCATTCTCTCTCTTGCCTGCTGCCATGTAAGACAACATGCCTTTCGCCCTCTACCATGATTGTGAGGCCTTCCCAGCCACGTGGAGCTGTGAGTCCATTAAACCTCTTTTTCTTTATAAATTACCCAGTCTCGGGTATGTCTTCATCAACAGTGTGAAAATAGACTGATATAATTGGTGTTATTTATTTCTTAAAAGTTTGAAAGAATTGAAAGTCTAGTACAAAAAGTTGTCTTATAGGGTGGGTTGCAATGGGGAGGGGATGGGGGCTTTATTGGTTTGTGTTATAATTTTGATGTAAGGCCATAATGGCTCTATGTTTGTGCCATGGGAAGGGAAAGGATGAAGAATAGCAATATTAACAAAATCTTGACTCATATAACATTTTATAGGCTACAAATTACTTTCATTTAATCTTTACAGTGGCCAGGTGAATAGGAAGGAGATTTAAATAAAAATTTAAGATAACTGTAAACTTTGACCTTTAAATTACTGTGAGATTACTGGTGCCCCTGATTTAAGTTGGGATGTCAGATTATTTCCCTTTTTCCTCTTGTTTAAGAGGGATTACCAGACACACACAGTTGCTATCTTTTTCCCTGAACCCCTTGCAACGACAGAAAACACATAAAACCCAAAATAAATCAACGGAGATGTTGGAATCAAGGATAATGGCCTAGGGAGACCTATTCCCTTATCTATAAAATTACGGCCTTAGATTAGGTGATCACTACATTTTTCAGATTTCTCAATTTCTATAAATTTATAAATTATACATTTAGATTTTCTTTTACTGATTTATTTCATCGAAGAGTCCTGGGGGAACAAATACTGGTATCATACCTTTAACAATTAATTTTGGACACATTGTACTTAATACAGTAATGCATATTTGTGTAAAGATACTAGAATAAAGGCAATGGCATTGAAAATGTTAAGAAGTACAAGATAATTGAACATGTAAACAATAATATGAGCTACTCAAATTACTTAAGTTCTCGAGACAGCAAATGTACAAATAAATCAATACAGCTAATGTTACTAGAGTAAACCTTGGCCCAATTATGAAGAAAATCGTGTAATGGGGAAGCGTGGCAGGAAACAGTGGGAATAGAGTGAATACTGCTGAAAATGAGGTAGGAAAAGTAAACAAAAATGCCGCCTTTAAGTTTTGTGTGCTTGAAAAATGCAAGTATGCTGGATACTTCTGTAATAGAGCCATAAAAACACCGTTCAACAAACTATAGGTTAGTTTTGTTTTCAAATATTTGTAGTTTTAATTTGGAAAGACCAGGGACAAAGTTAGGCAAAATGGCTTTAATTCCTTATCAGGGCTTCTTAGGCTGCCAACAATAGGAACCAAGTCTAGTTAAGGAAGCAGAAAGGAATTTATTGAAAGATTATTGGGTAGTCAGCAGAATTAAGGTAAAAGCTAGAGACCAGGCTTAGGGTTTCTGAACAGCAAGATACTCACAATAGTTTTGTTGGAGTGCTGTTTCTGGGACTTTATCCTTTTCCATTCTTAAGCTACTCCACTTTAGATTTAAATTTTGGAGAGTCTTATTGGCATAGCTTGGATGATTACTGGTTAGAGGAGCACAGGGCATGTTGACTTGTAGCACCACCAAGACTGGATACAATAGAGAGGAGGGAATTCTCTAAAATGAAATAAGGATGCTGTTGCCCAAAGAAGGAAGAAATGGATTCTAGATAGCCAGATCTCCACAAATGTTCACTGGGAAATTTAGACTGAGGCATAGGTTTAAGTAAAAATTTTTCTAATTTAGTGTAAATAAAGACCAACTAAATATTTCTTTTTTAGATGGCTTCTAAGCTAGTTTCAGCCTTCTTTTTCCTCCTACTATTAAGTACTTGGGTTCGGATGTCTGCTCTATATCAAGCCCTTTTCCCTCTGCTTCTTACTTTCCCTTGAAAATACTGTTGCATGTAAACAAATTTCCAGCAATTATGACTTGCAGCTTTTACTTGGCTTCTAGTCATTGATAACTGCCAGGATTTCTTGACTACTCTTTTACAGTCTATCCAGGATGCCTCGGTACCTACTACTTCTAGAATTGAAACTGCAAGTGTTGCACTTCTTCAAACACTGTGTAAATAACCCCTTTCCCCCTCCCACCGACCCCTGAGGTTATTTCACATATACATACTTGGATTACGGGCAGTTACGAGTCCAGGGGGCCAATCTATAAAGGATGCTAAAATATCACTGGAGTCAATTAAGAACATGACACTAGTTAGCTCAGTTTTCCATGTTTACATAATATGGCAAAGTGTAAATATATTCTTTTCCCGTTGAAGTAAGCAGTAACATAGAGTGGAAAACATATTACAATTGGGCACTGTCATTCCACCAGGATGTAACTTTTGAAACTTATATAAAAATAGTACATTTGAAGGGAAAGTATATTATTTGCATGTGTAGGACACCAATACCTATCTGGCTCTTTCAGTCAGTTTCACAAAGCTGTCCAGCAGCTCATTAACATTGATGCTTATTGCCTGGATGGTGTTGGAGAATGGAAAAGATCACTGGGCAAACGTTACGAGGCATAAACTGTGAGGTCACTCTCATTTGTCTCTGCAAGGAAGAAAAGGAGTAGAGGAAAGCTGCAATTGTTTTCTGTCTGTACTAACTCAGGATCTTTGCAGGTGACAGCTAACTCATTATTGTCATCAGTGCATTCTGCTTGGGGAAGCTAATGTTGGTATTTCAGAAGGAAGACTTACCTAAATGGAAGACACCATATCATGCTTTTAAAATATGTAATTTATATCCTGGCAACTTTCCAAGGTAGATGTTATTATCTCATTTCACAGCTCAAAAAGCTGTCTCTCAGGTTAAGAGCTTGCTCCAAATCAGACAGCTGGCAATTGCAGAATCTGAATTCAGACCCCAGTCCTATCTAATTCCAAAGCTCATGCTTCTCTAAGAAGCTTAGAACCTATATAAGATCTATTATTCATCTTTGTATCATACTGTCTAGCACAGTCCCTATCACAGCAAACAAGGAGGGAAGATTAGTGTGAATAAAGGCACAAGATGTGCAAGCTCAGGTACATTTCACTTAATAATATGTAGTCCAGTGGTTCAAACATGGAGTACATGAAGGAGATTGTGTGAGATCATTTTGAAAAGTGAGATTGAGGTGAGATCATGAAAACCTTTGATTTTCATGGCTAAAAGATTTTAAATATTTTCAATAATTGTGAATTCAGTAAAGATTTTTGAGAATTGGAGGAGGAGGATCACAGTTGTACCATAGGAATATTAATTTAATAGCAGTGGATATAATGAATTGGGGATAAAGAGATTGAAGGTGGGGAGACCAGTTAGGTGTTTGTGACCATTTAAGTGAGAGGCTTGGGTAATCCAAACTTTGGGATGGAATTACATAACAAAATTGGAAAAGAGGGGATCTACTTTTTTTTTTTTTTTTTTTTTTTTTTTTTTGAGATGTAGTCTCGCTCTGTTGCCAGGCTGGAGTGCTCTGGCGTGATCTCGGCTCACTGCAACCTCCAACTCAACCTCTGACTCCCTGGTTCAAGTGATTCTCCTGCCTCAGCCTCCTGAATAGCTGGGATTATAGGCATGTGCCACCACGCCCAGCTAATTTCTGTATTTTAGTAGAGAAGGAGTTTCACTGTGTTGGCCAGGATAGTTTCTATCTCCTGACCTTGTGATCCGCCAGCCTCGGCATCTCAAAGTGCTGGGATTACAGGCGTGAGCCACCACACTTGGCCAAGGGGATCGACTTTTGACAAATATTTTGCTATTAGGCTATATAATTTGGCAAGAATTTTTTTTTTTTTTTTTTTTTTTTGAGACGGTGTCTTGCTCTGTCACCCAGGCTGGAGTGCAGTGGTGCAATCTTGGCTCACTGCAACCTCTGTCTCCTGGGTTCAAGCAATTCTCTTGCCTCAGCCTCTTGAGTAGCTGGGACTACAGGTGTGTGCCACCACGCCCGGCTAATTTTTTGTATTTTTAGTAGAAATGGGATTTCCCCATGTTAGCCAGGATGGTCTCAATCTCCTGACTTCATGATCCACCTGCCTTGGCCTCCCAAAGTGCTGGGATTACGGGTGTGGGCCACTGTGCCTGGCCAGCAAGATCTTGATATGATGAACAGAGAGAAGGAAAACTCAGTTATCATTTTAAAATGTAATGCTTGAAGGATTGAGAGAATGGTGTTGCCAGCCACAGGGAAAAATTCAAGTGGTGGAGTTTTTTTCTTTTTTTCAGGTTTAGGAGAAAATGAATGGTTTTGGGGAATGTTGACTTAAAGGTACAAAGGAGATCATTGGCAGGGCCTGGAAATGCATGATTGGACTTTGGAGAGAGGTCAAGGATTGATATAAAAAACAGAGGCACATACATAAGAAGCCAGCAAAACAAAAAAAAAACCAACCAACAAACAAAACAGTCACCATCTTAAGGTCAGCCTGTATATGAATGGCGCAGCGCACATGAAGTATGGTGTTAGATGTTAGTTCCTTACTGGGATTGCCTCTCTATTCCTCATGACAGCTGGGTCTAGGGATAGAGTTGCTGTAGCATACTGTTTTTTCCATCTGGTCTAGAAATACTGGGTGAGCTCCCTGGGGACATTTGTTAAGAATTAATAACTGAATCCAAGAGTGTTGAATCCTATTTTTCCTTCTCCATGTCAGCTTCCCCTCCTTTACATTGTTGTTCTTTTACTTCTTTTCACCCCTCCCTAGATTTTGCATTCTCATACTTACTGCTTGCAGTAAAAGTGTCTCATGGTACAATGTGAGAGAAAAATAGAATGGATTATAAAGTTTGGATATTGGGCAGGAAGATGAAAACAATACATTATAATAATTTGTGTTTCTGTAAGAAAGAGTCTAGTAATTTCCTAAACTTGAATGGTTCTTTGTATCTTTGATAACTGAATAGCACTCATAGTATTTAGCTGCATTAAGCAAGACACATGGAAAAGCTGCGCTCATCAGCATCATACAAAACATGATACCCTTTTAAGAACATATTTGCCTTGCTAGAATAATAGCATACTGTTAGAGAGACAAACATAAGAAATATTTTATAGCATAGGAGGTGGATTCTTTATTTGTCTTGAGTCTACCTTTGTGCTTTTTCTTTTTGATATTATATAAATAACACAGATGTCTTGCTTTAAATGTTGCCTTAAATCTAGTGATGAGTTTGACTATTGAAAAGCCTTTGATGTTTTTCCACTCTGAAATTTGCTCTATGCTTTTTTATTTTTTTCAAAAACAATCCTTTTACAAACATAATCCTGAAATGCTTTGTTTCCTCTTTGATGCATAAGAGCATGCTCATTGGAAGCATATTGTGTGTGAAGATTGTCACTTGTTCAATTTTGTGCACTGATGGTGAGCAGAAAATCTTTTTAGTCTCCTTCTTTGTAAAAAATGGTTTATACAACACCCCTCTAAAAATTCAGTGTTAACAGTAAAATTAGTTCTAGAGCTATTACAATGAAGAATGAGAGAAAACCTACCATGTTAAAAATGAATTATGCATTTATTTTAATCTTTGGCTTCACCCCCCCACCCCCGCCCCACCCGCTTCCTTTTTGGCTACTGAAAGGGATGCAATAAAATTCCCCAAAAGTGTTAATTTTTTTCTGGAGCTGCTCCAGTGGCATGTCAAAAAGAATTTTGAAAAGAACATTCACTTTCGTATAACAGCTTTGGAATACATAATAGGATATATTAGTATGCTTTTAAAAGGAGCATGGGTAGATCGTGAATTACATAAAAGAAGTATATGAACTTCTTTATTGTTGTTCATGGTTAAACCAAAATTGTTTGCATGCGAACAGATTTAATTGTTTACAAAATCTGCATAACACTATCAACAGCAATGGGATCATGAGGGAGGGAGATATCAGAGCTTTTGGGCTTGTGAAAGACTGATTATTATTCGTAGATATTCCTCTAATAAATAGCTTTTCCCAAATATAATCTGAAAAAAATATAACCATGAAGACAATTACTGATAGACAAAACAATTCTATCAATTCTATGATATTTTGAATTGCAGGTTGATATGGATCATGAGGGTAACAAGACTTTAGGAAATGAATAAAGTTCTACAGATTATTTGAGAGTCAGTGATAGAGTAACTAGATATATCTTTTTAAAGAAATTACACTTCTTAACAATTTGGTTTACTATACAAGGGAATTTTTCTACCATTGATTTTCTTCTCTTATTTCATGTGATTATATGAAAAGAATAGTGTTAAAAGAAAAACTTTAGACAAATTACATTTAACAGTTAATTTGAGCAAAGAATGATTTGCATTATAATTGTGCAGCCCTCAGAACCAGAAGAGGTTCAGAGGGTTCTGCTCTGAGACATGGGCAAGCTGCATTTATGGACAGAACACAGAAGCGAGGTACAGGAACAGCCTGATTTATTTTAGCTAGGCATTTGCCTTATTTGAACATGGTCTGATCAGTTGGCTGCTTGTGATAGACTAAAGCTCAGCTGCTGTGATTGGCTGAGACTCAGATATTTGTTACAAAAGTATACTTCTAATTAGCTTTTCCTGAGTTTATGTACTAATTTGGGTTGTAGTTCTTTACATAGGACTCAAAGTATGGAGGCAGCCTTGGGGCAAATGTAGTTTAATTTATCAGTAGGAAAGATATAGCCATCCTTTCATTTGTTTGTTCCTAGGTACCTCAGCTACAGTGGCTTGAGTTTATTATACTCTTCAGTTCATGATACAATCAACAAGCATCATGACTGCCTTACTCTCTGTTTTAAAATCTTGTTATTTTACCCATTAGACTTAGTATTCACTTTCATTCCCAATTCCTCTTACAGGTTTCTACCCTGCAGTGTGTTGGGTATGTGTGGGTCTTTAACAATGTATGGAGTTGTATGGTTTAGGGATGCACCTAACTGTGGCAGTACTAATCTCTAGTCTCACACACTTTGAACCCATCCTCCATGTGTCCTCCAGAGGGATCTTTCTAAAAAATATAAATCTGATCATGTCAGTCAACTACTTAAGATTCTTGGGAGACTTTTCCTTTCATTAGAAGATCTTCCCTGAATTAAATCCCTTTCTGTTCTTCCTGTCTCCCATCAAACTCCACCTTCCTCCCTAAACTACTAAATGTTTGCTGAACAACCCATGATGTTTCATGACCCCAGCCTCTGCAGTCTTCCCTCTGTATGGCCTGTTAGCAGTCTCATATCTCCCTTTATTTTATCTAGAAGGTAGTTTTTGCCTTTTAGGACACCACTCAAGATCTCATGTTCTTTGCTATAAAGCCTTCTCCAGACCTCTGTGGGCATAATTGCTCTGTGTCTTTTGCCTTTGTGTCTTCACTGTGTCCTAAATAGAATTTTATCTTAACACCTTTAATACTTTTTTTGGTTTCCATGTTTTCATCTCTCTCCTAAACTTCAAAGAGGCAGGGAAGTTCTCTTAGTCAACTTTTATCTCAAGTAGTATTTCCCAATTCCCAATAAATATTAATCTTTGGGATTCAGAAATGAGAAGTAGTAATTCTTGAGAATTTCTGGGAATTCCTGAAATTGTAAGTTGTTTTAAAAATACTTTCGGCCGGGCGCGGTGGCCCATGCCTGTAATCCCAGCACTTTGGGAGGCCAAGGCAGGCAGTTCATCTGAGGTCAGGAGTTCAAGACCAGCCTGGCCAACATGATGAAACCCTGTATCTACTAAAACATACAAAAATTAGCCAGGCGTGGTGGCAGGTACCTCTAATCCCAGCTACTCAGGAAGCTGAGGCAGGAGAATCGCTTGAACCTGGGAGGCAGAGGTTGCAGTGAGCCGAGATTGTGCCACTGCACTCCAGCCTGGGTGACAGAGCAAGACTCTGTCTCAAAAAAAAAAACAAAAACAAAACAAAAAACTTTCAACAGTTTTTATAGGCTTTGCTCATTATTTTAAATATCTAATATTTTGTTTAATATATGAGAAATATGAAGTTTAATAATAGTTATAGAGAACTGTAGCCTGTAGTGAATATTCAGACACTAGAAAACACCAGTCAAAAGTGATTGGGTAGTATTTGAATTACATAACATTCAGATCTCCTAGCAAAGCTAACAGTACCTCAAAGAATTATATGTCAAATTTGTCAATGTAAGGGCTTACTTTGCTTCCAAAACTTGTCATTTCTTGGAACACCACTCAGTGGATTTGCATAAAGTATATTATGCATGTAAACTTGTTAATGTTTATTTTACTTGCAAGAGTTCTTCACTGTTAGCAGCATGCAATGCCATGAATACTCACATATAACTCTGCAACAGCCACAATAAGACTAACTGATTAAATGCGACAACTTCTCTCCTATGTTCACCTTCCTTGGTTACTGGAACTTCAGTGTTCTACTCCATGTGTCAATATTATCTGCTCTTGCTTTCAACTTTACATCAGTATATTCCTTTGAACCAGTAATGTCTCCATGTTATTAAGCTTCAATCCTCACAAGAGAATTATAGTACTTTTACTGGTTCTGGTTTTCCCTATTTCTTTTATTATTTATTTATTTATGTGCATGAATAAGTTCTTCAGTGGAGATTTCTGAGATTTTGGCGCACCCACCACTGGAGCAGTGTACGCTGTACCCAGTGTGTAGTCTTATATCCCTCACCCGCCCCCCCTTTCCCCGAGTTCCCAAAGTCCATTGTATCATTCTTAGGCCTTTGTTTCCTCATAGCTTAGCTCCCACTTATGAATGAGAACATATAGTGTCTGGTTTTTCATTCCTGAGTTACTTCACTTAAAATAATGGTCTCCAACTCCATTCAGGTTGCTGTGAATGCCATTATTTTGTTCCCTTTTATTGCTGAGTAGTATTCCGTGGTATATATATTTACCACATTTTCTTTATCCACTTGTTGACTGATGGGCATTTGGGCTAATTCTATATTTTTGCAACTGCAAATTGTGCTGCTATAAACATCAGTGTGCAAGTATCTTTTTCGTATAATGACTTCTTTTCCTCTGGGTAGATACCCAGGAGTGGGACTCCTGGATCAAATGGTGGAGCTACTTTTAGTTCTTCAAGGAATCTCCATACTGTTTTCCATAGTGCTTGTACTAGTTTACATTCCCACCAACAGTGTAAAAGTGTTCCCTTTTTACCACATCCACACCACCATCTATTATTTTTTTGATTTTTTGACTATGGCCATTCTTGCAGGAGTAAGGTGGTATTGATTTGCATTTCTCTGGTCATTAGTGATGTTGAGCATTTTTTTGTATGTTTGTTGGCCATTTGTATATCTTCTTTTGAGAATTGTCTGTTTATGTCCTTAGCCCACTTTTTGATGGGATTGTTTGTTTTTTTTCTTGCTGATTTGCTTGAGTTCCTTGTAAATTTTGGATATTGGTCCTTTGTTGGATGTATAGATTGTGAAGATTGTCTCCCACTCTGTGGGTTGTCACTTTTCTCTGATGATTATCTTTTTTGCTATGCAGAAGCTTTTTGGTTTAATTAAGTCCCATCTATTTGTCTTTGTTTTGTTGTGTTTGCTTTTGGGTTCTTGGTCATGAAAGGTTTGCCTAAGCTGATGTCTAGAAGGGTTTTTCCAATGTGTCTTCTAGAATTTTTATGGTTTCAGATGTTAGATATAAGTCTTTGATCCATCTTGAGCTTATTTTTGTGTAAGGTGAGAGACAAGGATCCAGTTTCATTCTCCTACATGTGGCTAGTCAATTATCCCGGCACCATTTGTTGAATAAGGTGTCTTTTCTCCTATTTATGTTTTGGTTTGATTTGTTGAAGATCAGTTGGCTGTAAGTATTTGGGTGTATTTCTGGGTTCTCTATTCTGTTCCATTGGCTTATATGCCTATATTTATACCAGTACTATGTTGTTTTGGTGACTATTGCCTTTTAGTATAGTTTGAGGTTGGGTAATGTGATGCCTCCAGGTATGTTCTTTTTGCTTAGTCCTGCTTTGGTTATGTGGGCTCTTTTTTGGTTCCACGTGAATTTTAGGATTTTCTTTTAGTTCTGTGAAGAATGATGGTGGTATTTTGATGGGAATTGTATTGAATTTGTAGATTGCTATTGGCCGTATGGTCATTTTCACAATATTGATTCTACCCATCCATGACCATGGGATATGTTTCCATTTGTTTGTGTTGTCTATGATTTCTTTCAGCAGTGTTTTGTAGTTTTCCTTGTAGAAGTCTTTCACCTCCTTGGTTAGATATATTCCTAAATATTTTATTTTATTTTTTTTTGCAGCTATTGTAAAAGGGCTTGAGTTCTTGATTTGATTCTCAGCTTGGAAACTGTTGATGTATAGCAGGGCTACTGATTTGTGTACATTAATTTTGTATCCAGAAACTTTGCTGAATTCATTTACCAGTTCTAGGAGCTTTCTAGATGAGTCTTAAGGTTTTCTAGGTATACAATCATGTCTTCAGCAAACAGTGACAGTTTGACTTCCTCTTTACCAATTTGGATCCCCTTTATTTCTTTCTCTTGTTTGATTGCTCTGGCTAGGACTTCCAATACTATGTTGAATAGAAGTGTTGAGAGTGGGCATCCTTGTCATGTTCCAGTTCTTAGCAGGAATGCTTTCAACATTTTCCTGTTCAGTATAATGTTGGCTGTGGGTTTGTAATAGATGGCTTTCATTACTTTAAGGTATGTCCCTTTTACGCCAATTTTGTTGAGGGTTTCAGTCATAAAGTGATGTTGGAATTTGTCAAATGCTTTTTCTGTGTCTATTGAGATGATCATGTGATTTTTGTTTTTAATTCTGTTTATGTGTTGTGTCACATTTCTTTACTTGTATATGTTAAACCGTCCCCGCATCCCTCGTATGAAACCCACTTGATTGTGGTGGATTATCTTTTTGATATGCTTTTGGATTTGGTTTGCTAGTATTTTGTTACAGATTTTTGTATCCCATGTCCATCAGGGTTATTGGTCTGTAGTTTTCTTTTTTTGTTACTTCCTTTTCTGGTTTTGGTGTTAGGGTGATACTGGCTTCATAGAATGATTTATGGAGGATTCCCTCTTTTTCTCTCTTTTGGAATAATGTCAGTAGTATTGGTACCAATTCTTTAAATGTCTGATTGGTCCTGGACTTTTTTTTTGGGTAACTTTTAAATTAGCATTTCAATCTCACTGCTTGTTATTGGTCTCTTCAGAGTTTCTACTTCTTGGTTTAATGTAGGAGGGCTGTATATTTCCAGGAATTTATCCATGTCCGCTAGGTTTTCTATGTTATGTGCATAAAGGTGTTCATAGTAGCCTTGGATGATCTTTTGTATTTCTGTAGTCTCAGTTGTAATATCTCCCATTTCATTTCTAACTTAGCTTATTTGGATCTTCTCTCTTCTTGATTAATCTTGCTAATGGTCTATTAATTTTATTTATCTTTTCAAAGAACCAGCTTTTTGCCTCATTTATCTTTTGTATTTTTTATTTTGTTTTGTTTCCATTTCATTTAGTTCTGCTCTGACCTTGGTTATTTCCTTTCTTCTGCTGGATTTGGTTTGGTTGGTTCTCGTTTCTCTAGCTCCTTAAGGTATGACCTTAGATTGTCTATTTGTGCTCCTTTAGACTTTTTGATGTAGGTATTTAATGCTATGAACTTTCCTCTTAGCACTGCCTTTGCTGTATCCCAGAGGTTTTGATAGGTTGTGTCACTGTTATCATTCAGTTCAAAGAACTGTTAAATTTCCATCTTGATTTCATTGTTGACACAATGATCATTCAGGAGCAGGTTATTTAATTTCCATGTATTTCCATGGTTTTCAGGGTTCCTTTTGGAGTTGATTTCCAATTTTATTTCACTGTGGTTTGAGAGAGTACTTGCTATAATTTCAGTTTTCTTAAATTTGTTGAGACTTGTTTTGTGGTCTATCATATGGCCTATCTTGGAGAATGTTCCATGTGCTGACGAATAGAATGTATATTTTGCAGTTGTTGCATAGAATGTTCTGTAAATATCTGTTAAGTCCTTTTGTTTTAGGGTATAGTTTAAGGCCATTGTTTATTTGTTGACTTTTTGTCTTAATGGTTTGTCTAGTGCTGTCAGTGGAGTGTTGAAGTTTCCCACTGTTATTGACTTGCTGTCTATCTCATTTCTTAGGTCTAGTAGTAATGGTTTCATAAATTTGGGATCTCCAGTGTTAGGTGCATATATATTTAGGATTGTGATGTTTTCCTGTTGGACTAGTTCTTTTATCAATATATAATGTCCCTTTTTGTGTTTTTAAACTGCTGTTGCAATATAAGAATATATATTGAATATAAGAATATATATTAGTTACTCCCGTTCACTTTTGGTGTCCATTGGCATGGAGTATCTTTTTCTACCCCTTTACCTTAAGTTTATGTGAGTCCTTATGTGTCAGGTGAGTCTCTTGAAGACAGCAGATACTTTATTGTTGAATTCTTATCCATTCTGCAATTCTGTATCTTTTAAGTGGAACATTTAGGCCACTTACATTCAATGTTAGTATCGAGATGTGAGGTACTATTTTATTCATCATGCTATTTGTTGCCTGAATACCTGGGTTTTTTTTTCAATTGTATTATTGTTTTATAGGTTCTGTGAGATTTATGCTTTAAGGAGATTCTATTTTGGTGTATTTAGAGGATTTGTTTCAAGATTTAGAGCTCCTTTTAGCACTTCTTTTAGTGCTGGCTTGGTAGTGGTGAATTCTCTCAGTGTTTGTTTTTCTGAAAGAGACTGTATCTTTCCTTCATTTATGAAGCTTACTTTTGCTGGATGCAAAATTCTTGGCTGTTAATTGTTTTGATTAAGGAGGCTAAAGATAGAACCCCAGTCTCTTCTAGCTTATAGGGTTTCTGCTGAGAAATCTATGTTAATCTGATAGGTTTTCCTTTATAGATTACCTGATGCTTTTGCCTCACAGCTCTTAAGATTCTTTTCTTTGTCTTGACTTTAGATAAACTGATGACTGTGTACCTACGTGATGATCTTTTTGCGATGAATTTCCCAGGTGTTCTTTGAGCTTCCTGTATTTAGATGTCTAGATCTCTAGAAAGGCTGGGGAAATTTTTCTCAATTTTTCTATCTAATATGTTTTCCAAACTTTTAGATTTCTCTTCTTCCTTGGGAACACCAATTATTCGTAGGTTTGGTTAACATAATCCCAAAATTATTGGAGGCTTTGTTCCTTTTTAAAAATTCTTTTCTCTCTGTCTTTGTTGGATTGGGTTAATTCAAAAACCTTGTCTTGGCCGGGAGCGGTGGCTCCCACCTGTAATCCCAGCACTTTGGGAGGCCGAGATGGGTGGATCATGAGGTCAGGAGATCGAGACCATCCTGGCTAACACAGTGAAACCCCGTCTCTACTAAAGATACAAAAAAGTTAGCTGGGCGCGGTGGTGGGCACCTGTAGTCCCAGCTACTCTGGAGGCTGAGGCAGGAGAATGGCGTGAACCCAGGAGGCGGAGCTTGCACATGAGCCGAGATCGCACCACTGCACTCCAGCCTGGGCGACGGAGCGAGACTCCGTCTCAAAACAAAACAAAACAAAACAAACAAACAAAAAACTTGTCTTTGAGCTCTGAAGTTTTTTTTTTCTACTTGTTCAATTCTATTGCTGATTCTTTCTGGTGCATTTTGCATTTCTCTAAGCGTGTCCTTCATTTTCAGAAGTTTTTGACTGTTTTTTATTTATGCTATTTATTTCATTGGAGATTTTTCCATTCATATCCTGTATCTTTTTTTTATTTCTTTTAGTTGGACATCACCTTTCTCTGGTGCCTCCTTAATTACCTTAATAATTGACCTTCTGAATTCTTTTTCTGACAATTCAGAGATTTCTTCTTGGTTTGGATCCATTGCTGGTGAGCTAGTGTGAACTTTTGGGGGTGTTAAAGAACTTTGTTTTGCCATATTACCAGGATTGTTTTTCTGAGTAAGCTACGTCAGAGGGAGGATCTGGGACACTAAGGGGCTGCTGTTCAGATTTTTTTGTACCACAGGGTGCTCCCTTGATGTGGTGCTCTCCCCCTTCCCCTAGTGATGGGGATTCCTGAGAGCCAAACTGCAGTGATGGTTATTTCTCTTCTGAATCTAGTCTCCTAGCAGAGCTACCAGGCTCTGGGCTGGTACTGGGGAGTGTCTACGAAGAGTCCTGTGATGTGATCTGTTTTCAAGTCTCTCAGCTGTGAATACCAGCACCTGCTCTTGTGGGTGTAGCAGGGGAGCGAAGCGGACTCTATGGGGGTCCTTGGTTGTATTTTTAAGTGCCCTGGTTTTGTGTTGGTTGCCCTCCAAAAACCAGGAGGTGGCACTTTCAAGAGCGCATCAGCTCCAGTAGTATAGGTAGGATACAAGCTTGCCCTAGGGTCTGGGAGTGGGTGGGGCCATAGCGCTCCTAAGAGATTGTCCTTTTTTTAGCTACCAGTGTGGGTAGAGAAACACCACCAGGTTGGGGCAGATATAGGCATGTATGAGCTCAGACTCCTTGTGCGTGGCTTGCTGTGGCTGCTATGGGGGAAAGGAGTTTGGTTCCCAGGCCAATGGAGTTATGTTCCCAGGGGGATTATGGCTGCCTCTGCTGCTCACACAGGTTGCCAGGGAAGTGGAGGAAAGCTGGCAGCCACAGGCCTCACCCAGCTCCCCCGCAACTCACAGCCTGAAAGGCCAGTCTCACTCACACTGTGCCCTCCCAATAGAACCGAGTTTATTTTCAGGCAGCCGTTGAGCAGAGCGGAGAACTTGCCTCAGGCTACAAGCCTCCCAGCTGAGAAAGCGAGTAGACTTACAGTTCCTCTGCTGTCCCACACAGCCTGCGGTGCCAATCCACCTTCTTCAAAGGGTCTGTGCATTCTCTTGGCTTTCCTGATATGTTCCTATGGTAGTTCTTGGAGCAAAAGTTCACAGTGTGAGTCTCCACACGCTGCTCTGTACGTCCGAGTGGGAGCTGCAAGTTAGTCCTACCTCCTATCCGCCATTTTTTCTCCTGTTTTTCTCTATTTCTTGACTGATTTTTCTTGGGATTTGGAAAAACATACATTTTCTGAGAAATGCTGGAAACTAATTATTACATGGAAACGTTAATCCCCAGTGCCTAGCATAGTAAATATTCAATCCAATATTTTGAAATATTTTCTTAAGTGAATGCATATTTATAGCCCTAAAGCTTCTAACATAGTATCTGGTATACAGAGATTCTTAAGATACCTTAACGTTTGAATGTATGGTTCTTTTGAATCAAAGTGACACAATAAAATAGGGCATCAGAGCTTAGATTTGGTAATTAATACCATAAGTGTCAGGTTAGCTTACATTATTTTGGTCGCTTGGAAGCATGTACCCTTTATTCAGCTAAAATCTTATGAGAAAACCCGTAAGGTGAAGGAAACTTACCAAAGACTTCTTTTATAGCACTCTATACATGTTTCTACTGTGTTTGTACCTTTGACCATTAATTAATTACTTCTACCATTATTTGCTTGATGTGTTTATTTTTAGCTAGACTGAGCTTTCTGAGAGCAGGGACTGTTTTTATCATATTACAGGTGTGATACCAGAAAGTGCTAGTCAACCACAGGCATGCATGTAATAGCTTAATAAGTATTTATTGTATGCATAAATGAATGAAGATATCAATCCGAATGAAGCAGAACACCTCAAAATGTGACTCTGCTTTACCCTAAATCTCTGAAGGGTTCTGAATAGCATAGTTTGAAAACCACCACAGTATTCTTTGATACATACTGCATAGTTAATTTTGTCACATAGTTTTGCAAAAGGCTTTTTGTTCCTGTGACTGGTAGTGAAGTATTACCCCAGTGTGAAACATATGCCCATTAGCTTGTCTGGGTTACCAACATCATCTTTCATTATAAGAGATAGTACATTATTAAAATTGTTATTACCAATATTACTTGCTTCTTTGTGACACCTTTAGAAAAAAACATTTCACTCCTTCCAGTTTACTAAATAATATTTTTCCTCAAATAACCTCAAGGATATCATAATGTAATGTTCTAAATTTTCAAGGTTAAAAGCAATTTCTTATTTAGATTTTTAGTATCTCCTCCTTCATTAGTAGGAGTAGATCCATGAAATGGAACAGTAGACATATTAATACTGTAATGCTTTAATAAGTATTAATACTTATGTCCTAGTTTTATCATGATGATCAGGTGGGGGTAGGGCAAGGCCAGAAAACTTAATTAGGAAGAGTTGAACTGGAGGGAATGAGGGAGTATGAGGCAGAAAATGGCATCTAAACTTCTGAATAAAAATGTTAATAATTCTCTGAACATGTTCTGGTTAGGAGTTTTCTTAAATTGTTTTAAATATTCCTGCCACAGGAAACCTAACCAACATAGTGATTTTCTGCATTTTGATGATTTTCAGGGTTTCAAGTGGTCTAAATAAAACAATAGCAACAACTCACTTTAGCTCTAGCACTGAGTTTCTAGAGCTTGGAAATACGGTGGTGGAGAGCAGCTACTCATTCAGAATCTGTGGTCATTTTCATGTTATGGAGATCTAAAACTTATGCTTAGAAGTGAAAACATAGATGTCCCCCATTAGTGCAGATTTTTATGGTAAGTCAAACAAAAAATAGGAAGAGCATGTTATTGAATTTCTCTTGTACCTTTCATTTTCATGATATGAATTCTTTGATTTTTATCATATTCTTCTGATTTCTTCTAGTTGTGAGAAACTTGAGTTAGGATTTATATTTGTGGCTGATTTAGAGTATACTAAACTAGCTGAGAAGAATTTTCCCTTATGTCTTTGTCAAAAGCAAAATACTATCAATCTTAAACTTGACATTAACATAGTCTTCACTAAAAAAGAGCAATCAAGCAAATTTAATCTTTTCATACAAAATTAACTCTATCCCTTGAGTCACTTAACATAATTGGGGTATTTCTGCTTGGGATTATAAAATGCATCTAACTAGTTTGTAGGGATAAAAATGGAAGACAAAAATAGCTATCATATATTTGTAGAAACCTAGAATTATTGATGTGTTTTGTGCATTGGAAATTGGTTTAGAAGATAGAGAATTTGGGTTACTTTGAAGCTGTATGTATAAAATGAAGGCTATAGTAAGAAGATGGAAGTTTCAAGTTACTAAGAGATTAAATTTAAGAGAAAAGAGTTTATAAAAATAAATAACTAATAACTAAATAATAAATAAGGTCAGCTAGGCTTTGTGGCCTGCTTCAGGGAAGAAAGGGGAGAGTAGGTGAGAGAGAGAGAGAGAGAGAGGGACAGACTTTCTTGCTTCTGCTGTTTTCTCAAATGCGAAGATACCATATTTTGGGATAGCATGTTTTGAATCACATCAATTTCAAGAAAAGGAAAGATTAATATAACTGAAATGACTGAAAATTCTTAGATCATAAGGAATAAACATAAAACAATTGTATTTTTCCAATTTCTGTTACCACTGTTATCTAATGAAATCTCCATTCCTGCTGAATAACATGCTCCCTAATGACATCTAAATCCAATTCTATAATTTTTCACTTTCTGTTATTAAAACAGTCACATTCCAGCTATTAAGACTTAGTTTTTGTCATTTTGTTTAAATAAACCCACAGAGAGGTATATAAATCATAAGTTTACAGCACAATGTATTTTCACGAAGTCATTACATCTATGTATCCAGAATCCAAATTAAGAAATAGAATATTGCTAGCATCTCAGAAACCCCAGTTGTGCCCTGTTCTAGTTACTATCCCCCAGAAGGGTAATTACTGTCCTGTTTTCGTTTTTCAACTTGTTCAGATGGAATCATTCAGTATGTGTTATTTTCTATATGACTTCTTTTGTTCAATTTTATGTTTGTAAGACACATTTTTGTGTGGAGAGTAATAATAGTTTTGTTGCTTTTCATTGCTGTGTAGTATTCTTTGTGAATGTACTACAGTTTATTCTTTCTACTATTGATGGACAGTTTTGCACTATTATGAACAGTGCTGTACATGCTTGTACATGTTTTTTAGTGAACATAGGTAAGAATTTCTGAATTGCTGGTCACAGAGTATGAAAATTTGAAGGTTTAATAAGTACTACTAAGTAACTTTCCAGTGTTTGTACCAATTTACATTTTACTATCAGGGTATGAGAATTCATATCCCCAGCAACATTTGGTTTCATCTGTCTTTGATTTCAGTCATTCTGGTGGATATGTAGTGGTGTCTCACTGTGATAGTAATTTGCATTTTTCCTGACAACTAAGGAAGTTGAACAACTATGTGTATATGTGTATATACATATATGTATACACACACACATATATATATTTGGTATTTGAATATTCTTTTTGAAATATCTGTCCAAATATTTGCTTATTTGTTTTTTTCAACTGTTATTTTAGATTCAGGGAATACATATGCAGATATATTGCATGATTCTGAGGTTTGGGATATGAATGAATCCATCATCCAGGTAGTGAGCATAGCACCTAATAGGTAGTTTGTCAACCCTTGTCTCACTTCATCCTTTCCCCCTCTTTATTTCCCAGTATCTATTGTTCCCATGTTTATGTGCATGTATACCCAGTGTTTAGCTCCACTTACAAGTGAGAACATGTGTTATTTCGTTTTCTGTTTCTGTGTTAGTTTGCTTATGATAGTGGCTTCCAGCTGCATCCAAGTTGTTGCAAAGGACATGATTTTGTTCTTTTTATGGCTGTGTAGTATTCCATGGTGTATTGTACCACATTTTTTTTTAAATGCAATCCACCATTGACGTTGCTCATTTTTTATTGGGTTGTGTGCCTTTAAATTTTTTTCTTCTAGAAATTTTATTGTTTTGCCCTTTAATATTTAGGCTTGTAATCTGTCTAGAATTTATTTTTATATATGGCTCAGGGTATGGGTTGAGATTCATTTCTTGTATATAGATATGAAATTGACTCAGCATCATTTAATAAGAAGTGCCTCACTTCCATGTCATCCTTGTCATAA
Source organism: Pan troglodytes (assembly GCF_028858775.2). NCBI lineage: Eukaryota > Metazoa > Chordata > Mammalia > Primates > Hominidae > Pan > Pan troglodytes. The sequence continues at coordinate 106,677,315 of NC_072408.2, read as the reverse complement.
ATCAAGGGACTATATAGATTAGGGTCTGTTTCTGGGTTCTATTCAGTTCCATAGATCTATTTATGTATCCCTGTGCCAGTTGTTCTTTTACATTATCGTGATATATGGTACTTTAAGTCTTCCAGCTTTGTTGGTCCTGTCCACTTGAAAACTTCATCTCATATTTCATTTAATGCTTTTTCTCTTTGCAAAAGCAACTTGGTATGGTAAAGAATGGTAGGGAATACATGGTCTGTTCTTTCTCTCTATTTCCTCCCCTTCCTGTTCCCTCTGTCCCTGGCCCCCATTCTTCCACTTTGCAGGGAGGAGGGACAAGGAGGAAACTGAAAACTGTTGCCTCATACACTGTGACTGCCCACAGTATTTTTGACCCTTTTCTCTTCAGCATTACTCCAAAGCAGGTTTGTCAATAGCCTCCCACAAATAGATGCTATCACACCATGCAGTCAGCCTCAGGCTCTCTTCCTCTCCTGCTTGTTTACCTCCTGCTGCACTGATTGATGGCCAGACTGTGGCTCTCAGTCTCATTCACCATTTGCTGCCCCAATTCAGGCTTCCCTGGGTCTGGGCAGGACCCATGTTCCATACATTCTAGAAACTGTTCTTTTTCACCAGGAACAATTTGTCATGTCAGTCTAATGTTTCCCTGTCCCTCTTCCTCTACTCCCACTCTGCCTTAAGCTTTGGGGTAGGTCAAGCAAAGGGAAAGTTCAACCATGGACTGAATTTGTCGATTATTCCTTCATGCAGCAACTGTAGGGGCAGAAAGGTGTGATACCTTTCCTAACCCATCTTAAGGGTCAGGGTCAACACTCCTACAACTAAAAATAGGTTAACAAGAAAAAAGAATAACAGATTTATTTAATCAAAGTTTTATATGTCACAGGAGCATTCAGAAGTAAAGACCCAAGGGAAAACTGTTCATTTTTATTTTTAGGTTTGATGAGAATGGACGGCCACATAGGAATGTGATTAGACAAAAAGGGAATGACTTAATGGTAATAGACTGAGTAGGGAAACCCAGCAAGGCCTGTCAGTTGAGGTTCTTCTTGACCTCTCTGTGAGGCATTTGTTCCTTCTGGGTGTAGGGCAGGACTCCTTCTAGAATGAGGGTCTTATGACCTACTATCAGACAGTAGGTTAGAGAATTTCTTGATGGCCAGGTTGTACACAGAAAGGTCGGAGAAGGTTAGAGTAATATTTCTAGTTTACATGACTTGCCTTGGGGAAGAGGAATTCTATTTTTTATGGCCTGCCTTGGGGAAGAAAGGGGAGCAGGAGAAAGAAGCTCAGAAGGACAGAAGGATTTCCAACCAAGTATGGTGGCATGCACCTGTTGTCCCAGCTACTCAGGAGGATGAGGTGGGAGGATCATTTGAACCTAGGAGTTTGAGAATGCAGTGAGCCATGATTGCCATTGCACTGTGTACTGGGTGACATGATGAGACCCTGTCTCAAAGAAAAAAAAAAAAAAAGAAAGAAAAGAGAGAGAGACCTTGCTTCTGAGGCCCTGCCACTGTCCTTCAGTTCAAAGTACTTAGCGTGCCAAAACATCATAATTTAGGAGGCCCAGCAACACACTTCGAGTTTTTCTTGGTTCTTCTTTCTGTGAACTTTGGGAAGGAAACCCAGTTGAGTGTTTTTTTCTTCTACACCTATGGGAGGGGAGGAGAACAGATAACCTGTCTACACAAAGACTGCATTCCGCAAAATGTGACCACATCATAGTTCTAATCCTTTTTTCATATCTCTCAAAAGATTTCTCATATCTTTATATCTCCTAAAGACTGCTTGCAACTCTGGGGTGGATGAATCATATTCCAGTATATAGGACTTTAGTGGTCATGGCACTATGTTGGTAAATTCTGTGCCTTTTGGTAATCTGAAGGCAGCAAAATATCAACCAGTATCTCATATAATCTTTTTAAATATTCAAGAAACTATGGTGAGCAATGAAATTAGTAAACCTAAGTCGCTATTGAAAACATGGTTGTCAAATACAACATAATTATTAAAGTATTTCTGAAATAAAAGAGGAAATAGTAACAAAATAGCATTAAAATTCTACCTTGTTTTATCAAAAATCCTTGGGTTAAAAGTGGGAAAAGATGCAAGTTATGTTTTGTTAAAGATGGACATAGTTACAATGTAATTATTGATGTCAGTAAGAAATGTAGGTTTAATATATTTGCAAAAAGTAAAGGACTATTAGGAATAAAATGTTAAGGAAAAATAGCTAGAAAGGAATAAAGAAATGAAGAATGCTTGATCAAGAAAACAGAGAAGAGAGAAGAGGAGGGAAAAGAGTAGGAAAGGAGAATAAAAACATTACATACAATTTAGCAGCAGGAATAATAACAAGTGTTAGTGAATTAAAAGGCAAAGCTGCTCAGATTATAAAACAAAAAAGCAAACTGTAGCTATAGGCCATTTTCAAGAGATAAAGCCAAGATAAAATGACAGAAATAGAAGGAAAATAAATGGATAGGCAAAACTCTACTAGTTAAGTTAAACAAAAGGAGAGCAGATGTAGTAATATTAATAACAAGGCATAATTCAAGGTAAAGAGCAATATATGGAACAAAGTCAATTTTTAAAAATAATAATAAAACATTTAATTCATAAAGATGATGTGCCATTCTTTTGCTTAACTGAAAAACTTAAAGAGACCAATATTGTTCTGAAATTGAGGCAGTAATAAATAGCCACCAACCAAAACCCAGGACCAGACAGTTTCACATCTGAATTCTACCAGAGATACAAAGAAGAGTTGGTGTTATTCCTATTGAAACTATTCCAAAAAAATCGAAAAGGAAGGACTCCTCCCTACCTCGTTCTATGAGGCCAGCAACATTGTGATACCAAAACCTGGCAGAGACACAACAAAAAAAGAAAACTTCAGGCCAATATCCTTGATGAGCATCACTGCAAAAATTCTCAACAAATTACCAGAAAACCGAATCCAGCAGCACATCAAAAAGCTTATCTACCACGATCAAGTCAGCTTCATCCCTGGGATGCAAGGCTGGTTCAACACAAACACATCAATAAACTAAGTCATTACATAATCAGAAGTAAAGAAACCACATGATTATCTCAATAGATGTAGAAAAGGCCTTTGCTAAAATTCAGCATCCCTTCATATTACAAACTCTCAGTAAACTAGGTATTGAAAGAACATACCTCAAAATAATAAGAGCCATATAAGACAAACCCACAGCCAATATTATACTGAGTGAGCAAAAGCTGGAAGAATTCCCCTTGGAAACCAGCACAAGACAAAGATGCCCTCTCTCACCACTCCTATTCAAGTATTGGAAGTTCTGGCCAGGGCAATCCGGCAAAAGAAAGAAATAAAGGTATTCAAATAGGAAGAGAGGAAGTCAATCTATCTTTGTTTGCAGATAACGTGATCCTATATGTAGAAAACCCCACATCTCAGCCCAAAAGCTTCTTAAGCTGATAAGTAACTTCAGCAGTCTCAGGATGCAAAATCATTGTTCAAAAATAGCTAGCATTCCTATACAGCAATAAGAGGCAAGCCGAGAGCCAAATTATGAATGAACTCGCATTCACAATTGCCACAAAAAGAATAAAATACCTAGGAATACAGCTAACAAGGGAAGTGAAGGACCTCTTTAAAGAGAACTACAAACCCCTGCTCAAAGAAACCAGAGATGACACAAACAAATGGAAAAACATTTCATGCTCATGGAAAGGAAGAATTAATATGAAAATGGCCATACTGCCCAAAGCAGTTTATAGATTCAATGCCATTCCTATTAAACTACCATTGACATTCTTCATAGAATTAGAAAAAACTATTTTAAAATTCACATGGAACCAAAAAAGAGCCCAAATAGCAAAGAGAATCCTAAGCAAAAAGAACAAAGCTGGAGGCATCATGCTACCTGACATCAAACTGTACTATAAGACTATAGTAACCAAAACAGCATGGTACTGGTACCAAAACAGACACACAGGCCAATGGAACAGAATAGAGAACCCAGAAATAACATCATACACCTACAACCGTCTGGTCTTTGACAGACTTGACAAAAGCAATGGGGGAAGGATTCCCTATTTAATAAATGGTGCTGGGAGAACTGGCTAGCTATATGCAGAAAATTGAAACTGGACCCCTTCCTTACACTTTATACAAAAATCAACTCAAGATATATTAAAGACTTAAATGTAGAGCCCCAAACTAGAAAAACCCTGGAAGAAAACCTAGGCAATATCATTCAGGACATAGGCATGGACAAAGACTTCATGATGAAAATTCCAAAAGCAATAGCCACAAAAGCAAAAATTGACAAATAGGATCGAGTTAAACAGCTTCTGCACAGCAAAAGAAACTATCATCAGAGTGAACAGACAACCTTCAAAATGGGAGAAAATTCTTGCAATCTACTCTCTGACAAACACCTAATGTCTAGCATCTAAAAGGAACTTAAAACAAATTTACAAGAAAAAAAACAACCCCATTAAGAAGTGGGCAAAGGACATGAACAGGCACTTTTCAAAATAAGACATACATGTGGCCAAGAAACTTTTAAAAAGCTCAACATCACCTATCATTAGAGAAATGCAAATCTAAACGACATGAGATACCATCTCACACCAGTAAGAATGACTGTTATTAAAAAGTTAAAAAACAACAGATGCGAGGTTGTGGAGAAAAAGGAATGCTTTTACACTGCTGGTGGGGGTGTAAATTAGTTCAACATTGTGGAAGACAGTGTGGCGATTTCTCAAAGACCTAGAGACAGAAATACCATTCAACCCAGCAATCCTATTACTGGGTATATACCTAAAGGAATATATATTATTCTGTTATAAAGATACATGCACATGTATGTTCATTGCAGCATCATTCACAATAGCAAAGACATGGAATCAACCTAAATGCCCATCAATGATAGACTAGATAAAGAAAATGTGGTACATATACACTGTGGAATACTATGCAGCCATAAAAAGGAAAAAGATCATGTCCTTTGCAGGGACATGGATGGATCTGGAAGCCATTATCCTCAGCAAACTAACGCAGGAATAGAAAATCAAATACCACATGTTCTCACTTATAAGTGGAAGGCAAATGATGAGAACCCATGGACACATGGAGTGGACAGCACATACAGGGCCTGTTGGAGGGTTGGGGGTGAGAGGAGGGAGAGCATCAAGAAGAATAGCTAATGGATGCTGGGCTTAATAGCCAAGTGATGGGATGATCTGTGCAGCTAGCCCCACCTAGGCTAACCAAGGAGAGAAAAATAATACAGAACATTAGGAATTACAATGGTAATGAGCTGTAAATATAGAAGATAACAACAGATTTAAAAATATGTGTGATTTCGGGGGGAGGAGCCAAGATGGCCGAATAGGAACAGCTCCAGTCTACAGCTCCCAGCATGAGCGACGAAGAAGACGGGTGATTTCTGCATTTCCATCTGAGGTACTGGGTTCATCTCACTAGGGAGTGCCAGACAGTGGGCACAGGTCAGTGGGTGCGTGCACCGTGCGCGAGCCGACGCAGGGCGAGGCATTGCCTCACCTGGGAAGCACAAGGGGTCAGGGAGTTCCCTTTCTGAGTCAGGGAAAGGGGTGACGGACGGCACCTGGAAAATCGGGTCACTCCCACCCGAATGCTGCGCTTTTCCGACAGGCTTAAAAAACGGCGCACCGTGAGATTATATCCCGCACCTGGCTTGGAGGGGCCTATGCCCACGGAGTCTTGCTGATTGCTAGCACAGCAGTCTGAGATCAAACTGCAAGGCGGCAGCGAGGCTGGGGGAGGGGCGCCCGCCATTGCCCAGGCTTGATTAGGTAAACAAAGCAGCCGGGAAGCTCCAACTGGGTGGAGCCCACCACAGCTAAAGGAGGCCTGCCTGCCTCTGTAGGCTCCACCTCTGGGGGCAGGACACAGACAAACAAAAAGACAGCAGTAACCTCTGCAGACTTAAATGTCCCTGTCTGACAGCTTTGAAGAGAGCAGTGGTTCTCCCAGCACGCAGCTGGAGATCTGAGAACGGACAGACTGCCTCCTCAAGTGGGTCCCTGACCCCTGACCCCCGAGCAGCCTAACTGGGAGGCACCCCCCAGCAGGGGCACACTGACACCTCACAAGGCAGGGTACTCCAACAGACCTGCAGCTGAGGGTCCTCTCTGTTAGAAGGAAAACTAACAAACAGAAAGGACATCCACACCAAAAACCCATCTGTACATCACCATCATCAAAGACCAAAAGTAGATAAGATGGGGAAAAAACAGAACAGAAAAACTGGAAGCTCTAAAAAGCAGAGCGCCTCTCCTCCTCCAAAGGAACGCAGTTCCTCACCAGCAACGGAACAAAGCCGGATGGAGAATGACTTTGACGAGCTGAGAGAAGAAGGCTTCAGACGATCAAATTACTCTGAGCTACGGGAGGACATTCAAACCAAAGGCAAAGAAGTTGAAAACTTTGAAAAAAATTTAGAAGAATGTATAACTAGAATAACCAATACACTAGACTAGATACACAATACACAATAACCAATACACAATAACTAGAATAACACTAGAGAAGTGCTTAAAGGAGCTGATGGAGCTGAAAACCAAGGCTCGAGAACTATGTGAAGAATGCAGAAGCCTCAGGAGCCGATGCGATCAACTGGAAGAAAGGGTATCAGCGATGGAAGATGAAATGAATGAAATGAAGTGAGAAGGGAAGTCTAGAGAAAAAAGAATAAAAATAAATGAACAAAGCCTCCAAGAAATATGGGACTATGTGAAAAGACCAAATCTACGTCTGATTGGTGTACCTGAAAGTGATGGGGAGAATGGAACCAAGTTGGAAAACACTCTGCAGGATATTATCCAGGAGAACTTCCCCAATCTAGCAAGGCAGGCCAACGTTCAGATTCAGGAAATACAGAGAACGCCACAAAGATACTCCTCGAGAAGAGCAACTCCAAGACACATAATTGTCAGATTCACCAAAGTTGAAATGAAGGAAAAAATGTTAAGGGCAGCCAGAGAGAAAGGTCGGGTTACCCTCAAAGGGAAGCCCATCAGACTAACAGCAGATCTCTCAGCAGAAACCCTACAAGCCAGAAGAGAGTGGGGGCCAATATTCAACACTCTTAAAGAAAAGAATTTTCAACCCAGAATTTCATATCCAGCCAAACTAAGCTTCATAAGTGAAGGAGAAATAAAATCCTTTACAGACAAGCAAATGCTGAGAGATTTTGTCACCACCAGGCCTGCCTTACAAGAGTTCCTGAAGGAAGCACTAAACATGGAAAGGAACAACCGGTACCAGCTGCTGCAAAATCATGCCAAAATGTAAAGACCATTAAGACTAGGAAGAAACTGCATCAACTAACGAGCAAAATCACCAGCTAACATCATAATGACAGGATCAAATTCACACATAACAATATTAACTTTAAATGTAAATGGACTAAATGCTCCAATTAAAAGACACAGACTGGCAAATTGGATAAAGAGTCAAGACCCATCAGTGTGCTGTATTCAGGAAACCCATCTCACGTGCAGAGACACACATAGGCTCAAAATGAAAGGATGGAGGAAGATCTACCAAGCAAATGGAAAACAAAAAAAGGCAGGGGTTGCAATCCTAGTCTCTGATAAAACAGACTTTAAACCAACAAAGATCAAAAGAGACAAAGAAGGCCATTACATAATGGTAAAGGGATCAATTCAACAAGAAGAGCTAACTATCCTAAATATATATGCACCCAATACAGGAGCACCAAGATTCATAAAGCAAGTCCTGAGTGACCTACAAAGAGACTTAGACTCCCACACATTAATAATGGGAGACTTTAACACCCCACTGTCAACATTAGACAGATCAACGAGACAGAAAGTCAACAAGGATACCCAGGAATTGAACTCAGCTCTGCACCAAGCAGATCTAATAGACATCTACAGAACTCTCCACCCCAAATCAACAGAATATACATTTCTTTCAGCACCACACCACACCTATTCCAAAACTGACCACATACTGGGAAGTAAAGCTCTCCTCAGCAAATGTAAAAGAACAGAAATTATAACAAACTGTCTCTCAGACCACAGTGCAATCAAACTAGAACTCAGGATTAAGAATCTCACTCAAAACCGCTCAACTACATGGAAACTGAACAACCTGCTCCTGAATGACTACTGGGTACATAACAAAATGAAGGCAGAAATAAAGATGTTCTTTGAAACCAACGAGAACAAAGACACAACATACCAGAATCTCTGGGACGCATTCAAAGCAGTGTGTAGAGGGAAATTTATAGCACTAAATGCCCACAAGAGAAAGCAGGAAAGATCCAAAATTGACACCCTAACATCACAATTGAAAGAACTAGAAAAGCAAGAGCAAACACATTCAAAAGCTAGCAGAAGGCAAGAAATAACTAAAATCAGAGCAGAACTGAAGGAAATAGAGACACAAAAAGCCCTTCAAAAAATTAATGAATCCAGGAGCTGGTTTTTTGAAAGGATCAACAAAATTGATAGACCGCTAGCAAGACTAATAAAGAAAAAAAGAGAGAAGAATCAAACAGACGCAATAAAAAATGATAAAGGGGATATCACCACTGATCCCACAGAAATACAAACTACCATCAGGGAATACTACAAACACCTCTATGCAAATAAACTAGAAAATCTAGAAGAAATGGATAAATTCCTGGACACATACACTCTCCCAAGACTAAACCAGGAAGAAGTTGAATCTCTGAATAGACCAATAACAGGAGCTGAAATTGTGGCAATAATCAATAGCTTACCAATCAAAAAGAGTCCAGGACCAGATGGATTCACAGCTGAATTCTACCAGAGGTACAAGGAGGAACTGGTACCATTCCTTCTGAAACTATTCCAATCAATAGAAAAAGAGGGAATCCTCCCTAACTCATTTTATGAGGCCAGCATCATTCTGATACCAAAGCCAGGCAGAGACACAACAAAAAAAGAGAATTTTAGACCAATATCCTTGATGAACATTGATGCAAAAATCCTCAATAAAATGCTGGCAAACCGAATCCAGCAGCACATCAAAAAGCTTATCCACCATGATCAAGTGGGCTTCATCCCTGGGATGCAAGGCTGGTTCAATATACGCAAATCAATAAATGTAATCCAGCATATAAACAGAGCCAAAGACAAAAACCACATGATTATCTCAATAGATGCAGAAAAAGCCTTTGACAAAATTCAACAACCCTTCATGCTAAAAACTCTCAATAAATTAGGTATTGATGGGACGTATCTCAAAATAATAAGAGCTATCTATGACAAACCCACAGCCAATATCATACTGAATGGGCAAAAACTGGAAGCATTCCCTTTGAAAACTGGCAGAAGACAGGGATGCCCTCTCTCACCACTCCTATTCAACATAGTGTTGGAAGTTCTGGCCAGGGCAATTAGGCAGGAGAAGGAAATAAAGGGTATTCGATTAGGAAAAGAGGAAGTCAAATTGTCCCTGTTTGCAGATGACATGATTGTATATCTAGAAAACCCCACTGTCTCAGCCCAAAATCTCCTTAAGCTGATAAGCAACTTCAGCAAAGTCTCAGGATACAAAATCAATGTACAAAAATCACAAGCATTCTTATACACCAACAACAGACAAACAGAGAGCCAAATCATGAGTGAACTCCCATTCACAATTGCTTCAAAGAGAATAAAATACCTAGGAATCCAACTTACAAGGGATGTGAAGGACCTCTTCAAGGAGAACTACAAACCACTGCTCAATGAAATAAAAGAGGATACAAACAAATGGAAGAACATTCCATGCTCATGGGTAGGAAGAATCAATATGGTGAAAATGGCCATACTGCCCAAGGTAATTTACAGATTCAATGCCATCCCCATCAAGCTACCAATGACTTTCTTCACAGAATTGGAAAAAACTACTTTAAAGTTCATATGGAACCAAAAAAGAGCCCGCATCGCCAAGTCAATCCTAAGCCAAAAGAACAAAGCTGGAGGCATCACACTACCTGACTTCAAACTATACTACAAGGCTACAGTAACCAAAACAGCATGGTACTGGTACCAAAACAGAGATATCGATCAATGGAACAGAACAGAGCCCTCAGAAATAATGCCGCATATCTACAACTATCTGATCTTTGACAAACCTGAAAAAAACAAGCAATGGGGAAAGGATTCCCTATTTAATAAATGGTGCTGGGAAAACTGGCTAGCCATATGTAGAAAGCTGAAACTGGATCCCTTCCTTACACCTTATATAAAAATCAATTCAAGATGGATTAAAGATTTAAACGTTAGACCTAAAGCCATAAAAACCCTAGAAGAAAACCTAGGCATTACCATTCAGGACATAGGCTTGGGCAAGGACTTCATGTCTAAAACACCAAAAGCAATGGCAACAAAAGACAAAATTGACAAATGGGATCTAATTAAACTAAGGAGCTTCTGCACAGCAAAAGAAACTACCATCAGAGTGAACAGGCAACCTACAAAATGGGAGAAAATTTTCGCAACCTATTCATCTGACAAAGGGCTAATTCCCAGAATCTACAATGAACTCAAACAAATTTACAAGAAAAAAACAAAGAACCCCATCAAAAAGTGGGCAAAGGACATGAACAGACACTTCTCAAAAGAAGACATTTATGCAGCCAAAAAACACATGAAAAAATGCTCATCATCACTGGCCATCAGAGAAATGCAAATCAAAACCACAATGAGATACCATCTTACACCAATTAGAATGGCAATCATTAAAAAGTCAGGAAACAACAGGTGCTGGAGAGGATGTGGCAAAATAGGAACACTTTTACACTGTTGGTGGGACTGTAAACTAGTTCAACCATTGTGGAAGTCAGTGTGGCAATTCCTCAGGGATCTAGATCTGGAAATAACATTTGACCCAGCCGTCCCATTACTGGGTATATACCCAAAGGACTATAAATCATGCTGCTATAAAGACACATGCACACGTATGTTTATTGCGGCATTATTCACAATAGCAAAGACTTGGAACCAACGCAAATGTCCAACAGTGATAGACTGGATTAAGAGAATGTGGCACATATACACCATGGAATACTATGCAGCCATAAAAACTGATGAGTTCATGTCCTTTGTAGGGACATGGATGAAATTGGAAATCATCATTCTCAGTAAACTATCGCAAGAACAAAAAACCAAACACCGCATATTCTCACTCATAGGTGGGAACTGAACAATGAGATCACATGGACACGGGAAGGGGAATATCACACTCTGGGGACTGTTGTGGGGTGGTGGGAGGAGGGAGGGATAGCATCGGGAGATATACCTAATGCTAGATGACGAGTTAGTGGGTGCAGCGCACCAGCATGGCACATGTATACATATGTAACTAACCTGCACAATGTGCACATGTACCCTAAAACTTAAAAGTATAATAAAAAAAAAGAAAAAAAAATATGTGTGATTTCTAGTCAACAAATTAGAAAACCTAAATGGAAATAACTTATCTCCTAGAAAAACATAAATGACAGAAATGATGTAGGAACACATTTCCCTGTGTAACAAGCCTGCACGTTATGCATATCTACCCTTGAACCTAAAAGTTGGAAAAAAGCCTTAATACAAACAAACAAACTGAGGAAACTACAGCAACAAAACACATGAAGCAAACTTAGAAATACAAAGAAAATTTGGTAATAATTCAATCACAGTGATATACTGTGTATGGTAACATTTCCAAAAATTTGCGAATGAAGTAGACAAACTAAATAGTTATTGATGGTTTGAATTATGCAATTAATAAGCTTGAAAAGTACACATCTTCCCTAAAAAACAGAATATACTTTTCAATGCTCATGCATTAACAAAAATTATTCAATGATGCTTGTTAAAGCAAGGTAAGGAAGACAATATTCAGGACTATCACAGTAGGTATAGGGACCACTGCAATGGGATTTTGCAGTGGGGGGAGAGATTGGGGTCAGTGCCAAATATAGCATGGGCAAGTGGAAATTCATAGCCGGGGAACAGGGCAGGGGTCAGTGGATGGAAAATTACCAAGAGGAAACATGGGTAAGAGGGTTTTTGGCTAAACCAACTTCGAAAAGTCTAGCTGAAGACAGGCCATGGTGACCAGGTATCACCTGAGGGATGGTGGAGGATGAGGAATCTGATAAGATCTCAAGGGTGGAGGTTCTTGCTAAACTGACTGAGCAGAGCTCTTGCTGTTTTACAAGGAAGTACACAGATGGGCCTAGGAGAAGTTTTAGGAGGCCAGCTAAAATTTGGTTAGTCAAAGAACTTTTGTCACATGTAACATAACAAAAACTACATACTAGTTTTCAAAAAAATTCTAAATAAATTATTAGAAGTTGAAGAATTCTTTTCTGACTCTAATGTGGTAACACTAGAAATAGAGCAAGACATATAATGATTCTAAGCATTGATAAATTTAAAAAACAACTATAATTTTCAGAGTAAAAAGGACACAAAAACTGAATTACAGGCTGTGTATATAATAATTGAAATGAAAAATAACTTGTCAAAACCTAAGTCATGTGGGCAAAACCTCCGTAGAAATGTCACAGCCTATAATGCTTTTACCTTTGAATAAGAAAGAATAAAATTAAATGAGTGAAGCATTCAACTCAAATGTGAAATAGGTAACTGAATTCTTATAGTTAAGAACAGAGAGTAGTTAATTAAAAAGTAAATAAACAATGAATAAATAACATATCCAATAGACATTTGATAAAAATAAAGCTAACTAAATCTCTGAATATGCTGATAAACTAGCCCCACCTAGACTAACCAAGGAGAGAAAAATAATACAGAACATTGGGAATTACAATGGTGATAGAACTGTAAATATGGACAATAACAACCGATTTAAAAATATGTATGATTTCTAGTCAGTAAATTAGAAAGCCTAAATGGAAAGAACTTATTTCCTAGAGAAATGTAAATAACAGAATTAATGTAAGAAAAAATCGACTATATTAGTAAGTCAGTAACCATAGAAGACACTGGAATTTTATTAAGGGTTTACTCCACAAAATTGCCAATCCTAGATGATTTTACATTTGCTCTTTCAAATATTCAGTTAACATAATCAATTTCTATGTTGGTTGAATTATTCTGGAAACTAGAAAAAAGGCCCCAAACTCTTCAGTTTATGTAACCTGCTTCCAAAACTGAAATAAAAAAGACAAGAAAACCAGAGACAATTTACATGTGAATGTGAATGCAAAATCCTGTTACAAAGAGCAAATCAAATTCAGGATTATATTTAAAAAATACACCATAAGTAGATAAATTTACTTCCAGTAGTGTAGAGATGCTTCTCATCCGACATTAAATATGTTAATGTATTAAAAGGGAAAAGCTGTATGACCATCGTGAAAGATATCCTAAATAAATTTAACAAACCACAAGAGCCATTCTAGATAAAAACTTTTCCTACAGAAAGGATGATTATTATGTGTCAGGCATTGTGCTAGCACTTTACATCTAATTTAATCTTTACAGTAACCCTATGAGCTACCTATTACTGGTATATTCATTTTATAGGTGAGAGAACTGAGGCACGGAGTAGTTAGGTAATTTTCCCAAGGTGGTGCAGTTAGGGAAGGGATCAGCATTTTAGTCCAGACAGTTTGAATCCTGAGTCCGTGCTTTTATCCATTATGCTATTCCACCTTTTTGTTCTTTACTGAGGGAATAAAAGTTTCCTTAATATGCTGAAAAGGTATCCATGAGAATCCAGTAGCAAGCATCGTACTAAATGGTGGTGCCCTACCAGGCATGCCGTTAAATTCATCAACAAGACAAAGATTATCTTCTTGTTATTTTAGTGGTTCTAGCCAATGCAGTTTGTGTAAGGAGAAAAAATGGAATGAATATTATAAAGGAAGAGATACATGATTATTATACCTAAAAATAATAGAGAACCTCTTCTGCAAACTTATCCAAATTAATAAATGGCAATTCCAACTTTCTAGTTGCTCATGACAGAAATCTCGCAGTCCTTCCTGTTTCTTTTCTTTGCATGTCACAATTTGTCAGCAAATTCTGTTTCCTTTACCTTTAAATGCATAATCCAAGCATTTTTCCCCCTACATGATGCTACCTCTTTGCTCTAAGCCATCATCATCTTTTCCTGCATTACTATAGTAGTTTCCTTACTGATCTCCTTGCTTCTACCCTTTCCCCTTCAGACTATTCTTAGCAGAGCAGCAGAATACAAGTCAGATCATGTCATTTCTCCATTCAGAACTCTCCGATGGCTTTCCATATCAGTCAAGGCCAAAGTCAGAATGGCCACAAGGCTCTATATGATCCAGCCACACATCCCTGACCCACTTTTCTGTGCTCTCTTCCTTGCTTACCCTATTCCAGCCACACTGCTGTCCTGGCTGTTCCTCAGCATTAAGCCCATTTCTTCCTAAAATGTTCTTCTTCCAGAGTTGCCATATTATCCCAGAGGCTTCCTCGACTATGCTGCATAAAACAGCACTCTGTTCCTCTTGCCTCTCTTGATACCACTTCTTGCTTCATATATTTATATATTCATTTGTTTATTGTTTGTCTAACGAAATCAGAATGTAAAGACCATGAGGGCAGGAATTTTTGTCTTTTTTCTGTACAGCCTTCTCCAACTGCTGTGTTGTCAGTGACTAGAACAATGAGAACAGTGCCTGTGTATAGTGGATACTCAATAGCTATTTTTTGAATGAGTGAATGAATTTGAAAAACACAGTGTTCTAACTAGCAGCAGTAATTAAAAGACATGAAAAATAAGACTTCATGTGGAATAGTAATAAAGAACTAAATTACTTAGGAATTAAAATAATAAGGCAATAGATAATGATTAAAGGCATGCTGTGGTTTGAATCCCTGCTTCACCTGGTAGGGGCCATGTGACCTGAACCAAGGTACTTCACTACTCTATACCTTAGTTATTTAATCTGAAAAGTGTAGTAATTATAGTACTCATTTGATAGCGTTGCTATGGGGATTTATTGAGTTAATATTTAGAAAACATTTAGAATAATATCTGGCACATAGTATTCACTATGTAAGTATGTTAAAGAAAATAATTTTAAAATATTTTTAAGAGTTCTATAAAGAAAGTATAAAAAGGTTAGACCAATTAAATAACATTTAATAAGTACCTTCTGTGGATTGCGTAGTATATTTAATACTTTTATTTTTTCTTTAATCTTCTCACAATACAGTGAGGTTATTATTGTGATTATCCTTGGGTTTTACCTATGGGGAAACTCAGGTCTAATGAAGTGAAGTACCTTGCCTAAGACTGTTACCAAAGCTGTAGAGATGGAAATCAGATTCAGCTGGAAAAATACAGAATTGCAAAGATCTCATTTCCTCCTACTTTTTCTATAAGTTTAATGCAATTACAGCCAAAACTTTTTTTTTAATTTGACAATTTGACTATACTTATTATTTTTTATTTTAAAGATGAGGTATTGCTGTATTGCCCAGGCTGGACTGAAACTCCTACGCTCAAGTGATCCTCCTGTCTCAGCCCCCTGAGGAACTGGGACTATAGGCACATGCTACTGTGCCTGGTCTGACTATACCATCTATTATACAGATGAATAAACCCATGATAAAAACAGTTAATATATATATCAGAAGAGATCTATTTTTAGCTATTAAAATATGCTATAAAGCTATAGAAATTAAATAATGTAATATTAGTCTTTGGAGAAGATAGATGAATGTAACAAAACAGTCAAAATACAGATTTGAAATACAGGTACAGAAAAATAATATATGAGAAAGGAAGCATTTCACTGGGGTAATTAGATGGCAATTAATTATCTTAAAGTGGTATTGAATTAGTTTATTCCATTGGGAAATACCTCATATCATATACCCATAATAGAGAGAAATTAAAAATTTTCATCTAAAAAAAAGAAATAGGAAGAAATACTAGAGAATATTGTTATCATCTTGTAATCAGGAAGACCTTTCTTTCAATGGTACCAAGGCTAGAAACAATAAATTTAAAGAAAGATAGAATGATTTAGTAAACATTATGGCCAGGCAAAGTACACCATAAGTTCGCCTGAAAGATGAAATAAGGGAAATATTTGCAACATTAGAAAGGGTTAATATCTATAAATATAAAATGGCTTCTTCAAATCAGTAAGAATGATGAAAATCAGTAAAAATAATGAAAAACTCAATACAAAAACTGGGCAAAGAATATAAACAAGCTACTCATAGAAAAAATGAAATTGGTCATGAAACATAAAAGGTCTAAGAATGCTTATATACCATTGGTGGGAATATAAGTTAGTATAACCTCTTTGGAAAACTTCATGGAAATATCTCAAAGAATTACCATTTAATCCAGGAATCCCACTACTGGGTATCTATCCAAATGAAAATAAATCATTGTAGCAAAAAGATACTTGGACTTGTGTGTTTATTGCACTATTTACAATAGCAAAGATATGGAATCAATCTAAGTGTCCATCAACAGATGACTGGATGAAGAAAATGTGATATGCACATACACAATGGGATACTATACAGCTGTAAAAGAGAATGAAATAATGTCTTTGGCAACTTGGATGGAGCTGGAGGCCATTATCTTAAGTGAAACAACTTAGAAAGTCAAATACCACATGTTCTCACTTATAAATGGGAGCTAAATAATATGTACACATGGACATAGAGGATGGAATGATAGACATTGGAGGCTAGGAAAGGTGGGAGGGTTGGGGTTGGGCAGTGAGGGATTAAAAGTTACTTAAAAGGTACAATGTAATTATTTGGGTGATGATTACACTAAAAGCCCAGAATTCACCACTATGCAATGTATCCCTGTAACAAAACTGCACTTGGACCCCTTACATTTATACAAGTAAAAATATCTCCACTTTATTATAATCAAAGGTAAATAAAAACAATGAGACTGAAGTATAATGTAGTGGTTAATGTCATTGGCTCTGGAATCAGGCAGCCTGGTTCCAAATCTTGCCTGCAGTGTGAACTAGCTGTGTGATCTTTGATAAATTACTTTTCTGCTCTTCAGTTCTTCATTTAAAAATCCAGGGGTTATAAAAGCCCC
Organism: Pan troglodytes; assembly: GCF_028858775.2. Classification (NCBI taxonomy): domain Eukaryota; kingdom Metazoa; phylum Chordata; class Mammalia; order Primates; family Hominidae; genus Pan; species Pan troglodytes. The sequence goes on along the minus strand of NC_072408.2, from coordinate 106,660,220 downwards.
CGTCTCACATGGTTGTTATGAAGATTAACTTAGGTAATCAATACAAAGCATTTTGCATAGTTTCTAGTATGTAGCAAGTCCGCAGTCAATGTTTTGTTCATGCTCTCTTTCTCATGCTACCTTAGATTCCCAAGTATTTGGAAAGGTCTGAACGTCTCATATTTTGGGTGTGTTAATTACAATAAGCACACCTGTATTAGTTTCCCATTGCTGCTGTAGCAAGTTACCACAAATGTAGTGGCTTAGAATAACACAAATCTGTTATCCTATAGTCCTGGAGGTCTGTGGTTCTCACTGGGCTAAAATCAAGGTGTGGGCAGGGCTGCATTCTTTCCTGAAGGCTCTAGGAAAATCTGTTTTCTTGCCTTTTCCAGCTACTAGAGGCCGCTTACGTTTCTAGGTTCATGACCCTCTTCCAGCTTTAGAGCCAACAATGGCCAGTTGAGTCTTTTTGACTGTGCCGTCTTTTTGATTCTGACTCTTCCATTTCTCTCTTCTCCACTTGTAATTACATGGGGCCCACCTGGGTAATCCAGGATAAAGCCAGCTGATTAGCAATGTAAGTCTATCTGCAACCTTAATTCTCCCTTGCTGTGTAATACAAAATATGCACACGTTCCAGAGATTAGGACGTATACATCTTGGGGGTACCATTATTTTTTCCTACCATAGTACCCTTGAATTATTGTTACCTATGAAGAGAATGTGAGGACAGGAAAAACAATTGCCACCAAAATCAGTGTTTGTGTGACAATGAGAGATTAATCTGCCTTGTCTGCCGGTTTATTTTCCAGGAATTATATCTATGCAGAGAAGAGAAGATATGGGCTGGGAGGAATGTTTTACACTTTTAGAACAAGTGATGAAGTTAAAACTAGGTTAAAATAGATGCTCTAGTTTTCCTCTCATGTCTCTTGACTCTGTGTTTACGGCTCGGTGTGGTTACAAATTCTTTTCATATTCTAAAATTCTATCTTGTGGCACATACTGTATATATTGAAGAGAGGTCATAATTGTATTATATGTGTGATTATAACTCAAGGAGTTACTTTTGCTCATAGTCATTCAATTCGCATTTGCTGGTAAAAATACATGTATTGAGAATTGCATCAAGTAATTCAAGGTGCACATTATTCATTAGAAAATGTTTAGTTAGTACAATTTTGACTATGATGCTCCTGATGTGCTGACTTTTGTAAAATTGTGCATTACAGTCTAGGATATGACTGTATACTAGATCTATTATTTATTTTTGCTCCAAAGGCAAGATATCTTTAAGAAATTGTTTGTGACTCAAATAGACATATGTTTACTACAAAGCCAATGTTTGCAGTTATTTTTAGAAAGCTTTTGTGCGTGTGTGTGTGTGTGTGTGTGTGTCTGTATGTGTTTCGATGAAACTTTATTTACAAAAACAAACAGTGGACTGGATGTGGCTCATGGTCTACAGTTTGCTGATTCTTGTTCTCATTCTTCACAGAAGGCCAGTTCATAGCTGTTCTCTGCATTTTTAAGCTTTATAGTGTATATCTATCTTACTTAGATGGTTTTGCACATTTCAGTAAATATTCATTCAATAAACTCATATGGGATAGTATGTGGGTTCCAATGTGACAATACTTTTTTATTATTTATTTTTCATCAACTTTTATTAATATTTTAAGTTCTGGGATACATGTGCAGGATGTGCAGGTTTGTTACATAGGTAAACGTGTGCTATGGTGGTTTGTAACACAGATCAACCCATCTTCTAGGTATTAAGTCCAGCATCCATTAGCTACTCTTCCTTATGCTAGAAAGCTTTTTTATATTATTAGAGTTAATTTTCTTTTTTCCCCTTGGAATAATTATATAGAAATGCCCCGTGCTGTGCAATATAGTAGCCACTGTCCACATCAGGATATTAAGCATTTGAAATGTGGCTAGTCCTAATTGTGATGTGCTGTAAGTGTAAAATAAACACCAATATTGAAAACAGTACAAAAAAGAATGTGAAACATCTCAATAATTTTTATATTGATTATATGTTGAAATAATGTTTTTGATATACTAGGTTAAATAAAATATATTCAAACTAATTTCACATCTTTTTAATGTGGCTACTAGAAAATTTAAATTCACATATATGGCTCACATTATATATTTTTTTCTTTTTATTTTTTGAGACCGGGTCTTGCTGTGTTGCCCAGGCTGGAGTGCAGTGGCACAGTGTCAGCTCACTGCAACCTCCACCTCCTAGGCTCAAGCAATCCTCACCTCAGCTTCCCGAATAGCTGGGACTACAGATGCATGCCACCATGCCTGGCTAATGTTTCTTTTTGTGTTTTTTTTTTTTTTTTGTAGAGATGGGGTTTCACCATGTTGCCCAGGCTGGTCTCAAACTCCTGGGCTCAAGTGATCCACCTGTCTTGGCCTCCAAAAGTGCTGCAATTACAGGTGTGAGCCACCATGCCCAGTCCTCACCTTGTATTTCTAAAGGACAGTGCTGATATAGACCCATTTGACCCATATGGGACACTTGTAGCCCATGATAATAAAATTGTGCCATCACTAAACTGATGAGAACTTCACTTGTAGTAATCAGTAGCATATGTACATATGTCCAGTTCATCCAAAAATGGAAGTAAACTATTAAGACACAGATTGAGAATAAGGTTTATTTTGCATTGCTTGAAATGATATGATCTGTCAGAAGACCATTCCTACATACTCTGACCCTGCCTGAGGCATTAAATGCACATTCTGTATGAATTTCCATATCTGATGCCTCGGCGTGATCTCATGCATCAGGAATCAATAAAAACTGAAACAGTTTTATGTTATTTCTGATAGATTTTCCCCATAGACTGATGGAAGGTATAATAATGATCAATTTGTGGAGTAGTTGTGCTTCAAATCTTATTTGCTTTACATATGGATATTGGCCCAAGAAACTCAGGCTTATGGTTTATTTAAGAATAATCTTATTTAATATGTGAAAGCTTAGATAATAGAATATTCTGACTAATGAATGTCCTGGTTATTTGAAAGTTTGGTAGAAAACTATTTTGTTTATATTTATTCTAAAATCTACTAATCTGATTTGTTACATTAGTGCAAATAATACAACAAAGGAAATTAAATTTTTGGTAATTGGCAACCCCATATTGTCTGAGAACATTCATTTTGGGCAATAATTCTCACATACAGAATTTAAGATATTGACAAGTAGGCATAAGAAATGGGATTTGGGTGTGTATTAGACTAAGACCAAGGATCTATAAATTGCTTTTTTTGGAATAAATATGTAATAAGCATTTTATACTTTTTCAAGACATTTCTTAAATGTGTCTAGAAACTCTTGCATTTTATGAAACAAGCTTAAGTTAATCAAGGTTTTAATCTAGGCCCTCTTTTTAAATTTGAAGATTATGCCTGAGTAAAGGGGGCAAGGCAATATAAAAAGTTGGAATGAAGCAGAACCTTTTAGAAATCAAGGTTTCTTTTTTAAATTAAATTTTTAGTTGGAGGGTTTGGGTCTGGCTTATTTATGGTGTTTCAAATGTGTCAGTGGATGTTCTATGGATATGTGGATATGTGCCTAGAGGCTCTGTCAATAGGTGCAGTTGAATATATTTAGATATATGCTAGCTTTCCATTCTAAACCTCCTTGTTTGAAAAAGATGTATCCATATCCATTTTGCTAGGAGAAGGTGACATTCAATGGAGTTTTTAAAAATGCGTGTTTTATAATTAATTTTTGTATAATGGGGAACTGAGTTGGTATAGGTAATTGAAATCTATAGGGCCTGAATCTTATTTTAGTTATAAATATCTTCTCTTACAAAATATTTATAAGGTCTAATAACATGCAGAAATTTAAAAAATGTATGACAGTTAATTTGCAGTATTTTCCTATTTCTTTTCCATTTTTTGCCTGAGGTACTCCAAGCAACCTAGTGTTCTAATCAGTTTTAACTGAAACTTGGCTCCTGCCAGAAGATACTACTGCCCTTGCAGCTTTTTCTAGTGGAGATATCTCATCATTGATGCATTTCGTTCATGGTTGAAACCTCAGCCATTCTCTTGCTCTTATTCTATTCATATGGATACCATCTCCCATAGGTTTTATTTTAGACATATCAATTTGAATTTTCACACCCTCTCTCTATCTACCACTATATCTGCATTTGTTCAAATTGCTTTGTTTCTCCCCTGGTCTGTAAAACAATTAACCTGACTCTCTCACTCTGTTTACCTTCCACCTGTTACAAGAGCTCTTATTCTAAAACACTGACTGATCATGTGAGGAACATACTTATCTTTCTGAAAGGCATTTAGTTCCAAGTTGCTGCAGAATAAAATCCAAGCTTTTCAACATATTATGAGGTTCTTCGTAATCTGGAGCAAACCTATCTTTCTTCCTTTGTAGTTTATTGTCTTTTCTTTTCCTTAAAGAAATTCATGATAATTTCAACATTCAGGCAATTCACAGAATGAATAATGTATTTTTGCATGTATTTTTCTATGTTATTGCAAATATTTTCATCTATACAATGGGAATAGTAATAGTATCTTTCTTATAGTCATGTGGCTATAAATGAGCTAATGCATATAAAGCATTTGGAATGCTCCAGACACACACAATATTCTGCAATTTACTTTTTTCACTTTATATGTTTTGGCTGACTTTCAAAGTCAATACATTCAGATCAAAGTTATTTATTTTATTAGTTGCATAACATTTCATAGTGTGAATGAATCCTAATTAACTTTTCCTTTTTTGCCCCATTCTCAGCTATTGGACTAATTAATTTTTTATTTTTATTTTTTGCTGGGCATTTGTGAGCTTTCTCTCTCTCTCTTTTTTTTTTTTTTTTTTAAAGATGGAGTCTCTCTCTGTCGTCCAGGCTGGAGTACAGTGGCCTGATCTCGGCTCACTGCAACGTCTGCCTCCTGGGTTCAAGCGATTCTTGTGCCTCAGCCTCCTGAGTAGCTGGGATTACAGGCATGCACCACCATGCCTGGCTAATTTTTGTATTTTGAGTAAAGCGGTTTTGCCATGTTGGCCAGGCTGGTTTCAAACTCCTGACCTCAAGTAATCCACCTGCCCCGGCCTCCCAAAGTGCTGGGATTACAAGCACCCGCCGCTACCCCTGGCTAATTTTTGTTATTTTTAGTAGACACAGAGTTTCACCATGTTGGACAGGCTGGTCTCGATCTCCTGACCTCAGGTGATCCACCCACCTCAGCCACCCAAAGTGCTGAGATTATAGGCATGAGCCACCGTTCCAGACCCTTTCTCTTTTATACTATTAAAATTCTACAGTGGATATTTTTGTGTCTGCAGTCTTCATATGAATATTTTTATTTCATAGATATCAATCCTGAAAAGTGGAGTTGTTGGGTCTAAGAGTATTCATATTTGAAATTTGATTATGTATTGCCATGTTACTTTCCAAGAATGTTGTAGCAATTTACACTTCAATGAATATTCTGTGAGAGTGACTATTTCTTCACATATTTGCCTCCATTGTTTGTTATCAATTATTTCCTTAAAAATTTGTGCCCATCTGATGGTAGAAAAGTAGGCAGCCACTGTTTTATTTTGCTCTTTGCTAGCCACAGTGAGGTTAATTATATTTTCAAATATTTATTAGCCATTCACATTTCCTTTTCTGTGAATTGCCTGTTAATATCGTGTTTTTCCATTTTGTTGTGAGATTTTTATTTTATGTTAAAGAATAGTGATATCTGTTTATCTGTCACATATGTTGAGCCATTGTATAAAACTAAGAAGAATTGCATCCTCTCTAGGATCCCTGGATACTCTGTTGGTAGACTTTCTCCTCCCAGGGAGGTTCACATAAGCTAAAGAAAAAAAAAAAACCCTGATCAGTAGGAGCTCAAGCCATATGCTACTGGAGCCATATAAGACACTAATGCTGTGGGTCTCATATAAGAAAGCTAGAGAGAAAGATGAGTACTAAGCTCTGGAGGCAGGCAGTGTTAGAAATCTAGCTGACAAGAGCAAAGAGAGAATAAATATTCTAAGTGGCATTATATATCAAAATCCGTAATTTTTACTACCCTCACTCTGTGATAAATATTTTTATAGCTAAATATTTGTACAAACTATTAATTACTTTCTTAAAATAATTCCTCTTAAGGAGAATTTCTAGGTAACACATTTGCACACTATGAAAGCTTTTAAACATGTAATGTCAAATTGCCTTCCAGAAAAATTGTACCAATTTACATTTTCACCACCAGCTTATTATAAGCTCTGCATCCTAACCATTACTGAATATTATTGACTTTTTTCCCAATTTGATAAAGAAATATATAATGGTGTGGGTTTTTTTTTTGCCTTCTTTGATTGCCAGTGAGGTTGACATTTTTCATATAGGTACTCAACATTTTTATATTTCATTTAACAAATATTTACTGGTCACCTACAATATTCAAGTCACTGTTTTAAGACCCAAAGATAGTGTGGTGGAGCTTTCATTCTAGTGGGGAGACAGACAGTAAGCATATAAATAAATAATATAATGCCAGATGGTGATAAGTCCCATAACTAAGAGGAAAGAGAATGATGATAGGGTGCTATTTTTGACTGAATAATTAGGGAGAGAGTTTCCGAAGAGATGACATTTGAGCAGAAAGATTGAGCCATATGATTGAGGAAAAAACTTTCTAGGCAGAGAGAATTTCAAATTCAACAGTCATAAGGTGCAAGCATACTTATATTTTTAAGGAGGCCTGTCTGGTTGGAACAGGGTGTGTGAGAAAAAGAGGGTAGGAATGAGGTTTGAGAAGTCAAGAACAAATCATGTGGATTAAATTTTGCTAAATGGTATGGGGTAGGGAATTGAAAATGTTTTTTCTTCCCAGTAATTAAAACATATTTCTCGGGACTATTTATTGAATGCTGTTTTCCTTTTTTTTTTTTGCTTCTTTCAGATGTCAGCTTTATTCCTATATGTATGACTGGTTTGTTTCTAGGGCTTCTCTTATATTCATTGACCTCTCTATTCTGGTGCTAGACTAACATTTTTTGGTATTGTTTTATGATATGCTTTCATAATTGGTAGTATATAGATCCCATTATTACTTCTTGTTTCACAATTTTTTTTCCCGTAAATTCTTCTAAATCAAATTTAGAACTTTTAGTTGAGTTTTCCATAAAATATTCCATAGAGATTTTTGTTGAACAGATGTATTAATTTAGGGAGTTAAAGATTTTTCTATTGTAGCATTTATTTAATAAGAACAAGAAGATTGATAACAAACAATTATTAGGTGTTTTCTGTGCTGTAGGAACTATGGTCACTGCCTGTATTGTAATTTACCTGTATATATTTTTCTCTATTAGATTGTCAGCTCTTTGGAGGAAGAGATGATATCTTATTCATTATTTTGGTTGATTCTTGGACTTGTATTTTCTTGGACTTAGAACTTGGAGAGTGTCCATTAATAATTGAAGATTGCAGATTGAAGTAGAAGTAGTAGGTATGAATAATTTCTCTTCATTCTAGGTTTCCTGAATAGTGAAGACTTGTTAGTGTAACTAGAGTTGAAAGAGGAAAAATTTAAATTAAGAGAATAGCTCTGGATGGGTGTTTTAGGAATTTGGTTTGTTTGTTTAATTGAAATTTAAAAGACCATATTGGATTCACTTCAGTTATTTCTTTGTCTTTTTTTTATTTTTATTTTTTATCAAAGCTATCCTGGTCCTTTTGTTTTTGTTTTTGTTTTTTGAGACCGAATCTCACTCTGTCACCCAGGCTGGAGTGCACTGGCGTGATCTCGCCTCACTGCAACCTCTGCCTCCCAGGTTCAAGCATTTCTCCTGCCTCAGCCTCCTGAGTAGTTGGGACTACAGGCATGCACCACCACGCTTGGCTAATTATTGTATTTTTTGTTTGTTTGTTTGTTTTTGAGACGGAGTCTCCCTCTCACCCAGGCTGGAGTGCAGTGGTGCGATCTCGGCTTACTGCAAGCTCCGCCTCCCAGGTTCACACCATTCTCCTGCCTCAGCCTCCCGAGTAGCTGGGACTACAGGCACCCGCTACCATGCCTGGCTAATTTTTTTGTATTTTTAGTAGAGACAGGGTTTCACCATGTTAGCCAGGATGGTCTCGATCTCCTGACCTCATGATCCGCCCTACTCAGCCTCCCAAAGTGCTGGGATTACAGGCCTGAGCCACCGCGCCCGGCCTAATTATTGTATTTTTAGTAGAGACAAGGCTTCACAATGTCGGCCAGGCTTGTCTCAAACTCCTGACCTCACTCAGGTAATCCACCCACTTTGGTCTCCTAAAGTGCTGGGATTACAGGCGTGAGCCACCATTACTGGCCCATGTACATTTTATTTTGTAAATTAATGTCCTTCAGTTCTGATAATTTTTAAAATGATGTCTTTCATTGTTTTCATTCTCCTGTTTTCTGTGTTTTGACTTTAAGAACCTCTATTTTTCAGTATTGGAACTGCTAAATCGGTGTCCTACTTTTCTTATGATTTCCCTTCTATTTGTCTATATCTTTGCCTTTTTTTCCTAAGTATCTGAGATACTTCATGAGCTTTATTTTTTACTTTTTATTTTTGAGACAGAGTCTCATTCTGTCACCCAGGTTGCAGTGCAGTGGTGCGATCTTGACTCACTTCAACTTCTGCCTCCCGGGTTCAGTCGATTCTCCTGCCTCACCCTCCCAAGTGGCTGGGACTACAGGCGTGCGCCACCACACCTGGCTAATTTTTGTATTTTTGGTAGAGATGGAGTTTCACTATGTTGACCAGGCTTGTCTCGAACCCTGACCCCAGGTAATCTGCCCACCTCAGCCTTTCAAAGTGCTGGGATTACAGGCGTGAACCACCATGCCCGGCCTTATCAGCTTTATTTTTAATTCTTCTACTGATTTTATCTCTGATTTTCTTTTTTATTTCATTGTTCTTACATTCATTATCTTTTCTGATATTGAGATGATATTAATGATAACTGTTTTTGAAAATTTCTTCTCCATGCATAGTCTAAATTTTCTCTAAGTTTCTTTTTTTTCTGTAGTTTGTTCCTAATTTTTTGTTTTGGCTTCTTTAATAGTAAAGGCTTTCCTCATGTGATTGGATGTCTTTGGTTATTTGTTCATATTTGAGAGTGGAGGTTTTCAAAAACTCATGGGAAGCTCTGAGTTCATAGTGTTGGGACTTGTTGGTTGTAGGCCTTTGAATGGTGTGCTGGATTGGCTTGTGTCTGCTTGTGAAGTGCAGTTGTTAGCATCTCTTCCTATCACTCTGTTAAGTTGAAGTATTTACATCACAGAAGTTGATGAAGGCTACCAATCAGGGGTCTAGTCCAGAGATCATGCATTTTATCTGTGCCAGAGAATGTCTGCCTTTCTGCTGGGGAGATTGAAGGGCAGCCATTCTGCTGTTCTGAGAAAATCTAATTGATTTAGATTTTCAACCCGTGTCATAGTATTTAATTCCTTTTGTTTCTGAGTATTTAATTCTTTTTATTTCCATTGTATGGATATATCACAATTTATCTGTTTACCAGCTAATGGACATTTCTGTTGTCTCTGTTTTAGGCTATTACCTATAGAGCTGTTATTAATATTATATGTACAAGTCTTTATATGGACATATGCTTTCATTTCTCTGGACTAAATACCTACAGTGGAATGACTGGATTATATGGTATTTGTATGTTATTTGTATGGTATGATTTGATGGTATGTTATGTGTGGTATTTGTATATAACTTTTTAAGAAACTGCCAAATTGTTTCACTAAGTGGTTGTACTATTTTGCATGCCTATTAGCAGTGTGTGTGTGAATTCTGGTTGATCTACATCCTTGTCAATATAGGTTTGTGAAGGCTTTTTGAAGATAACAATTCTGATAGTTATATAGTAGCATGTCATTGTGGTATTTAAAAAAATAAATTTTATTGTGTATATTTGTGGTATACACATGTTATGGGATACATATAGATAGTAAAAAAAAGTTTACTACAGTGAAACAAATGACCATCTCTCACAGAGTTACCGTTTATTTTTTGTTTTTGTGGCAAGAGCAGCTAAAATCTACTCACGCAGCTGAAATCCCGTATACAGTGCAGTTTTGGTGCCTGTAGTCTTCATGTTGTACTTTAGACCTCTACACTTGTTCATCCTACATATTTGCTACTTTGTATCCTCTGACATTTATTTCTCCCGTTCTACTCCCCCTACCAATCTTTTGTTCTCTATCTCTGTATATTTGATTTTTTTTCAGATTCTGTATATTTTCAGGCAATATTTTTCTTTTTGTGTCTGGCTTATTTCACTTAGCATAATGTCTTCCCAGGTCATTCATGTCATATAAAATGTTTAGATATAGTTCTTTTTTAGGGCTGAATAATATTTTATTGTATGTATATATATCCCCTGAATTTGGAATCTGGATGTGTGATGCCTCCATTTTTCTTTCTTTCTTTTTTTTGTTGTGGGGGTGGCAGGGTCTTGCTCTGTTGCCCAGGCTGGAGTGCAGTGGCATGATTATGGTTCACTGCAGCCTCGACCTCCCAGGCTGAAGCAACCGTTCTACCTCAGCCTTCTGGGTAGCTGGGACCACAAATGTGCACCACCACACCTGACTAATTTTTTTTATTCTTTATTTTTAGCAGACATGGAGTCTTGTTATGTTGCCAAGGCTGGTCTCAAACTAGTGAGCTTAAGTGAACCTCCCTCCTCAGCCTCCCAAAGTGCTGGGATTACAGGCATGAGTCACTGAGCCTGGCATACAACTTTGATTTTCTTTCTCAGAATTGTTTTGGCTATTTGGGGTCTTTTATGGTTTCATATGAATTTTAGAATTTTTTTTCAATTTCCTAAAGAATGCCATTGGGATTTTGATAGGGATTGCATTGAACCTATGTAATGTAAGTAAGTCAGATACTTAAGATTTAACGTCTGCAAACTAGGAGTCATTGTTTTCTCTCCATCCTGCGTTGTCTTCCCTGCAGCAGATTTTGCTCTTTTTTTATTTCACGTCTTAGTTAATATTGTAATTTTTTCTAGTCATGTAAGCCTAAAGTCTGAGTCATCTCTAGACTACTGCTTCCAGTTTCCCACCTTCTTCCAATTGATCCATGTGTTTCATTAATTCTTCTTTTAATTAACTGTCAAATAAGCACATTCTATTCATTTTCATTGACCCACCTTAGTTTAAGGCTGCCATGACCCCTTGTTTGGAATAGCTGTTCATTCTCTTTTCAGAGATGCCTGTGTGCTGTCTGGTACCTCGATTATCTTACTACTTTGTAATTATTAGCTTGTGTGTCTATCTTTTCCATTACACTATGTTCTTGTAAAGAAGCACCTTGAGTTACGATTTTGTGCTCCCAGTGCCTAGCTCAATATGTGACATACAGTTGGTGTACAATAAATGTTTTGTGAATGTGTGAACTAGTTTATCATTAGATATTATCTTTGATAGTTTTGATATCACTATGACCATCAGATAAAGCAATTTTTTGTTCTGTTTTCGGAAAAGTGTCTTTCAGTGCCTTATTTTCCAAAAATTAAAAAGAGTTTCCTTAATTGTAGTTATCAAAAAAAATAGACTCTTTTATATAGTTACATGTTATCTCCAGAATATATTGCATAGTAAAATCAATGATGACTGCAAAATTGTTAGGATCTTCTCATGGTTTACAACAGTCCAAATCTTCAATTTTATTTTCAAGTATGAAATATTGATTACATTTTCCTGGTTGCAATTGAACAGCAAAAAGACTTTATATTCTTCCCACAATGCAAAAATATCTTATAACTTATATAAATCACTGCCACCTCAGAAGGAGTGTGTTAACAGGCATGAGGCAGGTCTCATAAATCTTTATTCTTTGGTATGGAATATAGTAGCTGAATGTTAGTTGCTTCTAATATTTAAGTAACGATAGAAAGTAATAGGGAATTTTTGGATCCAAACTTCAATGCATGACCATGGACACACATTTGTTAATAATTTCTGAAGATATTAATAGTTGCATTCTCTATTAGTTTCCCTTTATCAAATAAATGAAGTTGATGTTCTGAGGGGAATTCATGGAAGATGGCAATCATTTTCCACATGGCTAAAATTTTTATCTGCAAACTGCTGCTAGCAGACTGTGGGGCTACCAGCCTTCTTTTTGTTTTTCAAGGCAAGATCCTGCTTCACTGTTAACTCTGCGCTTGTGCTTTATTTGCAGCATCTGGCGAGGCCCCAATGTGAACTGCACAGACAGTTCGGGTTACACTGCTTTACACCACGCAGCCTTAAATGGACATAAGTAAGTGCCACTTATTTGGACGGAATCGTGTGTATTTAGTTACATGTGATGAAGTTAATTATGTCTTGACGATACCTTTCTCATGTCTCTGTGAGTCCAATGGCCTTAGATGAATTTGGAAAGGGACCAGGTGACAACACTGACAAGTTAGACTTGGTAGGAATGTTGCTGAGTATAATTGTGTGCAGAGTGTAAGCTGAAAGAAATGCTCTAAAATACTCAACCTTTCACACTGGGAGAATGGAAAAATTGACAGGACCATGCTAGTCATGTGTATCTTTGGGGAGAGAATGGGATAAAACCACTTGATAACACCCCTTTACCTTTTTTGGTGTCTCCTTGTATTCACCCAACATGGGAGTGTTTACTAGGAGTGCAAACTTAGCATGACTCCCACTATTCTGAGCCCTGGTCACTTATATGAACCACTTCAGAATCCTTATTTAGCTAAAATGTTTTATCTTTGTCATTCATGATTGTCTTTCTAGTTTTAGATTTGCCAACCCTAAATTTTTTTAATAAGTAAAACTATGTTTCAAATAATGTAATAGTATATGTTATGGAGAGTGAAAGAGTGTGTAGCCGTAACAATCTCTATTTCCAGTATTTTAGCTAGGTATCCTAATGGTTTAGTGACAGAGTTAAAGTGTGATGAGTCCTCCAAATGATTCAGATGTTCTGTCCTCCCCTACAGAAAAAAAATGAACCTCTTCCTTTATCTCCCCCTCGTCTCTGTTTTCCCTTTGTGTGAATGATCCAAGTTAGTTTTCCCAGATCTGTATCATTTCATTTCACTTTTTTTTTTTTTTGAGACAGAGTCTCACTCCTTCGCCCAGGCTGGAGTGCAGTGGCACAATCTTGGCTCACTGCAACCTCCGCCTCCTGGATTCAAGTTATTCTCCTGCCTCTGCCTCCTGAGTAGCTAGGATTACAGATGCCCATCACCACGCCTGGCCAATTTTTGTATTTTTAGTAGAGACGGGGTTTCACCATGTTGATCAGGCTGGTCTTCAACTCCTGACCTCGTGATCTGCCCGCTTTGGCCTCCCAAAGTGCCGATTGTGAGCTACCACGCCTGGCCCTCACTTTAGTTTTTTAGATGTGGTAATTACTGCTTTAAAAGTGCTAGTTACAATCTACAGATTCCATACTATTCCTATCAAATTACTAATGTCACTTTTCACAGAACTAGGAAAAAACTATTCTAAAATTCATTTTGAATTAAGAAAAGAGCTCAAATAGCCAAAGCAATCCTAAGCAGAAAGAGCAAAGCCAGAGGCATCATGATAGCAGATTTCAAACTATTCCATAAGGCTACAGTATTAACTAAAACAGCATGGTACTGGTACAAAAACAGACACATAGACCAATAAACAGGTTAGAGAACCCAGAAATAAAGCCATACACCTATAGCCATCTGGTATTCAACAAAATTGATAACAAATAAGCAATGGAGAAAGGACTCCCTCTTCAATAAATAGTGCTAGGATAGCTGGCTAACCATATGCAGAAGACTGGAACTGGACCTTAACCTTTCACCATATACAAAAATTACCTCAAGGTAGATTGAAGATTTAAATGTAAGATCTCAAACTATAAGAATCTTAGAGGAAAACCTTGGAAACACCATTCTGGACATAGAACTGAGCAAATATTTCACGATAGAGACTTCAAAAGCAATTGCAACAGAAAGAAACATTGAGGCCAGGTGCAGTGGCTCATGCCTGTAATCCCAGCACTTTGGGAGGCCGAAGCAGGTGGATAGCTTGAGGCCAGAAGTTTGACACCAGCCTGACCAATGTGGCAAAACCCTGTCTCTACTAAAATTACAAAAATTAGCTGGGCACGATGATATGTGCCTGTAATCCCAGCTACTCAGGAGGCTGAGGCAGGAGAATCGCTTGAACCCTGGAGGCAGAGGTTGCAGCGAGCAGAGATCGCATGACTGCACTCCAGCCTGGGTGACGGCCTGGTTGACTCTGTCTCAAAAATAAATAAATAAATAGATAAAATTGACAAGTGGGACCTAATTTCATTAAACTAAAGCACTTCTGCACAGCAAGAGAAACTATCAATAAACAAACTATAGAATGGGAGAAAATATTCATAAACTATGCATCTACCAAAGGCCAAATATTCAGAATCTATAAGGAATTTAAAGAATTCAACAAGCAAAAACCAAATAATCCCATTAAAAAGTACTCAGAAGACGTGAACAGACACTTCTTAAAAGAAGATATACAAGTGGCCAACAAGTGTATGAAAAAATGCTCAACATCACTAATCGTCAGAGAAATGCAAATCAAAACCACAGAGAAACCATTTCACACCAGTCAGAATGGCTATTATTAAAAAGTCAAAAAATGACAAATGTTGGCATCTTTTATAGAGTAAAGAGAGTGCTTATTCACTGTTGGTGGGAATGTAAAAATTAGTTCAGTCTCTGTGGAAAGCAGTTTGGAGATTTCTCAAAGAACTTAAAACAGAACTACCATTCTACCCAGCATTCCCATTACAGGGTATAAATCCAAAAGAAAGTAAATTGTTCTATCAAAAAGACACAAGCACCTGCATGCTCATTGCAGCACTATTCACAATAGAAAAGACATGGAATCAATTGAAGTGCCAATCAGTGGTGGATTGGATAAAGAAAATGTAGTACATATGCACCATGGAATACTATGCAGCTATGAAAAGAATGAAATTGTGTCCTTTGCAACAACGTAGATGCAGCTAGAAGCTATTATTCTAAGTGAATTAATGGAAGAACAGAAAATCAAATACTGCATGTTCTCACTTATAAGTGGGAACTTAATACTGGCTACTTGTGGACATAAAGATGGCAATGATAGGAACTGGAGACCACTAGAGGGGGTAGGGAGGGTTGAAAAACTATTGGGTACTATCCTCAGTTCAAGGTGATGGGATAAATTGTATCCCAAACCTCAGCATCATACAATATATCCCCTGAATCTAAAATAAAAGTTGCACGTGTATCCCCTGAATCTAAAATAAAAGTTGAAATTATTTTTAAAAAAGTAAAAATGCTAGTTACCTTTTGTTTTTTCACCTAACATTTCTTTTATTCTGTGAATGGTGACTCAAGGGTCTTCTTCATACTTAATCTTAGGCTTGGTGGTCATAAAGCTCTTAATGCAAGACATTTTTTTTGTCATTATTGATCACTGACATTTTTCTCTTAAAATGTATAAATTTAATGCCATGAGCCTGTTTAGAGAATCATTTGAGTTACATAAACTATTATAAACTTTGTTTCATTATTTAG
The DNA here is from genome assembly GCF_028858775.2 of Pan troglodytes. NCBI lineage: Eukaryota > Metazoa > Chordata > Mammalia > Primates > Hominidae > Pan > Pan troglodytes. The sequence continues at coordinate 106,644,636 of NC_072408.2, read as the reverse complement.
ATTTTTAGAATTGGAATTCCCAAATTGTATTTATTTTTATTCAGTTCCTATTCTATATTGTCTCATTTAGAAATATTTTGCCATATCTTCTAATTTTTTCTGTTCCTTTGTAGAATGGAAAGTATGTCCAGATATCTAAATATTTTAAAGGAGAATATTGTTATTCTTTTTTTACCTGAGTCATCAGGAACAAAGACAAATCAGCCCAAGTAATATAATCCTGATGCCTTCTTGGCTATCTGAATTATGGATTCAGGCTACTATCATATTTTTTAGTTCTAATTGGGAAGATAAACTCTATTACATCTAATGGGCAGGATATCTTGGGCCTGACCTTTCATTTGAGGCATACTACTTTTCTTGTTCTTTCTCAGGTTGGCATCGGTAAGTAAGCACTTCTTAAAGCAATATTGTCCCAAAATGGATTAGCATTCATATCCCTCCTTCATTTTCAGTGAAGTATTTAGTAAATATTGATTTATACATGACAGTCTATGAAGTTCTAACTGTTGAGATATGTTTTTCTATGGCCCATGGCATAATTTTTTTTTTTTTTTGGTGATTTAGAAAATAAAGATAATTTAAGCAAATTGAATAGCAATCATTAAGATTCTCACAAACAGATAATTTGATTAGCTATTTTTAAAGATCCCTTTAATTACAGATAGTCTGTGGGAATTATATGTCTGTGCTTTTGTCTGAAAGGTCTCATTTATCTTTTCTTTTTAATTTTCAGTGTCATCCTATAGGCATTGGAAAAAGCAGGAAGATTCTAACCCCATCTCCCCATCTCTGCTAGTTGTGTGACCTTGAGCCATTTACTTAACATCTGTAGGCCTCAGTTCAATAGCTTGAATAGATTGGCTTGATATTCTCCATTGTTTCTTACGATAACATTGAATGATACACTGTGTTGGTATTATTTCTGGCTCAGTTATGCACTATGATGCTACAGTTCTGAAATTGGGAATTTCATATAGAGTGTATGTTTCTTGATTTTGCAAGTTTAAATAATCTATGAACTTGTACAATTAGAGATCACTTATTCTACCTGACACCCCTCAGCTCCCTCATTTTATAGATGGAGAAACAATGCCCATTTAGTTAAGTGACTTAATGGCCACATAGATATTAAAGTGGGGTTGTGTCTAGAGCTTAAGTATTCTGGTTCTAAGTCTATGCTTTTACCAGTACTCTGCATTATCTCCCCTTTGTTGTTAAACTCTCCCTGGCTCTTCTCTGTCACATTATATATTTCTGGCCTGCCTCCCATAATCATTTATCATATGTTTACATGGAATGCTAATTTTAATATTGGCTTAAAAGATATTTGAGGGAGAAAATAATGTCATAGACTGTATCTCAGAGCCAGAGAAGAAGGGTATTTCTTTTATTTGCATTCTCACTTAGCAGAGGTAACTAACAATGATTATATTGTATTCTTCCCAAGCAAGCCTTAGCAGTCTGCACAGAAACACATCATTTCCATGTTTGTCGCTGTTGTTGTATCCATCTGCTCTAGATTGTTTCCATAAACATTATGATTGGTAGGCTAAAGTTCATAGAATCATAAAGCCAGCAGTAATGTTTCAGGATCATATAGTTTATTCTTTTGCTTTGAAAACAAACTGTCCCCCTACCCCCAACATAAAATCTAAAGCCTTCATACTGAAAATTAAACCAGTTTCCTCAATTTTGTACATTTTCGTTGGGAGCCATTGTTTATCAATGCTAGTTAATCCACAAATGAAGCAGCATTTTGTACCTGAAATGCATTATTTCATATTCATCTTCAATTAGGCAGATCAGGACACAATGGAAAATGTACTCTACTGGTGATTTCTTGGGTTATTTGTAATCACAGATTAGAAAATTATTACCATCAAATGATAGGAAAAAATCATGGTTAATAAAACAAAATTTACTAGCAAGTATTATAAATTATTTCCATAGATAGAGTAGAGAGCTATTTCTTTGTATCTTTTTCTCTTTTTAAAATATGGAGGATTCATTGTCACATGTATTTCTACTGCAAATTCAAATCCCTTAATTCTTCTCTGAAAAGCAATTGGCTGGCCTGACTACCTGCCTGCTTGTCTACCTTCCTTCCCTGCCTCCCACTTCTTCTCATCCCTTTTTTTCTTGTTCTCCTCTGCTTTCCTTAGTCCCCTCATTCCTTTTTCCTTTACTTTTCCTTCTTTCTGACTTTTCTCCTCTCTTCTTTTCATCCATTATTTTTAGTAATAATCTTATCTTTCCCTGTGAGGTTATATTAAACCTGTATAGTCATATTTCAATTCAATTTTTCTTCTCTACTTAACAAATAGTTCCTTATTTTCTTCTTAAGTTTAATGTTATTAAACTATATTTGGTATATTGTGACACTTGGATGCTGTTTTGAAAAATGTCAGCAGATCGTTATTGTATTTCTGAAATATGTATATTGCTTTATATACACATAAGATATTTTCTATTCTTCTACCTTTTAAAGTATTTAATGCATGCTAGATCTCATTATCTGTCATCCAAATTGTGTATCAAATTGGATCTAGAATCCATGTAATAAGCTATCTGTATTTTTGATTTGATCTTCCTTAGGTTTTCTAATAAAAGAGGCATACCTCCTCTAAAAATTGTATAATCTGGTCCCTGAAGTTGCTCTTTGAATAACTAGAAACATCTTTAGTGAGCTTGCTTTTTTTCCTGGATAAGGATACAGACTACTTAAAATTTGCCTTTATTCACTGTGTAATCTAGAAATCTATGAGAGTGAATTCAATATGTAAAGAAACTTCAGTTAGAAAATGGGACGTATTGTCCTGAAATCTTTTGACCATCTTGAACACATCTGCAACTTTATTCCCATTAAAGAGAAGTAAAAGTATCAAGAAAATCTGAAATCAAAAGGACCTTATTAAATTTGAGAGTTTCATTAGATGTTAATTCTGCATCCATATGAAGATGATTTGCATTTATTTTGAAATTCTTTGGACTCAATCAACAAGCAAGAGAGGATGGTATGAAATAAACATCTTTGGTTGTGATTTAATTACAGGGAATCTTGCTGTTGAGGCAAAGAAATTTGAAGGTTGACTCTTCCCAATTTATTTAATTTTGCTCAGAGCATATGCTGAACTTACCGAAATACATTTTTTATTAATCAGATGTGTATTTATATCTTTCAGAAAATGGATGTGAATTAAATATAGCAGCAAAAGTCAATACTTCTAGAATTCCTGTTTTTAACTGAACTTACATGTATTAGCTTAAAGCTGCAAAATATTGCAGTTATTTACATTGGATATTATTAAATTTAATTTGATGTTTTACTTTGTTTTTGGGAAATGGAAAATATTTTTCCATTTCTATTTCCATTTTCCAAAATATTTTTTCTATTTTCTTGTCAACCACATTTACTTTAGGATTTTAGAGTATTTGTTATTTGTCAAATGCTGGATATCAGAAAATGCTACTTTACAGTTAAGACGTAGGGATTATTTTGCTGCTTGCTATTTTACAGATATTGATTAGCAACGTAACTTAATATTTCTTTTTTCACAGTCCCAATGAATTTTTTTAACATTAATTTTTCAATAAGTTATTGTGGTCCAGGCGATATTTGGTTACATTAGTAAATTTACTTGTACACGCATGTTTATAGCAGCAGAATTCACAACTGCAAAATCGTGGAACCAACGCAAATGCTCATCAATCAATGACTGACTATTTCATGCCAGTTAACCAAGCACAGGCGATGTGTTCCTTTGTGGATACCTTAGAGTAAGCTATAAGGCTCAACCTAAATAATAATTTAAAGAAATACTGTGTAGAAGCTTTTAAGCTTGATGTAATCCCATTTGTCTATTTTTGCATTTGTTGCCTATGTTTTTGAGGTCTTACCCAAAGATTATTTGTCCAGACCAATGTCCTGAGGTGTTTTCCCCTACTAGTTTCATAGTTTTAGGTCTTAGATGTAAATATTTAATCCATTTTCATTGAATTTTTGTATTTGTTGAGACACAGAGGTCTAGTTTCATTCTGCTGAATATGGTTATCCAGTTTTCCCAGCTTCAACAACTGACAGAATGGGAAAAAATATTTGCAGACTATCTATCTAGCAACAGATTAATAGCCAGAACATATAAGGAACTAATAAACCCAATAGCAAAAAACCAAATAATTTCATTAAAAATGGACAAATGATTATAGACATTTCTCAAAAGAAGACTTACAAATGACCAACAGGCATATGAAAAAATGCTTAACCTCACTAATCATCAGGGAAATGCAAATCAAAATCACAGTATCATCTCACCTCAGTTAAAACGATTTTTACTGAAAAGACAAATATAATAGCTACTGGCAAGGATGCAGAGGAAGGGGAATGCAGGTACACCATTAATGGGAATGTAAATTAGTACAATGACAATGGAAGACAAGTATGGAGGTTCCTTAAAAAACTAAAAATAGAATTACTATATGATTTCACAATGCCCCTGCTGGGTACATATCCAAAAAAAAAAGGAAATCAGGGTATCAAAGTGTATCTGCATTCCCCAGTTTATTGTAGCACTATTCCCAATAGCTAAGATATGGGATCAACCTGCTTATTAACAAGTGAACAGATAAAGTAAATGTGGCACATATACACAATAGAATATTATTCAACCATAAAAAAGAATGAAATCCTATCACTTGCAGCAACATGGATGGACATGAGATCATTTTGTAAAATGAAATGAGCCAGGCACAGGAAGACAGACATCACATGCTCTCACTCATATGTGGGAGCTAAAAAAAAGGGGATCTCATGGAAGTAGAAAGTTAATTGGTGTTTATAGGAGGCTTTGAAGGAAAGGGGGGTGGGGGAGAAGAGATTTGGTTAAAATACAAAAATATAGTTAGAAGGAATAAGATCTAGTGTTTGATAGTACAGTAGACTGACTAAAGTTACCAATATTGTATAGTTCAAAATAGCTAGAAGAGAGGAATTGTGATGTTCCCAACACAAAAAAAAGATAAACGTTTGAGGTAATGGATACCCCAATTATCCTGATTTAGTCATTACACATTGTATGCATATATCAAAATATTACATGCACCCCCAAAATATATACAACTATTATGTATCAATAAAAATACTAAGTTGGTACTACACTATATTAACTACTCTTCTAATTTAGATATTATATATGAAATTTAAATTGATCTTAATGAGCCTGGATGAAAATGGCCTATTTAGTTCATATTACTTTGGATATGTATGGATATATCATAAGAATGATTAATCATAATTTGCTGATTAATACTTTATTCTACTTATAACTTAGTAAAACTGACAGGTACTTATTTGATCAGAGATACAACTTTATATTTCACAAATATGTTTTAACACTAGAAATCTGAGCTCAGCCAATTCATTAGCTGGTATCTTTGAATAAGATATAAAGCTCAATTTAAACAAAAATTTGAAAATAAATTTTAATTTTAATTTTAAAATAAGCACATTTAAACAAAAACAAAAATAAATAAATGGGACCTAATTAAACCAAAAAGCTTCTGCACAGCAAAAGAAATAATCAGCAGAGTAAACAGACAACCCACAGAGTGGGAGAAAATATTTGCAAATTAGGGCTAGTATCCAGAATCTACAAAGAACTTAAACAAATAAGCAAGAAAAGAAACAATCTCATCAAAAAGTAGGCAAAGGGGATGAATAGACATTTCTCAAAAGAAGATATGCAAACAGCCAACAAACATATGAAACAGTGCTCAACGTCACTAATCATCAGGGAAATAAAAATTAAAACCACAATGAGCTACCACTTTACTCCTGCAAGAATGGCCATAATTAAAAAGTAAAAAAAGAAAACAATAGAAGTTGGTGGGAATGTGGTGAAAAGGGAACACTTTTACGCTGCTGGTGGGACTGTAACTTAGCACAACTGCTATAGAAAACAGTATGGAGATTCCTTAAAGAACTAAAAGCAGATCTATCATTAGATCCGTCAGTCCCACTACTGGGTATCTACCCGAAGGAAAAGAAGTCATTATATGAAAAAGACACATGCACACATGTGTATAGTAGCACAATTTGCATTTGCAAGGATATGGAACCAACCTAAGTGCCAATGAGTGGATAAATAAAATATGGTATATATACACCATGGAATACTACTCAGCCATAAAAAGAAGGAAATAATGTCTTTTGTGGCAACTTGGATGGAACTGGAAGCCGTTATTCTAAGTGAAGTAACTAGGGAATGGAAAACCAAATACCATGCGTTCTCACTTCTAAGTGGGAGCTAAGCTATGTGGATGCCAAAACATACAGAGTGATATAATGGACTGTGGGGACTGGTGGAGGGAGGTTTGGAGGGGAGTGAAGGATAAAACACAACACGCTGGAAACAGTGTACACTACTTGGATGATGAGTGCACTAAAATCTCAGAATTTACCACTAAAGTGTTACCCATCCATGGAACCAAAAACCACCTGTGTCCCAAAAACTATTGAAATAAAATTAAAAAAGAAAAAAAATAAGCACATTTAACAAAATATTTATTAAAATAAATACATTTTTCAAAACTTAAAAATAATGTGTAAATAATGTGTAGTTAGGATCTTAGTGTTTTCCAAAGGCAATTTTACAAACTTACATATTATTCTTTTCTGATTTAGATATTAGATGGTGGTAATACTAGAAAATACAAATGATTAGTAAGTCAGTTTTCAAAATTGACATTTTTTCACTTGTCATAAATCTTCCTGATAAATGAAGAATGAATGTATATCACATACATTATTAGAAAATGTCAATAAAATTTGAGCCAAAGAACAAATGAAATTCTAAGTGATTGGAGCAAGAGTAAAAGGAAATAGAATTGATGATCCGATCAATCTTTTTTTCATCTTTACCCCTTGAAAGGAAATGCTTTATAGGAGAAGAAGTTTCAGAATATATTTTTTATTTCCTTAGGTATTAAGAAATGAAATTTCTCTCTTCTCACAGTTGTCTTTGACAGTAACTTGGAGAAGTCTATTTTGTAGTAGGCTAAATTCTACATTTTAGATCCAGGTATTTAATTTGACTAACTTCTTTTGCTATTATTTTGCCTTTTAAATACTGAAGTATTTTATTTAAAAAGCAATCACTGGAATTGTTTAACATTGCAACAATCTGCCTTGAGAACAACTTTTGATTGTATATATAATTTTACAATTACATCTGTTTCTCATTTGATTCACACCATAACCGTTTGAAACTAGCACCAAGATGTAATCTCTAAATTCTATTTTCACAATATCTGAAAGAGAGACAGAGGTTGCTTAATTTCCTCAAGGTAACCAGGTTTGTAAATAGTAGAGAGTTGGGACTTCAGATCTTTCCTTATCTGCTTTTGTTACTCATAGGTATTGAATTCTCATTACCTCACTGAAGTTATGTATTTATTTATGTCAGAATGGAAGACCCTATATAACAACCCTTGCTTGGCAGGGAAATGGGGAGAAGCATTTGAACTGGATAACCTTTAAGTTTCCTTCTGATTTTCTGATTCTGTTTTTCAAAGGTGACTTTCTATAAGCATTTCATTTCACTTCTAAAGTATTTTATTTTTACTTGGGACAAGTGCTAATATTGGTATAGTGCTTTACTATTTATTGAGTGAATTCTTTTTTATGATCTTATTTAATGCTATTACCAGTTTTGAGTAGACATTATCATTATAGTATCTCCTGAAGAAAAGAAAAAGAAAATGAGACTAAGTACAGTCATGTGTTGCTTAATGACAGGGATACATTCTGAGAAATGTCTAATTACGTGATTTCATCATTGTGTGAACATCATAGAGTGCACTTACACAAATCTAAGTGGTATAGCCTATCACACACCTAGGCTACATGGTATGACCCATTGCTCCCGAGTTACATGCCTGCACAGTATGTTACTGTACTGAATACTGTAGGCAATTTTAACACAATAGATATAGAAAGTATTTATGTATCTAAACATATCAAAACATAGAAAAGGTACAGTAAAAATGAGGTATGATAATCTTTTTGGACAACCATTATATATGCGGATGGTCTGTTGTTGATCGAATTATCATTATGTGGTCTGTGATTATCATTTCTCCAGGATCACAGCCTCAGGTAGTTTGCGTAGCTGGGACACAAATCCAAGTCTTCTGAATTCAGATTTTGTAAAATAATGCTGGTTTTTCAAAGAGAAATGTTAAAATTTAATTCTTAATTTATCAGAAATTATATCATTAGACAATTTAGGACTCCTTGGATTCTAAATATTTCTACAACATATTCTTGTTTTTTTTTAAAATCATTATTTCTTACATTTAGCAATTAAGTCAAATGTTGTGACTTTAGGACACATTCTGGACAGTATGTTTTACCGTTTACCATAATTTTGTGTCATATCATATCTGTTTTTCTTGTGAGCTATCAAAATTCTAATCTTGCTTCTCTTAAAATTTCCTTCAAATGTTTTCATTTGTTACTTGCATCTAGAGTCTGATTTTATGAAATGTTTAAATGTAAATCTGTTATGTTCACCCTCCCCATTAGTGATTTGTTGTATGTAAGAAACAACTTTATTATATATTGTAATTATATATATTTTTTATTTATATGTGTCTGACTAGCATTTCATTTAGTGAGTTAATAGAATTTGCTTCTTAAATGCATCCAAATGAAAATACAGTTTTGTTTAGAATTACTGCTTTTGATTGTTGATATATATTTTGATATAATTTATGCTAATAATTATTAATTAATTCTAAGGTTGAGTAATGCATTTCAGGATTTTTACTTTGAAAACCTGGTGGGGATTAAGTTCAAAATTTTTGAGGTAGGATATATTGAATATGTGTTGAAATTGCATTAATGGTGGAACTTGTCTTTTAAATGAGTTTCCCTTTTGAAATAATTTTTTATGCTTGGAGAAGAAAGGTGAAGGAATACAGAAGTAGGAACAAGGAATACTCAAAGTGTGTTGTGTGCCATCACTGAGAAGTTATTAAAAATTTTATTATTATTATGTTTTAACCCTGGGCTAGTACTACAGTTAGCTTGTCAAGGGTCCCTTACATACTGCACTTTCTTTCTCTTTTACATACCCCTTAAATCTCTTATTCCAATTATCTGTAGGAATGATGTGTAAATTTTATAAATGTATCCTTGGTATTATAACTTTTTTTGGTGTGTGTAAACAAGGAATATACTTGTAACTTCAACTTTTCCTTCAAACTAAATCTCAGATATGGGCTATCTGGAAAGACCTCTTTTTTAAAAAAAAAAAATGGGAGTTGGTATCCTCTTCATTTTACTTAGCTCGTCTAATTAATGAAATAGGTTAAGTTTTGCTTATATGAATTCTATTAAGTAGTTTAATTGGTTAGTCAATGTGTGCTCTCGCTCTCTTTCTCTCTCTCTCTCTCTGTGTGTGTGTGTGTGTGTGTGGCATGGGGTGATGGTTTTCCAGGTAAGTAAAATAGCCAAATGTTGAGTAGGCAAAAACTTTGAAACCCAACTTTATGTCTTAGTACCTTGAATGATTACTTTAAATTCCCACCCAACATCTGGTATTCTTTTAAAATTACCTATTTAATACAGTTTGTCTTGCTCACCCTATTTTGTTGTTGTTGTTTTTTCCTTTTTAGGGACATAGTTCTCAAACTACTTCAATATGAGGCATCAACAAATGTAGCAGACAACAAAGGGTATTTTCCTATTCACCTGGCTGCCTGGAAAGGAGATGTGGAAATTGTGAAGATTCTTATTCATCATGGACCATCACATTCCAGGGTCAATGAACAGGTGCACTTGCCAAATGTTTGCTCATGATGTAATTTTTCTAGTTTTACAAAGGCAAAGCCATATTGAAAATGTGATTTTTTTATCTTTACCTTGCCCAAAGGCCTTTCCATTGCTGAATTTCCTAAAAGTTGAAATTTGAAAAATTCTTTGGTGTTTGGATATGATGTGCAGAGACTAAGTTGGGCATTTGTAAAGCTACTTTGTTAACGGGAAAATCCTACATAAAGGAAGTAGCTGAAATATTTTTGCCTGTCTTATATAATCAGCCATTTTATAGCCATTGAATATTTAAAGATAGAACAGAATTAATATGTGTAATGAGAATTACAATGTTTCTTAATACAATTTTAAATGCTAAAACAATGATATGCCTATCATTTGCATAATGCTTTACCATTTACTTAGCACTTTCATGGTTAAGTACTCTTGTGAATCAAAATGTGAAATATAGCATATACAGTTGCTTGTCACATATTAAAATTTTTTGATATATATATATATACAAACACAAACACACATGCCCAGAATAAGTTGAATAAAACACAGCAGCAGTATGATTCTGACAGTTAATGTATTTGTAAGTAAACAATATCTATATTACACATAATGGACATATTTTAAAAAGAAAACCAGTGTCAGTATTCTAAACAGATAGGACCACAGATTCCAGAAAGTAAAATATGGTCCCCTAATACAGTATGATAACAAACATGTTGAGCTCTGCATGCCCCCTACTGTTCCCATTTTGTAAAACTATATTTGAAAACCAGCAGGCAGTCCAACAATTGAATTACAATCACGGCATTAAGCTGCAGGTTGGCAGTTGTCCAATATCAATGCAAGTAGGTTACTTTAGGGCAAGCATATCTAATAAAGCACAATTAGCATATTGTTCAAATGGATGCAGACTTTGCCGGACTTTGAAGTTCAGACTGAAAGATAAAAAGTAACAATTGCTGTAAATAGCAAAGGGAAGAAAAATACATATTTTTTCAATGAAAATATATATGCAGTTGTTGAAAGGACTAATCAGGAAAACATTTTATTAATTGGAAAAGTATCTTATTAATATTTATCACAATAAAAATTTCCATGTTTACAGGTTACAAAAATGCAGAAATTTTAATAAGAATGCACCCAGTCTTTAAAACATGACAGATATGGCTATCTTTATCATCATATCATGCTAAAAGGAAATTTATGACAATGCTCTTCTCTTCCACAGAAAACCAACAGTTAGATCGTTTATGAGATGAGCCATCTGGTGGTTATTCTTAAAATTGTCTGAATACCGCAAAGCAAACCTGAAATAATAAAATGGAAAAACAATCCAAGGTTAAACAAGAGGATGTTAGTTTTTACAAACAAGATGTTTTTAAATGACATGAAAATAAGAAATAACATATAGTATTCACTGACATTGGAAAGTGAAAAGTTACTATATGTTTTAAAGAGAAATACTTGTTTTTGGTAATGTTGAATAGATCAATTATATTACAAAAAGTGTCTTTTTAAGGAGACCATATTCAAAGTTCTTTGTTCACCTCTGTTGCTTTGTGTTGCGGTTTCTATTGGCAACAAGTTGCAACTTTCTTATGATTTTTAATACCATAATTTTAGTATTTTTTCATTGTTATATGTATACTCTTTTAATGCTGATCGTAGTTTTCCCATTCTATGCCATTTCTCCTAAATTTTTTGATGTAGGATTTTTATTTTTATAGATAACTTTTAATTTTAGCTTTCTTTTTTCCTTCTGAATAGGACAGAATCTTCTTGTTAATTATAAACTTTTATGTATTTAAACAATAAAGGAAATAAAAATGGTAATTAGCATTTATTGAGACATAAGGTAAAGCGGGCACTGTTCTAAACACTTTCACCTCAAAAATACGATTTAATGAATTCTCACAATAATCCTCTGAATTGATAATATCACTCGCATTTTATAGTTGAGAAATCATGCTCTGTAAAACTAAACAACTTGTCGAAGGCCACATGTTACTGAGTGACTGAAACTGAGACTGAGACTCAGGACTTTGACTCCAGAGCCTTTTACACAATAACGCATTGGTATTGTCATCCTAAATCCTATCACTTAATGGATTGTTTACTGTGTGCCAGGCATTGTGCAAAATACTTCATCCCCGTTATCTTACTAAGCCCTAGATTACTATTGCTACTATATATATGGAGTTACAGCCTTAGAGAGATAGAGTAAATTGACCGTAACATCACAGCTACTAAGAAATGCAGCCAGTGTTTGAACGCAGGTTTTTCTGATCCAAAGCCTAAGCTCTCAACCAGTAATACATTTATGTTATGTTAAAATTATGCATTATAGTCAGGGCTTCATTCTGATTTCTGAAAGTTATCTTTGGTTTCTAATACAGCTTTCTTTAAAAATAATTCTATTCTACATTTTAATATTTAAAGTTTACAATGCATTTTAAAAATATGTTATCTCTTTTGGTTTATAAACTGTATTATAAGGTTTATAGGGAAAATAATATTCTCATTATACAGATAAGATAGGTTTGGAGAAATGAAGTAATTTACATGGTAACACATCAACCTAGGTCTTGTTCACCATTCTAAACAAAGTGGACTCTACCTGGATTATGGTTTTTATAATTGCCACATCCTTCTCTTTTATCATCTGATTATTTACTTTTTGCAATTTAAATTTCCTTTAAATTGAAAATTTTCAATTTCTTTAAATTTCATTAATCCTTTCTTCCCTTTACCTTCTCTTCCTCTTTTTTTTTTTTTCTTTATTTTAACATTAGGGCAAAACCCAGAGGGGCCTTATCTGAAAAACACATTGCCTTTGCCATTCACCGAAACTCGAATCCAACTCTTGTTAGATGTTTTACTCTGAACCAAGAGTTTTTGGTAAATGGCTTTTGTTAGCCAGTTTTGTTCTATCATCCATTATCTGGAAGGGTCCTAATGTTTCAGAGAATACCCATTTGGTAAAAAAGAAGGAATTAAAAAACTTTTAAGAATATTCTGCGTAGCCCTACTAGGAATTATTAATCAGTGCCTCATCACAACCTATTTATTTCAAATTAGATTATTTTAGATCACTTGTGAGCATACACAAATACACAATCATGCTCTCGTAAAAGTACCACCATTGTGGCGTCCACTGAGGTGACAATCCAAGTATGTGATGATCATGGATAAAATCTGTGAACTTTTTATCCTGAGTAGGTCTTGAATGATTGATATATTTTCCCTTGAGATCTGAACAGTGCTAATTGGTGTTACTAGAAAATTTTTCGATTTTGCTCTTGTAATTTCCTAGGCTCAGGGCTCTGGACCAGTAGAGAGGCCTTTGAGGAATCATTATTTCATTATTGGCCTTTCTGTTTTCTCAAAGAGATACTGTATTTTGAAAACTGAGATTGAATCCCTTTCAGACCAGGGGGAAATTTGGGTTGGTCAGGAGGTATATATCTGTATAATGTTTTCATGGTGTGAAGTAATAAGATTGGCTGTTTTATAAGCCTGATAAGAAAAACAGATAAGAAGACCAGGGAGTCTAAACCTGTATGTGATCATTGTTTATGAAGAAGTAGATTATAGTAATACTTTCAAACCAAGTAAAGAAGGACTCCTGACAAATGATGGAAGAAACAGTACCCTCAGCTGGATTCCCCATCTAACAGGTCTTAACTTTTCATTGATTGTCTTGAAAGAGTAGATTTTCCCTGTGGGGTTGACCTTCAAATGCTCTCTCTTGATACTTATTTGCAAGGTAAAGTAGTAAGAAGCCTTTCCTAGTGCTATTTTCCCCTTGTCACTCTACTCCTTTTTAAATTTTCAAATCTTCCCTCTAGACTCTCAACTTACTTGCATTCTTCTATCATCCAGGGCAAACTTGAGTTACTTTCTAGAACATTAAGATTTGTTTGGGTCTGAACCCTTCTTATCCTTTTATTTTCATCAGAACAGCTATCTAAACAGCTACTCCCTATTCTCGGTTGGTGTTTTTCTGAGCAAAACCTCTAGAAATTCTGCTTTCAGATCACTAATTCCCAGCTCTTCTTTGACAATATAGCAACACATGGCAGACAACATGGTATAGTGGAAAGAGCATGGGTTTTGGATTTGTCAGATCCAGCTTGTAAAATATCTTAATTCTACTTGGATGTGTAATTTAACCTTTTTGTATTTTAGTTTCCTTGTCCATGAAGTAGACAATTTTAATATAAATTTTGGAGAATTGTTGTAAGAGTTAAATGAGACAATATATATAGTTTTTAGGCACTCAACAAGTAGTAGTAGTAATAGTTCTTATTTTGGAAGGTGGTATGTGTGATGGTTAAGAACACCCACTTTGGGTCTTGGCTACTTGTGTTCAAATCCCGGTCCTACCACTAAATGGCTGTATAACGGAAGGCCAGTTATTCAACTATTCAGTGCCTCAGTTTTCTCATCTGTAAAATGGAGATAATGATAATAGTATCTATCTCATAATGAGGATTAAATGAGTAAACATATATAAAATGCAACTATGTCTAGTACATAGTGTTAGCTATGATGATAACTCTCATGGTGGCAGCTGCTCTTTCTTTCCAGAACCCTCATTTAGGGTTATTGCATTTTTGTTACTAAAATTTCTTGTTCATTTTTCTCCTGACCCTTCCATCTCCTGACATACCTATACACCATCTACCTATATTGCTCAAATAGTCTGAAGGGTCCCTCTGCCTTGCAACTGGGTTCAGTTTTCTGTATCTTAACATTTTTAAAAATCTTGATACATTTCTAGGAAAATCTCATTGATTTTCAACTGAACCCTTATAAGCTGCACATGTTGTACTGTGATACTCCTAGTAACTTGTCTGGGAACTGATCTAGGTCCATCCTCACAACCCATGATAACATTTCAAAAAGGTACTTTTATATCTTAAGGCCAAAATCTTTTCATTTTCTTTGCAAAGGAAGCAATGATTTGTACTTACATGGAAAATAAAATGAAACTTAATTTGGGAAACCTTTCTATAAACCTTTTGTTACCAAGAATTTACCTTCTTATCTGTCTTTTGGAAAGCCAGTCTATTAAAAGTCTGTTATAATTGTTTTGATCTCTCTTATTAATAAATGTCTAAAGATGTGATGCACCATGCAGATATCACTGTCCATCTGGACCCAGGAGGGCCTCTGACAAACATGGCTAAATCATTTATCATTTTTGGAAGTTGGCATATATGATTTAGGGAAATGTTGGATTGTTTTCGATTAAAGTGATATAAAAAAATTTTTTTTGATTCAATGAATCCTAGATACTTTTATCAAATATAAAATTCCATTAGGCATACTTGTTAAAATGGATAAATCTTAACTTACATTTCAAAGCATTGCAGGTTTTAAATTACTGTGTTAAGATTTTGATAACAAATTGAATTTCTGAAAATGTGCCTTTTTAAAAATCTTTGTCTTAGAACAATGAAAATGAAACTGCCCTACACTGTGCAGCTCAATATGGACACTCAGAAGTAGTTGCAGTTCTCCTAGAAGAGCTCACTGACCCGACAATTAGGAATAGCAAGCTGGAAACACCTTTGGACTTGGCGGCACTCTACGGACGGCTTAGAGTGGTAAAAATGATCATCAGTGCACATCCTAACTTAATGAGCTGCAACACTCGCAAGCACACGCCACTTCACCTTGCTGCGCGCAATGGCCACAAAGCAGTCGTGCAGGTGCTGCTGGAGGCAGGAATGGATGTGAGCTGTCAAGTGAGTGTGCTTTTAGCTATGCTTTAAAAGTGATGATGCTGTTGCTTGGCTTTGGGATTCAAATGTGAAAACCTGTATGTAGAAATCTTTTAATCAAATTGTTCACAAGTACTTTTGTAACTACTGAGTTCAGGGTACTATACCACCTACTTTTGGGAAATATGAAGAGCTACAAGGCATAATCTCTAACCTCATTCTAATTTGAGGGCTATACACATGAGAAGTTAGTAGATGGCAGTTGTGTGTGGTATCATTAGTAATTGTTTCCTTTGTCCCAATATCTAGCACACAGCCTAACATACAGTAGGAATCCAGTCAGAGTTTAATGAATGAATGGAACAAAATTCACTTTAACATTGTTGAGTATGTACTTTGTGTTTAGCATGTTGACACATTTAGAATTCAATTCTCACAACTGTCCTTTGGGATTGAGAACTATTAAATTTCAGTTAAGAGATGAGGAATCAGATTCAAAGATTTAAGAAATTTGTCTAAGGACACATAGTTGATAAAACCGGGATGTGAATTTAGACTTACTGATTAAAGTCCAGGCCTCTTTCCACCGTAATGTACTGTTTATACATAACTAATGAAGGAATGATCACTATGCCTAAGGACACTCAGAAAAAAAAAATGGAAAAGGTGTGATTTGAGGTGAGCTTTGTAGGAAGAATAGGATTTGGATAGGTTTTGTTTCTCCACAAGGAATGGTCAACCTACTTTAAAAAGTTTAATTTAATTTAGTATATTTTATTATTATTATTATTTTCAGACAGAGTCTTGCTCTGTTGCCCAGGCTAGAGTGCAGTGGTGGGTGGCGTGATCTCAGCTCACTGCAGCCTCCACCTCCTGGGCTCAAGTGATCCTCCTGCCTCAGCCTCTCCAGTAGCTGGTGGGACCGCAGGTACACACCACCATGCCCAGCTAAGTTTTGTATTTTTTGTAGAGATGAGGTGTTGCTCTGTTGCTCAGGCTAGTCTTGAACTCCTGGGCTCAAGCAATCCTTCCACCTTGGCATCCCCAAGTTCTGGGATTATAGGTGTGGGCTACTGGGCCTGGCCACAACCTACTTTTGATATCTTGTCTTAAGTTAGCCCCAACTCCAGGGTTAGTCTTTTTTTTTTTTTTTTTTTGCCTTTTCCTCCTTTCATGGTTATTTCTTGGCTTCCAAGTTAATGGCAGCATTCTTATCTTCCAGAGACTTTTTTGCTTTCTGTCATATTGTGACCTTCTCCCCTTATTAGTAAGCCATTGATGTGCAACAAACTATCCCAAAACTTAATAGCTTAACACAATAACTATTTAGCTCATAATTCTGTGATTGGCAATTTAGTCTAAGCTCAACTGATGGTTCTTCTGGTCTTGGCTGTGTTCTCTTGTGTGTGAAATCAACTGCAAATCAGTTATATGTTTCTGTTTCAGAGGCTGGCTGGATGTTGTCTAGGGTGATAGGTGAGACTGCCACTTCTCTGTCATGATTCAGCAGGTCAGCCTGGGCTTACTCACATGGCATGCATGGTTCTGAGAGAGAGAACAGAATTGTACAAGGCTTCTTGAGGCCTAGGCTTGGAACTAGCACACCTTCACTTCTGCCATGTTTGCTTGGCTGAAGCAAGTCATAAAGGCAACCCATATTCAAGGAGTTGGAAAATAGAGTCTACCTCTGTATTAGAAGAGGGTGTGAATTGTAAAAGGGTGTGAATACCCAGAGGGACTAAATGTGGCAAATGTTGCAAATAATTACACACTCCAGGTGGAATGTGTGCTCACAGATGGGGTTATTTTTCCTAGGAATTGTTCAGAGATTGAATCCTGTATTTCCAGAGTTTTCTTTATTGAATTTAGAAAAATCTCAGGCCTTCCAATCTCAGTTTTAAGGCTAGCACCCTGAACCAGAGCTTGCTTTAGAGCTTTGCCTGCATTATTTAGTAGTTTAGATATTTGTAATATCTTTTCTCAATTTCTTATTTATTCAACTTTGGCAGCCTCTCAAAAAAGCATAAGAATTTTTTCTAACAGTCATATTAAGGAAAAACAGTCTCTCTCCTCAAAGGGGTATTGAAAATAAGTAGGTATGCTTACTATTGTAGGTGACTCACAAAGTTATTTTCCTAAAAGTTGTTTAATGATAAACTAGATGTTTATTGTATAAATGTTGAATTTCTCTAATCTGGATGTACTGCTTTCACACTTCTGTAATATTTTTAAACTTGATTGCACAGACTGCAATATAACCAAGGACTTTCCCTCTGACTGAGGTCAGTAAGCTTCTTGGTATCCCTGACCAAGATCCTTTCATGTTTTGTACTAGATGACATGACCAGAAGGGAAAGAGTTTAAATTCAATTTTATAAATGTATATGATGTGTCCTTTTTTTCTGCAAAGCACTGTATTTTGTGCTTTTGGAGAATAAAAAACCCAAACTATCCCTGCCCCACGCTTAGTGGAGGAGACAAAAAATTTGCAAGAATAACTCCCATCCGTGACATATAATAAATGCTAAAACAAAGAGCTGTGGATCTACGGGTAAGGAAAATATGGATTTTAAGAGGGAGAACATGAGAAGTCATTGATGGAAGTGACATTTGAAGAGGACCTTTGAAAGTCCAACACGACTTTGAATTTTAGGTGGCCTTTAGCTTGCATATGTGCATTATTTGGCTAAAGAGTATTTTAAAATATTGAATTTGAGTGCTTTCAGATGGGGTAAATGCTTTCCAAGGCTCCGACCTCATTCTACCATTTTATATCATTACCATTGTCATTCCTTTAGATTGTCTGCTTGGTCCTCACCACATTTAGATTTGTTATTCACATATCAGAAGAAAGGCAGACAATATGCTTAGATCACTTTGAACACCTAATCAGAAGTATCGGGGTGATGTCTGAGCAAGGTGGACAACTTTTGTGTTGCTATAACCTCTTCTATTGACACTCATTATAAGAATTCTAGGAAGTAGAACTGACAACATCTTTCTAAAATATATCTCAATGAAATGAATCTTCCATAATATATTTAGCCTTAGTTGATATTTTGCTTTTGTTATTGTTGCTTTGTTCATAGAAAACATGTTGTTGTTGTTTTTTTTGGTCTCATTGCCTTTTTTTGGGGGGGGGTGAATATTTAATTTTATTACTCAAATTAATTGTTACCAAGTTTTTCCCATCAGACTCAGTGCAAAATTTTTGAATATCAAGTAGGTTTGTTGATATTCTCACTGGCTGAGAGTGAACAATGTAGCTAGTAGCCTCAAATTGTTTCAGTAGATTTAATATTCATTAAACTGCTCTAGCTAACCTGTTGGGAATTAGTATTAAAAGTAATCCCATTTGGTAAATTATAGTATTGTACTTTTAGACTTCAGTTACATTCAAGTTATTATGAATAAATCTTTAAAATTTATAGATGGCTTTTGAGGATCTTGTCTTTTCCTAGTAATTACATGTGATTTTATTTTATTTTACTTTTTTTTTTTTTAAAGGCAGGGTCTTATTCTGCCACCCAGGCTGGAGTGCAGTGGTGCAATCATGCTCACTTCGGCCTACAACTCCCAAGCTCAAGTGATCCTCCTGCTTCAGCCTCCTGAGTAGGTGGGACTATAGGCATGTGCTGATGTGCTCGGCTAATTTTTTTAGTTTTTGTAGAGAAAAGGTCTCACTATGTTGCCCAGGTTGGTCTCGAACTCCTGGGCTCAAGTGATCCTCCTTTCTTGGCCTTCCAAAGTGCTGGGATTACAAATTTGAACCACTGCACCTGACCTACATATGTTTTTAAATGCAGCATTGATGTTAATATTTGCTCTAGAAGTTTATTTTCTGCATCATTACTCTCTGAGTAATTTTAAATTATAACACATATTTAAAATAGTAAGTAATACTTTGGGCAAATTTCATATCATCTTTACTTATAAACCCTTTAGTCTTTAAATATTTTTTAATAAAGAGAATCAGTCAAAGTAAGATATTAAGAAAGTAGGGTTGAATGGGCAATTTTCTCTTGAAGTTAGCAATTATTTTTATGAATTTTGAACTTGATTTTGGGTAACCAGATAGCGATAGTGCCATATCATGCTAGTGCTTTCATTGTGTGAGTTTCTTGTAAGTTTCTCTCATAAGACTTGAAGAGTTAAAGAACTAGTACAACCTTAAGCCAATTAGACTTTATGTGACTATTAAAGGAAATGAAAGTAAAATTACAGAAAGTTAATAATAAAAAATACAAGTTTCCATGCTAAGAGCTGTTAAGATGCAAAACTAAGTAAGATACAGCTTTTGCTCTCAAAGGCTTATAGTGGCACCAGAAATAAGATATGTACATAGGCGATAATTATCCATTATAATCCATTTACTCTCTGATTTCCCTAGATGATAATTTCACGACATCTCTATTCCAAAACTTCAACACCTCCTTCTCTATCATCCCTCTCTGATCATGATACTGCTTTTATTTCACTGAGGAAACCACAAGCAATCACAAATTTCCACCACCACATCTGCCAATGTACCTGTGTCTACTTTCCTTCCTGGTGCTTTAAATGAACCTTTCAGGTTTGTATCTAAGGCTAATTCCTCTCTACTTGTTCATTGGATCCTATCCTTTCTTGTCCACGTGGGAACTCTGACAAATATTTTCTGTCTTTAATACCATAAGTTTTTTCTTTCTCAACTGTACCATTTCCATAAGGATGCAAAGATGTAATATTTCTCATCTTTTAAAAACTCTCTTGATCTCACATTTGCTTCTCCTTACCATCCCCTTTCTCTGACCCCTTTGTAGCAACGTAGTTAGAAAAGCTTGTTTTTACTCATTGTATCCAATTTCTTTCCTCCATTCTCTCTTGAGGCCACTCTAACTCCCTCACTTTTAAAAGTCCTTGTTTTTGCCTTTGTCAAGTTGTCTAATGACTGACATACTTTTAGATCCAACAGTCAATTCCTGCTTCTCCTGTTACTTGATTCATCATCAGCACTGACAAAGTCAGTATCTGTCTCTTCTTTGAACCACCGTTTTCTTTTGACCTCTGAGATACGACTGTCTTTTGGTTTTCATTTAGTTCACTGGTGACTTCTTGAAGAAGCTGGGGGAAGTATGTTTGATGCTGTAAGTTAGCCTGGGAATCTCTGCTGCACGTGTCTATTATCTTCCTCCTGGGACTAGGCAGGGGGGCATTGATTGTGCATAAGAGAGAAAGCTCAATCATGCAAGCACAGTTTGGGCCTCTGCTTGCATCATGTTGGTTACCATCCATTGGCTAAATCAGGTCACAAAACCAAGCCTCAAATAAAGAGGTAGAGAAATATACTCAACTCATATAAGTGGAAAGAACTACAAAGTCATACGGCAAAGAGCATATAAAAGGAGAGGCCAATAATGTAATCTATCGTGTTCCTATTCCATAGTTAACTGCCCTCATCTTCTTGATCTCTAAGCATCGGAGTGTCCCAGGGCTTAGTACTCAAACATCTTTTCATCTCTGTCTGTACCTACTTCCTCATTGACCTCATCCAATCTCTTGAGTTCCAATATCATCTTTATCTGACAATTACCAAGTCTATTTCTTCATCTCAGACTCCACCCTAACTCTAAATTTGTGTATGTAATTCCCTACTGGACATATCTATCGGATGACTAATAGGCTTCTCAAACTCAGCATTTCCAAAGCTGAAAATGTAGCATCTGTACCCCTTTCTTCAAAAATTTGCATATCACCTAGTCTTTCCCATTTTGTCAAAAGGCAGTGCCATCCTTCTAGTTGTTTGGCCCAGAATTTTACGGTTTCTTTCAGATTTTACATTCAGTTCTTCAGCAAATCCTATTTGTTCTGTGCTCAAATTGTATCCAGAATTTCACTACTTTACATTATCTTCAAGATTAACACCATAGTCCAAGACCTAATCATCTCTTGCTTCCTGACTAGTTTTCCTCCGTTTTTTTTTTTTTTTTTTTTTTGGCTTCTGTATTGTCTGCTTAGGTTGCCACAGCAAAATATTATAGGCTGAGTGGCTTAAGCAACAGAAATTTATTTTCTCACAGTTCTGGAGACTACAAAGTCCAAGATCAAGTTCCGGCCAATTCCATTCCTGAGTGAGGGCTTTCTTCCTGGCTTGTTAGATGGCTGCCTTCTTGTTATATCCTCACACGGCCTTTCTTCTGTGCGTGAATGGAGAGAGAGTTCCCTGATGTTTCCTCTTTCCCTTATAAGGACACCAGTTCCATTGGATTAGGGCCACACCCTTATGACCCAATTTAACCTTAACTACTTCCAGAAAGGCCATATATCCAAATACAGTCACACTGGAGGTTAGGGCCTTAGCATGTGAGTTTTGGGGCACACAGATATTCAGTCCATAACATATTCCCTTCAGTCTATTTTCAGTCAAACAGCTAGAAGTGATCCCATTCAGTCAGGTAATTTCATTTTCCTACTCAAAAACACTTCTATTGGTTTTCCATTTCACTCAGAGGAAAAGCCAGAGTCCTTATAGTGTCTGATAGGGTTTTATATTGCTTAGTTTCACTGTCTCTCTAAAGCTACCACCTACTCTTCTTTGCCCTTCTTCACTTAGCTTCATCCACAGTGACCTTGTTGTTCTTGTTGGAACACATTATGTACACTCCTACCTCCAGGCCTCTGCCTTATTAACCCTCATGACTTTCTTCCCCCTTCTTTCCTCAGGTGTCTTCTCCAATGTCACCTTAATAGTGAGGCCTTCCTTTACTTACCTTACTCACTACCCAAGCAACTCCCTTTCTTTCACTTTTAACTGAACCCTGGCTTCCCTATGAGGATACCCTAGCCCCTCCTGACTTCTCATGCCATGCTACCAGGCACTATGCTCCAGGAGGAAGAAAATTTGTTTCCTGCTCCCATGGAGTTATAGACTAGTAGGGATGACAGAAAATAAGCACATAAACAACATAAAAATGACAAATTGCAGTGAGTGCTATAATGGAAACAAACTGGGTGCTGTGATTGAGACGGAAGGGTCAGAGAGGTCTCTCTTTGGATGTGCTCCTTAAATGAGGCTAACTTTCTAAGAGGCTAGCCTCAGAGGAGTAAGAGATGAAGCCATGAGATAGAAGGGCTTACAAGAAACAGAATGTAGGGAGAGAGAAGAGGCTGATTAAAGAATATTCAGGGAGTTTCTGGAAAAAGAGGTCTGTAAAGAAGCAGTTATAAGAGGAATGCCAAGACAGCACAATTTCATGTAATCAATTCATTTATCATATATTTATTGAGTGCCTACTATGTGCTAGAGGATATAGCAGTAACAAAACTAGGCAAAAATTGTGCCTAAAAGAGGGAAGATGACTTTTCATAAAACGTGGAATAAAGAAAAGTAAGATAGCGGATAGAAGCTTGAAGTGAAAGCAGGTTCACAGGAAGTTTCTTTGGTTGTTTGTTTTGTTTTTAAATAGTGGAAAGGTGTGTATGTTTATGGAGAAAGATTGCCTTGAAGATGCAAGAGGCAGAGATGATCAAAATTCAAGAAGCAGCAGAAAGTGATAGAATAAAGAGCACAAGTGGAGAAATAATGTTAATGAAAAGAAGGGTGCTTCCTTTGATATGAAGTGAAGGAAGAGAGAATGAGTAAAGACCAAGACTTGAAGTCCCTAGTTTAATAGAGGGAGATTTCTTCTTTTGAATAGCAACAATGGTATTCTGAATTATTTGAAGACATGTCATATTTCTCTTGTGCCATTTTCCTCCCAGTTTAAACATTCTTATAACCTTTATTCTTCACACGATGTTTTTCTAGGTCCTTTATTCTTTGGCACTCTCTTCTCTGGACACATTGTATTCTGTCATTGGTCCTAAAAATTAGATACCCACAATTGAACATACTCCTCTAGATATGGTCTAGCTAATGCAAAAGAGCTGCTGCCTTCCAACTTGTTCAGACATCATATGTTTGTTGTCAAACGCTAAGTTGAGTTGTTATCTTTTAAGTTTTTTTTTTTTTTTAATTCCAAGAGGTGCCCACGTGGCTAAGTACCAAACAGGGTACTAGGGAATTTTACTTCTGAGTTAAATGCCATTCTAGTTGTTTTTTCTTCATCTCCAGTAAGGTTATCTTTATTTACCAGTTGTTACAATAGTTGTGGGTCTTGCTTCTCACAGTTTTATGCTATCTGTGCTATTTTCTCTGCTGATCGTCACCACAATCATTATTGCTTATCATAATTGTTATCTTTATTTTCTCCTTTAATCAAGAATCGGTCTTTATCTCATTATTCTCTTTCGCAGGCTTCAGGATAATTATGGTTGGAGTGCTAAATTTGGAAGGGGAAACCAGTGCAGCTAAGCTCTGACATCTTTGCATCCCTTTTCCATCTGCTGTTTTGGCACTCTGGTAGAATAGATAACCTAAAAACGACTTTAAAACATCTAGAAATTTTGGATAAAATATAACAAACATCCCTTTAAATGCACAACTGAGCTTCCATGGAAGTCACAGAAATATATAACGCCAAAAAGAAGGGAAGCTGAAACCCAGGGCTGTAAACATGAACGTCATCTTCTCTCCCTTTTGCTTGCGACTTATCTTGTTTTTCTCAGCTTTGGTGCTACCAAGGCTTGACTTTAACAGGCATTTCCAATCAATGAGAGAATTTCTTTTGCTTTCATCAACAATTCAGTTATTGATGTTAACATATATATCATTTCAGTACTTTTCGCTCAGCTGTTTTCATCACTGTGTTCAGAGGTTTGTCTTTTTTTTTCCCCCTAAAAGGTGCTGAGATGTTATGAGTGCTTTATGTGTGGTTACTGGATAAGTTTTGAAATGTCACTGTGTTATAAACTGCATGATTATCGATTTTGGAAATTTTGTTTTTTTTAAATGATTAATTTAAATAAAATGGAGAATTTTGATCCATAAGAAAAGCAGGACTGAAATCTCCAGGGATGGGAGCCTTTGGGTTCACCTTGTTCAGTGTTGTTTCTTTGTAGACTTCCTACTTCCTTGTAAAATGTTTTGGACTAAATATTTCACAAGAATAGAAATTTTCAAGGTCTGGCCAGTTATGGGTTGTAGATTTGGGGCAGAATGCTGAGATGTACAGAATAGTGCTCATTTGAGTGAGAATATTAGACAATTACACACGGACTCTGTCTAGGGTGTGATAAGCCACAAGGCACTTGATTTTTTTTAAAATCTTACTTTACACCTTGGCAAAATATTCTTAAGTTTTTCTAATCTCTGATGAAAAGAAGGAAATTATTACATAATTAATCTATATTTTGAAAAGTCCATGGGTTTGACATATTTACATTCTGTACACTATGTGACAACATTGTGATAGCAGTAAATAGTTCTTGGTACCATTGTTTACCTTAGAATTATGAGACCAATCCATTCCATTTGACAGTTCTCATGTTCTCTTACCAAAGAAGCTAATTACAGCAACCTTGAATTTGTAAAAACAGATTCATTTTTACAGGCTAAAAATGTTTATCATCTACTAACCTTTTCTGTTTTTATTGAAGAATTCTGTGTCTTCTTATTGTATGAAAACATTAGTTCTACTTAACATAGCATTTTTATCTTGGAATAATGTAAAGGATATACATGTATGTAATTAATATTAACATAATTGAGGTTACTTTTAAAATAGGTTTTCTAATTGCTTTTTTAATAGAAATATTATTGATAATACTTGTCATTACTTTATAGTTTAATAAAACACTTAAAAAATCTTATTTGTTGTATGTTTATCTTATTTAACCTTCCCAATAACCATATTAGGTTTTTAAAATTTGTATTTTATTTTTAATTTTTCCCACACAACATGGATGTGTCTGTTAGGTTTTTAATATGTTTCTCATAGGATATATGAATTTTCAGAGATACTAAAAGCCAAGCTGCCACTGGAACCCAGGTTTGCTCCATCTGCTTTTTCCAGAAAGAGATTTGTTTATTTATGGTGGAGATTATGTATTTTCATTGTCTAGAATATAATAGTTCCCCCTACCCCTGCTGCCCACCCAACCTTTATCTGATGTTTAGTTTTCTGCTGTTTCAGATACCTGCAGTCAACCATGGTCTGAAAACATTAAAAGGAAAATTATAGAAATAAACAACTTATAAGTTTTAAATTCCATGCCATTCTGAGTAGCATGATGAAACCTCTCACCGTCATACTTTGTCCTGCCTGGGACATGAATCATCCCTTTGTCCAGCATCTCTGTGCTGTAGACACTACTTGCCTATTGGTAGCCCTCTTGATTATCAGATCGACTGTTCTGGTATTGCACTGCTTGGGTTCAAGTCACCCATATTTTACTTAATAATGGCCCCAAAGCACAAGAGCAGTGATGCTGACAATTTGCATATTCCAAAGAGAAGCTGTAAAATGCTTCCTCTAAGTGAAAAGGTGAAAGTTCTTGACTTACTAAAGAAAAGAAAAACTTGTACACAGAGGTTGCTAAGATCTATGGTAAGAATGAATCCTCTATCTGAAGTTGAGAAGAAAGAAAAAGAAATTTGTACTAGTTTTGCTGTTGCGCTTCAAACTACAGAAGTTACAGCTATAGTGCACGGTAAGTGCTTAGTTAAGATGGAAAAGGCCTTGAATTTGTGGATGGAAGACATGAACAGAAATGAATTCTGATTGATGGCATTCGGGTTCAGTACTATCTTTGGTTTTAGACATCCACTGGGGTGCTTGGAATATATTCCCTGTGTATAAAGTGGGACCTTTTCCGTGTCTACAGTGTGCATCATCCTTTATCAAAGTATCTGTGAAGCCAAATCAGTGCCAAAAGTAGACACTATCATATTTTTAAATATTTGTTTAGATTTAGCCTCATATTAACCGTTCTCTTTATTTATCATTACTTCTTGCATCTCAGTTCCTTTTCTGAATTGTATCCTATAGAAGTTCTTTCAGTAAGAGTTGTAAGTAACCACTCATTTTTAGTCTGTCTGAAAATGTTTTTATTTTACTTTCATTCTTAGAAGGTAGTTTGACTGAATGTAGAATGCTAGGTTGATAGATTTTTTTTCTCTTGTCACATGAAGGTATTATACTTTCTTCTGACTTTATTATTTATTTTTGTTGTGAAGTCAGCTATTGATCTAATTATTATTTCTTTTTAGGCAATTTTTTCCCTCAGAGTGTTTTAAAGTTATTATCTTAGTAGTTTTGTAGTTTTACTGTGATATGTCCAGGATGTATTCTTTTCATTTATCTTGCTTGCTGGTCCTGGAACTTAGTGTCTTATCAATTATGTAAAGTTCTTAGCCACTGACTATTATTTACCTCTATCTTCTTCCTGTAAAATTGATTAGACATATGTTGAATCCTCTTATTTTATTCTATCTTTCATATTTTCCATCTCTTATTTCTTTTTTACCTTCTTTGCTTATTTGTTTCTGTAATCATTTACAAAATTTTAAATGTAAAATTTTTGTGGGTACATAGTAGGTATATATATTTATGGGTTCATGAGATATTTTGGTACATGTATGCAGTGTACAATAATCACATCATGGAAAATTGAGTATCCATCCCCTCAAGCATTTATCTTTTGTGTTACAATTATTTATTTTTAAATGTACAATTGAATTATTATTGATTATAGTGCCCCTGTTGTGCTATCAAATACTAGGTCTTATTCATTCTTTCTATTGTTTGTACGCTTTAACCATCCCCACCTCCCTCTAACCCCTGTGCCCCCACTACCCTTCCCAGCCTCTGGTAACCACCCTTCTTTATCTCTGTGAGTTCAATTGTTTTGATTTTTAGATCTCACAAATAACTGAGAACATGTGATGTCTGTCTTTCTGAGCCTGGCTTATTTCACTTAATATAATGATCTCCAGTTCCATCCATGTTGTTGCAAATGACAGAATCTTATTCTTTTTTTGTGGCTGTATAGTACTCCAAGAAAATGTGTGTGTGTGTGTGTGTGTGTGTGTGTGTGTGTGTGTGTGTGTGTGTACCACATTTTCTTTATCCTTTCATCTGTTGATGGACACTTAGGTTGCTTCCAAATCTTGGCTATTGTGAACAGTGCCACAACAAACATGAGATTGTAAGTATCTCTTCAAAATACTGATTTCCTTTCTTTGGGGTAGATATCCAGCAGTGGGATTGCTGGATCATTTGGTAGCTCTATTTTTAGTTTCTTGAGGAACCTCCAAACTGTTCTTCATAGTGGTTGTACTAGTTCACATTCCCACCTACAGTATATAGGATTCCCTTGTTTTCACATCCTCACCAGCATTTGTTATTGCTTGACATTTGGATAAAAGCCATTTTAACTGGGGTGAGGTGACATTTCATTGCAGTTTTGATTTGCATTTCTCCGATGATCAATGATACTGAACACCTTTTCATATACCTGTTTGCCATTTGTGTGTCTTCTTTTGAGAAATGTCTATTCAAATGTTTTGCCAATATTTTAATTGGATTATTAGATGTTTTCCTGTAAAGTTTTTTTGTTCCTTATATATTCTGGTTATTAATCTCTTGTCAGATGAGTAGTTTGCAGATATTTTCTCCTTTTCCGTGGGTTGTCTCTTCACTTTGTTGATTGTTTCTTTTGCTGTGCAGAAGCTTTTTAACTTGATATGATCCCATTTGTCCATTTTTGCTTTGGTTGTTTGTACTTGTGGGGTATTACTCAAGAAATCTTTGCCGAGACCAATATCCTGGAGATTTTTCTCAAAGTTTTTTGGTAGCAGTTTCAGAGTTTGAAGCCTTAGATTCAAATGTTTAATCCATTTTGATTTGATTTTTTTATATTGTGAGAGATAGGAGTCTAGTTTCATTGTTCTGCATATGGATATTTAGTTTTACCAGCACCATTTATTGAAGACTGTCTTTTCACCAGTGTATGTTCTTGGCTGTTTTGTCAAAAATGAGTTCACTGTAGGTGTGTAGATTTGTTTCTAGGTTTTCTATTTTGTTCCATTGGTCTATGTGTCTGATTTTATGCCAGTACCATTCTGATTTGTAGTATAATTTGAAGTCAGGTAATGTTATTCCTTCAGTTTTATTCTTTTTGCTCAGGTTTGCTTTGGCTATTCTGGGTATTTGGTGATTCTGTATAAATTTTGGGATTGGTTTTCCATTTCTGTGAAAAATGTCATTGGTATGTTGATAGGTATTGCATTGAATCTGTAGATTGCTTTGGTTAGTATGGACATTTTAACAATATTGATTCTTCCAATTCATGAGCATGGAGTATCTTTCCATTTTTGGTGTCATCTTCAATTTCTTTCATCAGTATTTTACAGTTTTCATTGTAGAGATTTTTCACTTGTTTGGTTAATTCCTAGGTATTTAGTTTTATGTGTGGCTACTGTAAATGGGATTTTTAAAATTTTCTTTTTCACATTGTTTACTGTTGGCATATAGAAATGCTGCTGATTTTTGTATGTTGATTTTGTATCCTGCAACGTTGCTACATTTGTTTATCAGTTCTAATAGTTTTTCAGTGGAGTCTTTAGGTTTTTCCAAATATAAGATTGTATTATCTGCAAACAAGGATAATTTGACTTCTTCCTTTCCAATTTGGATGCCCTTTATGTCTTTCTCTTAATTGCTCTAGCTAGGACTTCCAGTTCTATTTTGAGTAACAGTGGTGAAAGTGGGTATTCTTGTTGTATTCCAGGTCTTAGAGGAAAGGCTTTCAGTTTTCCCCCATTCAGTATGATACTAGTCGTGAGTCTGTCATATATGGATTTTATTACATTGAGGTGTTTTGACTATTTTTTTTTAAAACAGGAAGGGATGTTGGACTGCATCAAATATGTTTTCAGCATTAGTCGAAATGATAATGTTTTTTGTCCTTCATTCTGTTGATACAGGGTATCACATTGATTGATTTGCATATGTTGAACCATCCTTGCATCACAGGGATAAATCCTACTTTGTTGTTGAATTTGGTTTGTTGGAGTTTTGTTGAGGATTTTTACATCAATAGTAATCAGAGATATTGGCCTATAGTTTTCTTTTTTTGGTGTGTCTTGGGGTTTAGTATCAGATTAATACTGGCCTTGTAGAATGGGTTTGTAAGTATTCCATCTTCCCCTATTTTTCAGAACAGTTTGAATAGGATTGGTATTAGTTTTTTAAATGTTTGGTAGAATTCATCAGCAAAGTCATCGGTCCTGCACTTTTCTTTACTGGGAGACTTTTTATTATGGCTTCGATCTTGTTACTTGTTATTCGTCTGTTTGGGCTTCGGAATTGTTAATGGTTCAATTTTAGTAGATTGTATGTATGTAGGAATTTATCCATTTCTTCTAGATTTTTCCATTTATTGGTATGTAGTTGTTCATATCAGCCACTCATGATCCTTTGAATTTCTGTGATATTAGTTGTAATGTCTCCTTTTTCATTTCTGATTTCATTTATTTGGGTCTTCTCTCTTGTGTTAGTCTGGCTAAAGGTTTGTCAATTGTGTTTTTCTTTTTAAAACAACAACTTCTTGTTTTGTTGATCTGTTGTCTTTTTTTAATCATTTCAAATTCATTTATGTCTGCTCTGATCCTTATTATTTCTTTTCTTCTCTTAATTTTGCATTCAGCTTGCTCTTGCTTTTTAAATTCTTTAAGATGCATCATTAGATTATTTATTTTAAGTTTTTCTTCCTTTTTGATGTAGGCACTGATGGCTATAAAGTTTCTTCTTAGTACTGCTTTTGCTGTGTCCCATAGGTTTTGGTATGCTGTGTTTCCATGAACTTATTTCAAGGAATTTTTAAATTTTCTTTCTAATTTCTTCATTGACCCACTTATTCAGGAGCATATTGTTTAATTTTTGTCTGTTTGTATAGTTTCCAAAATTTCTCTTGTTATTGATTTCTAGTTTTATTCCATTGTGGTCAGGGATGATGCTTGATATTTTTTCATTTTTAAAAAATGTTTAAAAATTCGTTTTGTGACCTAACATGTGGTCTGTCCTTGAGAATGATCCATGTGCTGAGGAGAAGAATATGTATTTTGCAGCCATCAGATAAAATGTTCCATTTTTTCTAAAGTGCAGATTAAGACCAATGTTTATCTGTTGATTTTCTGTCTGGAAGATCTATCCAATGCTGAAAGTGGGGAGTTGAAGTCTCCAGCTATTATTGTATTTAGGTCTATCTTTCCCTTTAGCACTAATAATATTTGCTTTATATATCTGGGTACTCCAGTGTTTGGTGCATATATATTTACAATTGTAATATCCTCTTGCTGAATTGACCCCTTTGTCATTATATAATGACCTTCTTTGTCTTTTCCTACAATTTTTATCTTAAAACCTATTTTGCCTAATATAAGTATAGCTACTCTTGTGGTTTTTTGGTTTCTGTTGACATGGAATATCTTTTTACATCCACTTATTTTTAATCTGTGTGTGTCGTTATAGGTAACATGTGCTTCCTGTAGGCATCAGATCATTGGGTTTTGTTTTTTATCTATTCAGCCACTCTATGTCTTTTGATTGGAGAGTTTACTCCATATACATTTAATGTTATTGTTGATAAGTAAGGACTTACTCCTGTCATTTTGTTATTTTTTTCTCTCGCTCTCTTTTTTTGGCGGTCTGCTCTTCCTTTTTTCCTTTCTTCCTGTCTTCCTTTTAGTGAAGGTGATTTTCTCTGGCAGTAGGCTTTAATTTCACGCTTTTTAATTTTTTTGCATACCCATTGTATGTTTTTTTATTTGAAGCTACCATGAGGCTTGCAAATACTACCTTATAATCCATTACTTTAAACTGATGATGACACTGATTGCATAAACAAACAAACACACAAAAAGAAAACTAATAAAAACTATACAGTTTAACTTTGTCACCTAACTTTTTAACTTTTTGTTGTTTCTCTTTATGTCTTATTTCATTCTCTGTGTCTTGAAAATTCATTGTAGTCATTATTTTTTGGTTCATTGTTTAATGTTTCTACTTAAGATAAAAGTAGTTTTCACACCGTAATTACAGTGTTATTCTGGATTTTCTGTGGGCTATTACCAGTGAGTTTTGCACCTTCAAATGATTTCTTATTGCTTATTAATGTCCTTTTGTTTCAGATTGAAGAACTCCCTTTAGCATTTCTTGCAAGACAGGCCTGGTGTTGATGAAATCCCTCAGATTTTGCTCGTATGGGAAGGTCTTTATTTCTCTTTCATGCTTGAAGGATATTTTTGCCAGATATACCATTTTAGGGTAAAAGTTTTCTTCCTTCAGCACTTTAAATATATCATGCCACTCTCTCCGGACCTGTAAGATTTCCATTGAAAAGTCTGCTGCCAGATATATTGGAGCTCCATTGTATGTTATTTGTTTATTTTCTCTTACTGCTTTTAGGATTATTTATTTATCTTTGACCTTTGGGAGTTTGATTCTTAAATGCCTTGAAGTAGCCTTCTTTGGGTTACATCTACTTGGTGCTCTATAACCTTCCTGTCTTTGAATGTTAATATCTTTCTCTGGGTTTGGGAAGTTCTCCAATATTATCCCTTTGAATAAACCTTCTACCCCTAACTATTTCTCAACCTCCTCTTTAAGGCCAGTAACTTTTAGATTTGCCCTCTTGAGACTGTTGTCTAGATCTTGAAAGCAGGTTTCATTGCTTTTTATTCTTTTTTTATTTTGTCTTCTCAGTGTGTTTTCAGACGAGATTGGGTGCGTTTGGGGCGGTATGGCTGTAGACTCTCAGTGTGTTTTCGAATACCTGTCTTCAAGCTCGTTAATTTTTTCTTCTTGACTAATTCTGCTCTTAAGAGACTCTAATGCATTCTTCATTACATCAATTGCAATTTTCAACTCTAGAACTTTTGCTTGATTCTTTTTAATTGTTTCAATCTCTTTGTTAAATTTATCTGATAGAATTCTGAATTCCTTCTCTGTGTTATCTTGAATTTCTTTGAGTTTCCTCAAAACAGCTATTTTAAATTCTCTGTCTGAAAGATCATATATCTATTTTTTTTCCAGGACTTGTCCCTGGTGCCTTATGTAATTCATTTGGTGAGGTCATGTTTTCTTGGATGGTCTTGATGTTTGGGCATTGAAGAGTTAGATATTGACTGTAGTCTTCACAGTCTGGACCTGTTTGTATCTGTCCTTCTTAGGAAGACTTTCCAGGCATTTGAAGGGACTTGGGCCCCAAACCCACTAACACTGTGGTTTTTGCAGACTCATAGAGGTATTGCCTTGGTGGTCTTGGATAAGATGTGGAAGAATTCTATGTATTACTAGGCAGAGACTCTTCTTTCTCCTTTCTCTCAAAGAAACAGTCTGTCTTTCTGTGCTGAGCCACCCGTACCTGGGGATGTGGTGATGCAAACACCCCTTTGGAAACCACCACTGGGATTGTGTTGGGTCAGACCTGAAGCCAGCTCAGCACTGTATCCTAATCTTCAGGGCAGTGAGTTCCCCCAGACCCCGGGCATGTCCAGAGTAGCTGTCTGGAAGCCAAGGATTAGAGTCAAAAACCTTAGCAGTTTACCTGATGTTCTAATTTACTGCAGCTAAGTTGGCACTCACATTTCATTACAAAGTCCTTCTTACTCTTTCTTCCCTTTTCCACAGGCAGAGGAGCCTCTCCCTGTGGCCACCACCACTTCTGGTCCACGAGGGTTCTTCTAGGTCACTGCCAATGTTTACTTAAAGCCCAAGGGCTCTTTTGTCAGCTTATGGTGAGTCCTGCCAGGCCTCAGACTCACCCTATAGGGCAGTAGGCTCCCCTCTGGTCCAGGACAGATTCAGAAATGTTGTCCAAGAGCCTAGGCCTGAACGCAGAGACCCCGTGTGCCTGCTTGTTTTTTCCTACTGTGGCCGAAGTGATACCTTAGGTGCAAGGCAAAGGCCCCTTTACTTTTCCGTCTGCTGTTTTCAAACAGAAGAAGTTGTTCACCGTAGCCACCACAGCTGGGACTGTGCTGGATGACCCTTGAAGCCAGCATTTCTCAGACAACAAGGCCCATGGTGTACTCCCAGTTATTGCTGCTGCTTATTTAGGCTCCAAGAGCTCTTTAGTCAGCAGGTGATGAATCCTGCCAGGACTGGGTTCTTTCCTTCAAGGCAGTGGGTTCCCTTTTGGCCCAAGGTACATCTAGAAATGTCCAGGATTTAGGGCTTCACAACTCTGCCCAGTGCCCTGTCCTACTATGGCTGAGCTGACATCTAAGATGCAAGACAAAGTCCTCTTTACTCTTCACTCTCCTCTCCTTAAATAGAAGGGAAAAGTTACTTTTGTTGTTGTGAATTGCACTTGCACTGCCTGAGGTTGGTGGAGGAATGGCATAGGCACTTCCTTAGCCATATCTGCTGCTGTCTCCCTAGGTCATGTGCCAATGTTGTCTACTGGCTCTAAGCCTAGCCTAGCACTAGGATTTGCCTAGGAATTGCAGTCCTTGTGTCCTAGACTGCCTTTCAAGTTTACTGAGGATCCCAGAGCACTTCAGCCTGCAGTGCAGTGGTGAGGCTTGTTGAGAGACTCACATTCCATGGGTGATTCCCTTCTGGCTGGGCTGGTCCAAATGTCCCGTCAATGTGTGGGCACTGGCGGAACCCCACACAGCTTTATTGTCCACTCTGGCAAAGCAGCACTGAGTTCAATGTAAAGTTCCTCAGTCACTGCTTTCTCCCTTCCTAAAATACACAGATTTTCTATCTGCACAGCATGGCCACTCCCATGGAATGGGAGAGGGGCAGCGCCCGTGATTCAAGACTTTCTCTTCCACCCTCCTCAGTGTCTATTTCAGCAGTAGGAAGTTAAAACCAGATACTGTGATTGTTCACTTGATTTTTGGTTCTTGTGACAGTGCTCTTCTGTGTGCAGATAGTTGTTAATATTCGGTGTTCCAGTGGGGAAGACAAATGGTGTAGGCTTATATTCTGCAATTTTGCTCTGTCCTTCATCTCTTATTCTTTTTATTGCATTATTGTATTAGTCTGTTCTCCTAATTAAGTCTCCTATTAGTATGTCTCCTAATAAAGACATACCTGAGGTTGTAATTTATAAAGGAAAGAGGTTTAATTGACTTATAATTTCACATGGCTGGAGAGGCTTCACAATCATGGTGGAAGGTGAAGGAGGAGCAAAGTCACATCTTACATGGTGGCAGGCAAGAGGAAGTGCCGAGCCAAAGGAGGAAAAGCTCCTTATAAAACCATTAGATCTTGTGAGAACTCACTATCATGAGAACAGCATGAGGGTAATTGCCCCCATGAGTAAATTACCTCCCAGCCGGTCTCTCCCATGACACATGAAGATTATGGGAACTAAAATTCAAGATGAGATTTGGGTGGGGACATAGCCAAACCCTATCAATTATGTACTTAAAAAAATCTATCATCCAGTTTAATACCCCTTCAATAGCTATTTATATGTTATTAAGCCATTGATTTTAAATATTATATTTTCTATTTCTAGAATGCTATTTGATTCATTTTCACATCTGGTCAATTTTGATAATTATTCTTTTGTTCTAGTTCTTTCATCTTATTGATCACATATGTATTATATTCTATACCTGACCATTTCAATATGTGAAATTTTTGTGAGTTTTATTCTTTTGTATTTTTATTTACTAATCCTTGTTCATGGTGGGATGCTTCCTTTCACATTCAGTAATTTATAATTTTGAATTTGTATTTCTTAGAGCTTCATCTGCTGGAATATTTGGAGGCCTGAGTTGAAAGTGTACTTTTACAGAGGGGATTTATATCTGCTTTTTTCTAAGCATTTGTATCTGCCTGTATTACTAGAAACCCAGGACCACTTTATTCTACATTTTGGATGAGGATCTGGAGTTCATAGAGATTGTACAATTTTGCCTTAAACTTACCATGTGAGTGTAGAATTGTGGTTAGGCATTCTTAGGGGGATTTACTTTTTTCACTCTATCTACAACTAAGACCTAGTTAGACATCCTTTCCCCTTCTGTGCAATGTGTTGTTGTTGTTGTTTTAATTTTCACTGAGGATGTTCTTTAGAAGTTTTAGAGTTTTGCAGGGGTCCCTCATTTAAGCTTTCAGCTTGCTTAGACTTCAGACTGTCTTCTGCCCCACTGCCACTCGTACCTTGAGTGGCTGGTTAAAGTCCAGGCACTAGTCTAGCATTGGTTGACAGACTCCCTGGAACAAATACCTGTTCCAAAGCTAACCCCCTGGGGTTCATACTTTCTGTCCTCCCCTTTCCCTAAGGCTGTGGGGAATTCTATTTCTTTCCCCTCGCAATCCTGAATTAAAATATTCTTTGGTTTGTTTTCAGAATGAACTGAAGTATGCTATATCAGAAAGGATTTTTCCGAAATCAAGTCCAAAATTTTGTGAAAAGTCTAAGGGAATCAAATTAGTAATCAGAAATCTGGTTGAAAAACAGCATGAGAATGAGCAAAATTAGATTATTTCAAGAAATATTTTTAAGGAAGGGAAAAAATAAAATGTTCATGCCCCACATTGAAATATTTTCTTAAGAGCCGAATCAGTTTCCAGTTTCTCATTTCCTTCAAAACTCTGCTGTATATTTACAAATTAT
Source organism: Pan troglodytes (assembly GCF_028858775.2). NCBI lineage: Eukaryota > Metazoa > Chordata > Mammalia > Primates > Hominidae > Pan > Pan troglodytes. The sequence goes on along the minus strand of NC_072408.2, from coordinate 106,608,570 downwards.
TTTTTTGTTTCCATTTTTTTCAGTATCTACATATCATGCCAGTCAGATTATAATTCAAGGGCATTTCAATCATTCCATCTTGAAGATACAGTCAGATCACATTGATATTCAGTGTTCCTCAAGCCTGCTTAATAATGTACTCATCTACTTTAGATTGGGTTAATTATATAATAGACTTTTATTAAAGAGTTTTGGCCAGGCGTAGTGGCTCATGCCTGTGATTCCAGCACTTTGGGAGGCTGACGTGGGTGGATCATTTGAGGTCAGGAGTTCAAGACCAGCCTGGTCAACATGGTGAAACCCCCCTCTCTACTAAACATACAAAAATTAGCTGGGCGTGGTGGTGCATGCCTTAATCTCAGCTACTTGGGAAGCTGAGGCAGGAGAATCGCTTGCACCTGGGAGACGGAGGTTGCAGTGAGCTGAGATCATGCCACAGCACTCCAGCCTGGGCGAGAGAGCAAGACTCCATCTCAAAAAAGAAAAACAGAAAAAAAAAAGAGTTTTTACATCGTATGTTATTTTATAGTGATATTTCTATTTCAGGTTGAGATTAGAATCCCACTTTAGAGATCACATTTAGTATAGGGCAACAAAATTGCTACCTTGACACTATTCAATTGAAAACACACACAGACACACAGACACACACACACACACACACACACACGACCTACTGATACTTGTTAGATTCTTGAGAGAAGAAGAAAAAGAATGAAAAAAAAAAAAGAGACAACTAACATTCGTGTAGCTCAAAAAGCATCATCTTTGGAATCTTCCTTGAGCTTCCTCAAGGCAGAATCAATCTTATCCTGCACTACTCACAAATTGTCCTAGTTTTTCATCCTGTGTTCTTCCCTCCCTCCACTTTTTGCCCTCAGAAGAATTCCTAAACATCTATATTTTCAAAGTACTTTGCTAGGCATTGGGGATACAATGGTGAAAAAATAGATGTGGCCTACATTTCTGCTGAACTTAACAGTTTATTATGGGAACTAGACAATTACATAAAATTATAATGTGGTATATGAGTGCTGTGATAAGGAAAATATAGATTGATGTGGAACATCCAGGAAAAACACTAAACTTCAGGGGTCAGGGATGTCTTTATAAATGCAATTATTTTAAGCTAAGATTCGAGATATCGTACATGTTCATGGTTCTTAAAGCATACTCTTTAGACCTACAGAATCACAGGGGAATTTGTTAGAAATGGAAATTCTATGGCCTAATCTCAGGCGACTGAATCAGAAACTCTGGGGATGGGGCCCAGAAATATGTTTTTAAGACAGTTTCTCCACGTGGTTCTTATTCATGCTGAAAATTAACTAGTGGTAAGTATATCTAGATGGCTAGATTAAGAGTGCTAGGAGTTAGATCCTGCCAGGCAGAGAGACCAGCCTTGGAGACCCCCTGTGGAAGAAAGCAATATGAAATGATTATGAAAGTGTTCAGGGGCCAGGCGCGGTGGCTCACGCCTGTAATCCCAGCACTTTGGGAGGCCAAGATGGGTGGATCATGAGGTCAGGAGATCGAGACCATCCTGGCTAACATGGTGAAACCCCGTCTCTACTAAAAATACAAAAAAATTAGCTGGGCGTGGTGGCAGGAGCCTGTAGTCCCAGCTTCTCGGGAGGCTGAGACAGGAGAATGGTGTGAACCCTGGAGGCGGAGCTTGCAGTGAGCTGAGATCGTGCCACTGCACTCCAGCCTGGGCCACAGAGTGAGACTCCGTCTCAAAAAAAAAAAAAAAAAAAATAGAGTTCAGTATGCCTGGAGCATAGGGTATGAGGTTTGGAAGAGGGTTGTGATGGGCAAAGGATGGGACGGAGAGGAAAGCAGGGAGAAAATATCATCTGGGTTTCTTAAGCCACATTAAATTTTTTTTGGCTTTTAAATTTAATTTTATTTTTAATTGCATGTCATAATTGTACATATTTAGGGGTACAGAGTGATATTTCGATACATGAAATATAGTATATAATGATAGGGTAATTAGCATATCTATCACTTTAAACATTTGCCATTTATTTGTGTTGGGAACATTAAAAAATCCTCTCTTCCAGTATTTGAAAATATATAATCAATTATTGTTAACTGTCATCACCCTACTAAAGAATACTAGAACTTCTTCCTCCTATATAGCTGTAATTTTGTAGTCAATCACCAACCTCTCCCTATCCTCCTCTCCCTGCTCCCCTGCCCAGCCTCTCATAACCATAATGTTACTCTCTACTTCTATGGGTCCAACTTTTTTAGCTCACACATATGTGAGAACATGTGGTATTTATCTTTCTGTGCCTGACTTATTTCACTTAACATAATATTCTCCAGGCTCATCCATGTTGCTGTGAATGACAGGATTTTATTCTTTTTTATGGCTACATTAAATTGTTTAGATTTCATTTATCATAAATATTTACAGACAGCCCCCAACTTACAATGATTTAATTTAACAATTTCTCGACTTTAAAATGGTGTGAAACTGTCGCATTTTTGATATGCTTCAAATTTTGAATCTTGATCTTTTCCCAGGCTAGCGATATGCAGTATATGAGATAGTCAATGCTTTATCATAAAATAGGCTTTGTGTTACATGATTTTGCCCAACTCTAGGTTAATGTAAGTGTTCTGAGCATATTTAAAGTAGGCTAGTCTAGGCTATGATGTTTGGTGGAAGGTTACCTGTGTTTAAATGCATTTTCTTTTCTTTTTCTTTTTTTTTTTTTTTTTTGCGATGGATTCTCACTCTGTCACCCAGGCTGGAGTGCAGTGGTGCGATCTCGGCTCACTGCAACCTCCACCTTTCTGGTTCAAGCAATTCCCCTGTCTCAGCCTCCTGAGTAGCTGGGATTACAGGTGCATGCCACCACGCCTGGCTAATTTTTTTGTATTTTTAGTAGAGATGGGGTTTCACCATGTTGGTCAGACTGGTCCTGAACTCCTGGCCTTAGGCAATCCACCCGCCTTGGCCTCCCAAAGTGCTGGGATTACAGGCATGAGCCACTGCACCCAGCCTAAATGCATTTTCAATTTAAGGGATACTCAGTTTATGGTGGCTTTATCAGGAGGTAACCCTATTGGAAGTCAAGGAGCATCTGTGTTTATACATCTGTCTCTTCAAATAGAATGTGAATATATGAGGGCCAGGATGATATTTCCATACCTCAGAATATCCTTCAGCTACTCTTGGCCTATAATTGGTGTTTAATAAATGCATGCTGATTAAATGAGCTTCTTGCATAGTCACAAAAGCCTTGTGAGGTGGGCATTACTTCTCTTATTTTATACTTAAGGAGAGCTAAAGCTAAGAGAAGGTGAAATACTCACATAAGAAAGTCAAATGGCTATTTATTTATTTATTTTTGAGATGGAGTCCCACTCTGTCACCCAGGTTGGAGTGCAGTGGCATGATCTTGGCTCACTGCAACCTCTGCTTCCTAAGTTCAAGCGATTCTCCTGCCTCAGCTTCCTGAGTAGCTGGGATTACAGGCATGTACCACCACCTGTGGCTAATTTTTGTATTTTTAGTAGAGACGGGGTTTTGCCATGTTGGCCAGGCTGGTCTCGAACTCCTGACCTCAGGTGATCCATCCGCCTCAGCTGCACCTGGCCCAAATTTCTATTTAGAAGCAGAGGTATTTTACAATCCCCAAGCCGATGGATTTTGCTTTTAGAATCTCTTCTTTATTCCACATTACCTTTCTGTTAGGGAGAGCTGAGATTACAGCAAATATGTATGAATATGTAAAATGTGAGCATTTTATTTCAACCTGTAAGCATTCCAAATGCAACCGTGCTTTCTTTTTTCTTACTTTTTTTTTTCCAGACAGAAAAGGGGAGTGCACTTCATGAAGCAGCTTTGTTTGGAAAGGTGGATGTTGTACGAGTTCTGTTAGAAACAGGTAACTATTGTGATTCTGCATGGAGCTTATCCTGACAGATAACATTTCTATTTTGGGAATAGACAAAGGAAAATGACACAGTTTTCTTCACAAATCACTCTCTTGCCTTTACTCTAAAATGCAGATATGTATTCATATTATGTAGAACTGAGTTTCAGTATTTAGATAACATTGATATCAATGTGCAACTTCTTTTATGCAATAGATGTTTTAAGTACAAACCTCTTTGTTATTACAATTTTATGCACTTAAGTACTTTAGAGATGAACTACCAAAAGAAAAAGGAAATTTCTGCCTTCTGTAAGAGAGAGGAATTGATCCTTGAGAAATTGTCACAATTGCTTGATTTATTGAAGAACATAATAGTTTTTCTGTGTTTTATATTGTGAACTACGGTAAACAGAGATTTGAGTTCCCTCTCTTTAAGGTAAATTGTCCTTCTAGTTAGTTCATTAACTGAGTAGCTATTGTTAGTAGGCTACAGAAACTTATTTTAAAGGGAACCTTTTAAAGGGAGTGCTTTGAAGGAACAATAAAGTTGGCTTATTTATTTTCATACGTACATTCTGATTGAGATGAAATAGAGCTAGAATTAAGGTCAGATTTGTTTTAAAGATCAAAAGGCATGGGTACAAATTCATGCTTGTAAACAACTGATGGAAATTTTTCATGTTATGGACTATAGTGTGTTTATTTTCCTCTGTAAAAAAAAAAATGAAAAACATTGGCAGACTATTGTATTGTGATTGTATTTGTACACAATTTAACAAAGTTAAAATTTCATTTATATTTAACTTTGTCATGCAGTGTGGTGATATAACAAATGATTTGAGGAAACCACCTAAATATTAATATGTGCTGGTTACACATTCCTATGCAAATTTAAACATGTATTTAATAATCTTACAATGAACTAACATTTGGGACCAGATCCTGTAAACTGGCTTTTTTTTTTTTTTTTGCAATTATGTGTTTGGAAAATTCATAATATTTTTAGGGCAGTGAAAGCTATTTGCTGTGTTAAAATAAGTTCTTTCTTACAATATATATTTCCACAACTAAAATAATAACAGGTGTTTTAGTTACACACTTCAGTAAGTTTGCTCGTCAGGTGGATGATTAGTGTGACTGACAAATACAATCTTGCATAAATAAATATCATAGAGTATTTGACCTTGTATTTGGATAAATTCTTTGTGGACAACAGTTCAAAATAATCATGCTTTTTCAACTTTGTGAATATTCAAGTGTTCTAAGACTGTTCTTATGTTACTTACATGGTACATGATTATAATTTACTAAATATTTTTACCATATTATACAGAGAATATAAATCACATGACCATTATACTTTAGGAATTCACATTCTAAATCAATAATATTTTTCAGTGTGATAGTGTGCTGTTGAGTTAAATAGTTATAACCCAAAGATATCATAGGGTCAGCCGGGCGTGGTGGCTCAAGCCTGTAATCCCAGCACTTTGGGAGGCCAAGGTGGGCAGATCATGAGGTCAGGATATCGAGACCATCCTTGCTAACACAGTGAAACCCCGTCTCTACTAAAAATACAAAAAAAAAAAAAATTAGTTGGGCATGGTGGTGGGCACCTGTAGTCCCAGCTACTCAGGAGGCTGAGGCAGGAGAATGGCGTGAACCTGGGAAGCGGAGCTTGCAGTGAGCCGAGATCACGCCACTGCACTCCAGCCTGGGCAACAGAGTGAGACTCCGTCTCAAAAAAAAAAAGATATCATAGGGTCCTGAAAAACAATCTTAAACATTGGGTCAGTGCCCTTTAAGAGCTAATTGATGATCAAGAATGTTCCTAATCTTTGGTAGCAACAGGCCCCTGCCTTCTTTCTTGCTAAAATCTTGTGTGAGTGTGTGTGTGTGTGTGCGTGTGTGTGTGTATGTGTGTGTGTAGAACTTAATTTTTTAAAAATCACTTTCAATGCTTGGTCTGTATATGTTTGAAATTACAGCAGTTAGATACTGATAGTATCTTTTGAGGACACTTCAGTGGTGTATATCTAGTGAGTTTTTCTTTTTCTTTCAGGAATTGATGCCAACATAAAGGATAGCTTAGGTAGAACTGTCTTGGACATTCTGAAAGAACATCCATCTCAGAAATCTCTCCAGATTGCAACACTCTTACAAGGTAAACAGTATTGAATGATGGATGAGTTTGCCTTAAAGTTAAGATGAGATTAAAACTGTTACAGTTTTCTTTTGGATTTTGAGTTAGTGTTTGCTTTTGAACAAACTTACTAGTTTTATTTTTTTCTGGTAGACTTTTAAACTAAATAATAATACCTTTTAATGTTTTATTTTTGTTTTTCAACTACTCAGTAAGTATTTTAAAGAAGTTAAGGTATTTATTTACTCATTTGATAATAGAAATATTTTTAAAATTCATATTTATGTAGTAAATATGTAGTTATGAGCTGGAAGTTAATAAGGCTATAAAGTAGTGATGATTAAGTGTTATCTCACATTTGAATAATACTTTCAGCATTTTCAGGGATTTGCTACTACTTTGGTTTCTATGACCCTATGAAGTAACATAAGTCAGATATTATTTTACTTTTGCACATAAGGGAAACTGAGGCTCTGAGAGATTTGATTTGTTCAAATTCATGTATCTTAAGTGGCAGAGCTTGTATCTAAATGCTAGATTATCAATAATAACAAAAATTGTATTTAGCCAAAAGAATACAGATTATTTCCTTCCTAATCCAATGGTATAAAATAACTCAGTCTTACCAGCCTTAGTTTTTGGTAAAAGTCATTTAAGTGCATTTGTTGTTAGTGGCAGTCATTAGCTCTATTGAAAGTTTGACAACTGTCTAGGTACGACTTTTGTTATTTGCAGCTTGCATACTTCTCCACTTGAACTAAAACTTTTATAACAAAATTAGACTTAAATGCTTTCTCTTCCTGTTTGGTGATTAGGCCTGACATGTAGCATGTTACTTAAAAACCCCAGATGTTTTTCTCTCCTTTAGCTCCTACCCTGTTCAGCAGTGATTATCTCCTACACTTGTTATGGATTGGCTGCAAGTATGATAGAGGAGGGTGGTGAGATAGGTTTTATTAGGTGTCAGTTGGGAAGCTGAAGAACAGCATTGTTTTGCAGGGAGATAAATGAATTAAAACCAAGTCAGGCAGGGAACATGTAGATACAATAGTCAACAAAGGCCAAGGAGGAGTAAAAGGAATAGATGCACTATATGTGGCCATTATGCTGTCTTCTCTATTTCCAAAATATTTCAGGGAAGTTCATGCCCCTACAATTTTCTTATCAATAAAGAAGTTAATTACAAGTCAAATGCATGCAGAGATGAATCAGAGAAAAATCCCGTCATAGCCTTTTATATACATTAAAATTAAAATTAAATTGAATAAAAGCTAAAAAATAAGAGTGGCACATACTATTTTTTATTAGTCTTCTCCCTCCATGCACTTTGTATTTCATGTTGGACTTTTGACTCTCACTGAATTTTTTTTTTTTTTTTTTTTGAGAAAGAGTTTTGCTCTTATTGCCTAGGCTGGAGTGCAGTGGTGCAATCTTGGCTCACTGCAGCCTCCGCCTCCCGGGTTCAAGTGATTCTCCTGCCTCAGTCTCCCAAGTAGCTGGGATTATAGGCACTTGCCGCCATGTCTGGCTACTTTTTGTATTTTTAGTAGAGAGGGGGTTTTACCATGTTGGCCAGTCTGGTCTCCAACTCCTGAACGCAGGTGATCCAGCCACCTTGGCCTCTTAAAGTGCTGGGATTACAGGCATGAGCCACAGCGCCCAGCCTCTCACTGAACTTTTTTTTTCTTTTTGAGAGGGAGTCTCACTCTGTCACCCAGGCTGGAGTGCAGTGGCGCCCTCTGGGCTCACTGCAAGCTCCGCCTCCCAGGTTCACGTCATTCTCCTGCCTCAGCCTCCCGAGTAGCTGGGACTACAGGCACCCGCCACCATGCCCAACTAATTTTTTTGGTATTTTTAGTAGAGACGGGGTTTCACTATGTTAGCCAGCATGGTCTTGATCTCCTGACTTTGTGGGCCACCCGCCTTGGCCTCCCAAAATGCTGGGATTACAGGCGTGAGCTACCGTGCCCGGCTGCCTCTCGCTGAACTTTTAAAAACTGAAGCATGGGCCGGGCACGGTGGCTCATGCCTGTAATCCCAGCACTTTGGGAGGCCGAGGTGGGCGGATCACGAGGTCAGGAGATCTAGACCATCCTGGCTAACACGGTGAAACCCCGTCTCTACTAAAAATACAAAAACTTAGCCGGGCGCGGTGGTGGGCGCCTGTAGTCCCAGCTACTTGGGAGGCTGAGGCACGAGAATGGCATGAACCCAGAAGGCGGAGGTTGCAGTGAGCCGAGATCGCGCCACTGCACTCCAGCCTGAGCAACAGAGCGAGACTCCGTCTCAAACAAACCAAACCAAACAAACAAACAAACAAAACTGAAGCATGTGTGTAATATGTCTTTTGGGAAAAGCAAAATAAATGTCACCCACTAGAAAATGGGGTGTGACATAATCATGGACTTTTTAAAAACATACTGCATTGGTTTATCTAAGATGAAATGTTGTTACATGGGAGTAACTATCTTTGCTCTCCTAAATGGTCAAGATTAATTAGGTATGTTAATTTGTGATAGGACATACAGTACATCTTTGAAGTTCTCTAATTACTGGCAAATTTCAGAATGTGAACACGTCATCTCTGTTCTTTGCATTCCTGGATTTCCCTGGTAGAAATTATTTGAATGGTATGAGGACATACTTGTTTGGCATGAGAATACAAATTTTCTTTATTAGATTTTAAGAAAAAGGTTCTTGAATAAAGAAGTATAAGCAAATGATCTGTATGAAAAGGGATCTGTTCATTTAATCTTTATACAGAGGCTACAAACTAGCCACTTGTGGGCTGAACGCTTTGGCAGATAGCACACATGCTTTGTTTATATCACATATTTTGAGCCCACATTGTGTTTCCATAAAAATTGAATTAGCTGTTAACATTTAAAAATCTAGAATTTGGCAGGGTGCGGTGGCTCACGCTTGTAATCCCAGCACTTTGGGAGGCTGAGGTGGGCGGATTACAAGGTCAGGAGTTCCAGACCAGCCTGGCGAACATGGTGAAACCCTGTCTCTACTAAAAATACAAAAAAAAAATGAGCCGGGTGTGGTGGCACATATCTGTAGTCTCAGCTAGTTTGGGGGGCTGAGGCAGGAGAATTATTTGAACCTGGAAGGCGGAGGTTGCAGTGAGTCAAGATTGCACCACTGCACTCCAGCCTGGGCGACAGAGCGAGAATCTATCTCAAACAAACAAACAAACAACCAAAAAGAAACAAAAAAAACCCCTAGAATTTTAGCTCAAACTCTGGAGTTTTGGTTTCTCTAAAAGAAGTTTTATTTCAGGGATGAACTTTAGATTGGTCATTTGTTCTCTGGTTAAACATGGTCTGTGAGGCTGAATATTGGTTAACATTTATTTCTACATTCAGATGCTGTTTTCTTTATGGTTAAGAGAAAAGTGAGATGTTTTCTTGTCTTATATTTATCTGGCTTTGCCACCTATTAGCTGAATGAACATGGACAAGTTAATAATACTCCTCCTTTACTTGTAATCTTTAAAATTTAGTGCATGTGTCATAGTTTTGTAAGGATTACATGAGTTAATTTATACAAAACACTTAGAACAATGCTGGGTCCATAGTAAGCAATATTTAAGTTTAAGCTGCTATTCCTAATATTATATCTGTATCAAAACTAGAAAAATGAAAAATAGGCTGAGTATAGGACATTACTTCAAGAATAATGGTAATGAACATTATTTCTTTGTGGAAATAAAGTTAATATGCAAATTATGCTTATGTTACAAGATTACAGCACCATTTTGAAATGAACTTATTCCATTTCATTCGTCTATGTTACCTGGCTGGTTGTGGTATCCATCTGAATTTGACATTCCTGTTTTGGGGATTAAATCTATTCAAAGCATCTTTCAGACAGTTTAAAATCTTCAGATGGAAAATAAGGAGACCAAGGAGTTTATTGTATCTTCAATAGGTGAATTTATTTTTAAGGAAAGAATGTTTTAAGTTTAGGTTTTAGAAGAAAGGGGTTCAAGAGTTTCTCCCAAATAATCCAGTGTCTTTTTTTAATTACAACTTTAAGTAAATAGCTCATCATGGCGTTCTTTTGATATGTTTGGTTTTTTGAAGTTCTTTTGAAAACTTAGGATATATTTAGGATTTGAAAAAATAAATGAAAAACTGATCACCAGAAGTAAAACTTAAAATTTATTGATTTTAAAATAAACGAATTCAAATATGTAATCTCAAAAATGTATACACACAGAGTATTTAGAAGGCGTGGGAAGATCTACAGTCCTCGAAGAGCCTGTACAGGAAGATGCAACACAAGAAACACACATTTCATCTCCTGTTGAGTCTCCTTCCCAAAAGACCAAAAGTGAGTACCTAATTATAAAGCCCTGGAATCTATACTAGACTTGTATGTACAGTTGTGAAAATTTCAAGTCTAATAGGTTATATCCTATACTCTATATTTCATCCATTTATAAGAGCTCCTGTTACTGATTAGGGCTTCTCAGCCCTGAGATACAGTAGTGAGCAAAGCAGAAAACTATCCCTGCTGTAATGAAGTTTATCTGGAGTATATATTTCTTAAATGTGTTTTTTTCTTAAATGTGTTTTTCCCCAGCTTTATTGAGATATACTTGGCAAATAAAAATTGTATATATTTACAGTGTGCAACTTGATATATACTTTGTGGAATAATTGCCAAAATCAAGCTAATTAACATAGCCATCATCTCACATAGTATTTTTTATTTTTTATTTTGGAGAGAACACTTAAGATCAACTCTCTTAGCAAGTTTCAGGTATACAATAGAATATTATTAACTATAGTCACCATGCTGTATTTTAAATCTCCAGAATTTATTAATCCCCCATAACTGAACCTTTGTACCCTTTGATCAACACTTTCCCATCTCCTCCACTCCCCAGCCCCTGGCATTCACCATTCTACTCTCTGTTTTATGACTTTGACTTTTTTAGATTCCACATGTGAGATCATGCAGTATTTGTCTTTCTGTACCTGGTTCATCTCACTTAGCATAATATCCTCTAGGTTCATCCATGTTGTTACAAATGGCAGGATCTCCTTTTTTAAGGCTGAATAATAGTCCATTGTTTGTGTAGTGTGTATATAAATGTATACACACATTGCATTTTATTTATCCATCCATCTGACAGTGTATACTTCAGTTGTTTTCATGTCTTGGCTGTTCTGAAGAATGTTGCAATGAACAGAAGGGTGCAGATATCTCTCCAAGATACTGGTTTCATTTCCTTTGAATAAGCACCCCAAGGTGGGATTACTGAGTCATATGGTAATTCTATTTTTAATTTTTTGAGGAATCTCCATACTGTTTTCCATAGAGCCTTTAACATTTTACATTCCCATGGACAGCATACAGGGTTCCCTTTCTCCATATCCTCAGAAACACCTCCTATCTTTTGTCTTTTTGAGAATAGCCATTCTAATAGATGGGAGATGATACCCCATTGTGGCTTTCATTTACATTTGCCTGATTATTAGTGATATTGAGCACCTTTTCATATACCTTGGGTCATTTATGTGCCTTTTTTGAAGAAATGTCTATTCGAGTCCTTAGCCCATTTTAAAATTAGGTTATTTGTGTTTTTGCTATTGAGTTATGTGAATTCCTTATGTATTTTGCACATTAACCCCTTACCAGATCTATGGTTTGCAAATATTTTCTCCCATTCCTTAAGTTATCTTTTTAGTGTGTTGATTGTTTTATTTGCAGTGCAGAAGCTTCTTAGTTTGATCCAATCCTGCGTGTTCATTTTTGCTTTTGTTCATATCCAAGAAATCATTGTCCAAACAAATATCAAGTTTTTTCCCTATGTTTTCTTTTAGGAGTTTCATATTTTCAGGTCTTAATGTTCCAGTCTTTATACTGTTTGCGTTGATTTTTACATAGGGAATGAGATAAGGGTCATATTTCATGCTTTTGCATGTGGCTATCCACTTTCCCAACACTATTTATTGAAGAGACTATCTTTTCCACATTTTGTGTTCTTGGAAACCTTGTGAAGAGCTACAGTAATCAAAACAGTATGGTACAGGCATGAAAACAGACATATATACCAATAAAACAGAATAAAGTCCAGAAATAAATCCATGCATCTATAGTCAGCTGATGTTAAATATGTTTTTATGTCAGAATAAAAATATTAAAATCTGGATTGTAACTGCTGGGCATTTTTTTCAGAATAAATTACAGGTATAAGGTATCTTTCTGAGACTGTTTAGAAATGTGCATATTTTCATGTAATCTACAAAATCTTCATGTTTGACAGATGATGCATATTATTTGTTTCTTTTGTGTTTTTACTTTATATCATATACCATAATTCTTAAGGTACTGATTACCTATGTTATTATTTGTTTAAATAACTTGTACTATTTCTGTTTATTGAACCTAGGAAGAAGTTTCTCAGCACCGTTTCAAATTTGCTAATGAATTCTGTCAGTGAAGTAAAATACCAATGAAATATTATGGAAATTAAATCCTATAATAAGTGAAGCTTTGGGAATTGTAATTCCAGATGCTTTTATGTACTATGTATACATAACCTTACAATAATTATTTCTATTTTGAAAAAGAATAAAAATAGGCAAAATTATAATCTCTTTTGCTCATTAATAATGTTGTACTAATTATGGTTGAGTACCTTGTTTTCAGCAGAATAGTGTCTGACTGCTTAATCTTGTTATATTTTGAGTTCTATCACCATAGCAGTCATATTTTTATTGCTTAACATTAAGTTTTAACAATAGCCTTTCTTGAAACTTCTGAAAAAATTATTCTCATAGGTGAAACCGTCACTGGAGAATTATCAAAACTCTTGGATGAAATAAAACTCTGTCAAGAAAAGGATTATTCGTTTGAAGACTTGTGCCACACAATATCAGACCACTACTTAGATAATTTGAGCAAGATTTCAGAGGAAGAACTTGGGAAAAATGGAAGCCAGAGTGTAGTAAGTAAGGCGGGGGGGAATGAAGATAATGTGTCTGTCTTTGCCAGTTCAGTGTGTACACTTAAGAGGTATGGGATGTGGTGCATTATCAGATTCCGCCACTCTAAGATGTCAGTTTCCTTATTGCTCTTTTCCTGACGTTCTTTGGGGTTTTACTCGCAGTGCATGTGTAGGGGAAGGAGTGCTTTGACAGATCACTTCATGGTCTCTCTACTTTTAGACTCTTTCTTAAAAACATGGATTTTTGGTATTTGTTGTTGTTGTTGTTGTTGTGTTCCTTTAGTTTTACTGGGCATAATGATGTTGGTTCCCAAAAAAAGACAAAAACCTTCCTTTCGACTGTCTTCCCCATTTTCTCTATGAACTCAGACTAACAGAGCAGAGCCACACGTATAGTTTCCTCACTTCCTCCTGAAGTCATAGTAGGAAAGAAATGTGGAAAGTTCAGTCTGCATATTTTTATAATATTATGCAAATCCCAAGAGGTTTCTCTTTGATAAGCTCAGAATCTTAAGCATGAGTTAGTTCCTGTGACAACGCCTTTATGATAGTGTTCTTTGAAAATATTGCCATATAAAATATTAAAGGTTATGTGAGGCAGAAAAGCAGATGATGTAGTTGAGTAAGAGCAAGTATTTCTATTTATTAGGAATGAGAGTTTACAAAGAAGAAAGAGGGGAGATAAGATTAGAAGGATAGATCGAGGTCAGGCCATGGGTGATTCTCACTCATTTGGATTTTTATATGAACACAAAAGCAAGAAAAACTATAGAGAATAAATCAGTTTAATATTAAGATCTTTAAACCTACTTTTTGTCCTGTAGAGGAAGGACTTATAGTATGTACTGGTATTAAAGGAAATACATTATTCTGATAAGAAATCTTTAGTCACTTTTAGAACTTAATTTGTTACAGATATATCATACTTTATTCAAAAGCCAGTAATAGAGTGAACTGTGTTAAGTATGTCATATTATTTGTGAAAACTAAAAAAAAACTTGCTAAGTATAGTGACTGTCCATTATGAGAACACTTACTTAATTTAGTTACTTAAAGTAAGCTGTGACACTGTTTCCTGGGATAGCACTTGCTAATCTAGTTCCATGGCTAGTCCTACGTCCTTGGCCTGCTTTTTTTGTTTCATTTTGTTTTCGTGCTTCACTCCTTTTGTAAAAACATCCTATTATTGGCCCCAATAAAAATTCTTTATGAATAACTATGAACAGTTGTATATGTACTGAAGTAAATACCTGTAAGTTTTACCAAATGAAATTTTTATATTAATGAAATAATTTATAATAGTAACTTTAAATTTGGGACAAAATCCTCTGTTAAAAAATCTGAAATAGGTGTATGCTGTCTCCAGGTTACCAATCAGTTACATTTTAATATTTCCTTGAAAGTTAGTTAGAACTTAAAACATATTTGTTCTATATAAACAACACATAGTGTTTATATTTTTAGATCCATCCTCAAAGATTTATGTAAACTGGCAGCTTCTGGCCTTCTACTTGTAAAACCACAGATATTCTGAAAGCCCTAATTTTTTAGACCAGGGTTTCCAAACTTTTTTGTTGTATGTACCATTAGTAAACAAATTTTGAGCAAATATCCCTGATTATTTGTAAATTATATATATATATAGACTACATTTCTAGTAATATTTGATGTAAATTATGAGACATACACAACAAAAGAAATTCAAATTGAGGAAGGTAGAGAATAAGTGTAAAACAGAAGCTCTAATTATTTTTCGTTTACCCAATGAATATCTTGTATGCCCTGGGGTCTGTATGTGCTGCTTGGAGACCATGATTCAAGCTTCTATCTTTCAGGAAGTTACGGCAAAGGCTTTTGACTTTGAGAGAGTGACAATAGTTTGGGGAAAAGATGTTCAATTTTTTTTGTAAGCCAAAGACTGTATTGTGATAGTGGCAAGAAAGAAATTAATGCTCATAAATTGAGCGTTAAGATTTTGAAATCTGAGCTCATGCTTTTCTAACACCACTCTTCGTTCCTGTGACAAACCTTTACAATAGTGTTCTTTGAAAATATTTCCCTATAAAATATTAAAGATTATGTGGAGGGAGAAAAGCAGATGGTATATATGAGTAAGAGCAAATAATTCTGTTTATTTGGAAGAATAGAGTTTACAAAGGGGAAAGATGAGAGATTAGAAGTCTAGTTTGAGGTCAGGTCATGGATAATTATGAATGTCAGGCTAAGAATTTTGGTTTTTTTTTTTAAGAAATGAGAAAAATCTAAAGGATTTTGGGCAGATAAAAGACATCATTGGAACTGACCTTTCAGAAGATGAATCTGATAGAAACCTGTTAGCGAATGTTTAAAAAGTAATCAAATTACTTTGGCCCTTTTCTGTAGCCTGTTTTATTTGAATTCATTCCATGTTTTGTTGAATATTTGTTTCTATTCATCAAAAAAGCTTTTTTCCAGAATATTGCTTCAATTATACTCTTACATGTTGCAAAAAGTTTAGTCAAGTACAGGTCACCTAATATAGGTCACCTAATACAGATGGTTCTTACCATGTTTTGAGTTGTGGGATTTATAATAGATATGGTTCTTGATTTCAAGTGATTCAAAACACCTATCCTAAGGAGACTTCAGTCACAGTGTGTAGACTATAACTGAAGACTAACATATAAAACACTGAATAAATAAGAACTGACACTCAGTTTTTGCTATTTGCTACTCTAATGCTTTACGTGATTTAAGTCGCTTATTAAGTAATCCTAACAATATGGATTTAGAAAATGACTTAGTTGACAAGTGGCAGAGTGAGGATTCAAACTCTGAGCCAGTGTTTTTAATTCTCAGCCACATTTCTCATAGTATGCTACCTTATGGCCAAAGGAATTTTTAAAAGGGAGAGACCAGTGAATATTTACAGATACTCATTGAAGTCTTTGTGGAGGTAGGGAGAGACTAAGCTGTGTCCTGGTGAAAGGGGAGCTGTGCTTTTCACTTTTGTTGGGACAAATGATTGAGAAAGGATTCCAGCCTGAAGAAACAGTAAGTGCAAAAGCACAGAGATGAGAATTAGTGCATAATTTGAGAATGATTTATGATGAGAGTTTGTTTTGGAAAGTAGTAGGAAATAAAGTTGGGTAAGTAATGATAATACCTCAATTTATGGAACACTTTACTTGTATTAACTGATTTAATCCTCACAATAACCCTTTGAAAAGGATAGTATTATTTCTCCATACAGGGAGCTTTTATGACTTTCCCAGTTTCATGCGGTAATTACAGAGCCAAGAACACAGACATTCTGGAGCTGGAGTCATAACCCCTTGCCACTCAACACTATTGTCAGAGAACAAAGGCAGCTAAGTAGATTGGGAGGCTAGCCAGAAGTTTAAAATTGATCCTGAGAATAAATTCTTGTGTAGGAGAGTTCTCCTGAAAGTGACATTTTTGGAAAATAAAAGTGGTAGTTGTATGTTGCTTGATCTGGGGAGAGGCTCAAACAATGGTTCTCAGCCATAGTTGTATATTAGATTTACCTAGAGAGGCTCTAAGAAATAAATACTGATGCCCTCAGATACCAGTCCAGACCAACTAAATCAAAATAATTTTGGGTAGCTCTGAGCATTGCTCTTGGAAAAGCTTCTCAGGTCTAACATCCGTACTACTGGTCTAGGGAGCCAAAAATCAGCCAAGATCTTACTGAGGTAATTCAGGTCTGAGATGATTAGTCAGAACTGAGGTCTTGAAAACACCACAAAACTAGAATTTTTTGAGATGGAACAAATCTCGTAGATCTTAATGTCCAGCCTACTTCTGCAATTCCCCAGTGTAAGAGCTTCTAAAAGTCTCTTGAATTAGGGATTATCTATGCTATAACAAATTAGCGTAGATTGGGTGGCTTGGAAAAAAAAAAAAAAGCATTTATTTCTCACAGTTCTGGAGTCCGAGAAGCCCAAGATGAAGGTACCCAGCAGAGCTGGTAGCTGGTGAAGGCCTGCTTCCTGGTTTGCAGAGGGCTGTCTTCTGGTTGTATCTTCATGTGGCAAAGAACAGAGGGGAAAAAAGCAGGTTCTCCTGATGTGTGGTTTTTTTGTTTTGTTTTCTGAGACGGAGTCGTGCTCTGTCGCCAGGCTGGAGTGCAGTGGTACAATCTCGGCTCACTGCAACCTCCGCCTCCTGGGTTCAAGCGATTCCCCTGCCTCAGCCTCCTGAGTAGCTGGGACGACAGGCACGTGCCACCACACCTGGCTAATTTTTTGTATTTTAGTAGACACGGGGTTTCACCATGTTGGCCAGGATGGTCTCGATCTCCCGACCTTGTGATCTGCCTGCCTCGGCTTCCCAAAGTGCTGGGATTACAGGTGTGAGCCACTGCGCCCAGCCCTCCCGATGTTTTCTTATATGAACACTAGCACATCATAAGGGGCTATCATCTGATGACCTCCCAACACCCCCTCCCTAATACCATCACATTGGGGTTTAGGATTTCAACATATAAACTTGGCGGGGACACCGACATGAGGTTCATAGCAAGGAGGCTTTCAGTTTATCATCAAGGAAAATCCAAACTGCAGTCAAACCACAGTCCTCAATTATAACATTTCTATGTTATATTGGACTATTAAATGTGGAAAACATTTCTATATGTCTGTTATTTATATTACTGGTTAAATGATGAGCATTTGGGTTCAGTTAAAATTTAATTTCATAGGATATGAAACATCCAACTTGCTGATTGTGATATGACAAGTAATTCCAAAAGTTATTTTGGAGAAATAAAAATGTAAGGAAATATGTTTTGTAGCATCCATATTTTTAATTAATGTATTTTACATATTAATGATGTGGCTTGAGTTTTGGAAGTATTTTACCTATATTCTTAGTTCAGTTTAGCTTTTGTTGTCTCTTTTCTTCCAATAGAGGGCACTCTGATTCAGTAATTTCAAATACAAAACCAGCCATCTTATGTAAGAACTTTTATTTTTGAATCGGAGATTTTTGTTTCTATTAAAATATTAGCTATAATATGGTAGTTTGAACACTTTTACTAATATAAGTTAAAAATTAAATTCTTATTATGATTGAATGTATTCAATTGGAGGTTTTGCATGTAATATAAAGGCTAGCTCCAGTTAAAATTGCATTTTGTCTTGCATACATTTTAATTCAAAAGTCAGTCTGTTTTATATACTCTTATAATATGCATCTGAAACCATTTTCTAAGTTGAATTAAGACATTATATAATCTAGAATGTAAATTTTGAAGAAATATAAATATCCTAACATTCTTTACCAACTCATGAAATTTAGGTTTTCAAAAGAATGTGAAATCATCTGAAAAAATTTTCTATTCTCTTTATGTTTTCCCAAGCCTTATATTCATGTTTTTTCCTCCATGTGTATAAACAATCTATACAATTCTTAAATGTGAACACAGCATGCCATAGAGAAATTTGATGATAAAGATCATTAGAGCAGATTTCAGAATCCAGGTACCAGGAAAAGTTTTTTTGTTTTTTTTTAAAACATTTGTAATAGAACATTACCTCATCAGCGTATGTCTTTAAGAAGTAAATAAGAAGCTTAAGGGATGAAACGTGTTATGTATTTTTTTCTGTTGACGCAAGCAGCATCTAAAGCTTTTGGTTTGAAAGGGGTTGCATTGGCAGGTTTTGTGCAATTTTGTTCAGCCACTATGCCTCTTTTCTGTTATTTTACTTTCTTTTCCAATGCAAAATATTTAATTACATGTCAGCCTTCTGAAGTGTGAGGTATTTTATTTTAGTATTTTAAGATTTCAAGATTTACCTTGAAGGATTTTCAGCTTTTTTTTATGCCAAGCTATTCTTGAGAATACTCTCTGGGAGTGAGGTCCCTACTTTTGGAAAATATGCTTAATTTAGTTCTAAAATTCATCAAGTTTTAAAGATCAGTAGAGTCAGATTAGATTGCCTAAAAACCAAACGGTGTTTCTGAAACAAAGTTTACCTTCAAACACATTCTAACCCAATTTCTAGAGCTTATTATCAGGAATGCATCAATTTCAGAATTTGGAGAGAGCTTCGTGGCTATCTTACCCAATTTCCATCAGATTTAGAGAATCTTGGGAGGCAAATTTTTTGAAATGTAAATAGAGGCTTATTATAGGAACATAACTGATTCTTTAGCGTGTATAATTTTTTATAGTGGTGCTAAATCTTAAGCAGTGGTATACAATGTTCAAAAGAACATTCTAACCTGAACAATTTATGTCTTATGTAGTTGAACAGACCTTTTGGATGTGGTGACTCAAGGTGATTCAACTAAGGTTTGAAATCTCCTAACAGGTTTTGCAAGAATTGGGGAATGTAGAACTAGGATCATGTTGACCTGCATTTATATATTGAAAACAATACCATTAACCACACGTATGTACTGTAGGTACATTAATGGAAAAATCCAGAATCAGAAGGGTAAGATTTTCGTTCCTACCCTCATCTCAGGAAGAACTTTTTGTAACCTTAGGGAATCTAGGAAGTCCTTGAGAAAATGGCTAGTAGAATAAGAGTCATTTTTCTGAACTTCTAGCACACTTGCTTTTTACCATTCTTGATACATCTCTTTCTGCCTTGCCTTGTAGGTGTATATGTTTTGCATTACTTCTTATATACCCCTTTGACAGTAGGTTCATTATTAGATTGATCTCTGTAGTCACATCCTGCCTCACACGGTGCCTTGAATGTAGTGGTCTCTCAGTGAAAGTTCATTGACTGAATAAATGCATAAAAAGGCAAAGACTGCATATAAAAGTGTATATGTTCTTGCAAATGAACCATTATCATTGCAAAATGCATTTAATTATTTGGAGATGAATTACAGAGACCAAAGTGGAGGTTTTTCCCAGCAATCATGATGGGAATCTCAACCGTCTTTCTTAGGGAGATAACTTAGTCTAGCAGTTAAGAGCATGAGATTGTGAGTCCTACAGATTTGGTTGTACAACTCTGTTCTGCAATTTACTAGCAGGGTGACCTTTGGAAGTTGCTTGATATTTCCAAGCCTTAGTTTCTGCATCGGTTAAAAAAATTTTACTCTGGCTTTCTGTCAGCCATAGAAAAGAGCTATTTTGTTCTCTTTTATGTTGCTGAAGAGATCTTGATTTTTATGTTTCACAGACTTTGTCCAATTTTGTCCAGACGTTCTAAATAGTCACAAAATGTCAATGTAGAGGGGATTTCTCTAGTGAAAGTGAAATATTTTGTTCTTGGATTGGTCTGAGTCAATATTTTACTTGGAAAAAGCCATATCTATTCTAATCAGCTTTGCAGAAGTTAGGGAGGAATAGCAAATATGACAAATAATTGAACTTATATGAAAAATTATCTCAATAGGCTGAAATCTTGGCTCAAGGTAAAAACACAGAATTCAGTGGGAGTTAGTATAAAATCTTATATTTAGATTCCTTAAAAATCAATGGTATAAATACAAGGTGGGGGAGATTTAATGTCAGCGAGTAGTTCACACAAAAGTTTTAGGGTATATAGATGACTACAACTGCTACGTGAACCAGCAGTGAGATGTAGCTACTAAAAAAATCAGTAAACAATGACCAAACTATAATATCTCAAAATAATTGTAACACTAGAAGCTAGCATTTATTAAGTACTAAATTTTCAGTACATGCTAGGCATTGTGTAAACATGTTAAAAATCATTATCTCCTTTATTCCTGACAACAATCCCATGAGGTAGGTTTTATTATCCTCAACGTGGGAATCAGGAGTAAAGTCAGTTGCCCAAAAGGTAAATCTTGGATCTGAATGTAGGTCCAATGTCTTACAAGTAGATAATTCTGTCTTTCATTACTGTCTTCCAGATTGACCTCTCAACTTTTCATCATTCCTGCCAGTTTGTGGGTTCAGACCATCATTTCCCCTCACCTGAGTTATTTTAAGAGCCTCCTACCCTGTCCACCCACTTCTAGTCTCTCCTCTTCATCTGCTCGTATTTATTCTGAGCAATGCTGCCAAGTCAGTATGCCATAAGTGCCATTCTGGTCATGTCATTTTCCTACTCAAAACTAGCCCTGGTCCTCACTGCAAATGTTAAATAGAAACGTTTAACTCAGGCATTCAAGACCCTTCATTTCTAGCTTCATCATATTTTTCCAGCTTTATCTGCTAGTAATGTCTTAGATAAATATATTTTAGTAAAATGGATTATTCTTGGCCAGGCACGGTGGTGCATGCCTGTAATCCCAGCACTTTGGGAGGCTGAGACTGGAGGATCACCTGAGGTCGAGAGTTAGAGACCAGCCTGGCCAACATGGTGAAACTCCATCTTTACTAAAAATACAAAAACTAGCTGGGCCTGGTGGTGTGCACTTGTCATCCCAGCTACTCAGGAGGCTGAGGCAGGAGAATCACTTGAACCCGGGAGGTGGAGGTTGCAGTGAGCCAAGATAGCTCCACTGCACTCCAGTCTGGATGACAAGAGTGAAACTCTGTCTCTAAATAAATAAATAAAATGGATTACTCTCAAACACGTCTGTCTTTCTTATTGTCCACGTTCATGTTTTGTCTATATATATTATCCCTACCATCTCTACTTATTGAAAACCATTTTTGATCCTTCTATTTAGATCTAACTATTTGCATCATTATGCTGCTTTGTATTAATTATGCATGAATCATCTTTTTTGACTTTGCCTATAAGCTCCTTGAAGACAGGGAAAATATTAATCTGTGTGTGTGCATGTATTTGTCCTTAGCATAGTTCCTCACTCACATGCTTAGCAAACATTTATTGAATTGATAGAACAGATCATGGGCATAAAAACATCTGTTTGATAACCTGTATTTCAGTGTAGGCATATGAGAAAAATTCTAACATGGAATATTTATGATCTGAGAAGAACTTCCCCTGTTGGGTGATTTTTCAAATAATGAATACCTCGCCAGTTTCTTTGAGGATGAAATAAAATACCCCTGTAAACTATATTATTGACTTCACAATATATCGCTAGGATCTTAAGTCAAATTATATTTTTCTTAGGTAATAGTATATCACTCTCACTGATGACAAGGATATCCTGTATTACAAATACCATGTTTAATTCCTGATAACATATACGAAGGAAGTATATAGTATATGAATATAGGAAATATGTCTGATTACATTATTAATTTTTGAATTCCTAAATATTTATGTGATAAACATTTTTTAATTAATCCTTGTTATTCTTTCTGTATTATTGAGATGGGGCTATTTTGTTTTTTTTCTTCCAGCTTTTATTTTAGGTTCAGTGAGGTACATATGCAGGTTTGTTACATGGGTAAACTGTGTGTCACTGGGATTTGGTGTACAAATGATTTATTCTCCCAGGTAATGAGCATAGTACCCAATATGTAGCTTTTTGATCCTTACTCTCCTCCCATGCTACACCTGCAAGTAAGCTCCATTGTCTGTAGTTCCCCTCTTTGGGTCCATGTGTGTTTCCATGTGTATTCAGTGTTTAACTCACACTTACGAGTAAGAACATGTGGTATTTGATTATCTGTTCCTGTGTTAATTTGCTTAGGATAATGGCCTCCACCTGCATCCATGTTGCTGCAAAGGACACAGTTTTATTCTTTTTTATGGCTGCATAGTATCCCATGGTGTATATGTACCACGTTTTCTTTATCTAGTCCACTGTTGATGGATATCTAGATTGATTCCATGTCTTTGCTGTTGTGAAAAGTGCTGCAATGAGCATACACGTGGATGTGTCTTAATGGTAGAATGATTTGTGTTCCTGTGGTCATACACCCAGTAATGGGATTGCTGGGTCAAATGGTAGTTCTGTTTTAAGTTCATTGAGAAGTCTCCAAACTATTTCTATAGTAGCTGAATTAACTGACATTCCCACGAATAGTGTTTAAGTGATCCCTTTTCTACACAACCTCACCAACATCTGTTATTTTTTTTAACTTTTTAATAATAGTCATTGTGACAGGTGTGAGATTGCATTCAATGGTTTTGATTTGCACTTCTCTAATGATTAGTAATGTTGAGGATTTTTTTCACATACTTATTAACTGCATGTATATCTTCTTTTCATGTCCCTTACCCATTTTTTAATGGGGTTGTTTTTTGCTTGTTGATTTTTTTAAGTTCCTTATAGATTCTGGATATTAGACCTTTGTCAGATGCATGGATTGTGAATATTTTCTACCATTCTGTAAGTTGTCTGTTTACTGTGTTTATAGTTTCTTTTTCTGTGCAGAAGGTCTTAAGTCAATTTTTGTTTTTGTTGCAATTGCTCTTGAAGTCTTTATCATGAAATCTTTGCCCAGACCTATGTCCAGAATGGTGTTTTCTAGGTTTCATTCTAAGATTCTTAGAGTTTGAGGTCTTACATCTAAATCTTTAATCTATCTTTTCTTAATTGTTGTTTATGATGAAAGGTAAGGGTACAGTTTCATTCTGCATATGGCTAGCCAGGTATCCCAGCACTATTTATTGAATAGCTTGTCCTTTCCCCATTGTTTATTTTTGTGGAAGATTAGATGGTTGTAGTTGTGTGGCTTTATTTCTGAGTTCTCTATTCTGTTCCTTTGTTCTATGTGTCTGTTTTTGTACCAGTACCATGAAGTATTTGTTATTGTAGCTGTATAGTATAGTTGGAAGTTGGGAAATGTGATGCCTCTGGCTTCATTCTTTTAGGATTACTTTGGCTATTCGGGCTTGTTTTTGATTCCATGTGAATTTTAGAATAGTTTTTTTCTAATTGTGTGAAAAATGATGTTGGTACTTTAATAAGAATACATTCAATCTGTAGATTGCTTTGGGTAGTGTGGACATTTTATTGATATTGATTCTTCCAGCCCATGAACATGGCATGTTTTTCCATTTCTTTGTATCATCTCTGATTTCTTTGAACAGTGGGTTTTGTAGTTCTCATTGTAGAGATCTTTCACCTCCCTGGTTAGCTGTATTCCTTGGTATTTCGTTTTTTGTGTGTTTATTGTAAATGGGATTGCATTCTTACTGTGGTTCTCAGATTGAATGTTATTGATGTATAGAAATTATAATGATCTTCATATATAGATTTTATGTTCTGAAAATGTGCTGAAGTCATTTATAAGTTTCAACAGCTTTTTGTTGGAGTTTAGGGTTTTCTAGGCATAGAATCGTATCATTAGTGAAGACAGATAGTTTGAATTTTTGTTTTCCATTTGGATGCCTTTTATTTATTCCTCTTGCATGATGGCTCCAGCTAGGACTTTCAGTGCTATGTTATATATGAGTGGTGAGAGTAGCCATACTTGTCTTGTTCTAGTCCTTAAGGAAAATGCTTCTAGTTTTTGCCCATTTATTATAATGTTGGCTGTGAGTTTGTCATAGATGGCTTTTATTATTTTGAGTTGTGTTTCTTTGATGCCTAATTTGTTGAAGGTTTTTATCATGAAGGGATGTTGGATTTTATTGAAGGTGTCTTTATTGCATCTATTGAGATGATCATATTGATTTTGCTTTTAAATCTGCTTATGTGGTAAATCCCATTTATTGGTTTGTATATGTTTAATCAACCCTGTATCCCAGGGAGAAAGCCTCCTTCATCATGGTAAGTTTTTGATGCACTACTGCTTTTAGTTTGTTTGCTGAGGATATTTGCTTCTCTGTTCATCAGGTATATTGGCCTGTAGTTTTCTTTTGTGTGTGTGTGTGTGTGTCTTTGCCAGGTTTTGATATTAGGATGATGGCGGCTTCATGAGTTAGGGAGGACTTCATTCTCCTCAATTTTTTGGAATAGTTTCAGCAGAATTAATACCAGCTCTTCTTTGTATGTCTGGTAGAATTCAGCTGTAAATCCTTCTGGTCCAGGGGTTTTTTTTTTTTTTTTGGTTGTTAGGCTTTTTATTACTGATTCCATTTCGGAACTCATTATTGGTCTATTCAGGGTTTCAGTGTCTTCCTGATTTAACCCTGGGATATGGTGTATTTCCAGGAATTTATCTACTTCCTCTAGATTTTCTAGTTTGTATATATATGGTGTTCATCATAGTCTCTGAGGGTTTTTTTTTGTATTTCGGTGGGATTGGTTTTAATGTCACCTTTGCCATTTCTGATTGTGCTTATTTGGATATTGTCTCTTCTTTCTTTGTTAATGTAGCTGCCAGCCTATTGATCTTATTTATCCTTTCATGCCAACTTTTGGTTTTATAGATTTTTTTGTATGAATTTTTGGGTCTTAATTTCATTCACTTCTGCACTGATTTTATTTTATTTTATTTATTTCTTTTCTTCTGATTTGTTCTTGTTTTTCTAGTTCCTCTGGGTGTGATGTTAGATTATTAATTTGAGATCTTTAAAAATTTTTTGAGGTAGGCATTTAGCACTATAGACTTTCCTCTTAACATTGCTTCTGCTGCATCTCAGAGATTTTGGTATGTTACGTCTGTTTTAGTTTATTTCAAAGATTTTTTTGATATCTGCCTTAATTTCATTGCGTACCCAAAACTCATTCAGTAGCAAGTTGTTTAGTTTTCATGAAATTGAAAAGATTTGAGGGATGGTTTTGAGATATGTTCATGGCATTGATTTCTATTTTTATTCCACTGTGGTCCAAAAATATGGTTGGTATGGTTTTGATTTTTTTGAATTTATTGAGACTCGCTTTATGGCTGAGCATGTCATCAATCTTTGAGTATGTTCCCTGTGCAGGTGATAAGAATGTATATTTGGTGGTTGATGACATCCTGTTTTTTTCTAATTGTTAATGATTCTTGCACATTTTGATGGACTTCACTGATGCACAGTATTTCATTGTGCATGTTCTTAAAATGTGTTTGATGTTAAAATATGCATCTATATTATGAGCATTCTATTAAGGGCAGTAAACTTCCTTTCTAAAATGTTTTAATTTTTATGTTTTGAACTTTATGACATTTGTGAGGTTATCATTTTTATATACTCTTCAGATATATTATTGGCCAGTTTTTGTTTTGATACTTTTGTTCTTTCTAATCTCTTTATCATCTCTAACTTGAATTAAACTTTCTAGTAGAAGAACTCAGCTGTTAGAATTTTCCTGAGAATCTGTACTTTACACTTATGAGCTAATTGTAATGTTTTCCTGAAAATGTAGTAATAATTCACCTTTCTTTTAACCTCACATTCTGGATAATGATGAAGTTAACTTTTAGTCACTTTTCACATTTACCTTGTTCATTTGTCATAGTGTACCTAATTTGTAATTCTATTTCAAGGTTTACATTTGGGAGTTCTTGGCTCTCTTTTTGAGTGAAGACCTTGGACAGCTTGCCAGTATTTAAAAAAATCCATTTTGCTGCCTAATGCCAAAGGAAATCAGGCGAGAGCCTGAGCTTAAAGAGACATGTCAGTTGCAATAATCACTTAACTCTGTGTCCGAGGAAATGCTTTTCACCTTGAAGAGCAAATTAATTCTGATGGAATAGTAGACTAGTAACCCAGAAAAAATTGCTGAAATTGCTCATGCTTCAACATATTTTATCAGGAGACCATTTGGGCCACAACTAAAGACTATTGGAATTCATTCAGCCTCTAACAGCTGAAGAATTGGGATTCTCTATGATAGAATCAAAATCAATAATCGTAAGTAAAAGATACAGTGTGGCCTGCTTCAATCTCAGGCTTGGATTTTTAAAACTGATGTTATCTATGCTTTTTAAAGCTGAAAAGTTGTGTTCGTTTACAGTTTCCTAACAGTTCCATTTAGGTGATAGCTGCCAGTCTGTGCTATCAAATCATTAATAATGAGAAGCAAAGTCTTAATTTGGAGAAAGAATGCTTAGTCAAGGGAATAAATCCGACAGGAAATAAAGACTTTAAAATGAACAAAGAAAATGAACTAGTGAGAAGCGGGATCATTAAAGTGAAAATTGCCTGCCCTCAGAATAAATGAGACAAACATTGACATGTTATATCTTTTCCTATAATCTATTCTTTGTTACTGAAATAAATCCATTCCAGCTTTGAAAAATTTCCTTTTGCCCTTGAATCTCTAATCCTAGTTTTACCTAGCCTGGTGCCCCTTTCTCAAACATTAAAGTGTTTTTACTGTCATAGTAATTATCATCCTCACTAACTTACATTAAAGAGTCCTTGCATTAAAGAATTACACTAATTTCTTCAATAACATATTTTTGTATTGTGTGTGACATTATAGGGTAGAGAACAGGAATTTGAGTTCAAAAGACTTGTGTTTGAATTCCAGTTCTACTCCATAGGTAGATATTTCACTGATCTTTAGATTTCTCATCTGAAAAATGGTAACAATAGTAATAGTAATAGTATCTTGCAGGTATTATTTCCCTGGTAAATATTTCCCTGATGTTTAGATTTTTTTTATATGAAAAATGGTAGCAATAAGAATAATAGTACCTTGCAGGATTGTTGTGAGGATAGAGGTGATAAGTATGGAGTACCTAACACAGTGCTCACCACAGATTACACACTAAACGAATGGTAGCCTGTCATTTCTATTTTATTTGTTGAATCATTTATATGTATTTTTCTCTGTATCACTGAAAGGTTACCCCATAATTATAGCTAAGCTTCCCATTTTGTCTTAGTCTCTCACTGTTTCCTATTGAAGTATACTTTGTGTAAAAAGTATTTAGCAGTATGTTGGACACACAGAAGGTGTCAAACCAATGTTTTTGTTCCTTTCTTTGCAATCAGTCTCTCTTAATTCTAACCCACACCTATATTATACTGCCAGATGAGACTTTCTGAAATGGAGTTTGTATTTCATGACTTCATGGTCAAAAATCAATGAGAGCCTTACTTTTTGACTTCTATTTTAAGTTCAGGGTTACATGTGCAGGTTTGTTACATAGATAAATTTGTGCCATGGGGGTTTGTTGTATAGATTATTTCATAACTCAGCTATTAGTCTAGTACCCATTGGTTGTTTTTCCCAATACTCTCCCTTCTCCCACCCACAACCCTTCAGTAGACCCCAGTGTGTGCTGTTCTCTATTTGTCTGTGTGTTCTCATCACTTAGCTCCCACTTATAAGTGAGAATATGTGGTATTTGGTTTTCTGTTCCTGCATTAGCTTGCTAAAGATAATGGCCTCAGATTCATCCATGTTCCTGGAAAGGGCATGATCTCATTCTTTTTTATGGTGGCATAGTATTCCAGTATATATATATATGCACCACATATTCTTTATTCAGTCCATCACTGATAGGCATTTAGGTTGATTCCATCTCTTTGCTATTGTGAATAGTGCTGTAATGAACATATGTGTGCATTCGTCTTTATAATAGAATGATTTTTATTCCATTGGGTATATACCCAGTAATGGGATTGCTGTGTTGAATGGTATTTCTGTCTTTAGATCTTTGAGGAATCACCATACTGTCTTCTATAATGGTTGAACTAATTTACACTCCCACCAACAGTGTATAAACATTGCTTTTTTTTTCCATAACCTTGCCAGCGTCTGTTATGTTTTTTACATTTTAATAGCCATTTGGGTGAGATGGCATCTCATTGTGGTTTTGGTTTGCGTTTCTCTAATGATCAGTGATGTTGCACATTTTTTTCATATGCTTGTTGGCTGCATGTATGTCTTCTTTTGAAGTGCCTGTTAATGTTCTTTGCCCACTTTTTTATGTGGTCGTTTTTTTCTTGTAAATTTGTTTAAGTTCCTTAAAGATGCTGGCTATTAGACCTTTGTTGGATGCATAGTTTCCAAAAATTTTCTCCCAATTTGTAGGTTGTCTGTTTACTCTGTTGATAGTTTCTTTGGCTGTGCAGAAGTCTTTAGTTTAATTAGATCCCATTTGTCAATTTTTGCTTTTGTTGTTGTTGCTTTTGGCATCTTTGTCATGAAATCTTTGCCCATTCCTGTGTCCTGAATGGTATTACTTAGGTTGTCTTCCAGGATTTTTTTTTATAGTTTTGGGTATTACATTTAAGTCTTTAATCCATCTTGAGTTAATTTTTGTATATGGTATGAGGAAGGGGTACAGTTTCAGTTTTCTGCATATTGCTAGCCAGTTATTCAAGCACCATTTATTGAATAGGGAATCCTTTCCCCATTGCTTGTTTTTTGTCAGGTTTGTCGAAGATCACATAGTTGTAGGTGTGTGGTCTTATTTCTGGTGTGTGGTCTTATTTCTGAATTCTCTATACTGTTCCATTGGTCTGTGTATCTGTTTCTGTACCAGTACTATGCTGTTTTGGTTACTGTAGCCCCGTAGTATAGTTTGAAATTGGGTAGCATGATGCCTCCAGCTTTGTTCTTTTTGCTTAGAATTGCCTTGGATATTTTGGTTCTTTTTTGGTTCCATATTAATTTTAAAGTAGTTTTTTTCTAGTTCTTGAAGAGTCTCAATGTTAGTTTAATAGGAATAGTATTGAATCTAAATTGATTTGGGCAGTGTGACCATTTTCACGATCTTGATTCTTCCTATCCATTAGCATGGAATTTATTTTTGTTTGTGTCGTCTCTGATTTCTTTGTGCAGTTTTTTGTAGTTCTTGTAGAAATCTTTTACCTCCCTAGTTAGCTGTATTCCTAGGAATTTTATTCTTTTTGTGGCTATTGTGAATGGGAGTATGTTCCTGATTTGACTCTCCACTTGCCTGTTGTAGGAATGCTAGTTATTTTTGCACATTGGTTTTGTATCTTGAGACTTTGCTGAAGTTGTTTATCAGCTTAAGAAGCTTTTGGGCTAAGACTATGTGGTTTTCTAGATATAGGATCATGTCATCTGCAAACAGGGATGGTTTTACTTCCTCTCTTCCTATTCAAATGCTCTTTATTTCCTTCTCTTGCCTGGTTGCCCTGGCCAGGACTTTCAGTACTATGTTGAATAGAAGTGGTGAGAGAGGGCTTCCTTGTCTTGTTCCAGTTTTCAGTGGGAACGCCCCCAGCTTTTGCTCGTTCAGTATGATGTTGGCTCTGGGTTTGTCATAAATGGCTCTTATTATTTTGAGGTATGTCCTCAAAATAAGGACATTCTAAGGTATGTCCTTATTATTTTGAGGTATGATCCCTTTACCATTATGTAATGCCCTTCTTTGATCTTTGTTGGTTTAAAGTCTGTTTATTGAGAGTTTTTAACATGAATGGATGTTGAATTTTATCAAAAGCCTTTTCTGCATCTATTGTGATAATTATGTGATTTTTGTCTTTAGTTCTGTTAATGTGATGAATCACATTTATTGACTTGTGTATGTTGAACCAGCCTTGGATCTCAGGGATAGAGCCTGCTTGATTATAGTGGATAAGGTTTTTCATTTGCTGCCAGATTCACCTTGTCAGGTTTTTTTTTTTTGAGGATTTTTGCATCAATTTTCCTGAAGGATATTGGTGTGAATTTTTCTTTTTTTGTTGTATCTTTGCCAGGTTTTGGTATCAGGATGATATTGGCCTCATAGAATGAGTTAGGGAGGAGTCCCTCCTTTTCAATTTTTAGGAATAGTTTCAGTAGGAATGGTACTGGTTCTTTTTTGTACATCTGGTAGAATTTAGTCGTGAATCTTTCTGGTCCTGGGCTTTTTCTGGTTGGTAGGCTGTTTATTATTGCTTCAATTTCAGAGGTTTGGTTTGCTCAGAGAATCAATTTCTTCCTGGTTCAGTCTTGGGAGGGTATATGTGTCCAGGAATTTATTCATTTCTTCTAGATTTTCTAGTTTATGTGCATAGAGGTGTTCATAATATTCTTTGATGGTTGTTTGCATTTCTATGGGGTCAGGGGTAATATCCCCATTGTTATTTCTGATTGTGTTTATTTGAATCTTCCCTCTTTTCTTCTTTATTGGCTTAGCTATTTGTTCTATGTTATTAATTTTTTTTAAAAAAGCAGCTCCTGGATTTGTTAATCTTTTGGATTTTTTTTGTTGTGTCTCAATCTCCTTAAGTTCAGCTCTGATTTTGGTTATGTTTTGTATTCTACTAGCTTTGGGATTTGTTTGCTCTTGGTTGTATAGTTCTTTTAGTTGTGATGTTAGGTTGTTAACTTGAGCTCTTTCTAACTTTTTGACGTGGGCATTTAGTGCTATAAATTTCCTTCTTAACAGTGCCTGAGCTGTGTCCCAGAGATTCTGATATGTTATATCTTTGTTCTCATTAGTTCCAAATAACTTATTGATTGCTGCCTTAATTTCATTATTTACACAAAAGTCATTCAGGAGCAGGTTATTCAGTTTGCATGTAGTTGTATGGCTTTGAGTGAATTTCTTAGTCTTGATTTCCAATTTAATTGAACTGTGGTCTGAGATACTGTTTGTTATGATTTTCAGTTCTTTTGCATTTGCCAAGGCGTGTTTTACTTTAAATTATGTGATCAATTTTAGAGTATGTGCCATGTGGCAATGAGAAGAATGTATATTCTGGGGGAGAGTTCTGTAAATATCTGTTGGGTTCATATGATCCATTGCTGAGTTCAGGTCCTGAATACCTTTGTTAATTTACTGTCTCAGTGATCTTTCTCATATTGTCAGTGGAGCATTAAAGTTTCTCACTATTATTCTCTGGAAGTCTAAGTCTTTTTGAAAGTCTCTAAGAACTTGATTTAAGAATCTGCTTCCTCCTGTGTTGGGTGCATATATATTTAGGATAGTTAGATCTTCTTAATTGAACCCTTTATGATTATGTAATGCCCTCTTTTGTCTTTTTTGATCTTTGTTAGTTTAAAGTCTGTTTTGTCTGAAATAAGAATAGCAACCCTTGCTTTTTTTGGTTTGTTTTCCATTAGCATGGTAGATTTTTCTCTGTCCCTTTATTTTGAGCCTATGTGTGTCATTACATGTGAGATGAGTCTCTTGAAAACAGCATACCAATGGGTCTTGGTTCTTTATCTAGCTTGCCACTTTGTGTCTTTTATTTTATTGTATTTTATTTTTGAGATGGAGTTTTGCTCTTGTTGCCCAGGCTGGAGTGCAATGGTGTGATCTTGGCTCACTGTAACCTCTGCCTCCTGGGTTCAATCAATTCTCCTGCCTCAACCTCCTGAGTTGCTGGGATTACAGGTGCCTGGCACCATGCCCAGCTGATTTTTTGTATTTTTAGAAGAGATGGGGTTTCACTATGTTGGCCAGGTTGATCTCGAACTCCTGACCTCAGGTGATCCACCCACCTTGGCCTCCCAAAGTGCTAGTATTACAGGTGTGAGCCACCGTGCCCAGCCTACTTTGTGTCTTTTAATTGTGGTATTTAGCTTATTTACATTTAAGGCTGGTATTGATATGTGTAGATTTGACTCTGTCCTCATAGGCAAAGGAGAAATAAGATCCTTTTCAGACAAGCAAATGCTGAGGGAGTTTGTTACCACCAGACCTGCCTTACAAGAGCTTCTGAAGGAAGCACTAAATATGAAAAGGAAAGACTGTTACCAGCCACTACAAAAACACATTGACGTATACAGAGCAGTGATACAATATTGAGCCTTATTTTAA
Source organism: Pan troglodytes (assembly GCF_028858775.2). Classification (NCBI taxonomy): domain Eukaryota; kingdom Metazoa; phylum Chordata; class Mammalia; order Primates; family Hominidae; genus Pan; species Pan troglodytes. The sequence goes on along the minus strand of NC_072408.2, from coordinate 106,576,153 downwards.
CTAAATTATTGTGGCCCCTTCCTCTTCTTGGAGTTCAAGAATGTCAAGATCTTCCGATTCTGTTCCTACCCCCCTTATCCAATGATATTTCTTTCTGTTCTCCTTCCTGCCACCAATATAGCTTATTCCTTTGTTATTTGTCTAAAAATATCATAGGCATTTCTTTCATGGTGTCTTTGCTCATTGTTTCATTCTCTCATCTTTGCTGTTTGTTTAAATCTTGTTCATCTTATGAGGTGTAGTTCAAGTCTTTCTTTATATAGAAACCTCCTTACTTACTCCAGCTCAGACTTTTTCTTTTTCTTTGAACAGATGGAGAATCTCAGAAGAGAAATGAGATCTATTAAAAACATTAATTGGAAATTCCAGAATTTAAAAGTACAGTATCTCATAATAAAAAACACCTGAACTTCAACTGAATTTATAATCTTTATACTATATAATCATGCAGTTTAACAATGAATCAGTCATTGTTTCAAAGTATATTATTTATGAAAGGAGGTTGAATGACATTGTTCCTTTGCCTCAGGGTATGACTATGACTAAGTACAAAGGGAAGTTAATTTGATATATTTTACCTATTACATTATTGTATTTAATGGCAATGAAATATAAAAGCTAGGCAATTCACATAGTGTCCTACAAATAGTAACTACTCAATAAACATTTTTATATGGATGAAAAAATGAATTCTAGTCATATCTTTAGTAGCATTCCAGTAGTAATGTGTTTTCAGAAACTATCAGAATTATAAGTTGTATATATAAGGGTATATTGTGAAGGGGTACTGCAATAATAAAATATTATTACTTACCAATAAATAGTATCAATATCCTACAAAACATAAAAATATAAACATAAAATACACATTATGATATTTTATATATTTAAAAAACCTTATTGCATAATGAGAAAACTAAAATGATAGTCTCTTATTTTAAAGCTAATCCATTTTTCTTCATTGCTTTAGTTCATCCACTCAGTAAACATTCGTTATACCTATATTATGTACTAGCTACTGTTTTATGGCAGACAAAAAAAACGACTGAGGCATTTCCATGTTTTATGGAGCTTGGAGTTTGGCAGGTAAAACAGATATATTACCAAATAATTGAAATACAGGGTGGTAAAGTGTATTACCAAGCAAGCAGTCCAGTAAATGATAGTATAACGTGTTGTAGAAAGTTAGGAAGAACAGTATATCTGAGAGTCTGGGATGTTGCCTGACAGATAGTAGCTCTCTTATAAAAGTGTGTTAAAAAAAGAAATAGCTATATTTTAATCAGTGAAAATGAAAAGTGATTCTGTCCTGTTTGAATATGAGGTGAAAGGCACAGGAAAAAGTGTGATAATAACAATCATCTGATTATGGAATAGGGAAAATGAAGGCATGTCATGAACTTGCTCCTATTTAGGGCTGTGTTGTCATCTCTCATCATTTTCCCGATTATTTATAATTCTATAAATTTACCAAACTCTCTTTCACCAGTCTTTCAGCATGTATAACTATGCTTGAAGTTCTCACACTCTCCTCTGCCCCAAACCAATTTCATTATTTTTACTTTTCCTCCTCCATCAAAACATTACTTCTAATCTTAGCTCATTTTTGAACCTTCATTCCAATTTGGATTAGGCTTTCTCCCAGTGCCTTTTATAATATAGAGTCCCAATGTCCTGTAATAGTACTTATGATGGTTGTAATTGTAGTAAGTAGTTGTAAATTCTGATTGTTTCTTGTTCTTGAATATATTAGACTATGAACCCCTTGAGGGCATTATATATATATTTCATCTTTGTGATATCACAGAATCCTGGTATGGGGCCTGCCACATAATACCAGTATGCAATTTTTGAATCAATGAACAAAAGAAGAATGAATGGGTGGGTGGATGGGTAGATGTTAGAAAAGTGAACACAGTTTGACTGGAAATTGAGAAAAATTTTTAGTTCAGTCTTGCATGGGGTAGTTCTTTTTTGTTTTCATCTGTTTGTTCAGAAGGGCTGCACATTCATTCTTACTGAATAAGAGCTATGCTGGCGGGACCATTCTTCTTTTAAATATTTTAATGTTATTTTATGGTAGTTTTCTTGAAGCATTTTGTTACTTTCGAGATGCTTTATAGGAATATGGCAAAACTGATGTATCATACTGATTTTTATTTATTTTTTGTTTATTTTAATAAGAGGTTACATTATCCTGATTTCAAAAAAGAATTACAATTAAATCTTTTGGCCAATTAAATCTTTTTAAAGAAAGATCTAATTGATTACTAAAGCCATGAGTAAGTTTAATTATGTTAATTAAATTTTAAAGAAAGTTTAGAATCTGCTGGGATTAAGCAAAGAAATAAACTTCAAAAAATAGTTTTACTGAAGATGTAGACTACTTATGAATATTAAAATATTTTATAATTTGAAGCTAATGCATTTGTACTGAGTTCTAGGGATATTAAAAACTTAAAATTAGTGGAAAAATAAAATGAATCATGAATATCAATGATCACATATTAGTGATATAATCATAAGCTATATTAGTTAAGGTAATACTAGCTATTTTAAAAAATAAAAATTATATAATGGATCAAATATAATGGAAGTTTATTTCTTAACAATTTAAAGCCTAAAACAGGTATTCTGGATCAGCAGGTGGCTCTCCTCAAAGGGGGAGTTCAGATTTCTCCCATCTATTGACTCTGCCCTTTTGAGCACAACCTTTCAAGGTCACTTGGCTTATCTGTCAAAAGGTGGTATGGGTAAAGATGATGGAAGATACAGGTGAGGTAGGAGGTTAAAGGGGATGGGCCTGGAAACAGTAGACATCATTTCCACTTATCTTCCACTGACTAGTACTCAGTCATACAATCACATGGCTGTCCCAAACTGCAAGACTAGGAAATACGGTTTAGCTAAGTGCCCAAGAAGTAGAGAAAACAGGTTTGTTAAAAAGCTAAGTAGAATTGGCTATACAATATCTTTTATAATTTAAATAATTTTTCTCCATATACATGTTGATTTTTGTAGTTCTCATTTATACAAGCTTTTCCTATAGTTATAGGTAGTAGTATAAACATGCATTTATTAATTAAAATCTTCCTAGGTAAAATTGTGAAATATGTTTATATAGCAACAATTAGACCTTTATGCAATGCAATTTCAAGTTTTACTTTTTTCCTAAGGAATATTATAGTGACCTCTAAGCATTTGCTTATTATATAGATAGCGGGTCTTTTACTTCTGTTTAGAGTGATTATCTTGAACACTTACACATAATTTTTGATGCATTCACTCACATAAAAAGTTATAAATTATAAGTGCCTCACTCACAAATTTACATATTTAAAGAAATAAAATCAGTAATTCTAATATGCTTGAGAGAGAATTTGAGATCTTGTTCTTTTTGTGATTACAAAATTCAACTGTGAGATAGAATATTATTGATTATTTGTACTGTCTGGTGGACAAGTCAGCAATTACTTTTAAGAATCCTAGCTAAAACTTGGATTATACAACTATATATCTGGTTATACTATTTTTCATTTTTTTCTTTATCTTTTCTGATAGTGAACTATATTTGCTTTCATTTGATTTGCTTTAGAATTCCTTTTATTTTGTGTACTGGATTTTCCCTCAAAGTAATATTTTTCATATGCCAGAATCTTTAAACCCTGAGAAACTCTTTCTGAAGCACTAGCTTCTGATGGTCACCAATATAGCCCTGGACCTTCTTTTGTTTATATTGACTTCCTTAAGGAAAATTAGATTTTATTACTTTGAAATGGCCTTGTGTTCACACTTTAGGTCTGGTGATAAAACCTTGTTTACTTCCATCAAAGAGGTAACACCCATATATCCATATTTAGAGTATACCAGTTCAGTGTTGAAAATGGGAAGAGAAAATTTCTGCCATATCTGATTTGCTAATTTTCCATGTATCTCTTCAAAACCAATTCAAACTGATTTATGCAGAAAAGGAATGTGTTAGCGCATATAAATGAAAAATCTAGGCTTTTATGGATCCTAGTACTCAAACAATGTAATCTGGAATCTGCCTTTCCCCATTGGTCAGCTGGCTTTTCCTCTACACTGGTTTTGTTCTCAGGCCAGCTTTTCCCATATGGTGGCAAGGGATATAAATAGCCCAAGGTTCATTGTGTTCTTTGCTTAATAATCCTGGCCAAAAGCACTTCTTTCCCCAAATTCAAGCAAGATTTCTAAGTTTGATCACATTTTGACTGCTGAGCCAATCTCAGTTGTCAAAGAGATGGATGTATTGATTAATTAGCCCCGGATTATATATCCAGGTCAAAGCTTATAGGAGGTAGGGGTAGGGTCAGCCCTACTTGAACAGAAATGTTCAGTTACATCTCAGTGGTTCTTTTCAAGCTATAGCCAGCAGCCTTGAAATGGGCTTGTGTCCCACAGGGTCAGTACAAATCAGCTTTGAGTAACGAATATTTTGCTGATGGAGGGAGCTTAGAAAACTATAGTGTCTATATCAGATGATTGAGGGTGGTTGCAGCCTAGGCTTTTACAAATATTCTACTCCCAGGATTTGTTAATTCAGTAGGACAGAATATTTAAGTAATGTAACTAGGAAACATTAGGTTACTACATCACAGTATTACCTGAATTTTGGCTATGCTTGTATTCCATATTTTATGAATAGCTATAATCCTTAAAATATCTGTCCAGATATCACCTTGTCAATGAAGTCTTCTCTGTTTTCCTTCTTAGTGTTCTCTACTTCCATTACCCTGTTTTATCTTTCTTCAGAGCACTTATCACGATTCGACGTATTATATATTTGCTTGTTTATTTTCTATCTCCTTCCACTAGAATGTAAACTTGAGAGCAGCAGCTTTATCTACTTAGTTTATTGCTGTATTACTGGTATCTAGAAAAATTCTGGCATAAGTATATACTCAGTATTATTTGTTAAATGAATGAAAATTGAAAAATTAGTTTGATAAGAAACAAAATAAGGTTTTCTATTTTTTTATGCTGCAAAATTGGAAAGGTATTCCATGAGGAATATTTTTCTGAAAATCTAAAAAAAAAACATCTCTTCAGATAGTTCTCAAGCCAATTTTAGGCAGATTTACCTGAAGTATGTTTTTGTAAATATCAATAATATTCAAAGTAACTAATAATAAAATATTCTATTTCAAATCCATTTTAAGGAAATAAAATCAGTTGGGTGTTCACTTTAGGCTGTTTTTACTTTCATCTGGCCACAAACATTATCTTGGTGTTCATGGTAGATATTAATAGACTTCTGGGAAGGGTCAGGATTGCAATTTGTGGCACCCAAATAAATGAAGTTTTCTATTCCATATGGATATTTAAACTTAACCCAGTACCATGATACTTTCTCTAACAAGATGAGCTAGCTAGTCACAATCATAATAACTGCATTATCAGCCTTTAAGAGCTGTAGAAAATAGAATTAAGTCTCTACCTTTAAGAATAGAAAGTGAACACATGAGGGCAAAAGTGCTTTCAATATAGAAGGAAAAAGAAATTTGCATTCATACATCATTATTCTTCTCCTGACTTTCAGATTTTAGGTGTACTCATGTGTTTCTTTTGGATGGATTCTTGAGGAGTTTAGATGTTGTTTTTCGGCAAGGATTATGAGAAAATGGTTCATTTTTCACATGTGTTTAATAAGAGAGATTTGAGATAGCAATCCAATTTTGAAAGGTAGGGCTTAGTTAAGTGTAGGAGAGAAAGGAGAGCATTCTAGGCAGTGAGAACTTTCCAACCAACATCATATAAGTGGGACTGCATGTTTTATTTGGAGCAATTTGACTGGATTGGATGACTGATGTATAGGAGAAGAGAGAGAAGAGGTTATAGAGACAGGGATCCAACAAGAATTTTGAATAATTGGATAAATAGTATGAAAGATATTTTATAGGCAATGGGGATCCATTAAAGATTTTTGAACAGGAAGTGAAGTGTGAAATATAGTTTGAGCAGAGGGAGAGGAAGAGACAGTTTGTGTAGAAATCAGTTAGGAAACAGTTGCATTTCTCTGGGAAAAAGGGCTGAGATGAGGATTGGGGTGATCAGGAAGGAAACTTATGAAGGCTGAATTTACAAGACTTGGTGGCTATAGGTTGCAGGAGAGAGGGAGAAGAGAGGAAACCAGGGATCACTCTCTTCTGCAACTCGGAAAATAAGAAGGGAAACTGGCTGTGTTAGAAAGAGGATAAGTTTAGTTTCAAACATGTTAACCTTGAGGTGACTGCAAAATTCCAAGGTGGTGATGCCTAGCAGGGGGAGGTTTGAAAAAGGAGCTTGGGAAAGCTTTTAGGGCAAGATATTTGATTGTGGAATTATAAACACAAAGGTATAAGCTTGATATATTGAAGGAGGAGAAAGGGGTTCAGACCTGAGCCTTTGAAGGGTCCCATTTTTGGGAGTGTGAAGAATATAGGGAATACAGGGTATATGAAAGAAATTAGAATAGATTATATAGCATGACTCCCAGGGATTTGTAGTTCCAGTTCCATGACACTGAATTTAGTAATTTATAGGGACTAGGCTTTATCAGACTAGAGAGAGTCTGAGGGTGAGGATTAAAGATTTAAAAAACTGCTTGAATGTGTTATGTATAGTACTCTTGCAATCATGTTACATGTTATACAACTTGAAGTTAGAAAAAAATACACCTGTCTCAGATGCAGGCTGGATTGCTTCTGTATGTAAGACTATGCCCAGATGGGACAATACTGCCTCCTAAGGTCTGAACTGATGTGACTTTCCAATACAATCATTTACAGCCATCTCTCTGTCCTAGATATCTCTCTGTCCTAGATATTTATCTCTGTCCTAGATAATGTTACTTACTCTGTCATATTTTTTGTTGCACTGATATACTTTTGTTAATATTTGTACTTATGTCATTACAATGATTGTATAGAAGCAAGGGAATGAAGAGGTAGAAAAAATTCAGGGTAATGTAACATAACAGGAACTAAATGAGAATATTTGAGGGAAAATGACTGACTGCTGAGGCCACAAGCAATGAAAACTGCAAAAGAGTTGACATTAGGAAGTAATTGATGACATTGGTAAATGGAATTTTAATTTGAATTGGTTGATAGCCAGATTGCTAATACATCAGCATTTCATTTTTGAGTACTAAACACATGGATAGGGACTAGAGAAAATATTTGTTACACTGAATTATTTCCTTAATTGTATCTGTGTTATTATTGATGGCACAATGAAGCCACCTAACAGTGTGTGGAAATAGCTTCTCATTCAGAAACCTTGGGGAAATAAAATTCATTCATTTGTTCATTGATATCATGATTTCATAGAATAAGCTGAGAGTTACACGGCCCTGGTTTAAACCCTAGTGTTGCTGCTCACCAGTTTTGTAAACTTGGACACAAATTACTTACATAACTGAGTCTTTTTGTTATTACTGGTAGAGTGGGAATAATCAGGCTTATCTAAGAGCATATTTTTCCAACCGTATATGGCTGATGAACTCCTATTAATGTGGTTCTTTCTGTTTTTTTGAACACCATTAAATATTTAGAAAATCATTGTCTTTTATTTATGGAATGTATTTTAAAAATAAGAAAATATATATTTTAGATCAGTAGTTAAATATTGTATCATAAAATATAATTGAAGTATAATTATTAATATGAAAGGTGAATTTATATTTTCTTATATGACAAATGAAACATGGCATTTAATTTAAATCAATTAGATTTTTAAAAAGAATAAAATGACAGGTTATATTTTTTGTTTTCTTAATTAAATTGTAAATTGTAATTTTACTGTTTGTTTATAGCATCAAGATACTTTCACAATCTGATGCTTACAATTTGTGCTTACAAAATAAACCATTAAAAATGATTTTAGTGCTTTTTCCCAAGTGATAAGATAGAAAATCGAGGCTGCTGTTTGTAGTTGTTTGCAAATTGCAAGCATGGAGACCCTGAATTTTCAATAAATGAGAAGCCACATGAATAAAACCACCATATTTTGCTCTTGTTAATGTTGTTTTTTGAAGTGCTTAGAGATTATTAAGGACTTCTGAGTAGATAGGATACTGTAAGCTAAAATCTGATGAAGATGAGCTTGAGACAAATTTGCCCAATGTTTACTGTTCTTATGCTTCTCATTAGTTTGTTATATTGCAACATCAATGTTTCTTAACATCACTGTTACTTCTGTCTTTAATCATTTGTTCTTTATACATATGCACTTATGCACAATTACAGTGATCAGTTATGTTATGTTTCCTTATTGTTCTCTTTGTTTATTGAATTAGATATTAGAATATCTATTAATACTTTGAAGGTTTTTAAAACAAATTTAAGACTTTGAACATCCTGAGTCTTTTCATCAGGATCCCCTTAATAAGCATTTGTGTTTTTTTCATTAGGATGGCTTCTTGGGCTCCTAAAGATACTACTGATTTTTTTTTTTTTTTTTTTTTTGAGACAGAGTCTCACTCTGTCACCTAGGCTGGAGTGCAGTGGCACAATCTTGGCTCACTGCAACCTCCATCTCCCGGGCTCAAGCAATTCTCCTGCCTCAGCCTCCTGAGTAGCCGAGATTACAGGCGTGTGCCACCACGCCCAGCTAATTTTTGTATTTTTAATAGAGACAGGGTTTCACTATGTTAGTCAGGCTAGTCTCAAACTTCTGACCTCAGGTGATCTGCCCGCCTCAGCTTCCCAAAGTGCTGGGATTACAGGCATGAGCCACCGCACCTGGCCTGAAGTATCTTTTTAAGTTACTGTTTTGTTTGTAACGTCTTTTCCATTTGCAGGTTTCTAATCCTTCAAAGATAGAACATTTATTCAGGCTGCTAAGGCAGTTGTATAGCTTTAATTTTAGTACTGAAGAAAGAGGAACTAAGCAGAGTAAAAAAAGAATGCCTGTAGCTGTAGTGTTATATTTGCTTGATTTCAGGATTTCCTTCAGAAGTTAATCTGAATGCAGAGGAAGAGGTGGACATAGGGACTTAAGGACAGTGTGAAGAATGCTTCAGAGCATCTGTTCTTTCTTGGGGTTTACAGTTGTAAGTGAAACTTCTAATGATGGTCTTGTACTTTAAATAAGAAACTTCTGTTGATCCAGTTCAGGGAATTTGTGCCTCACCAAATTCTATACTATTTAGTGTATATTGAAAAAATTACATTGACTTATCATGTGATTGACTCTCAAAAAGGAGAAATTAATCTATTAGTATGAATTTTTTAAGTAAGAATTAATTCACTTGAAACCTTTCCCCTTCATTTCTCCCTCTTTTGTTATTCCCAATATCTCATTTCATCTGTATGTTCCAGATATAGTCATCTTTCAGTATCTGCAGGGGGTTGGTTCCAGGAACCTGAAGGATACTGAAATCCATGGATGCTCAAGTTCCTTAGTTGACCCTTCTTGTCTGCAGACGTGGAACCCATGGATAAAGAGTGCCAGCTGTATTTTAATATCTTTCTGGTATCACCATTGGCTTTAGGCATTAATTTTTCTCATTAGGATTGTTAGAATCAACACAATTAAAGCCGAGAAAGTTATCAAGATGTATGAAGCTTTTTTCAAAACCCATTATTTAAAGATGCATCAGAACTTTAGACCTGTAAGACATAGTTCAATATGGAGAACTTTAGTTGAAATTAACACTACTCCATTTTCTAAGGCTGTTGTCTTGGGAAATTTCCACAGAATACATCTGTTAGAGACGAGCTTAGTTATTGTAGTGTTATTACTTTAGTTCAAAATTTTTTATGGTTGGTGACAAATATTTCACCTGCTCTCACAGTCCCACAGGAATAGAAAACCGCAGAATAAAGTTACATATAACTTGAAAATTATTCAGCATAAAGGTACCTCTCCAGCCACATACAGATTCCTATTTGTACTGGAATAAGATTTGCTTTATTAATCCTCTCTTCCTCTCTATCCTTAAAAGATTAACGTTATGTTGTAGATTTCATTCTGAGAGAAAAGATGACTTGCCATTCCAAAATGTGGTTTTAGAAATAGACTTAGTTTTAGAAGTAACTTGTAAAAATATATTCATAATGGAGACAAAGTTATACTTAAAAATCATTTAAAAAATAGACTACATTAGATTATTGGTAAATTACATGTATGCTAAAATTAATGAAACAATAGCCATAGGAACTGAAAGGTCTTTTTCTTTAATCTCTGACTATTTTAGGTGAACCTCTAGATTTTGTCGTGCTTGAGACAAAAGTCTTTCTCTATATCTGTAGGCTTACAATAATAGAAGTTCATTTTGTTGAGAGACCCTGATACAATTTATTATAATTAAGTATATGCATATAATAGGTTACTTAAATCAGATACTATGTGAATAATTAAGGCAGAGTTTCTGCCTGCTAGGCTATAAACTAGAGAAAGCACTTAGAGGAAGCTGATATAATATCATGAGGTCAAAATAATTTGTTATCAAGATTTCTTGGCCAGTTTAGAGAAAGGAAGATATTGATGGCCATTGCCTGGAAAAGTACAAAGTTGTGAGGATATGCTAAAAAATAGCTTCTAACATTGGTAATTGAAATAAAAGCAACCAGATAATAAAAACTTAAATTCTAGTGTGCATTTTTTTTTTTTGAGACAGAGTCTCCCTCTGTCACCCAGGCTGGATGGCAGTGGTGCGATCTTGGCTCACTGCAACCTCTGCCTCCCGGGTTCAAGAGATTCTCCTGCCTCAGCCTCCTGAGTAGCTGGGATTACAGTTGTGCACCACCACGCCTGGCTAATTTTTTTTTTGTATTTTTAGTAGAGACGGGGTTTCACCGTGTTGGTCAGGCTGGTCTCGAACTCCTGACCTCATGATCTGCCTGCCTTGGCCTCCCAAAGTGCTGGGATTACAGGCGTGATTCACTGCACCCGGCCAAATTCTAGTGTGCATTTTAATGTATATTTCACTTACTCTTATTTTTACTACTTTAATAAACAGTGACATACTTAGATTTAAAAATTTTGCATCTTCCATACCAGTCTTTGTTATGTTGTTTCTTAAGTCAAATTATAAAATCTAGATTTTTAAAAAAATTATATTTTTTGTGTGTGAATACTCTGCTTTGGTTTTCTTTCTTTTTAAGTTTTCTGGGAATGTTTTGATATTTCAATTTTTAATGTAATCAAATACATCATTTATTGTCTTTGCAATTGCCTCCACTGTTTTTTTTTTCTTTTAAGTTCAGGGGTACATGTGCAGGTTTGTTACATAGCTAAACTTATGTCATGGGGGTTTGTACATATAATTTTATCACCGAGGTATTAAGCTTAGTACCCATTAGTTTTTTTTTTCCTGATCCTCTCCCTCCTACCACCTTCCGCCCTCCAATAGGCTCCAGTGTGTATTGTTCCGCTGTATGTGTCCATGTGTTCTCATCACTTAGTTCCCACTTATAAGTGAGAACATATGATATTTGGTTTTCTCTTCCTGTGTTACTTTGCTAAGGATAATGGCCTCTAGGTCCATCCATATCCCTGCAAAGGACGTGATCTTATTCTTTTTTTTAAATTTAGCTTTATTTATTTATTTTCATTATACTTTAAGTTCTGGGAAACGTGCAGAATGTGCAGGTTTGTTACATGGGTATACCTGTGTCATGGTAGTTTGCTGCACCCATCAATCTGTCATCTACATTAGGTATTTCTCCTAATGCTATCCCTCCCCTTGCCCCCCACCTCGACAGGCCCCAGTGTGTGATGTTCCCCTCCCTGTGTCCATATGTTCTCATTGTTCAACTCCCACTTATGAGTGAGAACATGCGGTGTTTGGTTTTCTGTTCCTGTGTTAGTTTGCTGAGAATGATGGTTTCCAGCTTCATCCATGTCGCTGCAAAGGACATGAACTCATCCTTTTTTATGGCTGCATAGTATTCCATGGTATATATGTGCCACATTTTCTTTATCCAGTCTATCATTGATGGGCATTTGGGTTGGTTCCAAGTCTTTGCTATTGTGAATAATGCTGCAATAAACATACATGTGCATGTGTCTTTATAGTAGCATGATTTATAATCCTTTGGGTATATACCCAGTAATGGGATTGCTGGGTCAAATGGTATTTCTAGTTCTAGATCCTTGAGGAATTGCCACACTGTCTTCCACAATGGTCGAACTCCCATCGACACTGTAAAGCTTTCCTATTTCTCCATATCCTCTCCAGCATCTGTTTTTTCCTGATGTGTGTGTGTGTGTGTGTTTGTGTGTGTTTGACGGAGCCTAGCTCTGTTGCCAGGCTGGAGTGCTGTGGTGTGATCTTGGCTCACTGCAATCTCAGACTACCCGGTTCAAGTGATTCTCCTGCCTCAGCCTCCCGAGTAGCTGGAATTACATGTACGCGCCACCACACCCAGCTAATTTTTGTATTTTCAGTAGAAATGGGATTTCACCATTTTGCCAGATTGGTCTCAGTCTCCTGACCTAGTTAGGTGTCTGCCCAAATGGCCACCTACTTTTGTGCTTGAAACCCAGGGCCCTGGTGGCATAGGCACTAGAGGGAATCTCCTGGTCTGTGGGTTGTAAAAACAGTGGGAAAAGTGTAGTATCTGGGCCGGAGTGCACTGTTCCTCATGGCATAGTCCCTCACGGCTTCTCTTGGCTAGGGGAAGGAGTTTCCCAACCCCTTGCACTTCCCGGGTGAGGCGATGCCCCACCCGGCTTCAGCTTGCCCTCCATGGGCTGCACCGTCTGTCTAACCATTTCCAGTGAGATAAGCCAGGTACCTGGGTTGGAAATGCAGAAATCACCCGCCTTCTGCATTGATCTCACTGGGAGCTGCAGACTGGAGCTGTTCCTATTTGGCCATCTTGCTGGCCCCATTTCTCCTAATTTTTAATTTAACTTGATGTTATGGGATACTATTTAACTTACCCTCATTGATCCTTGTGATTTTACCCTATGCTTTCATATGAGCAGATCCTTTTTCTTGTCTGACATACACTTTTGCCTGACATGCTGTGTGTAAGCCAGGAACAATGCTGCAGTCAGGTCTGATTCCTGGAATATTTCACAGAGGTGCTGCATTATAATATTTATTATTACAACAGTAGCCTATATTTATTGACTAGTTTTTTTGTTTTTGTTTTTGTTTTTGAGACATGGTCTCCCTCTGTTAACTAGGCTGGAGTACAGTTGTGTGATCATGGATCACTCTAGTTTCAACTTCCTGGGCTCAAGTGATCCTCCCCCTCAGCCTCCCAAGTAGCTGGAATTGTAAGTGTGTACCACCATGCCCAGCTAATTAATTTCTTTTTTTGTAGAGATGGGGTCTCACTGTGTTACCCAGGCTGGTCTTGAACACTTGGGCTCAAGTGATTCTCTTGCCTCTGTCTCCAAAAGTGCTGGATTGCAGGTGTGAGCCGCTGTTCCTGGCTACCGACTAGTTCTTATGTGCCAGGTAATGTTCTTAGTGGATCCCACATTAAGTGGGAGGAGACAGAAGGTAAAGTAAAAATGTGAAAATATGTAGTATGATAAAGATGATAAGTGCTATGGAGCAAATCAAGGCAGGGAAGGGATAGAGGGAAGGGCAGAAGTAAAACAAGGGGCTTAGGCTTACATGGAATGCTCAAAGAAGAATGGAGAAGGTTGTGTTTGAGCAAAGACCTGAAGCAGGTGGAACAGTTAGCCATCAACTATCTGAGGAATGAATATTCCAGGGGGAGAAAAAAGAAGTGGCAGCAGAACGCTTGAGGTGGAACAGTGATTGGCATGAGTGAGGCAGAGATGACATAGAGATGACATGGAGATGACATGGTCAAAGAGACGTGGAAGGGGCAGTTTTCATCTGGGACATTATGGGCCGCTAGAAATATTTTTAGTTTTGTTTAGAACATCTTATTTAATTTTTACAAAATTCTACGAAGGCCTGTCATTATTCATATATGATTATAAAACTGAAACTTAAGATGCTTAGATTGCTCCCAAAGCTTATACAGTTAGTCCCTGGAGTCAGGATTTGAATCCACTAGTCTAACTTCAGATGGTATTTAAAGACAAAGGATCTTGGATGGAGTTTTTGTTTTAGCTTTGAGTACTTTTTTTTTGCCCCCCCCCCCCCAAAAACCCTCCCCATCAAATCACAGATAGAAACATTATCCAGAGTATTAACGTAAAAGGATATTAAAATGGAAGTTTCTTTTGAAGCCCCAAGATACTAGATGCCATACTTCAAAGTGGGGTTGAAGGCCACAGTGGTTTAGAATTTATAAAGTTAGGGTAGAATTAGTCAGACAGCATTTGCATCCCTTAAAGACATGGAGGTTGTGAAAGTTAGGAGGTGGGAGATTAGGGGAGAGATTTTGGAGAAAGATGATAGTGTATGTGAATACCCTCCCTGAATGGAGTGAGGGAAGTAATTCCTAACCTTTGCCTAAGTCTAGTGGAAGATGGCCTTCCACTAGAGGACTTAATATTCCACAGAGTACTTAGTATTAGTATATGCCCTTACAGCTTAAAGGACACAGTGAGTTGGTATCAAATGTCCACCTGAACTCTAAGCCACAATATAATATGGAATCACCTACTTGCTTCACAGTCTGCTTTCACCTCCAGCCTCACATCCCCAAATGTGAGCATATTTGTGGGATTCTGTTGGTTTTCTTTATTTACTTTCCAGACAAGTTACTTCTTAACTAGTGAGTCTTGGTTTGGGCCAATCCTTCCTTCAATAAAGTTCTGTTGGCCTAAACTTACAAAAGTTCTTCAATTCTGTGATGTGAGAATGTCATTCTTTGTAGTACTGGTTACTCTAGTTTTTAATGGTTTCACTGATCATTTTAATTGAAATATTCGGAAGTAGAGAAGAGAATTGTGCATATTTAGTCACCTTATCTAGAAGTCAGTCAGATTTATTTAGAAAGAAAACTCTCAAAGAAATGGAAGATAATTACAGGGGCAGAAACTGGAGAACCGTGAGACAGCTACTGAAATACTACAATAAAAAGAGGGAGATTCAAGAGCTTTTTCAGACATAGAATGTGGCTTAGTGACCCAACAAATATGGAGAAGTTAGATGGAGGAGTTAAATGTGACTTGGAAGACTTCTGTATTGTTGCTGGTAATAGTAATGCCATGAGTGAATGTGGGAATAACAGATGCAGGAGTGATTTGGGTTTGGAAATAATAAAATAAGTACTGAAGAACATGTGCATTTGAAGGAGTTTGGTAAAAAGTAGTGAATATCTTAGTGAAATGGTCTTTTGCCAATCTGAGCTTAAATTCCTGCTTCAGTACTTTCTACCTATATGATACTGGGAACATTATATAAATTCCATGTCTGTGTTCATCCCAAAGAAGGAACAGTTGTGCCTGCTTTACAGCATTCTGTAATGATTAAATGAGAACATGTTTATTTAATAGATATGTGTTCTAGCACACATCTAATGCAATTGCTGGCATGTAGCAGTTTTTCAATAAATGAGCTGTAATTATTGACAATACTAGAATGTCTATGGGACTATGGCTTAGGATAGAAGTTGGAGGCTGTAGATTAAAATTAATAAACTATTGATCAATAGTTGGTAATTGGACACAATGAGGTTGATCAGAAGGGACAAGATTGCCCAGGGCAATTGAATTGCTAGAACTAAAATAGAAGAAAAAACAAAGACCCAAGGCTCTAAGAACTTGAGAAAGAAACTGAAAGGTATTATACAGGTAGGGGGGAAATAGGAAAAAGTGATGTTGAAGGGAACAAGGTGGAAAAATTTCAAGGATGCAAAAGACATGGTATGGGGAGGTGATCAGGAGTTGATGCTGTAGAGGTAGCCAAAAAACACCTTTTATTCCCTAATAATACATTTTGTCCTTATCCTCTAGGCAATGGATAATTATGGAATACCCACTGAAGGGTTTTAAGCATGGGGAAAAGAAGTGGGAAGGAGAGGAAAGCCATTACTTGATTAAGTTTGCATTTCCTACCTCCTACATATGAGTGAGAAAATGTGATATTATGTTTGTCTTTGTATGTGTAGCTTATTTCACTTAACATAAGGATTTCTGGTTCCATCCATGTTACTGCAAATGACAGGATCTCATTGTTTATGGACAACAAGTATTTCATTGTGTATATATACCACATTTTCTTTATCCATTCATCAGTTGATGGGCACTTAAGTTGATTCCATGTCTTTGCTGTTGTGAATAGTGCTGTAATAAACACGAAGGTGCAGGTATCCCTTTGATATACTGATTTTCCTTCCTTTGATGATAAATAACCAGCAGTGTGATTGCTGAATCTCATGGTAGTTCTATTTTTAGTTTTTTGAGAAATCTCCATACTGTTTTCCATAGCAGCTGTACTAATTTACATTTTTATCAACAGCATATAAAAGTTCCCTTTCTCTGCATTCTCACCAGCATCTGTTGTCTTTTTAATAATAGTCATTCTAACTGGGGTAAGATGATATCTCATTGTGGTTTTAATATACATTTCCCTGATGATTAGTGATGTTGACATTTTCCATATCCCTGGTGGCCATTTGTATGTCTTCTTGTGAGAAGTGTCTATTCATTTCCTTTGCCTATTTTTAATGGGATTATTAGATTTTTTTGTTGTTGAATCATTTGAGTTCCTTATATGCTGGATATTAGTCCCTTGTTGGATGAATAGTTTGCACATATTTTCTTTCATTCAATTGCTTGTCTCTCCACTCTGTTGATTGTTTCCTTTGCTGTGCAGAAGCTTTTTAGTTTAATGTAATTCCATTTGTCTATTTTTGTTTTTGTTGTCTGTGCTTTTGAATTCTTTGCCATAAAATTC
The DNA here is from genome assembly GCF_028858775.2 of Pan troglodytes. Taxonomy (NCBI): domain Eukaryota; kingdom Metazoa; phylum Chordata; class Mammalia; order Primates; family Hominidae; genus Pan; species Pan troglodytes. The sequence continues at coordinate 106,559,367 of NC_072408.2, read as the reverse complement.
CTCTGATCTGTGAACATGGGATGTCTTTCTCTTTGTTTATGCCCTCTTCAGTTTCTTTTATCAGTGTTTTGTAGTTTTCCTTCTAGATGTCTTTCACCTCCTTGGTTAAATTTATTTTTAGTTATTTGGTTTGTAGCTACTGTAAATAAGATTGCCTTCTTGGTTTCTTTTTCAGCTATGTCATTTTTGGTGTATTAAAATACTGGTGATTTTTGTGTGCTGATTTTGCATCCTGCAACTTTACTGAATTTATCAGTTTGAAGAGTTTTTTTTTTTGTGGTGGTTTCTTTTGATTTTTCTAAATATAAGATCAAATTGTCTGCAAAGAGGGACAATTTTACTTCTTTTCCAGTTTGGACACCTTTTCTTTCATTCTCTTGCCCGATTGCTCTGGCTAGGACTTCCAGTACTATGTTGCATAGAGTGTTGAAAGTGGAAATCTTTGTCTTGTTCTAGTTCTTAGAGGAAATGCTTTCCCCATCAGTATGATGTTAGCTGTGGGTTTATCATATATGGCCTTTATTATGCTGAGATATCTACCTTCTATGCTAGCTTGTTGAGAATTTTTATCATGAAGGTTGTTGAATTTTATCAAATGCTTTTTCTGTATCTATCAATGATCATATCATTTTTGTCCTTCATTCTGTTGATGTGATATATTATGTTTATTCATATGCATATGTTGAAACATCCTTGCAACCTGGGATAAATGCAACTAGATCATGGTGTATGTGTTATCTTCTTGATGTGCTATGATATTCAGTTTGCTAGTATTTTGTTGAAGATTCTTGTGTCTATGTCCTTCAGGGATATTCTTTTTTTTTTTTTTTTTGGTATATGTCCTTGTCTGGCTTTAGTATCAGGGTAATTCTAGCCTCATAGAATGAGTTAGGGAGAACTCCCTCCTCTTTATTTTTTTGGAATAGTTTGAGGAGAATTAGTACTAGTTCTTCTTTATATGTTTGGTAGAATTTGGCAGTGAAGCCATCTGGTCCAAGCCTTTCCTTGTTGGGAGACTTTTTATTACAGATTCAGTTTCATTACTTATTATTGGTCTGTTCAGGTTTTCTGTTTCTTCCTGATTTATTCTTGGTAGGCTGTATATGTCCAGGAATTTATCCACTTCCTCTGGGTTTTCCAGTTTGTTTATGTATAGCTGTTAATAATAGTCTCTGATGATATTTTGTATTTCTAAGGTATTGGTTGTGATGTTCCATTTCTTAATTTCTGATTTTATTTATTTGGACTCCTCTTTTTTTCTTGGTTAGTCTAGCTAGTGGTTTACCAATTTTATCTTTTTGAAGAGCCAACTTTTCGTTTCGTTGATCTTTTTTATTTTTGTGGTCTCTATTTCATTTATTTCTGCTCTGATTTTTATTACTTCTTTCCTTCTGCTAACTTTGGGATTTGGCTTATTCTTGCTTTTCTAATTCCTTTAGGTGCATCATTAGACTGATTATTTGAAATCTTTCTACTTTTCTTGATGTAGGTGTTTATTGCTATCAACTTCCATCTTAGAAGACTTTTTGAATAGTCCAACTGAGAGATTATAAGAGCAAAATAGTAATAAAAATAATATTGGAGATGTTAAGAGGCTATGATGTGAGAGAGAAAAAGACTAGATTGACCTTAAGACTTCTAGGCTGGGTGACTGAATGGTACCAGTAACCATAATAGAGAACATAGAAGGAGGAGCAATGAGGTGCGGGGTGGGTCTGGAGGGATGGAGTTGATGTATGTAGTCAACAGTGTCATTTAAAACTAGACAAAGGCTTGGTTAAGATGATAACTGAGAGGAGATCACTGACTTGGGCAATTTGGAAACTGTCAGTGTCCTTTGAGAGAATAATTTTGGTAAAGTTCACAGAAGGGGAACTTATCCTGTAATGTATTAAGCAGTGACTTGGAGGTGAAAAAGTAAAGATAGCTGATACAGCACCTACTTTGTCAAGAAGTTTAATAGTGAAAGCAAGGAGAAAGATGAGTCGGTGGTTTGTGGAGGCATCAGGTTTGTGGGAAAGTTGGCTTAAGATGTGGGAGAAATAGGGCTGGGCATGGTGGCTCATGCTTGTAATCCCAGCACTTTGGGAGGCCGAGGCGGGCAGATCACCTGAGATCAGGTGTTTGAGACCAGCCTGACCAACATGATGAAACCCCATTTCTACTAAAAATACAAAAATTAGCCATGCGTGGTGGCGCATGCCTGTAATCCCAGCTACTCGGGGGTGCTGAGGCAGGAGAGTTGCTTGAACCCGGGAGGTGGAGATTGCAGTGAGCTGAGATCATGCCATTGCACTCCAGCCTGGGCAACAAGAGCAAAAAAAGATGTGGGAGAAATGAGTATGTACGTTTTCTAGTAGAGAGAAAAAAAGGAAGATGTTAAATCTGTAGTACAAGGTATGGGAAGGAAGAAAGACAAGAATATGGGGGTAGAATTAGTCATTTGAGACACAAGAGCAAGGAGTAAAGAGAGGTAAAGATAGGTATAAGGCAGAGAGGAAAAAAGTTGAGAAATGTAATGCCTCATGGAATATTCATTCGCTGCGAAATTGGAGGCAGAGCCTCTGAGAGTGAGGAGTGATATTGAAATTAGGGCTTATCTTGGTGATTAAGGTTTGGAACAGCTATTGTGGGGAATGCAAAATGGAATCAACATGAATAAGCACAATTTTGCAAAGCTATATGGAAAGTCCATCAGCTAACCTTGTAATGGAGTCAAGGCAGCGTACTTTTCTAGCTACTGACAACCCAATAGTTGGGGTACAGTAAACAGATGGTTGTTTAGATACAGGTATGAAGATGGGCAGCTTAGGTGGAAGAGAAGAAAAGGGTTTATGGAGATTGAAGAGTGTTAACCATTATTTAACACCCCAACTAGAAGAATAGAATTTAAAAATTCAATTTGATCTTGATAATTAGTGCATTGGGTGAGTATTAGAATGATAACATCCTGGGTTTAAACCCTACTTGGTTACTTACTAGCTCTGAGACTTTGGATAATGCAATTATCCTATTTGTGCTTCAGTTTCATCATGTATTTTAGAAAGACAATGTAAAATGTTTTCTCTTACAGAGTCATTGTGATAATTAAATGGGTAATATATGTAAAGTTTGTAGCTCAGTGCCTAGAACATTGTAATTTCTCCTCAAATGTTAGCTTTGCATGAGTCAACTCTTGCCATAATAATGCTGTAACAAACCTCCACCAAATTTATTGTCGTATCATGGCAAGCTTTTAATTTTCTCACTCATAAGTGGCTCTGCTTTATGCTGTAGTTCAGTTTCAGGCTTTGAGGTAAGTTCAGGTTTGCCCCTTATGCTTCATGCTTTGATCCAGCCTAACGAGGCACTGGTTGCCTGTGTTGTAATTGTATGTTGATTATAGGAGTTCAAGTGCAAGCTAAGCCAGGCAAACACATTTAAAATTCTGCAGATATCCTGCATGCTCATATTTCATTGGCCAAGGCAAGTCGCATGGCCAAGCATAAAGGCAGTGGGAGTGGAAAGTATACCCTGACCCAAAGAGGAAAGGGAAGCAAACATTTGCTGAAAAAAATCCCAGTTTATTATAGCTTTGTTAGCTATGACATCTCAACATGCTCTTGCTCTTTTTTTTTTAATGAGCAAGGAACAATAACACTCTTGTGAAATAGTATGATAATTATTTTTACATTGAATTTTCACAAATCTGGCTTAAGATAAATGTTGGTCTTATAACTGAATGAAAATGATTGACAAAAGAATATTTTCACTTGATAGCTAACATAATTTCAGAATCTCTGATATCCAGTACGTTAATATACATGAAGACAGTGTCTCTGTCTTGATCTTTCTGATCTTTCTGTACTATTAAACTATTTAATATATTGCTTCTATTGACCTTTTTAAAAAAATTAGAGATATAATTTACATACAATAAAATTCATTCAGGATTCATTTGGGAGAGTTTGAAAAATGTATAGTAATATAACTAAAACCATAATAAAGATATAAAATATTTTCATCCTTCTTCCAAAGATCTCTCATGCCCCTTTGGTCAATTTCCACACAACAGTCCCACCCTGAGGCAACCACACATTTGTTTTCTATCACTATAATTTTTTTTTCTAGAATTTCATACAAATAGAATCATACAGTCTTTTGTGCCTGGCTTCTTTCACTGATATTTTCATTCCTTTTATTTTTGAGTAGTATTTTATTGTAAGGCTATACTACAACATGTTTTTCCATTTACCCGTCGATAGACTTTTGGGTTGTTTCCAGATTTTGGCTGTAATTAATAAAGTTATGAATCTTTGCATGTAAGTCTTTGTGTTTTTATTTCTCTTGGGTAAACATGTAAGAGTGGGATTACTGCACTGTATGTTATGTCTGTGTTTAACTTTTGGAGAAATTGCCAAACTGCTTTCCAAAGTGGCTGTACCATATTATGTTCCAATCAGTAATGTATAAGTATTACAGCTGCTCTGTACCCTTGCTATATATATCATCAGTCTTTTAAATTTTAGCCATTTTAATAGGTAAATAGTGCAATCCTATGCTTTTAATTTGCATTTCCTTAAAGGCTACCAATATTATAGAACATCATTTATTTGTTTACTTGCCATTTTTCATATCTTCTTTGATGAAGTATCTGTTCAAACTTTTGCCCATTTTTAAATTGGATTGTCTATATTCTTATTATTCAGTTGAACGTATTCTTTATATATCTCAAAAACAAGTTCTTCATCAGATTTCTGGTTTTAAAGTTATTCTCATAGTCTTTGGCTTGCCTTTTAATTTTTCCAACAGTATCTTTTAAAGGACAAACTTTAAAAATTTTTGATGAAGCCCAGTTTTACAATTTTTATGTGTGTATGATTCATGTTTTTTGTGTCTTAGCTAAGATATCTTTGCCTATCCCAAAATTACAAATAATTCCTCCTGTGTTTTCTTGTAGAAGTTTAATAGTTTGACTCATATTTTAGGCTGTAATTCATTCCAAATTATTTTGCATATGGTATAAGGAAAGGTTGAGTTTCATTTTTCCCATTTTCATTGTCTAGAACCATTTTTTGAAAAAGACTCTAGTATCCTCATTGAATTACCTTGCCACTTTTGTTAATTGACTGGGAGGGACTTCTGGCATAATAGCATGAGAAGCTCAGCAGACTCTTTCTCCAGAAAAACTGGTGAAGATAATTAAAACACACACTCACACACACCCACACACACCCACACACACACTGGGCACAGTGGTTCACGCCTATAATCCCAGCACTTTGGGAGGCAGAGGCGAGTGGATCATTTGAGGTCAGGAGTTTGAGACAAGCCTGGCCAACATGGTGAAACCCCATCTCTACTAAAAATACAAAAATTAGCTGGGTGTGGTGGCGTGCGCTTCTAATCCCAGCTACTTGGAAGGCTGAGGCAGGAGAATCGCTTGAGCCTGGGAGGCGGAGGTTGTGGTGAGCCGAGATCACGCCACTGCACTCCAGTCTGGGTGACAGAGTGAGACATTTTCTCAAAAACAAACAAATAAACATAAAACAAAATTAGCCAGGTGTGGTGGTGCATTCCTGTAATCCCAGCTATTTGGGAGGGAGGCTGAGGCAGGAGAATCACTTGAGCCTGGAAGGCGGAGGTTGCAGTGAGCGGAGATAACAACATTGCACTCCAGCCTAGGCAAAAAGAGGGAAACTCTATCTCAAAAACAAGCAAACAAACAAAAGAAACAAAACAAAAACAAAAACAAAAATACCCAACAACATACCATTTAATGTCTCTGGAAATAGTCTTACGGACATTTAAATAATAAGTAGATGAAGAAACGTTTATTCAAGAAAATCTGTATTGTGGTAAGAACAGCAAGACTCTATGGGGAACTGAGACCCTTTCCCTCCTATCCCCTTTCCCAACTTAGTGAGATGGAAACTTTATTCCAAACTAGTGCAGCCCAAAACACAAGGCTCTCTCTATTCTCAGCTCCCAGACAGAGAGTAATCCTATGGAAGGATATCAGCTTTTCTCATCTTGCCACAGCTACCTATTGATGAGGCTAAGTTCTGAAGTAGAGTTCTCTTCTGCACAGCTCCCCACTCATAAGATGCAGTCTTTACTCTGGGTTTGGCACTGCTGAGATATAGGGGTTCTGATTGTCCTTGCCTTAGTCTGTAAAGTGATGGTTGTACTCTGGATGAAACTAGCCAAAAAAGTTGGAGGCTACTGTTCATCTTCTACCCTCTCTGGCCCCCAATGAGCACTCAGCTCCTAAAGTGAGGGTGTCATTTAGAGAGAGTGTGCAATTGTCTGCCACCCTAGTTCCAGAGCCTTGACTCAACTTGACTTGACTTGAGATTTTGCCTGGAGGGAAAAGCAGAGACCCTTGGAAAGAGACAGCTTGTGGGAGCCCATCTGTGGTCAGAGCTCCTCAACAGAGCAAATCTCAAACAATGTAGGAACTACTCCTTCAAAGGAACCCGAATTTGATGGATTAGTCTATAGGACAATTTAAGCACCACAGTATTGTTGAAAGCAGTACATAAATCAGCTGGCACTTAGTATAGCTTAACAGTTGGACGTGGTCAGAGAAAGTGACAAAAAGAGTCCTGCCAAAACCACTGTCATACTAGTGACCGTATGTGAGCATACATACACAAAGCTACAACTCCTTGAGGAGCAGCACCAAAGATTTAACACTGCAGGTGGAAAATAGTCATATTTGTGTCATATTCAGTTTACTGAAATCTAGTGATACAGTGGCAAACTTACATGCAAAAAGGGAAAAATACTCATTACTTACAGAGAATCAAAGATGAGGATGACAGTGAACATCACTAAAATAGTCCAGCTAGTCATTAAACAAAAAACAAATAATAACAAGCTTAGAGCAGGGGTGGGTTTACCCAGAGTTGCCATGATGTATTACCTAAAATGTCCAGTTACCAACAGAAATTTACAAGGCATGAAAAGAAACAAGAAAATATGACCCATACTTTGTAAGTACAGTAGGCAGACAGTGGTCAGAAATCAGACTAACAGAAAATGACTAGAAAGTAGCCATTGTAGATATGTTCAAAGAACTAAAGGAAACTATGATTAAATAAAGGAAGGTAGGACAACAATTTTGCATCAAATAGAGAATATCAATAGAGAGAAATGATTAAAAAAATCAAATAGAAATTCTGGAGTTCAAAAGTACAATTACTGAAATGAAAAGCTCACTCTAAGAACCTCAACTATAAAATTTAAATTGCCAGAAGAAAAAAAATGGCAAACTTCAAGACTTCATTACTTACAAACTACTTCATTACTCCAAAACTTCATTACTTACAGAGGAACAAAGATGAGGGTGATGGTGGACTTCTTACCACTAGCTTTGTGACCCAGAAAGACAATGGACTGTCTTTAAGGTGCCAAAAAATAGCTGTTGATCTAGAATTTTATACTTGGAAAAAGCGTCTTTCAAATAGAAAGATGAATAAAAACTTCTTATAAAATGTGAGAAATTTATGCATATTTTCATGTCAGAGATGTTCATATTCTAATACACAGAACTGTGAATATGTTGCTTTACACAGGCATATCTTGGAGGTACTACAGATTCAGTTATAGACCACTGCAATAAAGCGAATACTGCAGTAGAGCAACTCACATGAATTTTTTGATTGCCAAGTGCATATAAAAGTTGTATTTACACTATGCTGTTGTCCGCTAAATGTGTTCTCATTGTTTAGCTCCCACTTATGAGTGAAAACATGCGGTGTTTGGTTTTCTCTTCCTGTGTTAGTTTTCTGTTCCTGTTAGTTAATTAGTTAGGATGGCTTCCAGCTTCATCCAAGTCCCTGCAAAGGACAAGGTCTCATTTCTTTTTATTCCATCGTGTATATTTACCACATTTTCTTTATCCAGTCTATCATTGATGGACATTTGGGTTGGTTCCATGTCTTTGCTGTTGTAAATAGTGCTGCAGTGATAATATGTGTGCATGTGTCTTTATAATGGAACAATTCTTTGGATATATACCCAGTAATGGGGTTGCTGGGTCAAATGGTATTTCTGGTTCTAGATCCTTGACGAATTGCCATACTGTCGTCCACAATGGTTGGACTAATTTACATGCCCACCAACAGTGTAAAAGTGTTCCTATTTCTCCACAGCCTCCCAAGCATCTATTGTTTCTTGACTTTTTAATAATTGCCATTCTGACTGGCATGAGACAGTATCTCACTGTAGTTTCGATTTGCATTTCTCTAATGATCAGTGATGTTGAGCTTTTTTTCATGTGTTCATTGGCCACATAAATGTTTTCTTTTGAGAAGTGTCTGTTCATATCCTTTGCCCGCTTTTTGATGGGGTTTTTTTTTTCTTGTAAATTTGTTTAAGTTCCTTGTAGATTCTGGATATTAGACCTTTGTCAAATGGGTAGATTGCAAAAACTTTCTCCCATTCTGTAGGTTGCCTGTTCACTCTGATAGTTTCTTTTGCTGTGCAGAAGCTCTTTAATTAGATCTCATTTGTCAATTTTGGCTTTTGTTGGAATTGCTTTTGGTGTTTTCATCATGAAGTCTTTGCCCATGCCTATGTCCTGAATGGTATTGCCTAAGTTTTCGTCTAGGGTTTTTATGGTTTTGGGTTTTACATTTAAGTCTTTAATGAGTTAATTTCTGTAAAAGGTATAAGGAAGGGGTCCAGTTTCAGTTTTCTGCATATGGCTAGCCAGTTTTCCCAGCACCTTTTATTGAATAGGAAATTCTTTTCCTATTGTTTGTTTTTGTCAGGTTTGTCAAAGATCAGATGGTTGTAGATGTGTGGTGTTATTTCTGAGTTCTCGCTTCTGTTCCACTGGTCTATATGTCTGTTTTGGTACCAGTACCATGCTGTTTTGGTTACTGTAGCCTTGTAGTATAGTTTGAAGTCAGGTAGTGTGATGCCTCCTGCTTTGTTCTTTTTGATTAGGATTGTCTTGGCTATATGGGCTCTTGTTTGGTTCCATATGAAATTTAAAATAGTTTTTTCTAATTCTGTGAAGATTGTCAATGGTAGCTTGATGGGAATAGCATTGAATCTATAAATTACTTTGGGCAGAATGGCCATTTTCACAACATTGATTTTTCCTATCCATGAGGATGGAATGTTTTTCCATTTGTTTGTGTCCTCTCTGATTTCCTTGAGCAGTGGTTTGTAGTTCTCCTTGAAGAGGTCCTTCACATCCCTTGTTAGCTGTATTCCTAGGTATTTTATTCTCTTTATAGCAATTGTGAATGGGAGTTCATTTGTGATTTGGTCCTCTGCTTGTCTATTGTTGGTGTATAGGAATGCTTGTGATTTTTGCACATTGATTTTGTATCTTGAGACTTTGCCAAAGTTGCTTATCAGTTTAAGGAGTTTTGGGGCTGAGATGCTGGGTTTTCTAAATGTAGAATCATGTCATCTGCAAAAAGGGACAATATGACTTCCTCTCTTTCTATTCAAATATGCTTTACTTCTTTCTCTTGCCTGATTGCCCTGGCCAGAATTTCCAATATTATGTTGAAAGGGAGTGGTGAGTGAGGGCATCCTTGTCTTGCACCAGTTTTCAAAGGGAATGCTTCCAGCTTTTGCCATTCAATATGATATTGGCTGTGGGTTTGTCATAAATAGCTCTGATTATTTTGAGATATGTTCCATCAATATCTAGTTTATTGAGAGTTTTTAATATGAAGACATGTTGAATTTTATCAAAGGCCTTTTCTGTATCTATTGAGATAATCGTGTGGTTATTGTCATTGGTTCTGTCTGTGTGATGGAGTACATGTATTGATTTGTGTATGTTGAACTAGCCTTGCATCCCAGGGATGAAGTCAACTTGATTGTGGTGGATAAGTTTTCCAATGTGCTGCTGGATTCGGTTTGCCAGTATTTTATTGAGGATTTTTGCATCAATATTCATCAGGGATATTGGCCTGAAATTTTCTTTTTTTTGTTGTGTCTCTGCCCAGTTTTGGTATCAGGATGATGTTGGCCTCATAAAATTAGTTAGGGAAGAGTACCTGCTTTTCACTGTTTGGATCATATTCAGAAGGAATGGCACCAGCTCCTCTTTGTAGAATTTGGCTGGTAGAATTTGGCTGTGATTCCTTCTGGTCCTGGGCTTTTCTTGGTTGGTAGACTATTAATTACTGCCTCAATTTCAGAACTTGTTATTGGTCTATTTATGGATTCGACTTCTTCCTGGTTTAGTTTTGGGATGATGTATGTGTCCAGGAATTTATCCATTTCTTCTAGATTTTCTAGGGCCTTCTTAGACCCTGTAGGAAAGGCCTCTACCCATCCAGTGAAAGTGTCTACACAGACTAAGAGGTATTTTAGTTTTCTGACTCGGGGCATGTGAGTAAAGTCAATTTGCCAGTCCTGGGCAGGGGCAAATCCCCGAGCTTGATGTATGGGAAAGGGAGGAGGCCTGAACAATCCCTGAGGGGTAGTAGAATAGCAGATGGAACACTGAGAAGTGATTTTCTTGAGGATAGATTTCTATGATGGAAAGGAAACGAGAGGTTCTAAGAGATGGGCTAGTGGCTTGTAACCTACATGGAAGAGGTTATGAAATGACCACAGAATAGAATGGGCCTGTGAGGCTGGAAGGAGATGTGTTCCTTGGTCTAAGAACCATTTGCCTTGTGTGGGAAGAGATTGATAGGTGGAAGTTTCAGCGGGGGAGTAGGTGGGAGTGGCCAGGTGAGAAGGAGAAAAACTGAAAGTGAGGGGTATAAGTTGGAATGCTAGCTGCTTTTTTAGCTATCTTATCAGTATGAGCATTGTCCTGAGCGATGGGATCTGATGCCCTTTGATGGCCTTTGCAGTGAATGACTCTAGCTTCCTTTGGAAGTAAAGCAGCTTTGAGAAGCGTTTTTATTAAAGAGGCATTAATGATAGAGGACCCTTGTGTAGTGAGGAAACCTCTCGCATGGTGGTGCAGAATATGGAAGGCATATTTAGAGTCAGTATAAATATTGACTTTTAGTGCTTTTGCAAGAGTGAGGGCTTGACTTAAGGCAATGAGTTTGGCTTGCTGAGAGGTAGTGGAGGGGGACAGAGCAGTAGCCTCAATAATAGATGTGGAAGATACTATAGCGTAGCCTGCCTTTGCTGGTGAGTGGCGATTAGGCCTGGTGGAACTGCCATCAATAAACCAAGTGTGTTCAGGGTGAGGAACATGAAAGAATATGGGGAAATGGAGTGAATGTCAGGTGGATCAGAGAGATACAGTCATGGGGGTCAGGTGTGGTATCAGGAATAATGTGGGAGGCCGGATTGAAGTCTGGGCCAGGAACAATGGTAATTGTGGGAGACTCAACAAAGAGTGAGTACAGCTGAAGGAGCCGGGAAACAGAAAATATATGTGTCAGGTGTGAGGAAGAAAATAGATTTTAGAAGTTATGAGAACTGTAGAGAGTGAGTTGAGCATAGTTTGTGATTTTAAGGGCCTCTAAAAGTATTAAAGCAGCGGCAGCCGCTGCACGCAGACATGAGGGCTAGGCTAAAACAGTAAGGTCAAGTTGTTTGGACAGAAAGGCTGCAGGGTGCAGTCCTGGCTCTTCTGTAAGAATTCTGACTGCACTAACCATGCCTAGGAAGGAAAGGAGTTGTTGTTTTGTAAGGGATTGAGGTTTAGGAGATTAGTCGGACACAATCAGCAGGGAGAGCACGTGTGTTTTTATGAGAATTATGCCAAGATTGGTAACAGATGAGGATGAAATTTGGTCGTGACTGAAGTAATGGGGGCTGTCTGTGAAGCCTTGCGGCAGTACAGCCCAGGTAATTTGCTGAGCAAAGCGAAGAAAGGCTGGGATGAAGGGTGCAAAGGCATAGTAAAGAAAGCATGTTTGAGATCCAGAACAGAATAATGGGTTGTTGAGGGAGGTATTGAGGATAGGAGAGTATATGGGTTTGGCACCACGGGGTGGATAGGCAAAACAATTTGGTTGATAAGGCGCAGATCCTGAACTAACTTGTAAGGCTTGTCTGGTTCTAGGACAGGTAAAATAGGGGAATTGTAAGGAGAGTTTATAGGCTTTAAAAGGCCATGCTGTAACAGGCCAGTGATAACAGGCTTTAATCCTTTTAAAGCATGCTGTGGGATGGGATATCGGCATTGAGCGGGGTAAGGGTGATTAGGTTTTAGTGAGATGGTAAGGGGTGCATGATCGGTCGCCAAGGAGGGAGTAGAGGTATCTTATACTTGTGGGTTAAGGTGGGGGGATACAAGAGGAGGACGCAAAGGAGGCTTTGGATTGGGAAGAAGGGCGGCAATGAGATACAGCTGTAGTCCAGGAATAGTCAGGGAAGCAGATAATTAAAGTGTCTCGGCCTAATAAGGGAACTGGGCAGGTGGGGATAACTAAAAAGGAGTGCTTAAAAGAGTATTGTCTAAGTTGGCACCAGAGTTGGGGAGTTTTAAGAGGTTTAGAAGCCTGGCCGTCAATACCCACAACAGTTATGGAGGCAAGGGAAACAGGCCTTTGAAAAGAAGGTAATGTGGAGTGGGTAGCCTCCGTATTGATTAAGAAGGGGACGGACTTACCTTCCACTGTGAGAGTTACTTAAAGCTCGGCGTCTGTGATGGTCTAGGGGGCTTCCAAGGCGATCAGGCAGTGTCAGTCTTCAGCCACTAAGCCGAGAAGATCTGGGAAGGAGTCAGTCAGAGAGCCTTGGGCCAGAGTTCCAGGGGCTCTGGGAGTGGCTGCCAGGTGAGTTGAACGGTCCAATTTTCAGTGGGGTCCCACACAGATGGGACGCGGCTTAGGAGGAATCCCGGGCTGTGGGCATTCCTTGGCCTGGTGGCCAGATTTCTGGCACTTGTAGCAAGCTCCTGGGGGAGGCGGGCCTGGAGGAACACCTGGCCACTGCGGTTTAGGCGTTTGGAAGTTCTTGTATGCTGGAGATGTGGCTGGGGTTTGTCTCACAGTGGAGGCAAGGAATTGCAACTCAGAAATATGTTGCTACTTGGCTGCCTCTACTCTATTATTGTACACCTTGAAGGAGAGGTTAATTAAGTCCTGTTGTGGGGTTTGAGGGCCGGAATTTAATTTTTGGAGTTTTATTTAATGTTGGGAGCAGATTGGGTAATAAGATGTATATTGAGAATAAGACGGCCTTTTGACCTTTTAGGGTCCAGGGCTGTAAAGCATCTCAGGGTTGCTGCCAAACGAGCCATGTACTGGGCTGAGTTTTTATATTTGATGAAAAAGAGCCTAAATGCTATCTGATTTGGGATAAAGAAAAAGGAGCATTAACTTTGACTATGCCTTAAGCTCCAGCCACCTTTTTAAGAGTAAATTGCTGGGCAGGTGGGTGAGGGCTAGTCATGGAATGAAACTGTAAGCTGGACCAGGTGTGAGGAGGGAGGTGATAAAAGGATTATAGGGTGGAGAAGCAGAGGCTGAGGAAGAATTGGGACCTAGCTCGGCCTGGCGAGGAGGGGAGAGGTCAGATGGGTCTGTAGAAAAGGAAGATTAGACTCAGTGATGCTTGGGGTTGGGACTGAGGGGACACGCGGGAGGGAAAGAAGGAAGATTTGGGACGATTTGCATTGGGAACAGAGACTAGGAAGGGACTGATGTGTGAAAGAATGCCTGGATGTCAGGCACCTCAGACCGTTTGCCCATTTTACGACAAGAATTATTTAGATCTCGTAGGATGGAAAAATTGAAAGTGCCATTTTCTGGCTATTTGGAATCACTGTTGAGTTTGTATTGGGGTCAAGTGGCATTGCAGAAGAAAATAAGGCATTTAGGTTTTAGGTCAGGTGTGAGTTGAAGAGGTTTTAAGTTCTTGAGAACACAGGCTAAGGGAGAAGAAGGAGTAATGGAGGGTGGAAGGTTGCCCATAGTGAAGGAGGCAAGCCCAGAGAAAAGAGAGAGTAGGGACATGGAGGGAAGAGGTTCGGAGGTTCTTACCCTCCAGAAAAGTGGGAAAGGGGTCGGGGCGCCAAAATAAGGGGTTGGGGTGTGGAGATAAGAGGTCGGGGTGTGGAAATAAGGGATCGGGGTGCAGAGATGAGGTCAGGGCATGGAAATAAGGAATTGGGGTGCAGAGATAAGAGGTCGGGGCACGGAAATAAGGGATCGGGGGGTTCTTGCACCCCAGAAAAGCAGAGAAGGGGTAGAGACAGGGAGAGAAGGGGTTGTGGTTTTTGCCCCTCCCCCAGAAAAGCGGGACTTGCTGCTAAGGGTGAAGGACCAAGGCAGGCATCCCTGCGTGGTCAGACACCTCTGAAACGTGGGTAAATGGAGAGGCGTCCCTGCAATGATTAAAAATGAAGGGAAGGCTGGCTTCCCAAGTCTGTGACTGGTGCCTGAGTTTTGGGTCCACGGATAAAACGTGTCTTCTTTGTTTCTACCAGAAAATGAAAGCAATTGAAATTAAGAGAAGGGAGAGATTGAAGGGTGGTGCCAAGATTGAAAAGAGAAAGTGGTTGAGGGATAGTGAGAGAGGTTGGAGAAGAGAGTAAGAAGAGGCTGCTTACCCGATTTAAAATTGGTGAGATGTTCCTTGGGCTGATGGGTCTGAGGACCCGAGGTCATAGGTGGATCTTTTTCACGGAGCAAAGAGCAGGAGGACAGGGGATTGATCTCCCAAGGGATCTCCAAGGGTCCCCTGATCCGAGTCACGGCACCAAATTTCATGCGCATCTGTGTGAAGAGACCACCAAACTGGCTTTGTGTGAGCAATAAAGCTTTTAATCACCTGGGTGCAGGCGGGCTGAGTCCGAAAAGAGTCAGCGAAGGGAGATAGGGGTTGGGCCGTTTTATAAGATTTGGGTAGGTAAAGGAAAATTACAGTCAAAGGGGAGTTGTTCTCTGGTGGGCAGGAGTCGGGGGTCACAAGGTGCTCAGTAGGGGAGCTTTTGAGTCAGGATGAGCCAGGAGAAGGAATTTCACAAGACAATGTCATCAGTTAAGGCAGGAACAGGCCATTTTCACTTCTTTTATGGTGGAATGTCATCAGTTAAGGCAGGAACTGGCCATCTGGATGTGTACGTGCAGGTTACAGGGGATATGATGGCTTAGCTTGGGCTCGAGGCCTGACACAAAGCTTAATCATTTGTAGCTTTTTATTTATTTATTTATTATTTTTTATTTTTAGATGGACTCTTGCTCTGTTGCCTAGTCTGAAGTTCAGTGGTGCAATCTCTGCTTATTGCAACCCCCGCCTCCCAGGTTCAAGCTATTCTCCTGCCTTAGCCTCCCGAGTAGCTGGGATTACAGGAACCTGCCACCATGCCCAGCTAATTTTTTTTTTTTTTGTATTTTTAATAGAGATGGGATTTCACTATGTTGGCCAGGCTGGTCTCGAACTCCTGAGCTCAAGTGATCTGTCTGCCTTGGCTTCCCAAAGTGCTGGGATTACAGGTGTGAACCACTGCACTGGGCCTGTAGTTTTTGATTTAAAATGAGATGTATGACTCTTCTTTTCACTGGAACAGTAGAAGCCATTATAGGGTTATTTATCAGTCTAATTTCAATATTATTGTGTCTCAGGAACTAGGAGGCCCAAGGAGAAAGAACAAGACAGGGCAAAGGCTGGTTGTTGG
This sequence comes from Pan troglodytes, assembly GCF_028858775.2. Taxonomy (NCBI): domain Eukaryota; kingdom Metazoa; phylum Chordata; class Mammalia; order Primates; family Hominidae; genus Pan; species Pan troglodytes. The sequence continues at coordinate 106,543,814 of NC_072408.2, read as the reverse complement.
AGCAGTCAGAACACATACAACATTTATTGATTAAATTCACCATTCTATGTGATAGTGGATCATGGTGCCTCAAGTGATTACAGTAGTAACATCAAAGGTCACTGATCACAAATCACCACAAAAAAATATAATAATAAAAAACTTGAAATATTGTGAGAATTATCAAAATGTGACACCAAGCCATGAGGTGAGCACATGCTGTTGGAAAAATGGTGCTGATAGGCTTGCTCCATGCAGGGTTGTGACAAAACTTCAATCTGTAAAAAGGCAATATGTGCAAAGAGCAATAAAGCAAAGCACAATAAAATGAGGTATGACTACATAGCAAAAAGGGCTTCACAGGTGATGAAGTTAATGTTCTTGAGATTATCCTGGATTACTTCTGTGGGTCCAGACAAATCACAAGGGTTCTTATGAGAAGAAGGCATGAGGGGTAGTGTCATAAAAAGCAATGCCATGACAGAAGCAGAGGGAGAGAAAGAGATGTGATGACAGAAGCGGAGATCCAAATGATGTAGCCATGAGCCATGGAATGTGGGCAGCCTTTTGAAGCTGGGAAAGGCAAGGAATGGATCCTTCCCTAAAGTATCCATAAGGAATGAAGATTATGACACTTTACTTTTAGTCATGTAAGACTCATAAATGTCAGTACATTTCAAAATCTATTTTAGATTTCTAACCTCCAGAAAAAGAAGATAAATGTGCATTGTTTCAAGCCACTAAGTTAGTGAGAATTTATTGGAGCAGAAGTAGGAAGCTAACATAGATTTGGAAGTGAGGTTATGCGCTAACGAATACCTAAAAATGTGGTTGTGATTTCCAGTGGGAAGAGGCTGGAAGAATGTTGAGGAGCATGATAGAAAAGCCTAGATTTCTGTGAACAGATTGCTAGTGGAAATATAGATACTAAGGACTCTGCTAGTAAGGGCTCAGAAGGAAGTGAGGAACATAATAGAGAAAAATTAAATTGTCTTAGAGAATATTAAAGCTATTATAAATGAACTATAGAAATAGGAATACTAAAGGAACTCCTCATAATGGCCCAGATGGAATTAAGGGTTCTTTGTTATTTGGTGGCAGAAGACTCAGCAGAATTTTGTTCTGCAGTCATGTGGGAAATAGAATTTCTAAGCCATGAACGTGGAGATTTAGCCGAGGAAATTTGCTTGGAAATCCAAGCAAACTGTTGAAAATGTGGCTTGGTTTCTTGTTTCTTATAGTAAAATGTGAGAGGAAAGAAATAGATTAAGGGAAGAACTATTAAACAAAAAGGAACTAGGACTTGATAATTTAGGAAATTCTCAGTCTATTCAGCTTTCAAAAACTGCTAAAGTTAGAAGATTTGATTACAAGAAAGTATGCTCTGGAGAGAATGCCAAAGGTTTGGCTGAGCAGTCTTTTGCTTGTGCCTTGGAACGATTTTAGATAAGGTCAGTATTTTAATCACACAGAAAAGTGTTTGAAAAGATTAAGTATATGACTCATGGATCCCCTCACAGATCTCAATAGGAGCCAGGAATAAAAATGGGATTATCCTGCATATATTTGTGGAAGAGCCTCTTGTTTGATGGATTTACTCCCTGTAACATGTGTGGGAGACCCACAAAGTTTTTGAGAATGTTGTATCAGCAGAAACACTGCCAGCTTGGACTGAAAGAAACAGAGAAAGAACAAAATGATAGAAGTTTGTTTGACTTCCAAAATTCTCCAGTTAGAAAACAGGATAATAAAATAACTCAGGTTTAGACACATTACCCTTCATGAAAAGAAGGATAACTCTGAGGTCATGGCAGAGCCACGGGCCCAGAGGATGGACCCTGCAGCCACAGAGGATTATTCCTGGGTTTTGAAACATGATAGAATTTTCCCAGTTGGATTGCAAAATGTCATGGGAATAGTGACCCCTTTTTCCCCTTCTATTTTCTCCCAATGAGAATGTCTATATTGATTATCTTATGCCTATGCCACCGTTGTACTTTTTGATCTGATAACTTATTTTCTAGCTTCACAGATCCACAGATGGAGAGGTATTTTTCTCCAGGATGGATTATATCCAGAGCCTCACCCATAGATCCTTTAGATGATAAGGTTTGGGACTTTTAAGCTGATGAGATTTAGATGGTATTTTGTATTTGAATGTATGTTATAAGGGGTTGAGACTATTGGGGCCCTTGCCCTCTTCTCATTACCTTGTCTGACTCTGACCCTTTTTTCCTTCTTTAAGGACTCTTGTGATTACATTGGGTCTATCCAGATAATCCATAATAATCTCTCACTCTCAGGAACCTTAATTGTAGCTTCATAGGTCCATTTGTGATGTGTGGTTATGGTAAAATATTCACAGGTTCTGGTTATTAGGATGTAGCCATCCTGAAAGGGCTATTATTCAGCCTATCATAAACCCCACATGAAACAACCTATTTTGTCTGCATCCCCAAGGTCTTGAATTTTATATGGAGGAAATCAAGACATACTTTTCAAGTAAAGATAAAAATAATATGTTATTCCCCTCTGTGTGTCCATGCATTCTCATCATTCAGCTCCCACTTGTAAGTGCGAACAGGCAATGTTTGGTTTTCTGTTCTTGCATTAGTTTGCTAAGGATAATGGCCTCCAGCTCCAGCCATGTCCCTGCAAAGGACATGATCTCATTATTTTTTATGACTGGATAGTATTCCATGGTGTATAGGTAGCATATTTTCTTTATCCAGTCTATCATTGATGGGCATTTAGTTTGATTCCATGTCTTTGCTTTTGTGAATAGTGCTGTAATGAACACATGTGTGCATGTCTTTATAACAGAATGATTTATATTCCTCTCAGTATATATGCAGTAATGAGATTACTTGGTTGAATTGTATTTCTGTCTTTAGATCTTTGAGGAATTTCCACACTGTCTTCCACAATGGTTGAACTAATTTTACATTCCCACCAACCGTGTATAAATGTTCCCTTTTCTCTGCAACCTTGACAGCATCTATGTTTTTGACCTTTTAATATTAGCCATTCTGATTGGTGGGAGATGGTATCTCATTGTGGTTTTGATTTGCATTTCTCTAATGATCATTGATATTGAGCTTTTTTTCATATGCTTGTTGGCCACAGGTATATCTTCTTTAGGAAAGTGTTCACGTTCTTTGCCCACTTTTAAATGTGGTTGTTTGCTCTTTTTTGTCATTTTGTTTAAGTCATAGAGGGAAACAACATACACTGGGATCTATCAGAGGGTGGAGGCTGGAAGGATGGAGAGGATCAGGAAAAATAACTAATGAGTACTAGACTTAGTACCTGGGTGACAAAATAATCTGTACAATAAACCCACATCACACAAATTTACCTATATAACAAACTTGCATATGAACCATGAACTTAAAAGTTAAAAAAATTAGAACTGTGATGTGCAGTACAAACTAAAAAAAAGATAAAAGTAATAACATTAGCACGGTGCATTCCAGTTTATAAGGTGATTTTATCAGAATGAAAAGTAATAACATTAGCACCTTGCATTCCAGTTTATAAGGTGATTTTATTCTAATGATGTTAGTTTTGTTCTTAGTTGACCTCTTTTTTATTTATTATAGATACAAATCCAATCAGAGCTGGAAAAGTGAAATAAGGAAGTTGGATAGATTCTGTTGGACTGGGCTTTGGCTGCAGGAGTTGAGGGAGAGGGTCTTTGTTGATTCCTGGGTTTTTCAGCCTGGGTGATAGGAGGAGTTGGGAGATTACTTAAAAAAAGGAATTAACACAAAGCAAACTGAATTATAATGGAAAGAGTTGAGGGAAAATGATTAATCAGTTAAGCTCAAATATATGGGCTTTTGTTAATTATATGCTCCCCTGAGGGATACAGTTATGAGTGGCATTTATCTCAGGTTGTTTTGGGTCTATATAGGTCTAAAGGAACATATGTAAATAAACAGAAATGCAAACAGGAACTTTGGGAAGCAATTCTTACTTGCGTTGTATTTTAAGCTGTTCATAGATATTGACTAAAAAGGACCAGAGATATATTCTTCTCTATGATAAAGGCAAAGTATGAAAGGATGCCTATAAATAAGGAAAGGAATTTTTGCTACTGAAGGTATTATAAAGAAAAAACCACATTGACTCTCAGTCCTTCGTTTCATGACATGTCTTACCTAATTCATTTCCCCCACAAAACATATGTTCACAATACATAGACTTGAGTTCTCAGTGAAGTCTTGGCCTGGATTCGCCCTGTCTTAATCTATCTCTTTTATCCCATAAACTATAGGTTACTCAAGCAGACTCAGAACACCAACAGCTATTTCTTTAATTATCCTTGGAGGCATGGACCCTAAAGCTGTGGTTTTATCAAAGAATTATCTATATCTTGATGGTATCACTCTCAGTTTTATTCCAGTTAGTGAGCTGCAAATGAATATCCCATTATTGACAAAGATTAATGGTTTAAAGTCAAGAGGAATTCTAATGAAATGACAATCTTGTCTTCTTTATGGTACAGATGTTTTTCCATTGTAGCAATGACTCAGATTCCTGTTGGATCAAGTTTTTAACAGTCATTTCTATAGTGGCATGAGCTGGAAAATTAGATCTCAGTAAAATCAGCTTTAGAAAGTAGATACTATAATACGGAAAATGAATGAGCCCCATTATGGAAAATCTATGCAATTAATCTCTGTTCATTTAAAGGTATAAGGCTACATCTGAGGATGAAGTAAGAAATTAGGCTTGGTTGTCAAACCCATTTTATGGGGAGAAGTGATACCATGAATACTCTGTGCCCAGGTAAGTGATGGAGGGTCAAAGCAGTGAAATAGGAATCAGAAGTAGAAACATTATTTGCTTAGAGTTATGTATTGTGATGTCATCACTAAATGGGGCCCAGCACACTGTTTTGCAGTCATTATGACCTACCACTATAGTCAGCTGGTGCAGTGTGTGATAATGTTGTTCCCCTTGTCTCATTCCTTTTTTCCCCAGAGCTCTTCTGAAAGAACCATTGTGTTTTCTTGACTCTTGACCTCTCCTATATCTGCTGTAACATGCTAAAACCCCATTATGGATATTTAGATTTCAAAAAATGTGGGTCTAGCTATACCACTTGCTAGCTGGCAAACTTGGAAAAGTTACCTAATCCTTTCTGGGTATTATTATCTTCTTCTTTTAATACCTGCAGCATCTGTTGTCGTGAGCCTTAATTAACATTAAAATTTGTAAAACCTGTAACTCTGTACCTGAAACATAGTAGCCATTTAATAAAAGTTAGTTCCTTCTCCTCTCAACATCCCACACACCTTCAAACATAGTTACACCCTCAGGTGTCAGAGCAACTGCTTCAAAATCTGCTCAGAGTCTTTTGAATTAAAATTGCCTGATGCTTACTGAAGTACATTCCAGCACCCATAGTTGTTATAGTGTGAATCATTCCATGAGTACAACATGCAGGTATCATTAGAATTCTTTAAGTGTTCACTTTTAGTATACCTTTATCCAATCTCCTGACCCTCACAAGCTTGCGTGTGCTTATGTGTGCATGTGTGCGTGCACACACACACAGCAGTATTCATGAGATTGCCAAGATAATATTGACCCACTAAAATCTGCTCTTTAGTTTTTTTACATTATGTTTACTAGGAAAAATGGCTGAAAAATTTCCCAGAACAATTAATAAAGTGTTTAGGAGTCAAAATACTATTGATTTTCAATCTCTAATTAATTTACATTTATTGTATTTTAGATGGCTTTGTATATGAGTAATAACCTCTTTACCACAGACGAACAGCTTCCAATTAAAACATTTATGAGACAGGACCTTGGTATGCTGAATAATAGCTCCCAAAAATATCCAGGTTGGAATTCCTGGAAACTGTGAATGTTACCTTTTATAGCAAAAGAGCCTTTGCAGATGTGATGTGAATTAGGATTTTGAGATATGGAAATAATTCTGGGTTATCTGGGTGGACCCTAAATGTAATCACAGCTTTCCTTATAAGAGGGAGGTAGAGGGGGAATAGACTACAGAAAGAATAAGGAGATGCAATGATAGAAGATACTAAACTGTTGGCTTTGAAGATGGGAGGAAGGGGCCATGAGCCAGAGCCAATGAGGAATACCCATAGCATAGCCACTAGTAGCTGGAAGAGTCAAGAAACAGATTATCCCCAGATCCTCTAGAGGAGGCAGCCCTTGTGGCACCTTGACTTTAGCCCAGTGAAACTGACTTTTTATTTCTGGCCTCCAGAGCTGAAAGAGAATGCATATGTATTGTTTTAAGCCACTAAGTTTGTGGTAATTTGTTACAGCAGCAAAAGAAACTAATACAGGATCCAAGCAGTACCTGTAGAGGATAATGTGAGCCTTAGTCCTCAATATGGTATTAAATAAGAACGATATGTGTTTAGTCACTTGTCCTTCATGCTTCATTCATGACATCGGGTCATTAAAGAGAGACTTCCATACTGATGTATTCTGTCATTTCCAACCCCTTGTCATCAACTTTGTCACAAAATAGTCTAGATGGCAAGGCTGCTGTTGTTGAATTTCAGATGTTTTTTTGAGTCCCACTCAGTTGAATTTGGCTTGCATTATTTTATGATGGAGGCAGCTTGTCTGATTGTGACAGCTGGAAGAAACTTGGCACTGACAGATTCAGACCCCCAGGTTAACCTCTGCATTGCTTATAGAGTTTTGATAAGTGACAGTTTGTCTCAGTGATTGCCCATTTGGCTCATTGTTCTTCAGGTGAGTGATTCACAGCTGTATGTGGATTTTCTTTTGAAAATTCTCCCACACATACACCTAATTTCTGAGTCAGTGTGATAAGGACAGCTAAGTAACAAATAACCACAGTTTTTTTTCCTTTAGCAATATAGTTATAATAACTCTAAGACAGGGAAGCCTATGAGAGCTGGTAGGTAGAGAGTCAAATGGCTATTGCTGCCTACCTGGTTGTCATACCATTTTTTTCCTGCTTCTATAATTCTAGCTCCCTGCTGCCCTTTCTTTCTGTACAATAATGTAGGCACTGTAAGCTGCATCATTTCACCACCCACATATCACCTTTTATTCTAAATTAAAAGCAAAGGAAATTTCCTTTCCATTTACCTAGAACTCAGGATTTGTTAAATATTTAATGTGTTGTAATTAGAATGTATGCTTTTTAGAGGGTGAAAAACTTGATTTTTCCCATCTACTCTTACATTTTATTAAATAGAAGATTTCTATTATGTGTTACCTCTTATGACTTTTCCCTCTAAAATACTGAAGTGAATATTACTTTACCTCTTGGGTGACATTTGATTGGCACTGCTAAAGATAGTAATTTGTTTAAATTCTTTAATATTTGGGAGATAATTTTATGACTTCTGGATGACGTAGCCCAGAATGAAGTCATCTGAGGTTGCAGTGCTGAACCTTAGGTGTAGCAGTGTCAGCTTAAGTAGCTGGATGATGCAAACAAACTGGAGGCTTGGGCAATCAGTCAGAATTCATACCTCTGACAAGCAGAACTCAACAATCTTTGTTCTGTAACACCTGAGTTGGTGAGGTGCTCAAATCATGGTCTCTTTTGGTTAGATCCTTTATTCATCTATTGCTGTGTGGCCATTTTACCACAAATTTAGTGCCTTATGCAAAATATTTATTATCTCACAGTTTCGTGTGTCAGGTATTCAAGCATGGCTTGGGTCCTGTGTTTCATGTTCTCTCACAAGACTAGAATCAAGGTGTCACCCAGGAATGGGACCTCGTCTGTGGCTCGACTGGGGAAGGATCTGGTTCCAAGCTCACATGGCTGTTGGCAGAATTCAGTTCCTTGTGGTTTGTCAATGGAGGACCCCAGTTCCTTGCTGAATGCTTTCAATTCCTTGACCGATAGCCTCAGTTTGTAAGCCTCCCTTAGTTCCTTACCATATGGCCTTTCCATATGGCAGCTTACTTCATCAAAGCCAGAAAGGGAGAGAATCAACAGAGTGTATGTTTGCAAAATGGAAGTCACAATCTTATGTGACATAACTATGGAATTAACATGCCATTGTCTTTGACATATTCTATTAGCTAGAAACAAACCAGAGGTTCTGCTTCCACTCAAGGGGAGGGGATTACACAAAGGCATGAGAAACAGGGATAACTGGGGGTAATTTCAGAGTTTTTCTGCCATAGGTCCCTAACACAGAAGCGAGTTATAAGACATTGCCAAATTTTTAATGTTTGAGCTTACAAAAAGTAATTACGGGTGAGAATTGATGCATTCAATTTAGGTAAATTATATAATATCATAAAGTCAAGATTATATAAGTTTTAGAGGATTTTACTTGAATTGTCAAATATTTATATATTATTTATTATTATTTTAAAAAGCAGTACCCCAACCATCTTCTTCTCTTCCTCCCAACACCTTCATCTCTTTTATCTAGTTATCTGGGTATTTATCTTTATGTCTCTAATCTATTTGTTTTGCTCCTTTTTAATGTTTCAGTTTTAGACATTATCTATTGACATCCCACTATGGAATATGGCATTCCTCTCTTTCCTACCGCTTACTATAACAGTACCCCACGCAAGCACACACGTTTTCCATGACTATCTCTTTAACACATTAATTGCAAAATTTGGGTTAGATTAGTCTTCTCTATTTACTTGTTATGTTTGTCGACAGACATTATTTATAATGTTACTGATCCATAGGCTAAACCCTGATTCCTCTTCCTTTCCATTACAATGTTTTATTTCCCCTAGGATTAATTATTGTCTTTTCTAATTGTGATTGATTTTCTATGTATATATAGTCAACACAATTCCAGATTCATCTTTTCTTAACATGTTTATGTGTATCAGGTATTCTATATGCTTCATGTCTCTGAAGAATCTCACCTGAGCCTTTCCATTCATTTAAATCCGGACTGGTCACCTTCTACTCCTTCTGATAGGTATCAACCTTGCAATTCTTCTCCATCATTTGGGGATTTTTATTGCCTCTTTCCTTTGTTGGATATCTTGATTTCTGTATGCCATGCCTTTTCTTGTTTTGTGCAGCACATCTCCCAGTAATTTCATGCAAATGTCTTTATTCTATCCTCACTCTTGCTTCATAGACTGGATGTGAAATTCTAGTGTTGAGAATAAATTCCCTAGAGAAATTAAAACAATGACCATATTGTCTTCTAGATGCCATTGTCACTATAAGCTTTGCTTTAGGTTGATTCCATTGGTCCGTTTCGTTGGAGAAGTCTTGACAACAGCATCTTTAGATCTTTCCTTTTGACCAGAACATCCTAGGAAATCCCTCTTTTAAGCTCCTAATGGGAAGTTCTTAGGGCTGTTTAAGGAAAGAGGGCACAGGAATGTCAACATCCAGTATACCTGTTTTCTCAATCACCTATTTTCATTATGTTACCATACCCTAAACTGTGATTGGTTTAGAGAACTGTTTTACTCTTCTAAGAGAAGAAATCTTCAGTGTTTTGCAAGATTGAGGGACGGATAGTCACCAGGCTATAGAGTGAGAAAGGCATATGGGAATCTAACTGCTTTAAAATATTCTTTCACATAGTTGCTATTTTTGCCTTTTTATTCACCTATTCTTTCAGACATATCTGGTATGGAATTCATGAGTCCTCTGTAGTCTTACCAGGTTGATTTTTAGTTTTTTCTATGGCTAGCTTTGGATCCAGTTCTCAAGTCTGCTTAGTCATTTGTCATGTAACTACTTTATAGCATCCAGAATTTTGTTACTCTAGTTTCCTTTCTTGTTCTGCTTGTCTTTATGTCTTTATGCCTTTACAAATATATTTCTATCATTTTAATGTCATTTTGGGCAAAAGTGAAAGAAGATATACATATCTGTCATCTGACATATTTTTCCCTACCAAGTCTTATGAAATTTCCTCTAATTTGAAGAAATGTCAGATGCAGCACCTTTCTAGAGATTTAGCTAGAGAACTATTATACCAGACAGCTTATCAGTTCCTACTTTCTTGACCTGGCTTGGGAATGCCAATATTAAGCTGGAGAGCCTCATTTTGTGATGCAAGGGAGCAGAACTGAAATATAATTTAGCTTCACTTTTGAAATTGGCACAGTTTTCATTAGAGAGTTTGTGTGTGTGTGTATATGTATGTGTATGCATATATTATGTAATGTATGTGTATGTATGTGTGTGTCTAGAAATACATATACAAATACATTTCTAGATGTAGTCTAATATGTGTATATATTTCTATTTGTAGACTATTTCAGAGAAATGAGTCTAGAAATGTTGAAGTGTCTTGGGTAAGTTAGTTCTCCCTAGGGATACTCATTTCATTCTATTTTTTAATGTAAGCCAAATACTATGCTTGTTCCACATGAGCATCCCAATCATCTTTCCTCATTGCATTCTCAGAAACTATGCAGGGGAAAAGGCCTCCATCTGCCTGTGGAGAGAGGAAGCCAAATTATCCCTCCTACGTTAGCCCACAGAGGACTTTCCTTACTGTTTGATGCATCCTCAGCCTCCAACCCACCTGTCAGAGAACCGGGCTGATTATGTTCATACTTTCTGTTCTTATTTATACATCTATTTTGGTATTATTTAACTTCTATTTAGGAACAAGTTATAAACTTTGGGCCTACAGCAAAGTCAAGCTTGAAATTAACTTCTTTAAAGGCCCAAATCACATTACTGGTTTTAGTAATCACATTATTCTTGATACACTATCATTTGTAATTTAAATGTTAACATAAATATGCCAAATATACTGGCTATTATTCAGAGACTGATCATAGAAATAATAGGTACATGATACCTGATGCCCCAAACCAAATTAAAAATATTCCTATTTTAGATTTTTCAATTTATCAAACGTTTATGGGGATACTGCCATTATGCCAGGCTTTGCGCTAGGCACTGGGAATATAAACATGTGGCCTCATATACCTTATAGGATAGTGATGAGATATATTTGTAAATAAATCATTATAAAACAGGATTATGAGACAAGTACGGAAATATATCCTGGGAGTAGAGAACAATACAGGGAATGACTAACTCTCCCAGGGGAGGAGAACAGGATTCAGAATGACTTCACAAAAGCAGTGTCTGAGCTGAGTTTAAATGAAGAGGATTATGACACACGAATAAGGGGGGAGGGGTGGAAATACCATATGTAAAGATATGAGGCGTGAAACAGGGTAATATGTTTCAGGGATACTGAAACGTAAAGAAAGGAGATACCCATAACACATGGTGGGTTTCAGTCAAAATATAAAAACATTTTTGAGAAGAGCAATGGATGCCAGTTAGTTAATTCAGTTTCTTTTAAAAAGATTTGAAGCATGCAGAATACATTAGACATGATGTTTCATTTACTATTACAGATAATCAACGGTAGTATCAGAGTCAATGCATTTGTATCCCAGGAAACCCTTTAGTTTCAGGCAAACCAGGACAGTTGGCCACTTTATGCCTTCTCAACAATGGAATATTTCAGATTGATCTAATTCAAGTCAGGCCAATCAGAATTATTTTCAGGAAATTTAAAACTGGAATCAAGAGAAAGAGAGTCAATGTTTCCTTTAATGGCCAAAGAAACTTTAAGATATAAAACTTAGATGTTTGATGGTTATGTTTCTTGCCTTGTGGGGAAAGAAAATTTATAATGAAAGAGAATGAAATCTAAATTGCAAAAATGGTGCTGGGAAAACTGGATATCTGTATGCAGAAGAATGAAATTAGACCCTGTCTTTCACCATGTGCAAAAATCAAATGAAAGTGGATTAAAGACTTAAATCTAAGACCCGAAACTATGAAACTACTAAAAGAAAACATTGGGGAAACTCTCTAGAACATTGTTCTAGGTGAAGATTTCTTGAGTAATAACCCCAAAGCACAGGCAACCAAAGCAAAAATGGACAAATGTAATCACATCAAATTAAAAAGCTTCTAGCCTAGGCAACATAGGGAAACTCTGCCTCTACAAAAAAAAAAAAAAAAAAAAAAAAAAATTAGCTGGGTTTGGTGGTGCATGCCTATGGTCCCAGCTACTTGGGAGGCTGAAGTGGGAGGATTGCTTGAGCTTGGGAAGTTGAGGCTGCAGTCAGCCATAATTGTACCACTACACTCCAGCCTGAGCAATAGAGCAAGATGCTGTCTCAAATAAAAAAGAAAAAGGCAATCAGACAAAACCTTCTGCATAGGAAAGTAAGCAATCAACAAAGTAAATAGATGACCCACAGAATGGGAGACAATATTTGCAGACAACCCCTATAACAAGGGATTAATAACTGGAGTGTATAAGGAACTCAAACAACTCAACAGGAAAAAGATACAACAATCTGATTTAAAAATGGGCAAAAGATCTGAATAGACATTTCTCAAAAGAAGACATACAAATGGCCAACAGGTATATGAAAAGGTGCTCAACATCATTGATCATCAGATAAATGCAAATAAATCCGCAATGAGATATCATCTCACCCCAGTTAAAATGGCTTTTATTAAAAAGACAAGCAATAACAAATGCAGGCAAGGATGTGGAGAAAAGGGAAAACTCATAGACCATTGGTGGGAATGTAAATTAGTACAGCCACTATGGAAGACAATATGGAGGTTCCTCAAAAAACTAAAAATAGAACTACCATATGATCCAGAAATCCCACTGCTAGATATAAACTCAAAAGAAAGGAAATCAGTATATCAAAGAGATATCTGCACTCCCATGTTTACAGCAGCAGTATTCATAATAGCCAAGATTTGGAAGCAACCTAAGTGTCCATCAACAGATGAATGGATAAAGAAAATGTGGCACATACACATGATGGAGTTCTATGCAGCCATAAAAAGTGAGATCCTATCATTTGCAACAACATGGATGGAACTAGAGGACATTATATAAAGTCAAATAAGCCAGGCACAGAAAGACAAACTTTGCATGTTCTCACTCATTTGTGGGATCTAAAAATCAAAACAATTGAACTTATGGGGACAGAGAGTAAAATGATGGTGACCAGAGGCTAGGAAAGGTTAGTGTTGGGGGCGGGGATGGGGAAATGATTAATGAGTATAAGAATATGGTTAGATACAATGAATAAGATCTAGTATTTAATAGCACAACAGGGTGTCTATAGTTGGCAATAATATGTTGTACATTTGTGAATAACTGAGGGAATACAATTGGAATGTTTGTAGCGCAAAGAAATGATGAATGCTTGAAGTGATGGATACCTTGTTTACCCTGATGTGATTATTACACATTGTATGCTTGTATAAAAGTATCTCATGTGCCTCATAAATATATACACTTACTATGTACCCATAAAAATAAAAAAAACAAGATTTAAAAAAAGCAGCAGCAGCATATCTGTTGTTGGTTCATTTTTATTGAGGCTCATCTATATACTATTGTTTAGCATTTCCCTGGATTCCAAGAGATAATACATTCCAGTTTATGATTAAGCTAGTTTGAGTTGGATTTTACAACCCCAAAGTGCAAACCCACTTGCAACCCCAAAGTGTCTCAACTGGTGTCAGGAAGTGGTGGCACAACCAAGAGATTCTAAGATATGAAATAGGCAAAATGGATCAGGAGCCTGGTTAGAATTTCTGTATACCAGGTTGAGAAACAATTATTGAAGTGTGGTAGCAAAGTTAAACTATAATGTGTTGTTTCTTGGGACTTAGACCACGTACTCACCAAAGGTCACCTTTGTAGAAATAATCAGAATAGTAGAGTTTGTAGGTTTCTTGCATTCCTTACAAGATATTACAAGTAAGAGATAAGCACCAGTTCAGCAGGTGGGGATTGGAAGACTGCTCTGTAGTCATTAAGCAAAACTTTCTGCTTCAAGTCAATGACCTGAGACTGTCAAGGGCAATCACATGTTTTACTGAATTGCAGAACATAAATTCTCTAGCATATTCTAAAGTTAGTTTCCAGTTAGGAACAGGATCCTAGCAATTAGAATGGGAATACAGTAGTTCCCCTTTATCTAGGGTTTCACTTTCGTGGTTTCAGTTACCTGTGGTACCACTACAAAAGTAGTGATGCTGGCAATTGGGATATGCTAAGGAGAAGCTGTAAAGTGCTTTAAGTGAAAGGGTGAAAGTTCTCAATAAAGAAAAAAATATTATGTGCTGAGGTTGCTAAGATCTATGGTAGGGATGAGACTTCCATTCATGAAATTGTAAAGAAGGAAAAAAAATACGTGCTTGCTTTGTTGTTGCACCTCAAACTGCAAAAGGTACAGCCACAGTGTGTAATAAATCCTTAGTCAATATGGCAAAGGCTTTCAGTTTGTGAGTAGAATACATGAAAAGAAGCATGTTCCTACTGATGGCAGTTGGGTTGGGTACTATCCTCGGTTTCAGGCATTCACTGGGGGTCTTGGAACTCACCCCCATGGGTATGGGGAGACTACTGTTTCTTGTAAATAAATACCAGAAATATCAGGGCTTTTGGGTCCTCTGGGTTCATTCCAAGCACTTGGCTGAGTAAACCTTGCCTCATCAAGGGATGCCTCTTTTGTGAAGTATCCCTCTAGAAGGAGAGATGACTAATTTTAAAAATTACAATGTTAAAAAAATCAAGCATTGTTAATTTTTTTGATATTTTAAAAGTTGTCTTCTATGCAAACCTTGGTAAACTCACAAATACATTAAAAAATTCAGCATGAATTATTTAGTCAGAAGGTTTAACTCTCTAAGCTCAAAATAGTTCTGTTACATTAATTTCCAACTTACAAAATAGACTGAGAAAGGAAAACCTTTTACTTTCATTTTAAAGCAGCTGGATTTGTAATCCATATTTAAAAGGTGCTTTCAGGGTTAGAATAATTATATGCAGGAATGCAAACAGCTTATTTTAAATATGCTTGAAGGCAAAGATTTCTCTGAATTAAATCTTCAGGTTACATTTATCAGTGCCAGCACCTGTGTGTTGAAATTAAAATGGAATAACTTTATCAAAATTCATTTTACTCTTCTACATTTTAGTTACTTGCATTGATGAATATACACTCTATCCCGAAGTATAAAATCTTGAGCAAGTCTTACAAATTACTTAATTTTTGTATCTTTTAGCAAGTAAGGAGATTTGACCAGAAGTTACAGGATATTTAAAACAGCAATACAAGAAGACTCTGTTCTTTAACATTTATTAAGGGTATTATTTTCATTCTGTCAATATTTATTGTGCAACCACTGTGCATAATGCATTATTATTATTGGTATTTCTTAAAGGCTTCTCAGGTGCTGGACTAAGGGCAAAGGGGATGAAAAGGCATATATTTTTACTCTCCAGGATTTTATAGCTTAAGAAAGTCAGCATTGAAGAGATAGAGCTGAGCAAAATATAAATTAAGTAAGTAATTATTTATGAAAATAATCACTGTTATTTGAATGGTAGATTCATGGACGGCACAGTTTTAGAAAGAAAAAACACATGGAAAAATGGTGACTTCTCTTCCATTAATTGAAGAATTTACAGAAGTAGAATTTCAGCAGTGTGTGTGCACATGTGCACACATGCACACACACGTGTGTGTCTGTGTGAAGTGGGTGGCAGGGGGGCAATGAAATGTTCCCAAGTATGGAATGGAACTTGGGAGACTCACTGGCACACTGCCTGTGTCATTGAATGAATCTGAATGAATGAAAAAATAAGTGAATGGATAAATTTGAAAAATAAGAAAATCTGTTAGAGATAATAAAGAGCACACACACACACACACACACACACACAGAACAGCAGTAGGAAGAAAACAAGCTAGATAAGATAGTCCAGCACAATCTGATAAAACCATGGGCAGAGTGTGTATATCTGGATATCTATTAAGTAGTGTGAAGTCATCATAGGCCTTAAGGAGAGAAATCGATGGTAATTTATTATATTCCAGAAATAGTCATATTTAGCTGAAACATTAAGAATGAGTAAGCATTAAGCAGGTAAAAAAGAGGAAAAAGAAATTTTCCAAGAATGAAACAGCATGTCCCAACTACAGATAAGACGCAATGTTAGATTCATAAACCCGAGGCTTAAATATATAGCAAAGGAACTTATTGTTTGCTGTAGAGTGTTATTGCTTCAGGAACCTTTTAGTAGATAATGGTAGAAAGCATTTTTTTAAATTAAATCATGGATTCATTCTCTTCAACCACAAATTCTGTGTGTTCCTCAATCCATATTTGTATTTCCTTTCTTTCATGGTGAAAATCCCAGTTCCCAATAGTGTCAGTGTAACCGCCTATTTACTCAGTTTTAACACATGTACATGTGCTTGTGCAACACACATGCACACATGGACACACACACACTTAAATTGCTGTACAATACCAGCAATACCACCAAATTTACCAAGTGAAATTCAAGGTTTATTTGCAGTTATTTTGGTCCTTAGAATATTTCCACTGAGGGTGGAAACAGTATTGTATTCAAAACGTTCTTGGATTAATTTGTTTTTATTTTATTCTATATAGTTATCTATTTGATATATAATTAGGTTTATACGTTTTTGTTTTTAGCAAATTATAAGGACTTTCCACAACATTCTTGTTGATTTAGTTTTGTTTTTATTATAGAAAATATTAATATGTCATCAAAACTATATAAACAGGTATACTCAGAGAAATCCTACCTCTTTCCTATACCTTCTACTCTTTCTACCCACCCCATATAGGTAATCTAATGTTTTTCTGGTTTATCCTTCCTATATTTTCTCCCCCGTTTTTCTTAATCAAAAGCATGCTATGTATGCATACATTTTTGCTTATAGATTTAAAAAAATTAATAGACTTTACTTTTTAGAATAAATTTAGGTTTACAGAAAAGTTTAGCAGAAAGTACAGAGTTCCCATATACCTGCTACCTCTCCCATTTCTCCTGTTATTAACATCTTACATTAATGTGGTATATTTGTTAAAATTGTTCAACTAATATTGATACATTATTATTAACTAAAGTTCATTGTTTACATAGGGTTTTACTCTTTGTGTTGTGCAGTTCTGTGGCTCTTGACAAATCCATAATGTCATGTAGCCACAGTTACAGTAACATATAGAATAGTTTCACTGCCCTAAAAACCTTTTGTGGTCTCCTTATTCATCCCTTGCTTTATCCCCCAGAACTTTGGCAACCACTGATCTTTTCATTGTCTCCATAGTTTTGCCTTTTCAGAATGTCATATAGTTGAAATTATACAGTAAGTAGCCTTTTCAGACTGGATTATTTTACTTAGTAATATAAATTTAAGGTTTCTTTATGTCTTTTCATGCTTTGAAAGCTTATTTCATTTCACTGCTGAATAATTTTTCATTGCATGGATATACCACAGTTTGTTTATCTGTTCCACTGACTGAAAGACATTTTAGTTGCTTCCAAGTTTGGGTAATTATGAATAAAGCTGCTATAAACATTCCTGTGCAGATTTTTCTGTGGGTTTATTTTCATTTGGATAAATTCTCAAATGAAATAAATCCAGTGTGATGACTAGACCACATGGTAAGATTGTGCTTAGCTTGTAAGAAACTTCCAAACTGTTTTCTAAAGTGGCTGTACCATTTTGCACTTCCACAGTAATGATTGAGAGTTCCTGTTGCTCCACATCCTCACCAGCGTTTGGTGTTGTCAGTGTTTTATATGTTAGTCATTCTGGTAGATGCGTAGTGGTATGTCATTGTTGTTTTAGTTTGCAGTTCTCTAGTGACATATCGTATTTGCATCTTTTCATGCAATTATTTGGCATCTGTATATCTTCTTTGGTGAAGTAGGTGTTAAGATCTTTTGCCCATTTTAAAAATTGGGTTATTGGTTTTCTTATGTTGTATTTTAAGTGTGCTTTGTATATTTTGAATACCAGTCCTTTATCAGATATGTGTTTTGCAAAGATCTTCTCCAAGTCTGTGGCTTGTCCTTTCATTCTCTTAAGAGTATCTTTCACAGAGCAGAATTTTTCAATTTAAGTTTAAATGAAGTCTAATTTATCAATTTTTTATTTTATATATCATGTTTTCAGTGTTGCACCTAAAATGTTATTGCCAAACCCAACACTATCTAGATTTTTTTCCTGTTATCTTCTAGAAGTTTTATAGCTTTTCATTTTACATTTAGGCTTATGATCCATTTTGAATTAATTTGTGAAAAGTGTAAGACCTGTGTCTAATTTTTTTTTTACATGTGGATGTTCAGTTGTTCCAGCACCATTTGTTGAAACGCTATCTACATTGACTTGCTTTGCTACTTTGTCCAAGATCTCTTGAGTGTATTGGTATGTGTTTATTTTTGGATTTTATTCTGTTCCACTAATATGTTTGTCTATTCTTTCACCAATACCACACTGTCTTGATTATTGTAGCTTTATAGTACACCTTGAAATCGAGTAGGAATGATATGAAGCTTTTGTTTTTCACTTAACAATATATCGTAGACTCCATAAAATGACTCTACATCATCTTATAGGTATCTTCCTAATGACACTTGGAGTTTTTCCAAGTGATTTTATCATGAGATGAACAATGAACCATATATGTATTAATTTATAAATTGTGAAATTTATGAATCTACTTAAAGATTTCTCTTTTTAATTTATTTTTTATTTCAACTTTTATTTTAGATTCAAGGGGTACATGTGCAGGTTTGTTACATGGGTATGTTGTGCTTTGCTGAGTTTTGGGGTACAAGTGATCCCTCCACCCAGGTAGTGAGCATAGTGCCCAGTAGGTAGTTTTTAAATGCTTGCTCCCCTTCCACCCTCCACACTCTAGTAGTCCCCAGTGTCTATTGTTACCATCTTTTAAAAAAGTTTTATTTTATTTTAAGTTCTGGGATACATGTGCAGGATGTGCAGGTTTGTTACATAGGTAAACATATGCCATGGTGGTTTGCTGTACCTATCAACCCATCACCTGGGTATTAAGCCCTGCATGCATTAGCTCTTTATCATGATGCTCTCTCTCCCCCAACCCTCCCCCAACAGGCCCCAGTGAGTGTTGTTCCCCTCCCTGTGTCCGTGTATTCTCATTGTTCAGCTCCTATTTGTAAGTGAGAACATGCGGTGTTTGGTTTATTATGAATCTAATTTTAAGTGGCATATCTTATTTAGGCCAGGTAGACCCTTTAAAAAAATCTGAATCTTTCATTAGTGAGGCACCACCATGCATAAGACAGTGATAGCAATGAATTCTGGCTGGAACTTCTCAGGAGAAAAGAATCAATAGCCAATGTAGTTTAATGGATTTTTCTCTACATGTTTTTGCAGTGCACATTAGACTGTGAGCACTGATGACTACCACTACGTTCAGTGGGAGTTTTGTCTTTATGAGATATCTGTTCTACTGCAGAAGCAAGTGCATATTAAAATTTGATTTAATCAGTAAATATTAAATTAGAAGAAAAGAGGAAGTGAGTTTGAAGTTTTGCTATATTTGTATCTAGCCATGCATAACACTTTGACCACATCAGATAACAAAACAAAAGCTGATTTTAGTAATTTGTTAAAACATGTCAACTTCCATAGGCTACTTCTGAATTTAGGGATTTCCTGATAATAAATAATTTATGTAAACCTTACTTTTTTGATTATAAACAGAGCTCATTTGTTAAGCACAGAAGCACTATTTTCCCCCCACTTTGAGATATTCCTAGTAACAAAAGTTTGAAAGCAAACAGTTTGCTTTGTAAAGACCCTGTTCCTTTAATTTCAGAGCTTTCTAAGTATGCATTCCAAGGACAAAACTAAGATTAATGAGTGGAAGTTTGGGAGAGGCAGGTTTTAGCTTAATATATGAAAGCTGTTCCACTGTACTTGCCTTGAGAAAGCATGAGCTTCTTAGTGGACATATTCAAGCTGAAGCATAGATTTCCCAGAGATGCTGAAGAAAGAAGTTTGGCACTAGGAATAGGTTGAGCAAAATAACATGTAAGATCTTTTTATGGTCCAAAATTCTATGGATTAAAAATTAATTATTAATTTTTGGTATGTGTTTGTTGAAAACCATTAACTCTTTACAATTTTAGTCTTAAAATTGTTACTTTATGTTTCACTAGACATGGATAATTCTGTAGGTCTTAATATAATTATGCTCTTATTATTTTAAGATATTACATTTATGATGCTTTGGTCAGCTGAGGTTTTATTTATCTTTTACAGTATCATGTTTAATGTCATTACTTTTTGTTGAAACTCCATATAGAAATATTACAGATGGTTGGAAAATAGAGGGTAAGTCCATCCATAGTCTGACAATTCTTTTTTTTTTTTTTTTAGATGAAGTCTCACTCTGTCACCCAGGCTGGAGTGTAGTGGCATGATCTCAGCTTACTGCAACCTCCACCTCCCGGGTTCAAGCGATTCTTCTGCCTCAGACTCCTGAGTAGCTGGGATTACAGGTACCCACCACCGTGCCTAGCTAATTTTTGTATTTTTAATAGAGGCAGGGTTTCACCATGTTGGCCAGGCTGGTCTCGAACTCCTGACCACACACAGTGATCTGCCCACCTCAGCCTCCCAAAGTGCTGGGATTACAGGTGTGAGCCACCGTGCCCATCTCATAGTCTGACAATTCTAATGCTTTTATAGAAAATTATTGGTACTCACAACTTTGAATAAAAATGTCCAAAAAAGGGCTGGGCATGGTGGCTCACGCCTGTAATCCCAGCACTTTGGGAGGCTGAGGTGGGCAGATCATGAGGTCAGAAGTTCGAGACCAGCCTGGCCAACATAGTGAAACCACGTCTCTACTAAAAATACAAAAACTAGCCAGGCATGTTGGCACGCATCTGTAGTCCTAGCTACTCGGGAGGCTGAGGCAGGAGAATGGCGTGAACCCGGGAGGCAGAGCTTGCAGTGAGCTGAGATCGCGCCACTGCACTCCAGCCTGGGTGACAGAGCGAGATTCCATCTCAAAAAAAAAAAAAAAGTCCAAAAAATATTTGTTGAAAGACCAGTGTGTAGGAACCAGTCATTTAACTTACGAATAACTCTGGATGCCTGGTATCTTCTCTCAATGTAGTTGTTTATTTTTTAACATTCATTTTGCCATCATATATATGATGACTATCCTGAACTGGTTAAAGTTTTGGCTTTATTTAGCATTAAAATTCAGTTAGGTAGAATCAGATAAGGTCAGCTTTAATTTTATTGCAATAGTATGCTGGATACCAATGTACTTTCTAAAAACATGCTGTGATATATCCCATCTTACCGCCAACCATACAAAACAAAATCTCTTGACCCCAGCTGTCACAACACAATAGCTTCAATCTCTGAACCCTTTCACAGTGACATATTTTGAAAGAGATATCTACTGTCATTATTGTTTCTGGTTTTTTTACACTTAGATTTTGTCCTGTCTCTGCTTTAATGGGCAGTCCATCACAACCAGTACTCCAACAGTTCTTTTGTTAAGTCTACCATTTAAATATCCATGATTATGAATCCAATGATCACTTCTCTGACCTAATGTATTTTATTTTTTTCCTTTCAGCATTATTTGATAAAGTGTGATTGTTTTCTCTTTCTTGAAATACATTCTTCTGTTTGTTTAAATGACTTTATACTCTATTTTTCCTTATTCTTCCCTCCTTGACTGCTCTTTTTAAGTCTCCTTTGCAAACTCCTCTTCCTCTGCTGTACCTCAAATATGTCAGTTGTATTTTCCAGGGATTAGGCACAGAAAACCTTGTATTTTCAATTAACACACTTGCCCAAAGTAATACATCCTGTACTTTTGCTTTACATACTGCCTACATGCCAATGACTCTGTTACTTCTAGTTCTGAATTGTGCCTGCAGTTTGAGACATGTATAACCATCTGCTAACCTGATATCACCATTCAGGTGATGAGTAGGCAGTTAAAACAACTTATCCGAAGTAGAACACATGCTTTTCCCCATCCCGTCATTCCAACTGGTTCCTCCCATAGACTTCCCCTGCTTAATAAACGACAACCCACCATCAGCTTAGTTCATCAAGTCAAAAACTTAAAGTCATCCCTGATTCATTTCTTTTTCTTTTCCTTTTTTTTTTTTTTTTTTTTTTGACAGAATCTTGCTCTGTCACCCAGGCTGGAGTGCAGTGGTGCGATCTCAGCTTGCTGCAGCCTCTGCCTCCTGGGTTTAAGCAATTCTCCTGCTTCAGCCTCCAGAGTAGCTGGGACCACAGGCATGCACCACCATGCCCAGCTAATTTTTGTATTTTTAGTAGAGACAGGATTTCACCATGTTGCCCAGGCTGGTCTTGAACTCCTGACCTCAAGTGATCCTCCCACCTCAGCCTCCCAAAGTGCTGGGATTACAGGCATGAGCCACTGCGCTGGGCCTCATCTCTTTTTCTTACCCTCAACCTGATCCATTAATAATTCCTGTTAACTCCACTTTAAAAAATATGACCGCTATCTGACCACATCTAACTTCTTTTGCCACTATCCCAGCCTTCTTCAATTCTCACCTGGATTATTGTAACAGCCTTCTAACTAGTCTCATTCCTTCTTCTGTTATTCCCCTCCTACAATCCATTTTACTCACAGCATCCAGAATGTTCTTTAAAAATTGCCAATCAGGTTCTTCCCATGCTTAAATCTCAGTGATGACTTTCTTATATACTTAACAAGCAAAATTATAAAAAACTTCCCACTTTTAACAACAAATTTTCACAGAATTTGACTCTCATCTATCTCGCCAACCTAATCGCCTAACAATTTATCCCATTTTTTATCTTAAAATGCCCACCATACCCTAGTTGTACTGGCTTTTGTTGTTCTTGCCTCTTAAACATATTCCATGAGTTTTCTATTGCTGTGTAACAGATTACTACACACTTCATGATTTAAAAAACACCCATTTGTTATCTCAGTTTCTGTGTATCAGGAGTTCAGGCATAGCTTAACTGGGTCCTAAATTGGTACTGAGAGTGGGGCACTGCTACAAGGATACTTGAAAATTTGGACGCAACTTTGGGACTTTGGCAGAGGTTGGAACAGTTTGGAGGGCTCAGAAGACTGGAAAATGTGGGAAAGTTTGGAACTTCCTAGAGACTTATTGAATGGCTTTGATCAAAATGCTCATAGTGATATGGACAATGAAATCCAGGCTGAGGTGGTCTCAGATGGAGATGAGGAATTTGTTGAGAACTAGAGTAAAGGTCACTCTTGCTATGCTTTAGCAAAGAGACTGGCAGCATTTTGCTCCTGCCCTAGAGATCTGTGGAACTTTGAACTTGAGAAAGATGATTTAGGGTATCTGATGGAAGAAATTTCTAAGCAGCAAAGTGTTCAAGAGGAAGTAGAGCATAAAAGTTTGAAAAATTTGCAGCCTGACAATGCAATAGAAAAGAAAAACCATTTGCTGGGGAGAAATTCAAGCCTGATGCAGAAATTTGCATATGTAGTGAGGAGCTGAATGTCAGTCACTAACACAATGGGGAGGAAGTCTCCAGGGCATATCAGAGACGTTCATAGAAGGCCCTCCCATCACAGGTCCAGAGGCCTGGGAGGAAGTATGGTTTTGTAGGGTGGGCTCAGGGCCCTCCTGCTCTGTGCAGCCTTGGAACATGATGCCTTGCATCACAGCTACTTCAGCTCCAGCCATGGCTAAAAGGGGCAAAGGTACAGCTTGGTCCATTGCTTCAGAGGGTGCAAGCCCCAAGCCTTGGTGTCTTCCACATAGTGTTGAGCCTATGGGTGCACAGAAGTCAAGAATTGAGGTTTGAGAATCTGCATAGATTTCAGAGGATGTAGGGAAATGCCTGGATGTCCATGCAGAAGTTTGCTACAGGGGCAGAGCCCTTATGAAGACCCTCTGCTAGGTCAGTAGGGAAGGAAAATGTGGGGTTGAAGCCTCCACACAGAGTTCCCACTGGGGCAGTGCCTAGTGGAGCTGCAAGAAGAGGGTCACCATCCTTCAAACCTCGGAATCATAGATCCACTTACAGCTTGCACTGTGCACCTGGAAAACTGGCAGACACTCAACACCAGCCTGTGGAAGCAGCCAGTATGGGGGCTGTACCCTGCAGAGCCACAGGGGTGGAGCTGCCTAAGGCCATGGGAGACCACCTCTTGCATCAGTGTGACCCAGATGTGAGACATGGAGTCAAAAGGAGATTATTTTGGAACTTTAAGATTTGATTGCCCCATTGGATTTCAGACTTGCATGGGGCCTGTAGCTCCTTTTTCTCCCATTTGGAATGGCTGTATTTACCCAATGTGTGTGCCCTCATTGTATCTAGGAAGTAACTAATTTGCTTTCGATTTTACAGGCTTATAGGTGGAAGGGACTTGCCTTGTCTCAGATGAGACTTTGGACTGTGGACTTTTCAATTAGTGCTGAAATGAGTTAAGACTTTAGGGTACTGTTGGGAAGGCATGATTGGTTTTGAAGTGTGAAAAGACATGAGATTTGGGAGGGGCCGGGGCGGAATGATATAATTTGCCTCTGTGTCCCCATCCAGATCTCACCTTGAATTTTAATCCCCATAATCCCCATGAGTGAAGACTGGGACCAGGTGGAGGTAATTAGATTATGGCGGCTGTTTCCCCTATGCTGTTCTCATGATAGTGAGTGAGTTCTCATGAGATCTGATGGCTTTTTAAGCATCTGGCATTTCCCTGCTTGCACTCACTCTCTCCTGCCGCCCTGTGAAGAAAGTGCCAGCTTCTCCTTTGCCTTCCACCATGATTGTAAGTTTCCTGAGGCCTCCCTAGCAATGGGGAACTATGAGGCAATTAAACCTCTTTCCTTTATAAATTATCGAGTCTTGGGTATTTCTTGATAGCATTGTGAGAATGGACTAATAACAGGTCCTCTGTACATGGTCTCACAAGGCTGCAATCAAGTTGTCTTTTAAGACTGTGGTCTCCTCTGAAGTTCAGTTGTTCTCTGCCAGGCTCATGTGTTTTTGGTTAAATTCACTTCTGAGGTTGTAGAACTGAGGCCTCTATTGTCTTGTAGACTATTGGAGGAGAGTTGCTTTCAACTTGAGGCTGGTCTCAGATTCTAGCCACATGGCTATCTCAGTGCATGACTGCTAACTTTCTCAAAGCCAGCAGATGAATTTTTCTGACCTCAGGTGAGCAGACCTGATCCTTACCTGATCAGGTCTGGCTCAGCCAGGATACTCTCCCTTTTGATTAACTTGAGCTAACCCAGCTTGATTACATCTACATAACTTCTTTGGCCAGGTAACATAACATAATCACAAGAGTGATGTTGCATCTTATTCACAGATTGAGCTGACATGTGAGGGGAGGATTAATATACAGGGTGTGTAAATCAGAGAGTAGGAATCTTAGAGCCATCTTAAAATTCTGCCTGCCACACGCACTAAGCTTACTCTTGTATTCTTCTTTGCATTATTTGATCCCTCTGCCTGGTTCTTAATCTCTACATGGCTGGCTCTAATTGTTAGCCTGGTTTCATCTTAAAAGAGATCTTCTTAGAGAGATTTGTCTTAACAATCCAGTCTAATCATTAGGAATTCAAACATGAATAAGACATGTTTTGTGTTTTAAATAGAATAATCTAGTGGTAGAGTGAAAGATGGATTTGAATAGTTTAAAACTAGAAACCGAAATATCAAATAGGGGATATGTACAATAGTGTAATGTAGGAACATTGAAGATGAGGAAGTAGAGGATTGTGAATTGGGGGAAGAAAATTTCTTCAGTTTGAGGAAAATTTGAATTGAGATGATTTTAGGGCTAAAAAGTCTAAATAACTGGTCCAAGATCACATAGGTAATTTTTTTATACACAATGGAACCCTTAAAATATATTACTTGTAAGAAATTCACAACTTTTGTAACTTGCATTTTCTTTTTTTTTTTTAAATTTAGCACTTGCTCATGTAATTATTATTATTATTTTAGAGACAGTATCTCAGTCTGTCACCCAGGCTGGAGTGTGATGGTGCAATCATAGCTCACTGCAGCCTTGGACTCCTGGGCTCAAGCAATCCTTCCACCTCAGCCTTCTAAGTAGTTCAAAGTAGTTTGGACTACAGGTGTGCACCACTATGCTTGGCTATGTTTTTTTCTAGAGACCAAGTCTTGTTATGTTGCCCAGGCTGGTCTTGAACTCCTGGCCTCAAGTGATCGTCCCACTTCAGCCTCTTAAAGTGCTAGGATTATAGGCTTGAGACACAGTCCTTGGTGCCTTTTTTCTTTATATTGATATTTTCCGAAAACGATCAGTCTCTCATCAAGAGGCATTTGTTATTTTGGGAATATCCTTTCCACTGTAAAGAACTAGAAAAATGGACACAGTATATAAAACAGATGTTTTCAGTTGTTGGCCATTAGGCGATACATGTCTGTAAATTCTGAGATAAGAGAAACAAATGAGGTGAGCCTTAGAATTACCCACCTATGTGTTTGAAGGTGGTTTCTAGACTACAAAGCAGGGAGAGAGTTCTTGATGAGGAGACAGAGTTTAGATTTCAGGTAGCTTGAATTTGCTAGGATTTGTAGCTCAGGGTATTGGAGAGGTGGGAACTGCACACAGTGAGGCTGGGGAAGGACCCACTGAAAAGCAATACTCAGCGGTTCTCAGAGCTCCCACAGAGTGGGGAATGTTTTATATTCCCAACAGTGAAAAGAAGAGACCTAAATTGTAAGATACAAGACACTGGGAGAGTACTCAGAAGAGTCTCTCCTTAATAATGGGGATAATGTGGCCTTGAAAAAAGATTGTTCTGGAATTATCCTAACAAAGTTTAAAGGAAGCCTCAAAGTAATGAAACTGATCTGCATATTAATTAACTATGTCCTGGTTATAAAGAATATAACAAAATCCGGCACCTAACAATGTAAAATTCACAATGTTCACCAAACAGTAAAAAATTATTTTGTGTGTAAAGAAGCCATAACCTGGAGAAAAATAAATAAATCAGTAGAAACGGAGATAATAGATTTAGCAGCAAAGCTGTTTACAAAATAGCTGTTATATTATGTATATATAAAACAGTGTTATAAAATGCTCAAGCACATAAAGGGATACATGAGCATGAGGAGAGAAGTGTAAGAAAAAAATGACTCAAGTGGAACTTCTGGAGATAATGAATATGATAGCTGAAATGAAAAGTGTACTAGATGAGATTAATAACAGAGATAGGACTGAAGCAGAAAAGATTAGTGAACTTGAGGATCTAGCAATAGAAACTAAAATGAAGTACAGAAAGAAAAAGGATTGAAAAAAAATAGACCAGAGCATCAGTGAGCAGTGACCAACTCAGCCACTAAGCTGTGTGTAACTGACATCCTGAAAAGGAGGGAAGAAAGTAGAAAAATTAGTTGAGAAAATAATGTTTGAAAATTTTCAACATTTGATGGAAACTCTAAGCCCACAGATCCAATAAGTTGAATAAACTGTATGCAAAATAAACTTAAAGGAGCCACATTGAGTCATATTTAAAATAAAATTATTGAAAATCAGTGATGTAAAGAAGAATCCTAAAAGCAGCCAGAGAAAAAAGGTACATTACTTACCAGAGTACTATGTATAAAAGAATAAAACCAGACTTTTTCTTATAAACTATATGAGTCTGAAGTGATGAAATGATATCTTTAAAACACTAAAAGAAAAAACTATCAAGTTATAATTTTATTTGCATTTAAATTATATTTCATAAGTGAAGGTAGGGTAAAAGCTTTTCAGACAAACACAGACAGAATTCACTGTAAACACATCTTTCTCATAGAAAGATTAAAGGAAGTTATTCAGGCAAAAGGCAAAAATGATATCAGATGGAAAGTTTGCTCTACCAAAAAATGAAAGGTTCCACAATGATAAATAGGTGCATAAATGTAAGAGAAATTTGTCTCATTGTTTTTAATCTTCTTAAAGAAGATTAAAATCTTCTGTGTACAGTAAAAATAATAAAATGTATTGTGTGATTTCTAACATGTAGACTTAAAATATATGGCAACAACAGCACAAAAAATGATAGGAGGAAATGAAAGTATACTGTTCTAAGGTTTTCATAGTATGTGTGAAGTGGTTTGAGTTACTTAAAATGCTTTTTAGAGTAATTTTTAAATAATGTAAATGAACCCTTACATGTCTATAATTGTCATACTTATTTTCTTACATGTGAGTGATATCTTGCTTGGTAATAGGATTCTTGATTCATAGTTTTATTACAATAAAAACTTAAGACAATTTAAATTTAATGTAGCTTAATTGAACAAAGACCAATTCAGGAATCAGGCAGCACTCAGAACCAGAAGAGGTTCAGAGAGCTCTGCCCAGCAGCATGAGCAGTGAGCTTTTATTGGTTCAACATGGAAGCAAAGTCGAGAAACCATCTGATTGGCTACAATGAGGTATTTATATTATTTGGGCATAGTGTGATAAGGCATTTGCCTTATTTGGGCATGTTGTGAAAAGCTGGCTGCCTATAATTGACTGAAACCTGGCTGCTTGTGATTAGCTGAAACTTGGCTGTTATACTCCTAAGTTACATTTTGGTTTGTTTACATACCAAGTTAGGTTATGGTTCATCATGTAGCAACTCATAGTGCAGAGACAGCCTCTGACTAATGGTCTTCTGCTTATTTTTAAAATTACTATTATTTTATTTATTATTTCAATAGCTTTTTGGGAAATAGGTGTTTGCTTACATGGATAAGTTCTTTAGTGGTGATTTGTGAGATTTTGGTGCACCTATCATCCAAGCAGTGTACACTGTACCCAATGCATAGTCTTTTATCTTTCAATCCCCACCCCTTACCCTGGAGTCCCCAAAGTCCATTGTATCATTCTTATGCCTTTGTATCTTCATAGCTTAGCTCCCATTTGTAAGTGAGAACATACAATGTTTGGTTTCCATTTCTGAGTTACTTCACTCAAGGTAATGGTCTCCAACTCCATCCAGGTTGCTGTGAATTCCATTATTTCATTCCTTTTTATGGCTGAGTAGTATTCCATTGTGTATATGTGTGTGTGTGTGTGTGTGTGTGTATATATATATATGTATACGCACACACACACACACACACACAAACGCACCCCACATTTTCTTTATCCACTTGTTGATTGATGGGCATTTGGGCTGGTTCCATATTTTTGCAATTGCCAGTTGTGCTGCTATAAACATGCATGTGCAAATGTCTTTTTCATATAATGACTTCTTTTTCACGGGGTAGATACCCAGAAGTGGGATTGCTGGATCAAATGGTAGATCTACTTTTAGTTCTTTAAGGACTTTCCACACTGTTTTCCATAGTAGCTGTACTAGTTTACGTTTCCACCAGCAGTGTAAAAGTGTTCCCTTTGTCACCACATCCATGCCAACATCTATTATGTTTTAATTTTTTAATTATGGCCATTCTTCCAGGAGTAAGGTGATATTGCATTGTGATTTTGATTTATATTTCCCTGATCATTAGTGATGTTGAGCATTTTTCATATGTTTGTTGGTGATTTGTGTATCTTCTTTTGAGAATTGTCTATTCATGTCCTTAGCCCACTTTTTGATGGGACTGTTTGTTTTTTCCTGCTGATTTGTTTGAGTTCCTTGTAGATTCTGGATATTAGTCCTTTGTTTATATAGTTAGATGCATAGTTTGTGATGATTTTCTCCCACTCTGTGGGTTGTCTGTTTACTCTGCTGATTATTTCTTTTGCTGTGCAGAAACTTTTTAGTTTAAGTCTTATCTATTTATCTTTGTTTTTGTTGCAGTTGCTTTTGGGTTCTTGTTCATGAATTCTTTGCCTAAGCCAATTTCTAGAAGGGTTTTTCCAGTATTATCTTCTAGAATTTTGATGGTTTCAGGTGTTAGATTTAAGTCTTTGATTCGTCTTGGGTTGATTTTTGTATAAGGTGAGAGATGAGGACCCAGTTTCATTCTTCTACATGTGGCTTGCCAATTATTCCAGCACTATTTGTTGAATAGGATATCTTTTCCCCACATTATATTTTTGTTTGCTTTGTTGAAGATCAAGCCGGCATGTATTTGGCTTTATTTCTGGGTTCTCTACTCTGTTCCATTGGCCTGTGTGCCTATTTTTAATACCTGTACCAAGCTGTTTTGGTGACTACAGATTTATAGTATAGTTTGAAGTTAAGTAATGTGATGCTTCCAGATTTATTCTTTTGGAGTAGTCTTGCTCTGGCTATGCAGGCTCTTTTTTGACTCCATATAAATTTTAGGATTGTTTTTTCTAGTTCGGTGAATTTGTAGATTTGTCATTTTTACAATATTGATACTACCCATTCATGAGCATGTGATGTATTTCCAGTTGTTTGTGTCATCTATGATTTCTTTCAGCAGTGTTTTGTAGTTTTCCTTGTAGAGATCTTTCACCTCTTTGGTTAGATGTATTCCTAAGTATTTCTTTTTTCCTTTTTTTTTTTTTTTTTTTTTTGCAGCTGTTGTAAAAGGAGTTGAGTTCTTGATTTGATTCTCAGCTTGGTCACTGTTGGTGTATAGCAGTGCTACTGATTTGTATATATTGATTTTGTCACTTGATCCTTTGCTGAATTCATTTTTTCAGTTCTAGGAGCTTTTTGGATCAGTCTTTATACTTTTCTAGGTATATGATCATATCATTGGTGACCAGTGACAGTTTGACTTCTTCTTTACTGAGTTGGATACCCTTTATTTCTGTGCCTTGTCTGATTGCTCTGGCTAGGATTTCTAGTACTATGTTGAATAGAACTGGTGAGAGTGGGCATCCTTGTGTTATCCCAGGTCTCAGGGGGAATGCTCTCACTTTTTCCCCATTCAGTATAATATTGGCTGTGGGTTTGTCTTAGATGGATTTTATTACCTTAAGATATGTCCCTTCTATGCCAATTTTACTGAGGATTTTAACCATAAAGAGATACTGGATTTTGTCAAATGCTTTTTCTGTGTCTATTGAGATGATGTTTTTAATTCTGTTTATATGATGTATCACATTTATTTATTTGTGTATGTTGAACCATCCCTGCATCCCTGGTATGAAACCCACTTGATCACGGTGGATTACCTTTTTGATGTGCTTTTGGATTCAGTTAACTAGTATTTTGTTGAGGATTTTTGCATCTATGTTCATAAGGGATATTGGTTTTTGGTTTTCTTTTGTTTCAAATACCCTTTTCTGGTTTTGGTATTAGGGTGATACTGGCTTCATAGAATGATTTAGGGAGGATTCCCTGTTTATCTTTTGGAATAATGTTAATAGGATTGGTACCAGTTTTTCCTTGAATGTGTGATAGAATTCAACGGTGAATTCCTCTGGTCCTGGAACATCTTTTGTTTGCGATTTGTTATTATCATTTTAATCTCACTGCTTGTTATTGATCTGCTCAGAGTTTCTATTGCTTCCTGGTTTAATCTAGGATGGTTGTATATTTCCAGGAATTTATCTATCTCCTCTAGGTTTTTCTACTTTGTGAGCATATAGGTGTTCAAGTAGTCTTGAATGATCTTTTCTATTTCTGTGATATCTATTGTAATATCTCCCATTTCATTTCTAATTGAGCTTATTTGGATATTCTCTCTTTTCTTGGTTAATCTCGCTGATATGATTTGGCTGTGTCCCCACCCAAATCTCATCTTGAATTGTAGCTTCCATAATTTCCACATGTTGTGGGAGGGACCCAGTAGGTGATAATTGAATAATGGGGGCAGTTTCTCTCATACTGTTCTCATGGTAGTGTATAAGTCTCACGAGACCTGGTGGTTACATAAGGGGAAACCCCTTTCACTTGATTCTCTTTCTCTCATGTCTGCTGCCATGTATGACGTGTATGTCACCTTCTGCCATGATTGTTAGGCCTCCCCAGTCACATGAAACTGTGAGACAATTAAACCTTTTTTTTTATTTTTTAATAAATTACCCATTCTCGGGTATGTCTTTATCAGCAGCATGAAAAGGGACTAATACACTCACTAGTGATCTATTGATTTGTTTATCTTTTCCAAGAACCAGCTTTTCATGTCATTTATCTTTTGTATTTTTGTTGTTGTTGTTTCAATATCAATTAGTTCTACTCTGATCTTGGTTATTTTTTTCTTCTGCTGGGTTTGGGTTTGGCTTGTTCTTCTTTCTCTAGTTCCTTGAAGTGTGACCTTAGATTGTCTATATGTGCTCTTTCAGACTCTTTGATGTAGGCATTTAATGCTATGAACTTTCCTTTTAGCACCACTTTTGCTGTATCCCAGAGGTTTGATAGGATGTGTCACTATTATTGTTCAGTTCAAAGAATTTTTAAATTTCCATTTTGATTTCATTGTTGACCCAATGATTATTCAGGAGTAGATTATTTCATTTCCATGTATTTCCATGGTTTTGAAGGTTCCTTTTGTTCCAATTTTATTGCACTGTGGTATGAGAGAGCACTTGATATAATTTCAGTTTTGTTAAATTTATTGAGCTTTGTTTTGTGGCCTATCATATATGGTCTATCTTGGAAAATGTTCCATGTGATGATGGATAGAATGTATATTTTGCAGTTGTTGGTAGAAAATGTTCTGCAAATATCTGTTAAGTCCATTTATTATAGGATATAGTTTAAGTTCATTGTTTCTTTGTTGACTTTCTGACTTGATGACCTGTCTAGTGCTGTCAGTGGAGTATTGAAGTCCTCCACTAACATTGTGTTGCTGTCTGTCTCATTTCTTAGGTCTAGTAGTAATTGCTTTATAAATTTGGGAACTTCTGCATATATATTTTGGATTGTGATATTTTCCTGTTGGACTAGTCCTTTTGTCATTACATAATGTCCCTCTTTGTTTTTTAAAACTTTTGTTGCTTCAAAGTCTGTTTTACCTTATGTAAGAATAGCTACTTCTGCTCGCTTTTGGTGTCTGTTTGCATGGAATATCTCTTTCCACCCCTTTACCTTAAGTTTATGTGAGTCGTTATGTGTTAGGTGACCTTCTGAATTATTTTCCTGGCAATTGAGAGATTTCTTCTTGATTTGGATCCATTGCTGGTGAGCTAATGTGATCTTTGGGGATGTTAATGGTCCTTGTTTTGTCATATTAGCAGAGTTGTCTTTTTGGTTCCTTCTCATTTGGGTAGAATATGTCAGAGGAATGATCTGGGGCTAAAGAGCTGCTATTCAGATTCTTTTGTCCCACAGGGTGCTCTCTTGATGTGGTGTTCTTCCCCTTCCTCTAGGAATGGGGCTTCCTGACAGCCCGACTGCTGTGATTGTTATTTCTCTTCTGGGTCTAGCCACCCAGCGGAGCTACTTGGCTCTGGGCTGGTACTGGGGAGTGTCTGCAAAGAGTCCTGTGATGTTATCCATTTTCAGTTCTCTCAGCTGTGGATACCAGCAGCTACTCCAGTGGAGGTAGCAGAGGGGTGAAGTGGACTCCATGAGTGTCCTTGGTTGTAATTTTGTTTATTGTTCTGGTTTTCTCAATGCTAGTTGTGTTAGCAGTGAAGTTGTCACATGGACAGACTCAGGACCTCTGGTTAGCTAGGATGCTACAGGCAGTGGAATTAGCTGTTGTTTTCTTCTTCTTTGGAGTGGGTTTGTTCTTTTATGAGTTGCTGTAATGGCTTGAGTTGGTTGGCCTCTAGCCAGGAGGTGGCACTTTCAGGAGAGATCAACTGCATAGTATAGGGGTATACAAGCTTGCTTTAAGGTTGCCTGGATAAGTACTCAGGTTTCTCAGGTGATGAGTGGGGCCATAGAGCTCCCAAGAGATTATGTCTTTTGTCTTTGGCTACCAGGGCAGGTGGAGAAAAATCATCAAGTGGAGGCTGGGTTCGGTGTGTCTGAGCTCAGACTCTCCTTGGGCAGGACTTGCTATGGCTTCTGTGGGGGATGGGATTGTGGTTCTCAGGCCAATGGAGTTATGTTCTTAGGAGGATTATGGCTGCCTCGTACATTATACAGGTCACCAGGGAAGTGGGGAAAAGCTGGCAGTGACGGGCCTCACTCAGCTCCCATGCAGCCAGTAAGGCTAGTCTAACTCTTACCACGCCCCTCCAATAGCACTGAGTTTATATACAGGGAGCCTGTGAGCAGTACTGAGATCTTGTACCAGGCTACAAGCCTACCCACTAAGAGCTGAGAAAGCAAGCAGGGATTTCAGGCTTCACCCCTCCCTGCCTGCCGCAGTTTCTGTGTTTATGTCCACACTTCCTATTCTCCCCCTCCCCAGATTCTGCCCAGGAAAATTCCTGCTCTTCCTGCTGCTGCTGCTTCTTCCTTTTTTTTTTTTGACAGAGTCTTAACAGACAGCCTGGTGTGCAGTGGCGTGATCGTGGCTCACTGCAATCTCTGCCTCCTGGGCTCAGTTGATCCTCCCACCTCAGCCTCCCAGCCAGCTGGGACTATAGGCATGTGCCACCATGGCTGGCTAGGTTTTGTATTTTTAGTAGAGGCGGGGTTTTGCCATGTTGGCCAGGCTGGTCTTGAACTTTTGGCCTCGAGTGATCCACCCACCTTCGTCTCCCAAAGTGCTGGGATTACAGGCATGGGCCACCATACCTGGCCTGCTTCTTCTACTTTTGTATTTTGCTTGGCTGTCTAAATTTGTTTCAGCTCTAGATAAGTTTAAATCCTTCTCCCGTGGTCTGGATTTTCAGGTTCCCCAAGGAGGATGTGTGTTTGGAGGCAGATTTTCCCCTTTCACACTTTTCAAGACATTTTTTCAACTATCTCACAGAGTTTGCAGTAACAAGGTGCTTCTTTCAAAGGGTCTGTGAATTCTTTCAGTTTTTCTGGTATGTTCCTATGGCAGTTCTTGGAGCAAAAATTTACAATGTGAGTCTCCACATGCTGTTCTCTCCATCCGAGTGGATGCTGCAAGTTAGTCCTGACTCCTGTCTGCCATTTCCCATATTTAGGCAGGATTTCAAGTCCAGCTGCCTATTTTTAACAGTTATTTTCTTCCATAATCTACAATGGTTGGTCTATTGTGTTCTAACTTCTGATGTTACAGTTAAGAATTTGATAATAATTTGGTTCTTTTTTATTTGAAAATATCTGCTTTTCTCTTCCCTTGTTGAAACTGGTAATATTTCCAGTTCAATGTTAGAGTTCGGACAGTCATGGTAGCCCACACCTGTTATCCCAGCACTTTGGGAGGCCGAGGTGGGCGGATCACTTGAAGTCAGGAGTTTGAGACCAGCCTGGGCAACATAGTGAAACGCTATTTCTACAAAAAATAAAAAAAAATTATCTGGGTGTGTTGGTACATACCTGTAGTCCCAGGTACTTGGGAGGCTGAGGTGGGAGGATAGCTTGAGCCTGGGGGTGGAGGTTGCAGTGAGTCGAGATGGTGCCACTGCACTCCAGCCTGGGTGACCTAGCCAGACCCTGTCTCAAACAAAACAACAACAAAACTTTAGAGTTCAAAAATCATCAGATTATCTTTAAATACGTGCCATTTAAATTATTTAACAAGTGAGCTCTTTTAATCTGAGTGTAATTTCAGATGAGGAGAGCTTTTGTTTATTATTTCTTTGATCATCACATCTTCATTTGTTTTTATCCCATTATTCACCAACTTACAAATGTTTAATCTGTACTTGATACCTATCAGGGTTCATTTTTATTATGTTTTCTTCACTTGATTTTCTAAAACACAAAATTACTTTTCTTCGGTGACGTTTTCATTTTCTCAACTGAACTTTAAAATTCAAGAGTTCTTTCTTTTAGTTCTAGACACTGTTTTTACACATTCTAATTTCATATTTATAAGAGATTATAGTACATTTTTCCCCATTTTTTGTGTGTGTCCTCTGTTATTTTTACCTCTACTACTCTTGTTGATCATCTAAGTTTTCTTCTTTTAAGCCACTGTCTCATAAAATGGTTTGTTGATCCTTATTGTTCATATTAATGGGCATTCATATTATTGGGCATGGGATCTGTCAACACCTGTACTGCTCAGGTTTTGGAGTCTCTAAGAAAATGGTAATTAAACAACAATAAATAATTAAATGGGAGTGTTTAGCTCCAGAGTGCTTTTAGTGAAATTTAGGCTTAGAAAAAGAGATTTTTTTTTTAAGTTTGGTGCAATCAGGGATGGATTGTACTTAGCCCAGGGATGGATTGTACTTAGCCCAACACTACAGTGTAAAGGAACACTTGGGCTCTCTTAGTAAACAGGTAGGAGAATTTTCTCTCCTTGCTTGTGGTTATCCGGGAATCTGTGACATTTGTTCCAAGTTATGTAGGAGAAGTTAGCCTATAAGGGGTTCTGACCACTGTCCAGTAAGTTTTAGGCCAGAATTATATCTTCATTTTTAGGACTTAAAATCTCAGATGATTCTAGGTTCTTTCTAGCCTCCAAGAGTACACTTAGTTATTTTCTAGGAAAAGTAGCCACACCAGGGACTTAGGAAGGAGAAGGAATAGAGAATACAGACACAGGCTGCCATCTTCCTGGAATCATGAAAACGATTTGTATCATTTTGTAATTTAACATTTATAGAACTGTAGTCTTAGGGCTCTGTGGCAGTTCTTGGTAACAGTATGTACTCCACTCCTGTGTTAAGTAGAACAGTAAGTTCTCAACATAGATTTTGTTCTATCTTATTTGGTTGTCTCTCATAAGGTACACCACAACAGAGTAACAAATGGAGCATGCCAAATATTCTCCCTTATTGAAGTGTTGCAATTTTTGCCAAGACAGAGTTGTTTTAGTGGGTATCTTTTAACTGAAAAAATTTTTGTTTTTTGAGACGGAGTCTTGCTCTGTTGTCCATGCTGGAATGCAGTGGTGCAGTCTCAGCTCACTGCAACCGCTGCCTCCCACATTCAAGAGATTCTCCAGCCTCAGCCTCCCGAGTAGCTGGGACTACAGGCGCGTGCCACCACGCCCGGCTAATTTTTTGTATTTTTAGTAGAGACAGGGTTTCATGGTGTTAGCCAGGCTGGTCTCGATCTCCTGACCTCGTGATCTGCCAGCCTCAGCCTCCCAAAGTGTTGGGATTACAGGTGTGAGCCACTGCAAACTGAACTTTATTTCTTTGGTGTATCCATCTTAAAAAATGAAGAATTTATTCAGAATTACATAAGCAGCTGGAGATTTGACTGGGTCATTTTGATCACTAGTAGGAGTTAACTGCAATTCAACAGTGTTCTCAGCAGCAGACATTATTTTACTTCAAAGTCCTAGTAGTTTTAAAAGAGAATCTAATTACAAGATATTTTCTGAAAAGCATTTGGAAATTGTTTCCCACTTGTGCAGTTTTAAATAAAGTAATCACATCCCTTTCCTCTCCTCCAAAAAAGTCCTCAACAAATCATATATTATTTAGGCTATATTATTTGCTACTTTCTTGAGCAGCCTTAAGGAAAAAAAACAAAAAAATAAAAAAACAAACAGTTTGAAGGAGGGGCAAGTGGTACTGCTTTTAAGATCTAACTCATGTCAATTTTGTAATGGTGCATGGCCCTCCTGATCACACCTCTGTGGAGCAGGACCTAGAAACGGAGATGAGGCCAGAAACTAGAAATTAGGTCTAGGCTATGAAAGATGTAGGAGCGCAAAAGTGTACTTAGAAGAAAGCTAAAGATTCACTTTTATAAGCCCTTTGAAATATTTTGAAAACTTTTTGTTAAAGAACCTATTATATTAAAATTAGAAATAGGTGTTATTAATCTGAATACATGAAATATTGAGTTTGCTTTCATTTATTTGGGATATATGTCAGTAAGAATAAAGATATATACCTCAACTCTTCCTGTGTGTTCTACTGTGTCTCACAACACATTCTCCTTCTTCCTACTCCATTCCTCCCTTTTAAAATCTAATTTATTTGTATCACTTTATAATTTAACATTTATAGAACAATAGTCTTAGGGATCTGTGGTAGTTCTTGCCAACAGTAAGTACTCCACTTTTCTACTTGTTTTCCAGATTTTGACTTCACAGTAGCTGTATGAAACTTTGAGATATATTTAGTAATCATGTTATTTTAACATTTCTGGAAGCAAAGGCCTAAAAAGAAACAAGAAGCAAGCATGCATTTCATAAGCTCAAGTTAGAAAAGACTTAATGGAATATTTCAAATTGAAAACCATTTACTTTATTTATATTAATACATGTCATGAAATTAAGTCCTACTTATTTTTATAAATTATTTGGCAATTAGAAAGTGTGAAGATAGGAAAATTCTGTAATTTGCAGTTAAATTCTTAGGATTGCCTCTGCTTTCTGATGAACATTTCAACAAATCACTTAGTATTATTATGGGATTCTAAATGGGGGAATAATCTTCCATTTTTCTTTAAAAAGCTTGTTTTTTCTTATTATAGACAATTTGGAAAATAGTATATGTATGAATAATGAAAATTCACCTGTCATACAGAGATGTGTTTTAATATATTTTATCTTAGTTTTTATATATGCGAGTGTATTAGTCTATGCTCACAATGCTATCAAGAAATACGCAAGACTGGGTAATTTATGATGAAAAGAGGTTTAATTGACTCACAGTTCCACAGGGCTGGGGAAGCCTCAGGAAACTTACAACCATGGCAGAAGGGGAAGCAAACATGTCCTTCTTCACATGGCAGCAGGAAGGAGAAGTGCCAAGCAAAGGGGGAAAAACCCCTTATGAAACCATCAGAACTCACTCACTATCACAAAAAACTGCATGAGGGTATCTGCCCCCATGAGTCAATTACCTCCCACTGGGTCCCTCCAAAGACATGTGGGGATTACAGGTAGTACAATTCAAGATGAGATTTGAGTGGGGACAAAGCCAAACCCTATCACAAGTCACTATAAAAATGAAACAGAATCATGCTGTGCATTTTATTTCTTAATTTTCATGAAAGTTTTCCCATGCCAATAACATTTTATGAAATTTTACTTATAGTAATAATATCCTAATATATAAAAGTATACACACAGAGGTAGCACAATTTAATCATTTTCTATGGTTAAACATTTAGATTGTTTGTACATTTATTTTATTATATATAATATGATGATAAATATCCTTGAGTAAAAAATCTTTGTGCACATCTACCTTTTTTTAGGTTAGATTGGTAGAGGTGAAATAACTTCATTGACACATATAACATCAGTAATATTTGATTATAAAAGCATTCTGAATTGATCATTGAAAGTTTGCAAAATTCAGAAAAGTATTAAAAAATTTACATAGGCCATTATTTCACTATTTAGAGATGAATTTTATTAAAAAACATTTAAAACTGGAATTTAGTCCTCCTAGGGTTTATTATACTACTTTTTAAAACAGTGCAACATATTAAAATAATGACAATTTTTCATATTACTAAATATTTTCTGAGAATATGATTTTAAAGATCTTTAAATATTTTCTTACATAGATATACTCTAATTTATTTAACAGTGTTTTTCAGTTAAATATTAGGTGTTTTCAATTATTTGCTTTTATATCAATGGAATAATGAATATCATTACACATACATATAACATTTATTCTCTTAGTATAGATAACTAGAAGTGGAATTTCTGAAAGAGAAGAAACTTTTTAAAGATTCTTTACACATACTACCAACTTATCCTTCAAAATATTTTTGTTAATTTACATTCCCAATGCAAAGCCCCTCACCAAACATTATGGTTTGAAAACATGCCAGTTTGATTGATAAAATATGTTATCTCCTTGCTATTTGAGTTTTAATTGCTATAAATACTAAAGTAGTTAAACATATTTTGTATGATCAGTGGTCAATTGTATTACTTTTAAAATGATCTTTTCAAGTCTTTTGTATGCTTTTCATTTACCATGCTATTTTTCTTACTGGTATATAGAGTCTTTGCATATTAAGGATATTATTAATTTGTTGTATTTATTGTAAATAATTTTCCAAGGTTTTCACGTGTTTTAGAATTTTAGTATTAATGTTCAAATACAGGGGTTAATTTTTTTAATGAAATGAAGTCTATAAATCATTTCTTCTATTATATTTACTACTATTTATAGTAGAAATGCCTTTAAAAGAAAATGCCTATTTTTTCCCACGGAAGACTTCAATTCGCATGTTTTGTTTTCAGACACATGAACTCATTTCCCATCATAGTTTATTGAGTAATCCACTTATTTTTTTAATAAATTTTGGTGCTTCTTTTTCATGTGTTTTTATAATAAAGATTATATATTAAGTTCTGAACTAGAACTATTTACTCTATTATTCTTGCACAAGTCCTGTAGTGTTTTACTTTTCATAGTACTTATATTCTTTGTCATACATTTCCTTAGCTCTTCTCTTCTTTCTTTTATTTTATAGCGGTTTTTAAATTCATGTTGCCATCTTTCCTTGCAGGTCCAGCTAGGATTAATTTATTACTTTAACCATTTATTGGAAAGTATTTATTGTTAAACAAATGTGTGTTATGTACAGTTCTAGTCTTAGATATAATAAAATATGACAAAGTTTCAGCCCTCACTTTATGTATAACTTATATAAAGCATCCATAAATTATTATAATCCCCAATACACTTTTATTTGAGGAAGATTTGCCATCTTTGAAAAGTTCAGCTTTCTCAAACATTATTATGACATTTTTCTCCATTTAAATTAATTTTCCTTTGTCTCTTGACATGTATTTCTTTATTTCATAATTAGTTTTATTTCCCTAGGGCACCAACGTTTCTTATTTAAGGTTATTGTTAGTTGTTTTAATTTTTGATTTTTAAATTTTTTGAATCATGTTCTTTTCCTGTTGTATATTCTAGAAGTCTTTGCTTATAAATAGAAAGACTGTTGATTTTTATATTAATCTTGTAACTAGTTGCCATACTTTACCCTTCTAAATTATAATTTTGAGCTGATCTTGAGTTCTATAAATATGTAATAGTTTCACTGAAAATAATGACCATATTAATAACCATATTCTATAATTATATTAATAAATATTGTTATGCTTAAAACTTTGTATTTAATTTATTTCAATATTCATGAATTATACTTTATATGACATGTTGCACCTTTTTGATTCCTTAATTTGTCTCTTGGCAAGTTGTAATTTATTTCCAAATAGGATAAATGTATTATCTCAAGAATTATTCATGAGGACTGCATTATCTGTCTTGCTTTTAAACGTAACCAGTAACTTTTCTTGGTATAAAATTCTTGAGTTATAACCTTGTACCTTGAGTAGTCTGTTGACATTTTATGTCATATAATGCTTATACTATTGTTTATATTGCATATGTTGCAAAAATATGAGGTCAACATAATATTTTTTCTTCTTGGCATAGATATGGTGGACTTCAGGATTTTTAAATTTTCTTTGTTTTCTGGATGTTTGGGATGTAAAAACAAAGTATCTGATTTACTTAACAGAGTCAGTTTCTATTATTTGCCTCTAAGAATCCTGGCTAGTACAGTAGGCAATCTGAGTGTTCATTCTGGAAGCTTGGATAGGTTATTCTTTTTCCTTGGAATTAAAAGATTTTGCCTGAGTATGTCTTGATATGATTATTTTCCAGTTCTTCCAGGCATTTGTTGTATACCTCATCTTTCTTGATTCTGGAAAGTTTTCTTCTATTATATTTTTGATTATTTCGTTTGTATTCTCTGCTCAGGCTTTTTCACCTAAGATTATATGGTCTTAGAATAGATCAGTGTTCTTGATTTCTTTGATACACCATGTTTTCTGACCTTTTTGAGGGTATGGATTTTAGTGAAT
This sequence comes from Pan troglodytes, assembly GCF_028858775.2. NCBI lineage: Eukaryota > Metazoa > Chordata > Mammalia > Primates > Hominidae > Pan > Pan troglodytes. The sequence goes on along the minus strand of NC_072408.2, from coordinate 106,502,276 downwards.
GTCTCCAATTTGGCCACCAAAACACTAATTTGATTTTATGTAAAATCAGTTTGGCTTTTAGAGACAAAATAATTTAAATTTCATAATGTATTCTTTTCTTATTTCAACCAGTTTTATTGTGTCTTTGGCTCAACATTAGCCTTTTCTTTTCTTATCATTTCCTGCTTATATTTCTGTGTTGAAGTTTCCCAAGAAAGTTTAACACCAAAGATTATTAAACTATGATAGGAGAGTAACTATAAATATGTAAAACAAACTATAAAGGTATTCTATGGCTGGGGGAGAGTATCCAAGGAAGGACAATCATGGAAGAGAGCCCCTCTCCCTAAGGTTGGGATTCGCACCTTACTGGAGAAGGTTTCTGTAGGTGCTGTCCACTGAATGATCTGTTTCTGCTTGACCAACATCACAGGAACTCAGAAGCTGGGGTGACCTTTCAGAATTGTTCTCAGTTTGGAGGAGGTAGCTGCACTTCATCAACCAGTTATTAGCTGCAGGCTGCCACAGGAAGAGGTTTTGTCTTTATGCAATGACAGGATGGCATTCCCTGGTGATGTTGTAACTGACAGATTTAGTGGCACAGGGTCAGATATGTTTGGAGTAGTTCTGTTTGGTCAGAGTTATGCGTATTTGAAAGGGATTTTTAGATATGGAAATCCATAGATGAAAAGTAGAAAAATTCCTTTTCTTGAAGATGAAATTAGTTCACCATTAGGAAGATCAAAGTGAAGAAATGGGGAATGAATTAACAGTAAACCTGGTAAGTCAGAAGTTGCTGATGTCTTTGATTGTCCTGGGTACCTCCTACTTCATTATCTCAGACAGAAGACTTATCCAGCATGGGTTTAATGCCTTGGCTAGATAGGATGTGGTTCAGGTATTCCAATTCTGGCATTTGAACCTGGGTCAGGGAGATTTAATTAAATGCTGACAAGATGGTGAGAATGTTGCATAGGTTGAAGGATATTGCCATATTTTTGAACTTGTCTTGGTACATCTGAAAAATTCTTTTCCACTTAAAAAATTTTATCTCAAAAAAGAAAAGAGTTTTAAAATCACTCAGCATTGTTAATATGTTTATTAAAGATAATTTGGGGTGGGGGAGAAAACATCAGGTTTTATTTTCTTTGGCTAGTGTTAATTAATAAATTTTTCAACCAAAAAAAATTTACTGAATGCTATTGAGCATACAAAAGAAGCATTTTAAATTTGGCAATATCTGGAGTAGTACCACATACTACTTTATTTCTGCTACCTTGATTTAGTGTCGTGAACTAGAGTTAGTCAGTTCTAACAGACTTCTGATCTAACAGACTTAATGTCTAATTTATATTCATTTTATTTTCAATATAAAATGCTTCAGTCCTAAGTTTTGATGACTTATCATGACTTAGTTAATATATATTTTAATTATATACTTTTTCTCCCAAATTTTACTTTCATGTAACTGAACAACTGCTTTCCCAGAAAATGGCTGAAAATATGATAGAAATAATATGTATACAATATAAAGATGAGAAAAGACAGGGAATATATGTTGTATATTGAAAATGATAAAATATTGCTATTTAATAATGGGGGTGTTTATCTTTTGATTGCGGGGCTGTTGAGAGACTTCTTCACATTTTTTTGATCAAACATGCCTATTAATTTCTGTTTCAGTCCAATATACACACACACATGCATACATGTACATATTTACGTAAACATCAGCACTGAAAGCATTTCTATTTTATAGTCATCTAAGGACGATATAGAACATGTGAAAGAGCAAGAGTTGTCTAATCAAAACGTATATACACATGATGTGCCCTGAACTGTGCTAGTATCTTGCAGGATACACAAATAATAGAAAATATTGTTCTTGCAATTACAGAGATAAGATATACTTCATGCAATCTCCAGAAAATAGTTCAAAACAATAGATTGAGTTGTCCAAACATCTGAATTATGGGAATTTAGAGAAGAGAAACAGTCTCTGAATCCTTTTGTATCTAATACATAGAAGCTTTCTATTTTTTGATCTCAGTAGAATAAGAAGTAGAAAATTGTGCCTTGACTAATGTTGAACTTGTTTTAAACTATCAGTTTTACATAATAGAGCCCTGATTTATTTTTCATGTACCATCTCCCCACCATGCCTTTCCTAATAGCTCATTTGCCAGACACAGCAAGCACATTCATACTGCCTTAATCATGCAAACTCTGTGCCTCATTCCCATCTCCCCTTTTCTCTGTCAGAATTCTTATCTCATGAGGTGCTTTTGCTCAAATGCAAACACTCTGTGAATTCTCTCCTCTACTTGCCCTGGTTGCTTCCTCTTTATGTTTTCTAATACCTTGTTTTAGTATCTCTGTAATGCTTATAATTTTGGTCTAGTTTTACTGTCTAGTTATGTATAGATATGTGTCTTTACACCTTGAGTTCAGAGTTTATGACATACTTATATTTTTCTTCCCTCATCCTAGAGTTCAGCCTTGTAGACAGTAGTTTTTAATCAATAAATATTTAATACATTTAAATAAATTTATTTGAAATATTGGGCATAAACAATAATTTTTTAATTAAGTTAAGTAGCAATGAAATTATGCACACAGGAAGTTCAGGTTGGTTGTAAAAGGTATGTGTATTCACTGATGCAAAAAATTAATTGAATAACTCTCATATTACAGGTGAGATTGTTTTCCTAGGACCATCTATTTATTATGAATTAGGAAATTGGCAAGACAAGCATGATGATGGAAAGAAAAGACTAACTTTATGTGATAAATGTGCAGTTAACAGTGTGGAGGAAGAGAATATTAATATGTTTGAGGGATTTGTACAAAATAGAGGAAATGGGATTATTTAGCCGGTAAGAAGTGAAGAAAGGTCTAAAATGGAGAAACAGATATGAATAATACACGTCTCCTTTTAAAAAGTGTTTTTGTCAAACCTTTAAAGGTTTTGTCAAACTTCCATGAGGTAATAGGGTATGGAGTAGCTCCTTCTGAAAACTGCTGAATACTGGACAAAAATATGTCAAACATTCATGATCAGACCTGGATAAAAGACAGGACTGTGATCCCTAATAGAAAAGATACAAAGGAGGCAAACCCTACCATCACCCAGCTTTTTGCCTGAATCCAATTCCTAAATATGGTGCCAGGTAGAAAAACAGAAACAGGGTCAAGTAATCCTCTGAGTTGAAAGTACAGAAACTAGAGTTGGGGAAGGCTGAGTCAGCTAGAATTTTCAGGCAGAGGAACAGAAAAAAGGGTACTATACCAAAAAAGAGGTCCAGAAAACAACCTAAAGTTATCTTTGTATCTTCAGTTGAATATCAATCTGCACAAGAGTGAAACTTCATGAAGACAGAAAAAGAAAAACCTCCAAAGAAAGAACAATACTGGAGATACATAAACAGAAAAATCCCTGGAGCTCACACAAGGCCAACAATCATTCAAGTAACTACCAGCCCAAGTAGAGGGATCATGCTTAATACATGGCGCATTCACTAGACATTCCAGAGGGAATGTAAGTCTTAACAGTGGGGTTAAGTTAGCTCCAGAGTAAAGGTTACTGTAGACACACCTAAAAAAAAAAAGTAAAAGCAAGCCTTGAATGAATTAAACTGATTTCCAAATAACTTTACTCTGTGCCACAACGATGTCCAGTAATTTTTAAAGAAATACAACTACCCTCAGAGCCAAGTGTGGTGGGACATTCCTGTAGTCCCAGCTACTCAGGAGGCTGAGGCAAGAAGATCATTTGAGTGCAAGAAGTCAAGGCTGCAGTGAGCTATGATTGTATGACTGCACTCCAGCCTAGGTGACAGAGTGAGAAGCCATCTCTTAAAAAAATTACTACACATGAAAATAAGGAAAATGAAAGTAATGAACATGCAAAAAATTAGTCAATAAAAATAGGCCTGGAATTACAGATTTGATTGAATTTGTATATGAGAGAATAAAATATTTGCTATAAATATGCTTGATATACTCAAAGGTTTAAAGGAAGAGGTGACATGAATAGAGAAATGTAGATATAAAAGAGTTCAAAGGGAACATCTAGAGATGAAAAAGACAGTATCTGAAATGAAAAATAAAGTAGATGCAATAAACAGTAGACTGTCATTGCAGAAGGAAAGATTGGTGAAATGGACAATATTGCAAATGAAAGTAGCCAAAATAAAATACAGAGAAAAAAATGACTAAAATAAATAACAGAGCCTGTGAAAAAATATCATGCAATGAAACATATGTGTAATTGGAGATTCAGAAGGAGAAGAGGGGTTAGGAATGAAAGAATAACAAAAAAATAACAAAAACAATGGCTGAAAAATTTCTAACTTGAATGAAAACACCAACCCAAGAAGCTCAACAAATGCAAAGCATGACAAAAACAAAGAAAACTAGACAAAGATACATCATAATCTAGTTGCTAAAGTCACAAAGAAACTTAGAAAATATTTTTAACTAAATGCAAATAAGAACCAAGAATATTAAACTTTGTAGGTAAAGCTAGTGCAGTGCTTAGAAGGAGTCTCACAGAATTCAGTTCTTATATAGGAAAAGGAGAAACGTCTTAAATGAAAGACCTAAGCTTCCACATTAAAAAAAAATGAGATAAAAGAGGAAATTAAACCCAAAGTGAGAATGATTAAAATCAATATCAGTAAAATAGAATATAAACAACCAATAGAAATAAAAGGGAGGGGATATGAATAAAGATCCAGGAGAATGAATAGAATAATAAAGGAACAATATGAATAACTTTGTAGCAATAAATTTGACAACCTAGATGAAATGGAAGAATTATTTGAAAGATCTGAATTAGGAAAAGTAACTCAAGAAGAAATATAAAATCTAAATAATCCTATGTTAAAGAAGCTTAAATCATAATGAAATTCTTCCCCACAAGGAAACTTTACATAGAGGTGGTTTACTGGTGAAATCCTTTTAGAAAATAAAAGGTAAGGGTTGTTCCCAATTTATTATATGAAGTCAGCATTACTGTGATAACAAAGACATTTCACAAATGGAAAACTATAGATCAATATCACTCATAAACACAGTAACAAAATCGTCAATAAAATAGTAACAAATCAAGTCCGGCATACACTTAAAAATCTTGCATTACAACCAAGTGGGATATATGCCAGAAAGGCAAGGTTATTTTAACAGATAAAATCAATTAATATATTTTACCACATTAACAGAATAAAGGAAGAAAACCTTATGATCATATCAGTCATTGTAGAAAAGCATCTATTCATGATACAAACTTTTAGTAAACTGAGAATAGGAATAATTTGCTCAACCTTATAATAAAAAGCCTTTACAAAAATGCCACAGCTAACTAACATTATACTTCATAATGTTGAAAGGCTGAATGCTTTTCACTTAAGATTTGTATTCAACATTGTACTGGCAATTCTGGCCAGTGCAGTAAGACAAGGGCCAGAAAATAAAGGCATAAAGATTTTAAAGAGAAAAGTAAAACTCTTTATTCACAGGTGATATGATCATTTACATAGAAAATCCTAAAATATCTATAGGAAAGCAACTAGACCTAAAATGTGTGCAAGATGCAAAGTAAATAAACATAAAAATCAAAAATTTTTTTTACATGAGGAACTATCAGTAACTGAAAATTCAGGGTTTTCTTTTCTTTTCTTTTCTTTTCTTTTTTTTTTTTTTTGAGACAGAGTCTCGCTCTGTCACCCAGACTGGAGTGCAGTGGCATGATCTCGGCTCACTGCAACCTCCGCCTCCCGGGCTCCAGTGATTCTCCTGCCTCAGCCTCCCGAGTAGCTGGAACTACAGGTGCGTGCCACCACACCTGGCTAACTTTTTTGTATTTTTAGTAGAGACAGAGTTTCATCATGTTGGCCAGGCTTGTCTCGAACTCCTTACCTCAAGTGATCCATCTGCCTTGACCTCCCAAAGTGCTGGGATTCTAGGCATGAACCACTGCACTCAGCTGAAAATTCAATTTTAAAATTTGGTACAAATTTGAAGTTTGGTTACAAATTTTCAGTTATAAGATGAATAAATTCTGGAGATCAAATGCACAGCATGGTAACTATAGTTAATAACATCACATTGTATACTTGAAATTTGCTAAGAGAGTTGATCCTAAGTGTCCTCACCACACACACACACACACACACACACACACACACCCCATAGTAACTATATGACATGATGGAGACGTTAATTGGCTTGATTGTGGTAATTCACAATTATACATATAGCAAAATAATATGCCATACACCTTAAATATGTACAATTTTGTTTGTCAATTATGCCCCAATAGTGCTAGAGGGAAAAGAAAATTAAATTAACCTAATAATACCATTCGAAAGATTTTCCAGAAACACGAAATGCGTGTTTACCCCTTCATATTTAACAAGATATGTGCAAGACCTGTACACTGAAGACTATAAAAATATTGTTGATGGAAATTAAAGAAAACCTAATACGTGCAAAGATATACCACCCCTACAAATTTACAAATATACCACCCCTACAAATTTACCCCTACAAATTTAACAGGATATGGGCAAGACCTGTACACTGAAGACTATAAAAATATTGTTGATGGAAATTAAAGAAAACCTAATACCTATGGGGATATACCATCATGTTCATGAAATGAAGGACAATGTGGTTTAGATATTTGTTCTCCCCAAATTGTACTATGGACTACAATCCCAAGCAGAATCCAAGCAGGCTAATTTTTCAGCTATTGACAGCTTACTCTAAAATTTATATGCAAAGGCAGAGAACATAGAATAGCCAAAATAATTTCAAAGAAGAACAAATTTGGAGGATTCTCTGATTCCAGGCTTATAAACGTCTATCAATGTGGTATTCACATAAGAAGAGATTTACAGGTCAATAGAACAAAGTAGAATTCAGAAATAAACCCATACACGTATGGTCAATTGATTTTCAAAAAAACTGCAGGGCACTTCAATGGGGAAAGGATAATCTTTTCAAGTAATGGGGCTGACTACTTCTACTTATATATTAAAAAAATAGGTTTCTTAAATCTCAACCTTTACCTCATGCTGTACATGAAAATTAACTCAATATAGAACAAAGATCAAAATGTAAAAGCAAAAATCTTAAAATTATGGAAGAAAATATAGGAAAATATCTGAACTTTGTGTTAGGCAAAGATTTCTTATATATTCACCAACAGTACAAAGGAGGTATGTCTAGAATATAGAATATTTAAAAAGAATACTCTTACAACACAGCAATAAGAAGTCAAAGAAACTTGGCTCATGCTAAGGTTGTAATCGCAGCACTTTGGGAAGCTGAGGCGGGCGGATCACAAGGTCAGGAGATCGAGACCATCCTGGTTAACACGGTGAAACCCCGTCTCTACTAAAAATACAAAAAATTAGCCGGGCGTGGTGGCGGGCGCCTGTAGTCCCAGCTACTTGGGAGGCTGAGGCAGGAGAATGGCGTGAGCCTGGGAGGCAGAGCTTGCAGTGAGCCGAGATGGTGCTACTGCACTCCATCCAGCCTGGGCAACAGAGTGATACTCCGTCTAAAAAAAAAAAAAGAAGTCAAACCACCTAATAAAAATGTGTAAAGGTACTTCACCAAAGAAGAAGGTAAATGGCCTCTAAGCACAGGAGAAGATATTTAGCACGTTAGTAGCACTGGCAGAAATGTATATTAAAAGTACTATTATTGTGATAATTCTACATACCATTTGATAACTACATACTATTGCGATAACTCTACATACATACCCATTAGAATAACTAAAATTAAGTGTTGCCAAGAATGTGGAGCTACCGAAACTCTCCAACACAATGAATGGGAATGTAAAATGATACAAACACTTTGGAAAACACTTTAGCAGTTTCTTAAAAAGTTTGATGCATTTACCATGTGACCTAGCATTTTCGATATTTACCCAAGAGAAACAAAAACTTATGGGCACTCACAGATTTTAATGTGAATGTTAATGGCGACTTTATTCATAATGGCCGCAAGCTGAAAACAACCAAATGCCCATAAATAGATGAATGTATAAACAAAACTTTGGTATAGCCATACAATGGAATATTACTTTGGATTAAAAAGGAATAAACTACTGATATGCAAAAATAGGAATGAATCTCAAAAACAGGCTGAGTGAATTTTACTAACGTGGAACAAATGGTTGTGGTGAAAAGATAGTGCAGGGTAGCCTTGCAAGGTAATTTTCAGAAAATTTTAAACAGATGTTTAGTGTTAATAAGCTTTATAGAAAACTTATGCCAAACATAAAGTGCATATGCTACTATATTGTGGCAGAAAAAAGATTTCTGGGGCTACCAGTAGGGAAATATTGATAGGAAAGGGATTCAAGGTAACCTTTTGCGGTGATGGAAATGTTCTGTATCTTGATTGTGGTGGTGAATGCACAGGTATGTACATTTAAAATGGGTGCATGTCATCTTTTCTTTCTTTCTTTACTCTCCCCTTTCTTCTCCTTTGCTTCCTTCTCAGTTTCTTGCTCCTTTTCCCTCAGCTTTTTGAAAATGCCATACTGTACGCTGACTGTGGAGGATTCTACATACATCTACATTTTGACTCTTAGGTTTTTAATTTTTATATAAAATTTCATTTGTTTTCTTTCTATTTTGCATTAAAGTAACATAAGAATCCCCTATTTAAATAAAAATTCTATTAAAGATTTGTACCAATACAAAAAATAAATATATAAAATGGGTTCATGTTAGGTATATAAATAAGACTTTAATGAATTTTATTTTAAAACAAAGAAGTAAACTTTTAGAAAAATGTTATTTGTTCATATAAAATGACCTGTCATGGAGGATAATTTAGTTTTCCCAAAGTTATACATTTTGCCTTCTGTACTGTCTTGTTGAAAAAAAAAAAGTTTAAACTTTCTAAGGTGACTTTAACATTTTTTTTGAAATTAGCTTCTGCGTATTGTGCATAAAATTGGCATCAGTTTAGACTTAGCTCTTTCTAATATTGAAATAATAAACAGTATTAATTACTAGGTAAGGGTCAGAAAAATGAACAAAAGTTTTGAGAGATAATAAAAACGTTCAAATTGATTGTATATAAGTAGAATAGCAAACAAAATATGTTCTTTGAAGTTTCCTGATGTTATGCAAAGGATGTCAAATATGTAAACAGCAGGCAGGAACATAATGTGTTGGAACTAAGCGTTTCAGAGGAATTGTAATGTCTCATGTACTATTAAAAAGAGAAAGACTATCCTTACTTTCTTGTTCAATATTTCTTGCAACTAAAACAACTGCTTTAATAGCAATTCTATCCTTCAATAAATGTGAAATACATTTGGCACTGGCAAATCCTCAAGTTTAAAATATCACCATACGTAGTAACGTCATTTCGGAGTGCAGATACTAGGAGATGTACTCAGTGTACTCATTGGCATCAAGACTTGTTTTTCTTCTTCCTTTCTTTTCCTTGCAGATATAAATGCAGTACAGGATTCACAGCTAACTCCAAGTTAATCTTAGAGAAATTTTATTTTTCAGCAGACTTAAATGTTGCAGCTTTTGTGAATTTTACTAACATGGAACAAATGGTTGTGGTGAAAGGTAGTGTAGGGTAGCCTTGCAAGGTAATTTTCAGAAAATTTTGAACAGATATTTAGTGTTACTAAGCTTATAGAAACGTATTTAACAATAGGGTTTCTGATCATCGCTAATATATTCAACTGTGGCATGTGATATCTCTCCCAGGACTAAATTTAAGATGGTTGAGTCTGTTCCTTTGTGAGTAATATGATCACTGACCTATCATCTATCTGATCATTAATACTATCGTAGCTTTGGAATAAGTAAACCAGCTTAACACCTCACGTTTTCTTCTTAGTGCCCCATTAAGCCCTTAGATCCCTGGTTTTAAAAGATTGTAAAAAGGAAAATATGATATATCATGCTATTACATAGTTGTTGCCTTTTAAATTGACAAAATAATAGTTCTCATGTAAGGTCTCTTGTGTAATGAGATTGGCTATGCAAGTTTGCAGATAAGATGTATCCTAGTGTGAAATTGCTTGCATAATAAAGAGGAGAAGAATTTAAAGAGCTAATGAAAACAGTCTGCAGGAAAAAATAGACACCAAGAATTCTATTCTTCTTGGTGGAAGGGGAGATGAAAAGCACCCTTCTACCCAATTATCACTATAAGGAGAAAAATATTGATAGGGGAGGGGGAGGATTTAAGCTGTGCAATTTAAAGCCCATGCACCTCCGCTATAGAGTTTGTGGTAAAATCTAAATTGTGCACCAATGGTTGTCATAAATGTATTCTTTCATGAAATCAAATAGATGCTGTTTTCTACATTATTTTGAATATGGGATGAAGACAGTGGGAGCAAATGGAGTTAGAGAACAAAGGACATTAAAATCTGGGTTATAGTTACATTGGTTCCTCTTAGAACTAGTGAAAATGTTCACACTAATGAAACATCTATGAGGGCAAGCTGGCATTCATTCATTCATTTACTCTTCATTCATTTTCAACACATATGTGATGAACTGTTATTCAATGTACTAGCCAAGTATCAGGCTTTGGTAGCTAACCCAACAGGCATCTCTGCAATCATGCAGCTTTTATGGACTAAGGATAGGAGATACTGAACCAAAGTCACACAGTAACTATAAAATTATCATTGTGATAATTGCTATTAGAAAAGCAGGATACTGTGAAGGCATATAAGAAAGGAAATTAATCTTGACGAGAGCATCAAGAAGGCCTTCCGAAGGAAGTGAATTATATTTATACCTAAAGCACCAATAAGACTAATCCTGATGAAGACAAGCAAAGGAATTTATTTGTTAGGATTTGACACAATAGCAAATAACAAAAACATCTAAAATAATAATAATGGCTTAAAGAGAAAGAGTTTGTTTTACTCCCACTTCTAAAGCTTAGAGCTAGGCAGTCCAAGGCTGGTAGGCGTCACCTCTATGAGGAACCCAGGATTCTTCTATTTTGTTGTTCTATTGTGCAGGTCCTCTAGTTCCAAGGATACTTCATGGCCCAGGACAAATGCTCCAGCTCCAGCTATTTCATTAGCATTCAATCAGCAGGAAGAGGAAGGGGAGGAAGAAGGGCACACCTATTCACTTCAAGAGCACTTCTTATATCCCATGGTTATGACTTAGCCATGTGGTCACACCTAGCTGCAACAGACACTGGACAATGTGGTATTTATTCAAAGAATACATGTGCCCAGCTAAAAGTTGGAGTATTAGTACCATACAAGAATAAAAGAAGGTGTTACTAAAGACAAAAGGAGGAGGGGGGACTGTATATTGGGAGATGACTAATAGTCTTTGCCAGAGAAAACCACATGTGCTAAGGTAAGGTACGAGGCAAGAGGAAGTTTGGTATACTTGAGGGAAAGAGGGAAGCTCAGTGTGTTTAAACATTATGGGCAAAGGAGAGGAATAGTGTTAGTGTTCCTGGACCAAACCGAGGGTAGGGTTGCTTATTCTCATGGTCCAATAACAAGATGCAGACCAACTGGGAAAGAAGAGAGTTTACTTCTGTAAACGGGTACAGGGAGAAGGCCAGGGAAAATATTGCCAGACCAACTCAAAATTACAAAGTTTTCCAGAGCTTATATACCTTCTAAGCTGTATGTCTACGTGTAAGTGTGCATTCATCTAAAGACATAAGTGATTAACTTCTTCTCATCTATACCTAAGGTCTGAGTCCTGAAGACCTTCCTCTGGAGCTTCAGTAAATTTACTCAATCTAGATGGATCCAGGTGCCAGGGGTGATTACGCTTATCTTGTCTCCTGCTAAATCATGAAGATTTGGGAGTTCCTTTAGACCTCAATAAAACTTGTTTGTGGAGGTCTGGGGAGTTCCTTCAGACCCCCAGTAAAACCTGTTTAATACTAAACGGGTTCTGTTAAGAATTCCTTTGTTATTTCATCATGCTTCAAGGCCCTGGAAAGGCCTAGGCAAAACTCTTGGTGGGCTTTCGTTACATTCCAGCCTTCGTATAAGGGCACTGGCTCTATCAGCTTTAAATATTTAATTTAACCACTCAGTCAGTGCTGAAACAGTTGTCATGGAGGCCTTCCTGTTCAGCTGTTAGTGAGACCTGGCCTGCCAGATTAGTGGTGGGATACAGAGGGAGGTAGGGGCAGATCATGCATAGCCTTTTGGATCATATTAAGAATTTTGAACTTTATCAGAAGAACATGAAAAGCTATTGAAAGTTTTAAGGAAGAGGAAAACATGATCACATTCTCATATGAAAAAACATTTCTCTGATCACTGTGAACAGGTTAAAGACAACATTGGCAATACTTAGAAAGTTTAGGCCAGGCACGGTGGCCCATGCCTGTAATCTCAGCACATTGGGAGGCCAAGGCAGGTGGATCACCTGAAGTCAGGAGTTCAAGACCAGCTTGGCCAACATGGCGAAACCCCATCTCTACTAAAAAAATACAAAAAATTAGGTGTGATGGCGGGCACCTCTAATCCAAGCTACTTGGGAGGCTGAGGCAGGAGAATCACTTGAACCTGGGAGGTGGAGGCTGCAGTGAGCGGAGATTGTGCCACTGCACTGCAGCCTGGACAACAGAGTGAGACTCCACCAAAAAAAAAAAAAAAGAAAAGAAAAAAAAGGTAAAGGTAGGCATACTCTTTGGTGTATACAATTTCTCATTTATGAATTTATCGTGAGAAAGTCATCAGGCAAGTAGAGTAAGTATTACAAAGTCTGGAAGTACACCCACTGAATGTGGGACCGAGGCTAGGAAAGCTTCACTCTTTCATGTATAATTTTTTATTTTGAATGATTTGTTTTACAATAAGCATGTATTACTTTAAATTTCATTGAAAAATCTATAAAGCAATTTTACTTTAGAACTAAACAAAGGCAAAAAGGCCTGTGGCAATGCTATAAAGCAGTCTAGATTGCTAACTCATTCCAGATTGTTGCCTTTTGCTTTGATCGCCATTTCTGATATTGCCTCTTTCCTGGATTCTGCCTTTTGGCCTGGTCCCTTTGCATTGACAATCTTGAACATTTGTTGTCCCCTTGAAGAGTTTTAGTAATTAAGGAGGTGGCTTCCATGGTGTGGTAGAAAGACAATAGGACCTAGATTTAGAGGACTTGGATTATAATATGGACTCATTTGTAGTATGATCTTGCAAATCGAGTAACATTTTGAGCATCAGTTTTTTTCACTTGTAAAATAGGGATAATTCTTACTCTATTTTATTGGGCTATTCTCTATCTGAAAGCATTTTATAAATTATGAAGCACCATTATATATAGTTGTCATATAATTTACACATACACACGCACACACACACACAGACACACACACACACAAACACACACTGCCTCACAGGGAAATCCCATTTCTTCAATGTTAGACTAATATAATTATTCTCAAAAGTGTTTTTCTTTGATTGAGCTCAAGTTTGTCTCCCTACAGTATATTATTGTGACTGTTTTTCAATTTGCAACAACATAGAATTGGTCCAGTCTTTCTTTATTACCGTGTAATAACCAAGAAAGCTAATGGGTTCAAACTGTATAGATTTAGGTCTATTTTTTTTATAGTAGAATTTTCACATCTTTCTGGAACTTCAGGAACACAGTTTGTTCGCCAGTAAAAAGTCTGAACAGCATTTGGAATAAAGGAAACCATCTGAGGTTAAGTGTGTTCCACTGGCTTCTTCCCATATATAATTGAAGATTATATGTAGCTTGATAAAATATTTTCCTTCAAATCTTTAACTGTAAAGAAATGAAGTTAAAAATTATGGTTTTACACAGCCAATTTATATGCTGTCTTTAGGGGGCAGTGCTAAACCACTGATAAGTTTCTTCATTTCTGCAAAGCTACTTGTAATAGTTAATATAAAATAAAGCTAAAATGGCAATCTTGATATTTGTGATACAATTATACACACCCCTTTAATATTAGTAAAATTTTCTAGGTAGTCAAATGAAAATAATGATTTGAAGCTCATTTATTCAGTGATTCATTCAATAAATATTTATTGTTTCATTATGCACAACACATTGTAGGAGATACAATGTGAATAAGGCAATGTTTTCTTTCAAATAACTTACTTCACAAGGGTAAATAAGCCACACTTGTGTCTGTGTACTATATTTGCACAAGCACACTGTGTGTGTATACACAACTCTTTTATGGTAAAAAATAAAATAGCAGTACTTATTGATTTTTTATGTGCCAGTCTCTGTCAAGCAATTAATTTTATCTTCATACAGCCCTGCAAGTGGAAATGATTACACTATTTTTTCAGATAGGGAAACTAAGGATTAATAAGATTATGTGATTTGCTCAAAATCACAAAGCTTGGAAGTGGTAGAGCTAGGATTTAAACATATATCTGTTTGAGTTAAAAGCCAATGCTCTTTGCCACTATAGCATCTATCAACTCAAGGTGAATGTGAAATACCAAATGCAAACATTTGCACAAAGAGAGACAAGCAGAAGAACATGATATCATGCATGCTTGTGGGAAATCTGGAAAATTTTAGGTAAGGGATGAAATCTGAACTCTATTTTGAATCAGTGGGATTATAAGAAAATAATAAACATGATAGTTAATACTTATTGAAGCTGTATGTGTCAGGCACTTTATATTTATTACCTCATTTAGTCATCAGGAAAAAGCCCTGAGAGAGGTTCCACTGTATTGTTTTCCATTGCATAGATAAGGCAAGAGAGGCTGACAATGGTCTTATCTGCTGAAAATCATACAGCTAGTGAGGCGGGTATTTGGAACTTGAATTCAGGACTGTCTAATTTTAGAGCCCAAGCCCTTAACCACTACAATACGCTGTGCAGACAAGTAGGGTGAAAGAAAGAATAAAAGCATAAAGCATGATTAGGCAAGGGTAAACAATTCCACCTGGTTATAATCTGAGGTGAGTATAGTGAAAAAGTAAAAGGGCTAAAAAATCATTTGACTATAGAACTCTGAAGCCAGATTAAGGAATTTGGATATCATTTGCTGTGAAATGGGAAATAATTGGAGCTTTATGAGCAGGGAAGAGAGATAAGCTTTTTTTTTTTTTTTTTTGAGGGAGGAGAAAGAGATAGAGGAAATTCCCTGTGTGATTGGATTAAATCATTGTAGCACCATTAACAAAATAGAAAAGAATGGATTAATCTAAAATGTTGATAATTCTTGGCCAACTATGAGGTGGTTTATAGTATGTGCCGCATCAATGTTGACGGTCAAACTGTTAGCTGATCATGAGCTGGTAAAGGAGATACCTTTTTGATCATTTTATTTATTCCTGTGAACAACTTTATCAAATATATATATATATATGCTCTTTCAGATTAAGATTTTAAATTTCCCAAGATTTTTAATTTTACTCAAAGGATCTGTAGGGTCAAAAATCCCTGTGATAATCACCTTCTATTATTGATTTGAGAAGTGTGTATTTATGAAAGCATGGGCTGCTATGTATCAAATTGCAGAAATTTTCACTCCCTGTCACAGAAGGCAAAATGCTCTCAGGAGTATACTCATGTAACAGAAACATATTCACCAAATATACCTCTTTTATTTAAACTGCAGTTATTTACATCAGTGTGGTTTTTCAGTATATTGTCTTCCACAGGGTATTGTACCAAAGGAGTGGTCACAGAATGTAGTGGTGAGGGGAGAGTAGGCTTTGCAGCCCCCTAGTCTGGGTTAGAATCCTTTTTCTGCCACTTGCCAGCTTCGTGACCTTGGGTTTTACTTGACCTCTCTGTCCCTTAGTTTCCTCATTTATAAAGTGAGAGGAAAAATATTTGCCTCAAATGGCTGTTGTGTGAATTAAAATAGTTAACAGACAATAGGCCAGTGATACTCCAAGTCACATAGTAAGTTCTCAGTCTAACAGTTGTTATTATTATTGTATTTTATAGACAGCGACTGATTGGGGGACAACTTAATTTCATTGCTTCTTAGTTACTGACAAGTGATCAAGGGGAAGTTAAAATGTGAATGCAGAAAACAAATTCTTTTAAATAGGAGGAAAAATAAAATCTTATATTCTATTTTTAAAAGGAACAATTTTGGGGGGAGGATGCTATTTACAACCCAATATGTAGAATATATTTACTTGCTTTAGTAATCATGATCTATCAATGTTGTGCTGAATGCTACATTCAGAGGACCTTTAGACAATTTAGTGTATTTCTTTTTATTTATGCGTATACATCTTTTTTTTTTTAAATTGAGTCTGCTAAGTATTCAGCAGGCTCTTAGAGTGTGAAGTTTTTCCTCAGTTTCTGCAAATTTTCATGCTTTATTTCTTTGACCCTCCCATCTCTACTCTTAATTTTTGGAGCTCCTTTTGTTCAGATGTTAAAGGTCTTGGTTTGACCCCTAGTTTTCTCCACTTTTAAATTCTGTTCATCTTTTGGGAAATTTTCTCAGATTTTTCTTACTCTTGTATTGGATTTTATGTATTTTGTAACTTTCTGTTCTTGTTTCATGGCTATAAATATCTTCTCTCTGAGGATACTATTTATAACTTTTTTCTCTATATTTATTTTGGTGTCTGTTAAGAGGTTTTTCTCAAATATATGATTCTTGTGAGTGGAACTTGTTGAGAGGTTGGCTTCACAGTAGAGATTGATACATAGATCCCACCATTTTCCTGCTTATTTATAGATCTTTTTTCTTAGGAGGTCTGTTTCTACAGAGAGGAGTATTCTAGTTGTTTATCTGGGAATATAAACTGTGCTGCCATGTTGTCTAATGCAAATATGGTAAGACACGGGGTAGGTTATGAATCTTCATTACTATATAGATATTAATTCTCTTGTTTTTGGAGACTCAGTATATCTGTAGTCTTAGAATTCATAATCCTTTTGCTTCAACTTCTTCAAAAATTAAACCTCTAATTTCTTGCCAGTGGTAAAGATTTAGTTTCCTGGCTGGGTGAAAAGGAGATGGGTCTAGGGGTATAATTCTTTCTGATACTGAGTTTCAGTCTGTTTCTGCCCCACCTACACTTACACCTTCACAGGTAGCCAGTCCCTCCAATTCTTTCCACATGAAGGTTCTTTGCTTTCAGTGTTCTCATGTTTGCTAAGTCAGGTAATACCCATCTGTTATCCAAAAGTTACCCAACATTATCCAGAAGTTTTCTTAATATTGTCTGTTCATCTCTCCTGTCATCCTTATTTTTATGGTGTAAACATTTTTATAAATTTTCTACCATCATTTTAGTGAGATTTGGGAGATAACGAAGGAAAATATATGTGCTAAATATGGAAGTCTCATTATGAATTTTAAAACTGTTACTCCTGTTATATGTATGATATGAAAGTTTATAAAGTTTTATTTCAGTGGCATTCTGAACAAACTGGTTTATCAGGAGTTCCCATTTCAATAAAATATTTTCCTGTTAGTGCCCTAACTGCATTTTTCCTTAATTTTATGCCTAAACCTAAATTCTTGATAAACTATGAGATTTTTCTCATTTGTTGCTATTCAAATATTTTATTAGGCCATTATCATGTTCTATTCTTCATTATGAACTTCATATATTATTTTATAAGTCTTTCACACCTAGTTTTTTTCACTTTTAACTTAAGTTGGACTATACATATTTTTATCTCAGTCACAGGGCACAGCCATGTAACTGTGGCTAAAAGTGAGCTGACTTGTTTGCCGAGATATACCACTGTCATTTATAGAATTTAATTGATGTTAAGATATCTAAATATCATTGATATAATATATTGGTATGATATAAATTTAATTTCAGAGAACCTCATCTACAATCAATTTGTCACCAGGAGAAGTGGAAGAAGAGGATGATGATGAAAATACGTGTGGGCCATCAGGACTTTGGGAAGCATTAACTCCGTGTAATGGATGTAGGAACCTTGGCTTCCCCATGCTTGCCCAGGTAAAAGTTTGCTTTTATTAAGGTCCAATAAAACAAAAATGGTTGCCTATGTTTTTAAGATAAAATCTCCCTCGCCTTCGAAAATCAAATTAGGATCTTGTTCACTTTGTGATTTTGGATCTTGTGGTTTTTCTCAAAGTGTCAAGTAAAATGTGCATATAACTTGGTGTGCATATGTGTACATATGCGAAGACATAATTTATGTAAAAAATTATTATTTAGTTTGGTTATAATGCAGAAAAGTTATCTTGTTTATGAGGTTTTAATATTTTGAATCCAGAAATATATCAGTTTAAAGAATGCTATTTTTAAAAAGTAAAAGTTGTCTACAGATATAGTTATAAGGAAACATATTATGGCTGTTTAAAAGCATAGCCAGTGATTATATTTTTCACATCACAATGGAGCATTGTAGAATAATGGGAATGTGTACTTCTGGAGGTTTTGGAATAAAATCCAAAAATGAAACCAGAACACTAAAATATTGACTATTAGTTTCAAGTCATTTCACTATCATTAAGACTACTTTAATTCTGTAGTATCACCTTCAGGTTCCTGTTGTGGGTTGTGAACCATACACTCTTAGAGGAGTTTCAGAAATGACTAAAATATTCCAGAGATAGGAAATTTGAAGCCATGGTGAAAATATCTCTGCACAATAAGCAAAGAACTTAATATGAAAGGGTATAATGTTAAGAGGTTAATTACATAGAACGTGGGTGGAAAAAGCAGTCCAGGACAGAAGATAAATCACAGTACTTATCCAGAAAAGTGTTACATCTCAAAGATATTTTCCCTTCTGTCACGACAAATATGAAACAATTATGTCTAAGAAACCATCACGTCTTCCACATGTCTGTATCATAATTTGATCATAGCCCCTCAAATTTCAATATTAATTTGTTGTAGAAAGCTAAGTAGGATATTCAAATCAGTATATAGTACTTAAAAAATCTCTTCATAGGACTTTAAGACAGTTTACTGTAACCTTTACAGAATTGTTGTCAATACATACTAAACTGTGAGTTCCATAAAGGTAGAGATTCAACCTTTTGATGCTAGGCATCTGCAGTCTAACACGTAGTTCCTGGCAAATCAGAAGAATGGGTTGGATGTGGTATCTCACACCTGTAATCTCAGCACTGTGGGAGGCCGAGGAGGGTGGATTGCTTGAGCCCAGCAGTTCAAGACCAGCCTGGGCAACATAGTGAGACCTTGTCTCTACAAAAAATACAAAAATAAGCCAGGTGTGGTAGTACACACCCGTAGCCCTAGCTACTCAGGAGGCTGAGATGGGAGGTTGAGGCTGCATTGAGCTGTGATCATACCACTGCATTCCAGCCTGGGTTATGATAGAGTGAGACTCTGTCTCAAAAAAAAAAAAAAGAAAGAAAGAAAGAAAGAAAGAAAGAAAGAAAGAAAGAAAGAAAGAAAGAAAAGAAAAGAAAAGAAAAAATGTCTTTATCAAGCAAAATCTGATGGATGTAAAACAAAAAAAAATAATTGGAATGAAGTAATAGTTGAATGAATCTCAGTGAACAAATGTGTATATTCTAGGGTGTCATGTCTTCACTTAAAGTTTTTACATATAGTTTTTTACCTCATATCTACATGGGTAAAGGGAAAGAAAATTAACAAGCATAAGTTGTATTTTATTAGCTTACCCTTAACTGCTTAGCAGTTTATCAATAATTAAATGTTTTAACCTATTTTCCCCTCATAAAACTGCATTTGTAAAAATACATTTCCTAATCATTACTTTACCTTATATCTTAAAAAGAATTACTGAAATAAAATAATCAGGGTATTTACTATATTAGCCAGATGACTGCAAATCAAAAAGCTGTCAGTAATATGATTGTATCTGATTTTCTACCACCTTACTAACATTTGCTTTTTTCTAAATTTGATTTTATTATTTTATTAGGCTTGGTAGTACCTTGCTTTTGGTCTACAATTTTTAATATTAGATTTGCTTTACCTTTGGCCATTTCCTTGGTGAAGACTGGTATTGTTCAATAAGTTTATTAATTCCTCAGATGTTCTAGTTACATTTACCACAAAATCTTTCCCAGTCTGCAGCTTTTCTTTTTATCTTAATTTGTATGTGTACAAGTGCATCATGTAATTTAAAAAAACTATCCAATTGATTAAGCTTCTCAATCCTATTTTTCATTTAATTCATCTTATCTAGAACTCCTTTTAACATAAATTTCAATTATGGCTCTATATTATTTTTTGCTTGTTGATATCTAGTTTTCCTATGACTTTCCATTGAACAATAACTCATATTCCTCTCGTTTTTATCCTTTTGTTTTGGTTTTACTTCTGAAGGCTTGTTTATTTCTGCCTTCCTATTTTTTAAACCACATGACTCAGTGTTGGTATTATTCATTATTAAATTAAAACTAGCAGCTGACTTGATTGCTCGCTTTATAAAATCTGTATTTTGTAAGTACTATGTTGAGTTTAAAAAGTATCTCTATTGGGATTTTAATTGTTACTGCATTAAATCTATAAATGTACTTGAGATGCAGGTTTTGGGTGTTTTTTTTTAACTGAATTTAATCTAACAAACCAGCAATAAGACTATTTTACTGATGTTTCTCTCACTATAAATTTTTCTTTTTTTTTCAGATGGAGTCTCGCTCTGTTTCCCAGGCTGGAGTGCAGTGGTACGATCTTGGATCACTGCAACCTCTGCCTCCCTGGTTCAAGCGATTCTCCTGCCTCAGCTTCCTGAGTAGCTGGGATTACAGGGGTGTGCCACTATGCTTGGCTAATTTTTGTGTTTTTAGTAGAGACAGCATTTCACAATATTGGCCAATCTCATTTCAAACTCCTGGCCTCAAGTGATCTGCCCGCCTCGGCTTCCCAAAGTGCTGGGATTACAGGCGTGAGCCACTGCACCCAGCCTCTCACTATAAATTCTTAAAAGTGTGTGTGTGTGTGTGTGTGTCTGTGAATATTATTGTTTAAGGGCTATCCTTTAGCATTTATATTTGTGTGTGTATATATATATATATATATACACACATGTAAACATGTTTTATGTATATATAACATGTTTATATATATACATTTTCATTGCAAAATATATTAAAGAATTTTTGAAGTTTTGCAATTAAAAATATATATATAGCATATTTTTGTGTATATATAGTATATTTGTACATATATATAGTATATACACATACACACGTACACAATTTGCAACATTTTTAAATTCATCTGGTTTTTTAGTTTATTACCTAGGATTCAACCATTCTCAACCATTCACAAATGGTAATTTTTAAATCTTTTTCTGTTATTATAAGTATCTATTATCTAAATTATCTCTTAAACTTTGATTACAAGAGATGAGGTAACAGGATATGTATTGTTTTAGAATTTTAAGAAAACTGTGACCTAGGAACAGGATCTGATAGTAATAAGCATCAGGATTTGTAATCAGAAGCAGATTGAAATATTTACCAAAGGAATATACAATTTAAAAAGAGATTGAGTCAGATTAAGATTTAGAGAAAAAATACAAAATGTGCAGTGCTTTTAACAATGATCCCTTCTATAATTATCAAGGGACTACAATGTGGTAAGCATGCTGACAGTCCTTGAATATAAAGATAAAGTTGGTCTCTGTTAAGAGTTTGCAATATGGTCATTTTAAAGCCTCTTAGGGGGTCTCCAGTATCATATGATACTGGGCTACGTACCACATGAAAAACAAAAATTGTTTTATTTTTAAATTTTTTCATTTGAAATTATTTGCTGAAAAGTGATTTATGGTTAGATGTGATTTCTCAGTAATGTAACCTTGAAATTCGCAAAGCTAGAACATCTAACCTGTGAAATGTTTTTCATATTTTGAAACCATTGTTTTCAGGTCTGAAGCACTTTTGGAGGCCATTAAAAATCATTAAGTTGTAAGCGCTGTGAGGGTCTACTGGTAAACTGCTTCCTTACAATATATACAGGAGCCTTTGGGATCTGTACAATTAGTACAGTACTATGTAAAATTTTATATCCCCAGATTTGTTTGATTGGAATAAATTATATTTCACATTTATAGCCCTTAATTGGATCCAGCAAACATGTATCAAATATCTTTTATAT
Source organism: Pan troglodytes (assembly GCF_028858775.2). Classification (NCBI taxonomy): domain Eukaryota; kingdom Metazoa; phylum Chordata; class Mammalia; order Primates; family Hominidae; genus Pan; species Pan troglodytes. Next base: position 106,480,236 of record NC_072408.2, on the reverse strand, counting down.
TCAAAGCACAGTGCTTGTCAGAATCATGAATGTTATGGAAACAATACAGACATAATTGGGGGCCAGGTTACCTATACATTCGGATTCTGGGTTATCAAACCATATGATGTATTACTTTAGACTCGAGCAGACTTTTTACTTGCAAAATTAGAATATTGGCTAATCCCATGGATGTGGATCTTACAATTCTAAAATGATCTAATTTCCAGTTTTTGTCCAGATTATGAATTGATCCTATATTACGTTTTATTTTTCTATCTCCAAGAATCCTAAAATTGGAGAGAACCAGGTAAAAGATGAGTGCTTTGCAATTATCTTTCCATTGTAACTAGATTGAAGTTTCTACAAATTCATGAAAATTTAGAATTCTAAATAGCGTCAGGGGATTAAAATTCTTGGAAAATACTAAGAAGATTTACTGTAAATAGAGCTTTTATGGGACAATTGCAAAGCAGTTAATTAAGATTTAAGAAAGGAAATCAAGAATGAAGAGACTGGGAAAATTAAGCCCTTTCTGGAAAGTATGATTAAACTCAGAATTTGTTTCTCAACACTACCATTTACACAGTGCCTACTGTGTTCCAGTTATTATACATGTATAGTCTCAAGGTGACCATTTAAAGAAACAATCTACTAAAACTCACAGTTAATGTGTGGCAATGCTGTGATTCAAACCTGGAGAGAGAGAGAGGAGAGAGAGAGTCTGTGTGTGTGTGTGTGTGTGTGTGTGTGTGTGTGTGTGTGTGTTCCTGGGTTCTCATTTTATATTTTGGAAAACAGTTTTAGAATAATTCTCCTAATGTAGGATCATATCTGAGAGTAATCTTCAACATTTTATTCTGTCATCTATTAATTTATTTAAAAAATATAAAGTTAAGGGAAAGTTAGTTTTCAGAGCCTGATCATAAATTGCCATTAGTTTTATTGCTACCCTTCCTGTCAATAGAGCATATGTTATTAGAGCAGATAATTTGAGTTGATGGATTTTATTATGGTGAATCACATTGTTCCCCTCCACAGTCTTAGGTGAGATGTCCACCTCTGCACTATGTGTAGTACCGGGCTTTGAGGTTATTACTGCAGAGTCAATCCAGCTAGGTAGAGACCCTCTGGCTTCCATCCCATTCACGCATGTGGCCTCATCCTCCAGAGTTGAGATACTGACTCCAAATGCTGAGTAGCAGAGAGTCAGCCTTTGAGTAGCAGAGAGATACTGTCAATGCAACAGCCTTCTCAGTATCTCTCTGCTCCTGTAGCCACCACATTCATGCTGCTCTCTAGGGAGAGGCCAGTAGCACTTACTGATATGCTTGAAGTACCCTTTTAGGACAAGAATGTGCACACAGCCCTTGCTATAACAAGATTAAGACATGGAAGCACCCACTAATAGCCATGCTGGCTATACTTCCTCCTGGACCTCTGAAGGCTGCTTTTGCCAGTGCTGTGTTTCTCTCCTGAGTCTGCAGACTTGGTTGCAGCCACATCCATGGTACCTGTGATGGTGCTTACTGTCATCACTACCGCTGTTGCTACCCTGCCCCTTCATCAGGCACTATAGGTTTTATGACTGCAGGGGTGTGTGAACTCTTGAACGTAGTATATGTGGGAGGTATGTTGGATTCATATCTCTATTGTATAATCATAATAGGTGGATCCAAACATTTCAGCATTCATGTGAAGTCTACTGATTCTGAATTGCTCCTTCTCTTCACAAAACTTCATGGCATATCCCTAGGGAGAGAACAAATAAGCAAAGAAAGTGAGACCAGCAAGATCTCCTTTCTCTTCCTATAGGTAAACAACAAAAAGAAATTATTGCACAAGTACACAAACATGTTGTGTTGCCACCAATGTATGTAAGTGGCAATTGCAGGGAGACACGTCCTACAACATATCAGCCTGCCTAGGTCATAGTATGTGTTTCAGAATAGACTGGTCAGGATGCTTTGGACAGCATTACAACATTGATATAAAATGAACAGCTGTGGATATAAAATGAAGAGTTGCTGACAGCTAAGAAATCTCTGAAATTCAGATTTGGAGAACCCTGGAGAAGCACTAGGAACCTCCTCAATGTACCATGGCCTCCAAATGGAAGCTCATTTGGCCTTCAGACCTTCCAAATGCAATGCATTTCCCAGGTGAGCTGCAGCACCAAAGGCGCTACAGGACCTTTGCCTGCTCTCCCCCAAAGCATCCTGGCCCCATCTAGTCTCTGCATAGACTCACCACTGGGCTCCTCTGCACTTCCTCCAACACAGATGAGTCCAATGTGTTCCCAGCTAGGATAGCCCTGGTACCACTGTAAGCCTCCACTGGTGGTCTCAGGATGTAAACAAGGTTTTCCCAGTGAACAAAAAGGTCTTCACTTGCATCCGATGGGGGACACAGCTGAAGATAAAAAGAGCGGCCCGTGGCAAGCTTCAGGTGGAGCTGCTTTTTTACGCTGTTGTGGATGGTTATTTTCACAAACATCAAGGGAAGCAGCCTGGTTAGTTCTAAGATCTCTGCAGGCAGACTATCTCTTTTCTGGGTGGCAGGACCACACCTGGCATTGTCACAGACAGCAGCTGGTCGGGCCAGCACCATGACATCAGGTAGTGTGAGGCAGGGGCTGGTGCGAACGATGCCCACTGTTACCATTCGGGCACGGTTGTGCACGTCAATCACTTCTCCTCTTTTGCTGATCTGGATAAAGTCGCTCTCAAACATGGGTGCATACCTGAATATAGTATACTCGCCTTTGTACAGTTGCCGCTGCAGCTTCCCCATGGAGGTGTTAAACATGCCCATTGCGGGGCTGCTTTGGGCCGTGTAATACGGTAGCATACAGCAGTCCTCCATGTCTTCCTTTTATCAAGACAGTTCCCAGCAGCTGCTCCACACCTTCCTTAACATGCTTTAGCGGGCATCCTGTTTCCTTGGCTACTCTGGCAGGTGGGCCAGCAGTCGTGTTCTGCAGGCTTTCTTTTTTGTCCCCAAGTGACTGAGAACAGGGTGGGGTATTGATTACCAACTGCTCAATGCCAGAGACAGTTGGTCCCCTGGATCCAGACTGTGCCCTGCTTAGTGCATGGAGCTGTCAGGAGCACAGGTGTTGGGGCCCTCGTGGATGTCCGGGCACACAGGTGTCAGTGCTCATTCGGGAGGGACCTCCATTTGAGCCTGATATTCCACTTCACAACAGCCTTTGCTCTTTGATTCCACAACCTCAACTGGCAATCCCACTGCTCTTCTTCCCAACCTGAACCATCCACTGCTGCTAAACCACCCCGCAGGACCACTTTTATCCTCCCCTACCCACTGTGACCTGCCCCATCACACACCCCTTTGTCTCTGTCACCCAGTAGTCCCTGCCTCAGAGCAGGGGCACCGCCCTCTCCACCCCACCCTCAGCCCCACCGCCCTCCACAGCTCAGCAGACCACTACCCCGCCACCAACCTACCATCTAGGGACCTTAATGCATTCTGGCAAATTGCTTTCAAAAGGGTTAGAGGTAAATTTTCTGTGCAAGGCAAGAGTTTAATATACATTCTCTGTGTACTCATTTATCCAGCTCCTCTAGTTGTAGACATTTATTTTAAAGAGAGAATTGGATAAATTGGTAAACAGATTGGTACAGGATGTTTATCAATGTTTGTTGTAGAGTAAAAAATTGTAAACAGCATTGGTGTCTTACAATAGGGGATTGCTTAAATAAATTATGGAGCTTCTGTGATGGGACAGTCTACAGCCCTAAAAATGATTACGTAGTTTTCCTATTTATTGACATGAAAAGATATCCCTGACCTTTTTTTTTTCTTAAAGAATAAGAGAAAAACTGATTTCAAACTCATAATATAGGTGAGATTCAATTTATGTAAGACCACGTGTATGTGTTTGTGGGTATGGAATTATGTTCAGTGAAATGTTTAAAGTGCTTAGGTTTAATTTTCATTTTCTCTTTAACTTCTATTTTTATTAGGAAATTTATTTCTGTTACCAGGGGAAATAACTATTTTATTGGCAATGTATTTTTTTTTTCTGTTTCTGTAGCCATGATAAATTTTATGTTTTGACTCACCCTCAAACTGTTGATGCAATTTTTGAACTTTTACCTAGACATTCGTACCCTGGCTATGGAATGAAAAGAGCCTTAAACATCACATTTATGCTCTATTCTTTACCATCAGATTGTATTGAAAAAAAAAAAAAGCTCTAAAGAATTTTGCTAGGTATTGCAAATATTTTCAATTCAATAAGATTATAATATCTTTATTGAAATGACAGTACACATGATAATCCACATGAACACAAACACACACACACACACACACACACACAGAGCCATAGCCATAGTTGAGTTTTTTTTTTTTTTTTTTTTTTTTTTTTTTGAGATGGAGTCTCACTCTGTCACCCGGGCTGGAATCAGTGGCGTGATCTTGGCTCAGTGCAACCTCCGCCTCCTGGGTTCAAGTGATTCTCCTGCGTCAGCCTTCCTAGTAGCTGGGACTACAGGCGTGTGCCACCACGCCCGGCTAATTTGTATTTTTAGTAGAGACGGGGTTTCACCATATTGCCCAGGCTGGTCTCGAACTCCTAACCTCGTGATTCACACGCCTTGGCCCCCCAAAGTGCTGGGATTACAGGTGTGAGCCACCGTGCCCAGCCCACTTGAGTCTTTAGTTGCATAAGTCAATGCAAACATAATTTCTTCCTTTCATATTGAAATGTTTGATTATTTTGGATAGTTGGAGTATTTTTATTTTATTTATTGAGATGCCTATTCACATATCAATAGCACTTTTTACTGGCCTTCCTAAAGTCTTTATATCTTAACTTCCACTTCAAGTCTATGTTACTTATCTTGTAATTGGCAAAACCAAGAAACCAAATACACATTTAGTAAAATAACGTTTTAAAAGTGTCCAAGTGGTTCTGATGTTTTTCATAAGGAACAACTGGATAGGTAGTATTGGACACAGCAAAATTTAATTTAAGTGCCTTTTTTTTTAAACTGATTTTCTTAAAAGTACTTTTTTGCTATACACATATATGACAAGATATTTGTCTTAGGGTTCCATTAGAGAACTGGTCTCCAAGGAAGCCAGAAACTACATTGCTTGTAGAGCCTATAGATGTTTGGATTTTCCACACCAGTCAGTAGACTGACAACGGTGGAACCTCTTTCATTTGGCTTGATAACCATCCTATGTAATATTCTGGCAAATACCTGTTTTTATGAATTTGATGGGGTTTGTCTGAAATTCCTCTAGCTGTTTAGAAAACTACCTTTTTAGCATTTGCCTCAAGACTTCAGAAGCTCAGATAGCTAAATAAAAAACTACCTGAACTTGAGATTAAGAAATTCCTTTTATGAAAATGCAGCAGCTTTCTGTGTGTTTGCTGTTAAATCAGGTTTCTATATAGTTAGTCACTAGATATATTAAAATACATTTATATACTCTTTCCTCTCTATTGGAGTTTGTGTCATTGGGTTAATAATTTAACCTCTCTGGGCCTTATTTTTCTCAGCCTTGAAATGGAGATGACCCCTGAGCTATCTTTCAACTCCAGAATAGTTACAGTTTTGTGATAGGGCTTTAGCTTTCCCCCCTCTCTCCCAACAATAAAACTACTACATACTTTGGAGATACTCTGAACCATAACAATGACTCGAGATATTATTCATATAACTGCTCTGGGAATTGTTTAATTCAATATATAATTTTATTCTCTTGCTAAATTTCGTCTTCCCAAAGCTTTTAAAAGAACCAATGTTTGAAATGAGGAAATGGCAAGATATTAGTTCAGTAAGATACGCAATCAGTGGTGTTAGTGCTTAAAACTATGTAATTGAAAATATGGGTTAAGTATTTTAAACAGAAATCAGTTAATAATGAACATGGCTGTGGTATACAGAATGATTCCCCCAAAAGATATTTACATTATAATCTTCACAACCTGTGAATATATTACCTTATGTGGCAGAGGAACTTTGCAGATGTGATTTAGTTTAGGATCTTGAATTGGGGGTGTTATCTGGATTACGCTGGGGGTCTGGTGTAATCACAGTGGTCTTTGTAAGAAAGGCAGCAGGGTCAGAGTCAGAAGATATGTGATGATGGAAGTAGAGGTCAGAGTGGTGCAGCCATGGACCAAAGGAATGCAAGAGGCCTCTGGAAGCTGAAAAAACAGGAAGTGGATTCTCCCTGTGAGCCTCCAGAAGGAGATAGCCCTGCCAATACCTTAACTTTAGCCCAGAGAGAATCATTTTAGACTTTGACCTTGAGAACTATGAGAGAATAAATTTGTGTTGTTATAAGCAACTAAGTTTGTGGTAATTTGTAATGGTAGCCCTAGGAAACTATTCCACATTTTGGTACCTGGAAGTGGAGTGCTGCTGTAACAGGTGCATAAAAATATAGAAATGGCTTTGGAATTGGGCATTGGGTAGAAGCTAGAAGAATTTTGAGGAGCATGATGTAAAGAGCTTAGATTGCCTTGAACAGAAATATGGACGTTAAAGATGCCGCTAGTAAGGGCTCAGAAAGAAGTGATATGGTAGAGAAAACCTGTATTTTCTTAGAGATTACCTAATTGTCATAAACATAATGTTTATACAAACGAGGATGTTAAAGTCACTACTGTGAGGGTTCAGAAGAAAGTGGGGGAAATGGTAGAGAGAACTTGTATGATCTTAGAGAATACCTAAATCATTGTAGAGAGAATGTTAATAAACATATGAATGTTAAAGGTGCTTCTGGTAAGGACTCAGAAATAAATGGGAAACATGTTATTGAAAACTGGAGGAAAGGAGATACTTGCTATATAATAGCAGATAGTCTAGAGGAATTATGTTCTGTGGTTATGTGCAAAGCAGATCTAGTAGGTGATGAACTTGGATATTTTGCTGAGTAGATTTCTAGATAAAGTGTTAGAGGTATGGCCTGGTTTCCTCTTGTTGCCTATACTGAAATGTGAGAGGAGGAAAGAGATAAATTGTGGGAAGAACGTTTAAACTCAAAGAAACGAGGACTTGATGGTTGGAACATTCTCAATCTATCCAGATTGCAAAAAACACTGAAATTTTTAGATTCACTGTCAAGAAGTGTACTTAGAGAGAAAGCTGAAAGCATGGCTAGATAACTTGTTTCTAGTGCCTTAGGAGGATCAAAAACTGAGATTATTCAACCACACAGAGGGCTCTTTGAAGAGATTGAGCAGATCTGAATTATGATGAGATGAATTATGCTGAGATGGGATTCAGAGTTGGGATTACCCAGGAAATTCTTGTGACATACCTGGGAGACCCACAGTGTTTTCACGAATGGTTTATTAGCGGAGACTTTGGTAGCTTGGACTTAAAGGGACAGAGGATAAAATGAAAGAAGGCTGTTGGATTCCTGAAATTCTGCAGGCAGGAAATAGGCTTATGAAACTACTGAGTTTGCAAACATAAGTTAACCTTTATGGAATAGAAAGGAGGACTCAGAGGATGGGACTGAGGCCCGAGAGGGTAGAGCTGAGAACTCCAAAGGATTATTCCCAGGGCTTGAAACCTAATGGAGTTTGCCCAGTTGCAGTTCTGAGTTGCTTCGGACTGTTGACTCACTTTTTATTTTTCATTTCTCTCTCTTTGGTTGGGGATATCTATAATTGTTTCCCTACACTTGTCATATCATTGAATTTTAGGAGTGAATAACTTTTTATTCCAGTTTCACAGATTCACAGATGCGTCTGACTCATGCTTGATTTATATGAGGAAATTTGGGACTTTTGAGTTTTTGAGATTTTGAGTTTAAGTTGATGTTGTGTAATGGGTTAAGATTTATGGGACGTTGAGATGGCATGAATGGATTTTATATGTGGAAGAATGTGATTATTTGGTGTCCAGAGGATGTACTGTGATAAAGACAGCATAATGCTCCTCCCCAAATGTCCAAATTCTAGTATCTAGAGCCTGTGAATATGTTACTGTATATGACAAAAGGGACATATATTGTTAACTAAAGGTTCTTATCATGAGGGGGATTATCCTGGATTATCAATGTGTGCCCAATATAATTATGAAGGTACTTGTAGTGTGATATGATGAGGAAATCAGAGATTTGAAGATGTTACATTGCCAACTTTGAAGATGGAGGAAGAGGCTATGAGCCAAGGAATGCAGGTGGCCCCTTGAAGTTGAAAAAGGCAGGGAACAGATTCTCTTTTATTTTTATTTATTTATAAATTTACTTGAGATGTTGTCTTGTTCTGTTGCCATCCTGGCTCACTGCAACCTCTGCCTCCTGGGTTCAAGCAGTTCTCCTGCCTCAGCCTCCTGAGTAGCTGGGATTACAGGCATGCACCACCATGCCCAGCTAATTTTCTGTATTTTTAGTAGAGATGGGGTTTCACCATGTTGGCCTGTCTCGTCTTGAACTCCTGACCTCAGATGATTCACCTGCCTCGGCCTCCCAAAGTGCTGAAATTACAGACATGAGCCACCATGCCCCCTAGATTCTCTTTTAGAGCCTCCAGAAGTAACCAGCCCTGCTAACACCTTAATTTTAGCCCTGTGAAATGTCTTTTAAACTTTTGATCCCAATAACTGTCAGAAAACATATTTTGTATTTTAAGCTATAATACTAAGTTTGTGGCGGTTTGTTACAGTGGCTGTAAGAAACGGATACAATAGCTACAGAAATTAGGTCAGTAGACATTTCATCTCTCATAGATGCACTCAAGGAGAATATGCCTGTTGTCTGCATCTAGGCAGAAGATGGGACATACATTTATTTTACAGAAAAATGCATTTCAGCTTTCCTGTCAAGCATTTGTGTGATCTAGATTTTTATCGTTTTGTGCAGTTATTTTTATAACTTTTAAAATAAATGAACTATAATTTTGCCTTTGGAAAGCCTCAATTTTTTAATCATTTTAGGAAAGCCTTATGATGATGATGTTAATAGTGATGTTAATAATGATATCTAACACTTATTGAGTACCTACCACATTCCAAGTGCAGTGATAAGCACTTAACATTCCTTGTCTCACTTATATTTCACAATAATTCTATGGACTATTTATACTTTCCCATAGTCCCTATGGACTATTTATACTTTTATAGTTTGCATATCTATTGTGTTTGAGCCAAATTCCATGTGAATATTTGATATAAAATTAAAAAAATAGACAGGGAATAGCTTCTCTTAGTAACAATAAGGGTGTATAGTGTCTACTGTTCAATATTTTTTACTATGGCATTTCACTGTTAAAGAGGAAATCAGTAATTGTTGATGTCACTCTTATCTAGAGTATATTCAATTGATATCATTTTGATATTGATATCAATGATATTGGTTATCATGTTGTATTATGCTTATGGAGTGGATGAGCTGCTAAACGTATTTATTATTTATTGTCCAAATTGAAAAAATGATGGTTTGATAAGTATCTTAGTTCATTTAGAATCTCTTCCCATTTCCTCTTCTTTTATACATCTTTCCATCCATTTGTTTCACAGATGTTTATTGACCATTTGTTATATGTGTGGCATAGAGCAGTAAGCAATATAAACATCATACCGTCCTCATACCTGTTTATAATTTTGTGCCAGGTACTGTAAATGATACAAAATTGGAATTATGTGTGGTTTCTGCTCTGAGAAACCTTATAATTTAGTTAAAGTAATTGGCCTGACTATTATTTGTTGGCCGTAAAATCTTGGGCAAGTAACTCACCCTCTGCTGCTGCTTCTTTAAAATGAAGACGCTAGTTCCTGTTTGTTTGTAGGATTGTTATGAAGCTCTTTCAATATAAATGCATGATTCTCTAGAAATTATTTATGATACAAATGCACTTTTTAAAAATTGTTTTGTTTATGGCCTTCAGAGACATTACTCTGTCAGTTTTGGTAGGATTGGAAGTATGTATAGTATAAACCAACCTCATATAATAAGTGCATTCTAATATGTGCAATGTTAATTTGTATGTGCTCAGAAAATCTGGAAGTATGTATAGTATACAGCTATAGTGGTTATTTCTAAGGCTTAAGATTCAAGGGAGACTTTAACTTCCTGCTTTATATACTTAAACATTGTTTGAATTATTTATGACAAGCAGATCTAATTTTTCTAATAAAGATTTTATATTTTCTGAAAAAATAAATGCCATAAGTTGCAAAAAGTCGTAATGACTCCTTATGGCACCATGAGTTCCTGTAGAGTAGTTTGCAAGTTATTGCTTGCATCTGTCCATTCATTACTCATTGAACCAATTTATCCATTGATCCATTCATCCATCCATCTACCTACCCACTCATCCGTTCATTTTTCATTTCAATCCATACCTGTCTTAGTCCATTTTGTGCTGCTGTAACAGAATACCACATACTGGATAATTTATAAAGAAAAGAAATTTACTTCTCACAGTTTTGGAGGCTGGGAAGTCTAATATCAAGGTGCTGGCATCTGTCAAGGGCTTTCTTCCTACATCATCCCAAGGCAGAAGGTGAGAGGGTAAGAGAGGTCAAGAGAATGAGAGATGGTTGAACTTATCCTTTCATAGCAAATGCACTCCAAGAATAATGACATTTATCCATTCATGAGGGCAAAGTCCTCATGGTCTAATTATCTTTTAATAGTCTCACCTTTTAATATTATTCAAATAGCAGTTAAATTTCAACATGAGTTTTGTGGGGGGACACTCAAACCATAGCAACATAATTTTAGGTATTTTTGATTCACTTGTCTTGAATCATCAAAATTGCTCTACAAGGAGGATAAAGTATGGACAGCTGAAGACAGTGTGGGATGAATTGTTTGTATGATCGTTTTTGTCTGACTAATTTTATTTTATTTTAATTAATTAAGTTATTTATTTATTTTGAGATGGAGTTTTGCTCTCTCACCCAGGCTGGAGTGCAGTGGCACAATCTTGGCTCACTGCAACCTCTGCCTCCTGGGTTCAAGTAATTCTCCTGCCTCGGCCTCCCGAGTAGCTGGGATGATAGGTGCTCAGCACCACTCCTGGCTAATTTTTGTATTTTCAGTAGAGATGGGGTTTCACTGTGTTGGCCAGGCTGGTCTTGAACTGCTGACCTCAGGTAGTCTGCCCACCTTGGCCTACCAAAGTGCTGGGATTACAGATGTGAGCCACCATGCCCAGCCTATCTGACCATTTTTGTTAAGAGGTTGTTCTAGTAAGTTATCACTCTGCTATGAAGAACTGCCCGAGACTGGGTAATTTATAAAGGAAAGAGGTTCAATTGACTCACAGCTCTGCTGGGCTGGGGAGGCCTCAGGAAACTTACAATCAAGATTGAAGGGAAGCAAACACATCCTTCATATGGCGGCAGGAGAAAGAAGTGCCTAGCAAAGGGGGAAATGCCCCTTTTAAAACCATCAGATCTCGTGAGAACTCATTCACTATTATGAGAACAGCAGGGTGGGAGTAACTGCCCCTGATCCAGTTGCCTCCAACTGGGTCCCTCCCATGATGTGGGGATTGTAGGAACTAAAATCCACGATAAGATTTTGGTGGGGACACAAGCAAACTGTATCATTCCACCCCTGGTACCTCCCAAATATCATGTTCTCACATTTCAAATCAATTATGCCTTTCCAGCAGTCCCCCAAAGTCTTAACTCATTTCAGCATTTACTCAAAAGTCCACAGTCCAAAGTCTTACCTGAGACAAGGCAAGTTTCTTTTGCTTATGAGCCTGTAAAATCAAAAGCAAGTTAGTTACTTCCTGTATACAATGGGGATACAGATACTGGGTAAATACACCTGTTTCAAAAGGGAGAAATTGGCCAAAACAAAGGGGCTACAGGCCCCGTGCAAGTCTGAAATCCAATAGGGAAGTCATTAAACCTTAAAGTTCTAAAACAATCTCTACTAGGTAGTGCCCCAGTGGGGACTCTGTTTGGGGGCTCCAACCCCACATTTCCCTTTCACACTGCCCTATCAGAGGTTCTCCATGAGGACTCTGCCCCTAGAGCAAACTTCTGCCTGGACATCCAGGCATTTCCATACATCCTCTGAAATCTAGGCAAAGGTTCCCAAACCTCAATTCTCATCTTCTGTTGGACCTGTAGGACCAACACCACGTGGAAGCCGCCAAGGCTTGGGGCTTGCACCCTCTGAAGACATGGCCCGAGCTGTACCTTGGCATCTTTTAGACCAGGGCTGGAGTGGCTGGGATGCAGGGCGCCAAGTCGTGAGGCAGCACGGGGGACCCTGGACGCAGCTCAGGAAACTGTATTTTCCCTCCTAGGTCTCAGGACCTGTGATTGGAGGGGCTGCTGTGAATGTCTCTGACATGCCCTGAAGACATTTTCCCCATTGTCTTGGTGATTAACATTTGGTTCCTCGTTACTTATGCAAATTTCTGCAGTCACTTGATTTCTCCCCAGAAAATGGGTTTTTCTCTTCTACCACATTGTCAAGCTGCAAATATTCTAAACTTTTATGCTCTCTTTCCTCTTGAATGCTTTGCTGCTTAGAAATTTCTTCCGCCAGATACCCTAAATCATCTCTCTCACATTCAAAGTTCTACAAATCTCTAGGGCAGGAGCAAAATGCTACCAGTCTCTTTGCTAAAGCATAACAAGAATCACCTTTATTCCAGTTCCCAACAAGTTCCTCATCTCCATCTGAGACCACCTCAGCCTGGACTTCATTGTCCATCACTATCAACATTTTGACCAAAGCCATTCGACAAGTCTCTAGGAAGCTCCAAACTTCCCCATATCTTCCTGTCTTCTGAGCCCTCAAGTCTCTAGGAAGTTCCAGACTTTCCCACATTTTCCTGTCTTCTTCTGGGCCCTCGAAACTGTTCCAACCTCTGCCGGTTACCCAGTTCCAAAGTCGCTTTCACATTTTCCTGTGTCTTTATAGCAGTCCCCCACTCTCTGCGGTACCAATTTACTATATTAGTTCGTGGCAGAAAGGGAAACAAATATGTTCTTCACATGGCAGCAGGAGAAAGAAGTGCCAAGCAAAGGGGGAAAAATACCCTTATAAGCCATCAGATCTCATGAGAACTCACTCACTATCATGAGAAAAGCAGGATGGGGGTAACCACCCCCGTGATTTAATTACCTCCCACCAGGTCCCTCCCATGACACATGGTGTATTAGGGTTCTCTAGAGGGACAGAACTAACAGGATCTCTCTCTCTCTCTCTCTTTTTCTCTCTCTATGTCTCTCTCTCTCTCTCTCCATGTATGTGTATGTGTGTGTGTGTATATATATATATATAATATATATATATAGAGAGAAAGGGGAGTTTATTAAGGAGTGTTAAACTCACATGATCACAAGGTCCCACAATAGGCTGCAAGCTGAGGAGCAAAGAATCCAGTCTGAATCCCAAAGCTGAAGAACTTGAAGTCTGATGTTTGAGGGCAGGAAGCATCCAGCATGAAAGAAAAATGTAGGCTGGGAGCCTAAGCCAGCGTATTCTTTTCACGTTCTTCTGCCTGCTTTTATCCTAGCTGCACTGGCAGCTGATTAGATTGCGCCCGCCCAGATTAAGGGTGGGTCTGCCTTTCCCAGCTACCTGACTCAAATGTTAATCTCCTTTGGCAACACCCTCACAGACACACCCAGGATCAATACTTTGCATCCTTCAATCCAATCGAGTTGACATTCAGTATTAACCATCACACATGGGGATTATGGGAACTATAATCCAATATGAGATTTGGGTGGGGACATAGCCAAACCATATCAGAGGTATCAATTATTATTATTACTATTTTCTGAGATGGAGTCTCACTTTGTTGCCCAAGCTGGAGTGCAGTGGCACGATCTTGGCAAACTCCGCCTCCCAGGTTAAAGTGATTCTCCTGCCTCAGCCTCCCGAGTAGCTGGGACTACAGGCATGCGCCAACATGCCCAGCTAATTTTCTTTTTTGTATTTTTAGTAGAGACAGGGTTTCACTATGTTGGTCAGGCTGATCTTGAACTCCTGACCTCAAATGATCCACCTGCCTTGGCCTCCCAAAGTGCAAGGATTACAGGTGTGAGCCACCACACCCGGCCATCATCATCACTGTTGACTGAAGTCACATTTTCCTGATTATTAGTGAGAAGGAACTTTTGTTTCCCTTCAGATTTTTGAGGCAATTGTATTTTTTCTCATGTGAATCAAATTATTTTTACTTCTTATATTTTTCAAGGAACTGATTTTGAAGTGTATTTTAAAACATTAAATTCTTATTACTAGTGGATGCCATATTTGGAAATTCACTTATTTGCTAAAATTTGTAATCATAAATGGTTCTTTGTTTTCATGGTTCTTCTCATTCATGGACATGCACAGAGCAGTGAAAAATTGCACATGTTCCCAGTTGAGTCCCAGTTGAGGTTGAACAAGACAGCACTCTGCCTTTGTGTTTCAGTTCTCATACTGTAAACAAGAAACAAGTGTCCTTTTCATATTCTATTTAGTGCCAGTTTTTTAAAAAAAACGTTCTGGTTTTCCTTGGGCATTTCACTGTTTAAAATGGCCTCCAGTGTAGTGCTGAAGTACTTTCTAGTGTTTCTAGAGGCATAAGAAACACTAGTGATGTAGCTTATGGAGAAAATCTATGTGTCAGATAAGCTTCACTGAGGCATGAGTTATATTGTGGAACTCATGGCTGTGAGTTCAATGTTAATAAATCAACAATATATGTTAAATAAGTTGTCTTTAAACAGAAGCATATACAAAACAAGATTTTGTATTGATCAGTTGATAAAAATATTGTGACCAGAGGCTCCAGGAATCTAAACCTGCATTCTCTTAGGAGCAATGATTTAGTATTTACTAATTTGGTGTTCATGGTGGCTTTATTGAATAAAATTACTGTGAAAGCAAGAATTGACTGTATATTCTAGACCAAACAGAATTCTATATTCTAGACTGTATATTCTAGACCAAATATATTTAACAGACTTTGTCTGTTAAAGATATTTTAAAAGTATTTTTCCAGCCTGTTTCTTGGTATTTATCTTTTTTTTTGTGGTGTAAAAGTTTTAATTTTTATGAAGTGTTCTATCTGTGTATTTACTTAAAGCTTCTGGATTTTGTATCTTGCTTAGGCTGACCTTGACCAGCCCCACAATTATAAAATATTTTACCTTATTTTCTTCATATAGTTTTATTTATTTTCAGATTTATAATTTATCTATGGTTCCTTCCTACCCCCAAATTAATGATCAGTTGTCCTAGCATCATTTATTGAATAATCCAGCTTCCTCTATTGATTTTAAATGTTACATTTGCATAATTACCCTACTGAACTTTAAAAAAAATTGTGAAGATACACGTAACATAGAATTTTCCATATTAACCATTTTTAAAGTGTACAGTTCAATAGTGGTAATTATATTCATGTTATTGTCTAATCAATCTCCAAAGCTTTTTTATTATGGAAATCTGAAACTCTGTACCCATTAAACAAAACTTTCTATTTATTCCTCCCCCTATCTGTCAATGGCAACCACCATTCTACTTTTTATTTCTAGGAATTTGACTACTCTAGATACCTCAAATAAGTGGAATCATACAATATTTATCTTTTTGTGACTGGCTTATTTCACTTAGCATAATGTTCTCAAGATTCATCTATGTTGTAGCATTATGACACGATTTTTCTTTTTAAGGCTGAATAATATTCCATTGTGTGTATATACCATATTTTGTTGATCCATTCATTTGTCAGTGGACACTTAGGTTGCCTCCACCTTTTGGCTGTTGTGAAAAATGCTTCTATAATATGGGTTTGGAAATATCTCTTTGATTCTGTTTTTAATTCTTTTGGATGCATACCAAGCAGTAAAGTTGCTGGATCTTATGGTAATTCTATTTCTAACTTTAAGAGGAACTGCAGTGCTATTTTCCATAGTGGCTGCATCATTTTAAATTTCCACCAATGATACACAAGGATTCCAATTTCTTCGCATCCTAGCCAACACTTACTTAGCTTTTTTGATAGTAGCCATCCTGATGGTTGTGAAGTAACATCTCTTTGTGGTTTTGATTTGCATTTCCCTAATGATTAGAGATGTTGGGCATCTTTTCATGTGCTTGTTGACCATTTGTATATCTTCTCTGGAAAAGTGTCTATTCAAGTCTTTTTTCTATTTTTTAACTGGGTTATTTTGTTGAGTTGTAGGAGTTTCTTATATATTCTGGATATTAATCACTTTATATACGTGATTTAAGAGTATTTTCTCCCATTTCATAGATTGCCTTTTTACTCTGTTGATTGTGTCCCCTTGATGCACAGAAGTTTTAAAGGTTGATGTAGTCCAATTTATCTAATTTTTACTTTTGTTGCCTGTGCTTTTAGTGTTATTATAACCCAGCAATCATTGCCAAATCCAATGTCATAAAGGTTTTCTGCTTTCTTGTAAGAGTTTTACAGTTTTAGATTTTACCTGTTGAGATTTTGATTGGAAGAATAGCAAATTTAGAGATTATTTAGGATAAAATTAGCATTTTACAACATTTAATATTTTACTCAGGGACATGGTATAAATTTCTGTTTTCAAGTCTCTTTTTAGGCTGTTAAATAGATATATTAGCCTATTTTCTGTTGCTTATATCAGAACACTTGAAACTGGGTAATTTATAAAGAAAAGTAATATATTTTTTATAGTTCTGAGGTTGAGAAGTCCAAGGTCAAGGGGCTACATCTGGTGAGAGCCTTCTGAGAACTCTGTAGAGACCCAAGGTGGTGCAGGGCATCACATGGTGAGGGGGCTGAATGTGCTCTCTCAGGTCTCTCTTCCTCTTCTTATAAAGCCACCAGTCCCACTCCCATGATAGCCCATTAATCCATTAACTCATTCATCTATTAATTGATGAATGTATTAATCCATTCATGAGGGCTCTGTTCTCATGACCCAACACCTCTTAAATGCCTCTTCTTTCAATACTGCCACATTGGAGATTAAATTTCAACATGGGTTTTGAAATGGGAAAATATTCAAACCATAGTATATTGCTTCTGGCCCTCCAAAACTCATGTCCTTCTCACATAAAAATCCATTTCTTCCGCATCATAGCCCCAAATTCTTAACTTGTTCCAGCACCAACCCAAATGTCCAAAATTCATAGTTTCATGATATCAAAACAAGCTACCTACATTCAAGATACAGTGGTGTTATACAGGCATATGGTAGACATTTCTGTTAGAAAAGGAAGACACAGTGTCTGTTGGCTGCATAAATGTCTTCTTTTGAGAAGTGTCTGTTCATATCCTTCGCCCACTTGTTGATGGGGTTGTTTTTTTCTTGTAAATTTGTTTGAGTTCTTTGTAGATTCTGGATATTAGCCCTTTGTCAGATGAGTAGATTGCAAAATTTTTCTCCCATTCTTTAGGTTGCCTGTTCACTCTGATGGTAGTTTCTTTTGCTGTGCAGAAGCTCTTTAGTTTAATTAGATCCCATTTGTCAATTTTGGCTTTTATTGCCGTTGCTTTTGGTGTTTTAGACATGAAGTCCTTGCCCATGCCTATGTCCTGAATGGTATTGCCTAGGTTTTATTCTAGGATTTTTATGGTTTTAGGTCTAACATTTAAGTCTTTAATCCATCTCGAATTAATTTTTGTATAAGGTGTAAGGAAGGGATCCAGTTTCAGCTTTCTACACATAGATAGCCAGTTTTCCCAGCACCATTTATTAAATAGGGAATCCATTTCTTGTTTTTGTCAGGCTTGTCAAAGATCAGATAGTTGTAGATGTGTAGTATTATTTCTGAGGGCTCTGTTCTGTTCCATTGGTCTATATCTCTGTTTTGGTACCAGTACCATGCTGTTTTAGTTACTGTAGCCTTGTAGTACAGACACATGCACACATATGTTTATTGCAGCACTATTCACAATAGCAAAGACTTGGAACCAACCCAAATGTCCAACAATGATAGACTGGATTAAGAAAATGTGGCACATATACACCATGGAATACTATGCAGACATAAAAAATGATGAGTTCATGTCCTTTGTAGGGACATGGATGAAGCTGGAAACCATCATTCTCTGCAAACTATTGCAAGGACAGAAACGAAACATGGCATGTTCTCACTCATAGGTGGGATTTGAACAATGAGAACACTTGGACACAGGAAGGGGAACATCACACACTGGGGCCTGTGGTGGGGTGGGGGGAGGGGGGAGGGATCGCATTAGGAGATATACCTGATGTAAATGACGAGCTACTGGGTGCAGCACACCAACATGGCACATGTATACATATGTAACAAACCTACACATTGTGCACATGTACCCTAGAACTTAAAGTATAATTAAAAAAAAAAAAAATATATATATATATAGAAAGAAAAGGAAGACACAGGCCAAAAGAAAGGAGTAACAGGCCCCAAACAAGTCTGAAACCCAAGAGGGCAGACATTAAGTCTTAAGGGTGAGGAATAATCTCCTTTGACTCCATGACTAGCATTCTGCACAAACCGATGTGGGGGTTAAGTCCCCAAGGCCTTGAAAAACCCTGCCTTTGTGGCTTTCCTGGGCTTAGCTCATGCTTCAGCTCTCCTCGACTAGGATTGCATGCTTGCAGCTGTATAGTTCTGGCATTTTGGTGGTGGTTTTGCTCCTATGGCTCCACTAGGTACTGCCCTATGCAGTGAGGATTCTCTGCAGCAGCTCCAACCCCACATTTCCACTTTTTCTTGCTCTAGCAGGGGCTCTCTGTGGTCACTCCTTTCCTGTAACAAGTCTGTGCCTGACACCCCAGGCTTTTGATGACATTCTTTGAAATCTGGGTGGAGGCTGCCAAGCCTCCACAGCTCTTGTTTTCTGCAAGCCTACAGAATTAACGTTATATGGATGTTGCTACAGTTTATGACTTGTACCATCAGGAACTGTGACGTGATCTGCACCTGGGACCACTTAAACCATGTCTGGGGCAACCACGGAGCACCATGCAGGGGTGTGGGGAGCAAAGTCACAAGTTGGACCTGGGCAAAGAGCACCCCAGGCCTGTCCCGTGAAACCACTCTACTCTCCTCAGCCTTTGAGCCTGTGATGGGAGAGCTTTGAAGATTTCTGAAATGCTTTCTGGGTCTTTCTTCCATTTTCTTGAGGAATAGCACCTGGCTCCCTTTTGTGTGTAGTAATCTCTTTTGCAAGTGGTCACTGGGCTACATCCTTGGTTTCCTCTCCTGAACACATTTTTTCATTCTTTATGTGGTTAGGCTGAGCATTTTCCAAATCTTTCCATTCTCCTTCTCTCTTGATTATAAATTCTTCCTTTAAATTATTATTTGCTTTCAATTCTCAGTGTAAGCAGCCAAAAGTAACCATGCAGCTCCTTTTATGTTTTACTTAGAAATTTCTTCTGCCACATACTCTAGTTCATCACTGTTGATTTCTGCCTTCCCCAAAGCCCTCAGCATTAACATAGTTCAGCCAAGTTCTTTGCCCATTTATGACAAGAATGACCTTTGCTCTGGTTTCCACTCCCTTGTTCCTCAGTTACATTTGAAACCTCATCGAAATGGCCTTTACTGTGCATATTTCTATCAGCACTCTGGTCATGACTACTTAACCAATCTCTAAGGAGTTCCAAACTTTCCCTAGTTGTCTTGTCTTCTAAGCCCTCACCAGAATCTAGGCTTTTTCTAGCCTGCTCCTCCAAATTCTTCCAGCTTCTGCCCATTATCTAGTTCCAAAGCTGCTTCCACAATTTTAGTTATTCATTATCAGCAACACTCCACTTCTTGGTAACAATTTTCTGTATTAATTCATTTTCTGTTACTTATAACAGAATACCTGAAACTGGGGAATTTATAAAGAAAATAAATTTGTATTTTATGGTTCTGGAGGCTGAGAAGTCCAAGGTTGGATAAGTTTGTTCCCTCACTGCTAATAAAGACATACCTGAGACTGGGTAATTTATAAAGGAAAGAGGTTTAATTGACTCATAGTTCCACATGGCTGGGGAGGCCTCACAGTCAAGGTGGAGGGCGAATGAGGAGCAAAGTCATGTCTTACGTGAGACATGAGGCAAGAGAGCATGTACAGGGGAACTCCCCTTTATAAAGCCATCAGCTCTCTTGAGACTTATTCACTATCATGAGAAAAGCATGGGAAAGACCCGCTCCCATGATTCAATTACCTCCCACTGGGTCCCTCCCATGACGCATGGGAATTGTAGGAACTACAATTCAAGATGAGATTTGGGTGGAGAGACAGTCAAACCATATCAAAGGTCAAGGGGCCAGAGCTGGTGAGAGCCTTCTTGCTGGTAATGACGTGCTGTAGAGTCCCGAGGCAACACGGGGCATCACACAGTGAGTCTGGCTCCTGTTACTCCCCACTAGGAAAGGGAATAAGTGAGAAAATATTTTCTCTTAAAGATCTTCCTTGAGAAAAGTGATTACAACTGAAAGTATAATAATTCCCTTAGATGTGTTTTAAGAGGGCATGCCTGATGCTTTTCTACAGCATCTCTCATAAACATCCTTTTAAATGAGAAAACTCAGTTGCAGAGAAGTCAATTAGCTTGTTGTGGTGACACAGTTATAAAGTAGCAGAGGTGAATATTCCAACTTATTTCTCTTTGGTCCTAAAGCCCAGAGTCCCCTCTTTTTTTTCTTTATTATTCAATCATATCTAAGAGAAGGGTATTGTTCATATCTTTAGATGTTTCTTCAGCAAAAATATGGAAATGGCTTGACCAGTCCCCTTCTCCCATGGAAACGGGGATAACTGATTACAACAGAGATATCTGCTAAGTGTCAATGCATCAATGCTTTTATTAGAGAATGAATTAATGAGGTTTCAAATTATTTTAGTGTCTTCAGCAATTTCTATTGTAGCTTATTCTGATTCGAATCCTGGCTACCATTAGGAACAAATTCTGTATTTACATATAGAAATATGCTTCATATTTCTATATTTTTCTCTGCTATTTTAGTTGTGTAGGTTATATTTTCATTATTTGTCCTATCTGATATTTCATTGTTCAGCTGCTGAACATCTGTTGCTTTCATTTGTAAGTGCAGTTCAGTTTCAAGAATTAGAAAAATACACCTAGGATTTTTTAAAAAATAGAATTTAGCATGTATTCTAGAACAAGACAGGTAGATCTAAATTTTAACCTTAGTTTTGCAACTTACAAGGTATGTACCTTTTGTCAGTCATATAACCTATTATTTTTTCATTGCTTGTAAAAGAGGGAACTTATACCTACCTTGAAGGGTTGATATAAAAATTAGAGAATGTTTTTAAAGCACATAGCATAATGACAGAACTATAGTAGGCTCTCAGTAAATGGTAGTTATTTATATTTTGCTCCCCTTGAAAAGGTACACCATTTTACCTTTTTAATAAGTTATCCACTCTCTTATTTTAATATCTCCAATAATGAAAGCATCTTCTATAAAGTCCCAGCTGTAACAAATATAAGCTGTGTGACCTCAGAAATTAATTGGTTTGAGTCTTAATTTCACCATTTGTAAAGTGAGGATAGTAACAGCACTTACATCCTAGAGGTGTAGTGAGGAATAATGACATATACTATTTATATTAAGTGTTTATAATAGTGTTGAGCACACAGTAAATCCTCAATAAGTGTTACTCAATAGTGTAAGTAGTAATAGTAGAGTACCTCCTAGTAATATTACATTCCAAGTCACTTAGTACATTTTTTTCCACAGGAAAAGTTGTTCAAGTTTTTTTCTCATATGTGATGATAATTATATTGAAGAATACAATTCAGTATGAATTAACTTTTAACTTAGTTTAATGAGGCTACAGTTTTTCAGCCAACAACCTATGCTAGCTACCTACCAGCCACCTGCCCTTATAAGCTCTTAATAAATACTTGCTGAGTGAATGGATGGTCTATGGCAAAGGTCTGCAACTCTGTAAAAGGTTAGATGGTAACTATTTTGGGTTTTGAGTGCTATATGGCCTCTGTCACATTGCTTAGTTCTGCTATTGTAGCATGAGCCATAGATAATATGAAAATGAATGGACATAGCTGTGTTTCAATAAGATCTCATAAAAGCAAGTGGTAGGATGGATTTTTGTTAAAGTTGGCTGACCTCAGGTCTACAAAATAAATAAATTAGAATCCTAATACTGATAATAAGATCCACATTAATATGTACTAAGATTTGAATGTCCTACCCATTAAGTATTAAGAGGTGGGACCATTAAGAGGTGATTAGGTTACAAGGGCTCTGCCCTCATGAATGGATTAATGCTATTATTGCAGGAATGGATTCCTGATACAAAGTAAGTTTGGCTCCCTCTGCTTGCTCTCTCACCATTGTGATGCTTTCCACCATGGGATAACACAGCAAGAAGGCCCTCACAAGATCGGGACCCCTTGACTTTGGATGTCCCATCCTCCAGAACTGTGAGCCAAATAAATCTCTAATTTTTGAATAAATTACCCAGTCTGAAGTATTCTGTTATACTAATAGCAACACAAAACAGATTAAGGCAATAAGGGTCTATTTGGAAATATTTTCAGGTGAGAAAATGTTTTATCCTGTACAGAAAAACGAAAGCTTAGAAAAAAGGCAACAATGCTGTGGACAATAATTTAAAAAGTATTTTTCACATGTAACCAGAATCCAGAGTGTAAGTTTTCAGACTTTTAAGCTCAAAGCTCAAAATTTCACAGAGATTTTTTTTAGATGTTTAACTTAAACACATTTCTCAGAGACAGAAACCAGATTAGGATTGGTGTAGAACCTCTCTTAATTTTTAGAAACTAATTTCTAAATGAGACGTGGTCAGGAACTGCCTAATGACCTTTCAGTCAATGCAGTGCTGTGTATATGATGGTGGGCTCATAAGATTATAATGATGTATTTTTACTGCACCTTTCCCACGTTTAGACATGCAAATGGTTAATACTGTAGACAATCGTCTACAGTATTCAGTGTAGTAACATTCTGTGCAGGTTTGTAGCCTAGGAGCAATAGGCCATACCATAACCTAGGTGTGTAGTAGGCTGTACCATTTAGGTTTGTGTAAGTGTACTCAGTGATGCTGATACAATGATGAAATCATCTAATGCCACATTTCTCAAAATGTATCCTCATCCTTAAATGATGCATGACTGTACGTTCTTTGTGGAATGCGAGATGGGTACTTCTTCCTAATGTCAGTGAGCAAGTAGTTGGTGCAAAACTATTAATTTTATAAACTTTAAGGTCCATTTCCTTCCTAAAGTCTTATTTAATCCTCTCCACCAGAAATAACCCCCTTTCTCTTAACATGCAAAGAATTTCTTTTTGATAACTGTGTCTTTCTGCCTTTTATTATAGCTGTTTATATACATGTTTTATCTCTTCTTTTAGATGATAACATTTGTTTCTGACAAATGTTTATGATCTCCAGCACACTCTGCTGTGTGCATTGCATGCCGCAGGCCCTCAGGCTATGTTTGTTGAATTCTGAAGTTTCCTTTGGTGTCATTGTAGGGAGATATGCTGGAATAGTGTAAAAAGCACCTTTGCTTTTTGGCAAATGTGAGTTGTTTGGCAGTCTGGGTACTAATTCTGACTGTATCACTTATGAACAATATGCTCAATTTCTCTGAATCGCCCTCCATTTCCCCATCTGTAAAATGAGGATAATTCCAATACTACATTGCTTTGTGAGGATTAAATGAACTGATAATTGTCAAGTGCCTAACAGAAAACCTGGCACATAATAAACATTAGCCTTTATTATAGCTAAAGGATGCATTCAGTTTCTCTTTTTGTTTTAATTACTACTCTATCATGTAAATGTTCTAATAATGACTAATAACCCATTAATAAGTAAACATAATAAGGTAAAGAACATCTCAATTGTGTATTAATAAAATGTTATGTTGTTTTCTGCATATGTCAATAAATAGTTCTATTTTATAGTTGCTATAGCAGCAAAAATATAGCTATATTTATTTCGAATCAACTTCAAGGAGTCCTATTTCTTGCTTTGAGTCTGTGGCCAAACTGAAATTTTGTTTTACTTATCAGGCGCTAACATTCTGAAAGCATGTAAAATTATCAGGGATTATAAGGGAATTTGTGAGAGAAAAGGGAAAGTGGTGTCTATTATTTTATTATATCCTTTGAATGGCCAGTGCATATTTTATAATAGAAGGGAGAAACAATCATAAAAAGATGAAAGACATCACCAACCTTGTTCTTTATTTCTGGTGTGTTTATGTGCCTTCAGATCATAATACACCTGACCTCTCTGTTTGACCCTGCGGTCTAGTGCTGCTCAGGCCCTGTCCATGGTCTTCTTTCTCATATGCCTCTTTCCTGATATCTTGCTCCTTACCAAACCCTAGATTCCCAGGATGGTTTTCCATTCGCCCCAATGTATGCCAGTCAGGCCCTGTGGCCTCCTCATGGCTAGGAGCTTGACCTATTATAAAGGTGGGTAAAGAATTGCTTTGTTGAGTGTGAGGTAAAAGATTGGGATAGTCATGAAGAAGATGGAATATGGTCTCAGGGAGAGAACAAGTAAAGATGGAGAGGAAAGAACAGGTAAGCAATGATTAGAGGGAAATGCTCTGATAGATGGGGAAAGAAAAAAGAAAGTGAAAGGATGTGGGCTGCATTTGTAATCCTTGGCTGCAAGTGATATATCAATTTTTCAAACATGTAGTGATGATGCAAAGAACAAGGAGGGAACTTGAGCAATTTGTCATTGTCACCTGGAAGTAGAGAATAAATTACAGCATGTTAAATACCTTTGATGTACCATTTTTCATGGCAATGGTGGACCGCTGGCTACTTAAAATATATTGAAAAGGTGATATTTTAGGGGCTGGTTGTTTTGTGATAATTAAATTTGTAATTTGCTCTTAAATGGTTTTGTATTTTGGCAACATATATTTAGCCCAGAAAACTAAAAACTATATATTTTAGTTCTTCATGTAACCTGTTTTTCTCAGGTTAGAGCATTTCATTTTGATATAGAAGAAAACAGATCACCATGTAGTCAATATAGCAGTCTCATACACCTCATAGAAAGATTTAGGTATCTTTTAGTTGATGATCACAGATGCCCTAGTTTCAGCCATTCCTTGGGGGGCTATCTAAGAAGATGCCTGATGTGTGGCAGACCAAAGCATGGAACCAAGTGCCCATGTTCCACAAGGAGACTTTCTGGACTAATCCTATTATACCTCAGCCACCACTAGAAACCAATTCTCTACTATCATTACCCTTTTATTACTCTCATTGGACTCAATTTCCATTTCTTTTCTTACTACTCTCTGTGATAAGCAAAACCTCTATATTCTCATCCTCTCCTGTGAACGTTTTCTTTACTTCTTGACTTTTTCAAGAAGTATTTATATTTATTTGCATATATTAAGTTATACCAGCTGCGTTGTTATCATGAAGTTGGTAAGACTGGAAATCATCTATGTATGTTTTTAAAGAGAATCCTAAAACCAACATTTGTATCATGGACAACTACTATTCTTATCACTGTCTTTCTTCGGTTGCTATTCCTTTAATGTTTTTTTATTGTTCTCTTGCTATGTATCAGACACTGTTTTAAGTAAGAAGGATGCAGCGATATAAATTTTGCATTCTAGGAGTGGAGACAAACAATGGCAAGTAAAGAAATAAGCAAGGAGACTTGATAATGATAGGTGCTATGTACAGTTTTTTTAAAATTTCTATTTTTATTTTAGAGTCGGGGTACATGTGCAGATTTGCTACAAGAATATATTGTGTGAAATTGAGGCTTGGGATATGATTGATCCTGTCACCCATATAGTAAACATAGCAACCAATAGGAAGTTTTTCAGCCTTTACCCACCTCTCTCCTTCCCTCCCCAGTGTCTGCTGTTCCCATGTTTTTGTTCATGTGTACCCAAGATTTAACTCCCGCTTTATGAGAACAGGTGACATTTGGTTTTCTGTTTCTGCATTAATTTGCTTAGAATAATGACTTCCAGCTGCATCCATGTTACTGCAAAGGACATGATTTTATTCTTTTTTTATGGCTGCATAGTATCCCATGGTATATATGTATCACATTTTATTTATCAAATTTACCATTGATAGGCACCTGGGTTGATTCCATGTTTTCAGTGTTGTGAATAGTGCTGTGATAAACATATGAGCGCAGGTTTCTTTTTGGTCGAGCAATTTATTTTCCTTTTGGTATATACCCAATAATGGGATTGCTGGGTTGAATGGTAGCTCTATTTTTAGTTCTTTGAGAACTCTCCCAGCTGTTTCCCACAGTGGCAGAAGTAGTTTACATTCATACAGTGTATAAGCATTCCCTTTATTCCTCAGCCTCATCAACTTCTGCTATTTTTTGACTTTCTAACAATAGCCATTCTGACTGGTATGAGTTAGTATTTTATTGTGGTTTTGATTTGCATTTCTCTGATGATTAGTGATGTTGAGCATTTTTGTTTTCATGTTTGTTGGCTACTTGTATGCATTCCTTTGAGAAGTGTCTGTTCATCTCCTTTGCCTACTTTTTAATGGGGTTATTTGCTTTTTGCTTGTTGATTTAAGTTCCTTATAGATTCTAGATATTAGTCCTTTGTCAGAGGCATAGTTTGTGAATATTTTCTCCCATTTTGTAGGTTGTCTGTTCGCTCTGTTGATAGTTTTCTTTTGCCCTGCAGAAGCTCTTTAATTAGGTCTCAATTGTCAATTTTTGTTTTTGTTGCAATTGCTTTTGAGGATATTGCCATAAACTCTTTGTCAAGGCTGATGTCTAAAAAGTAGTTTCCCAGCTTTTCTTGTAGGATTTTGACAATTAGAGGTCTTACGTTTAAGTCTTTAATCCATTTTGGGTTAATTTGTTTTATGGTGAAAAGTAGGGTTCCAGTTTTAATCTTTTGCACATGGCTAGCCAATTTTTCCAGCACCATTTATTGAATAAGAGGAGCTTTCACCCTTGCTTATTTTTGTTGATTTGTCAAGAATCAGATGACTGTAGATGTGTGGCTTTATTTCAGGGTTCTGTATTCTGTTCCCTTGGTTTATATGTCTATTTTTGTAACAGTACCATGCTGTTTTGGTTACTATAGCCTTATAGCATAGTTCAACGTTGGGTAATAAGATGTATCCAACTTTGTTCTTTTTTCTTAGGATTGCTTTGGCTATTCAGCCTCATTTTTGGTTCCATGTGATTTTTAGAGTAGTTTTTTTCTAGTTCTGTGAAAAATAATGTTGGTAGTTTGGTAGAAATCACGTTGAAAATGTAGATTGCTTTGGGCAGTATGGACATTTTAATGATATTGATTCTTCCAATCCATGAGTGTGGAATGTTTTTCCATTTGTTTGTGTCATCTATGATTTCTTTAGGCAATGTTTTATAGTTTTCCTAATAGAGATCTTTCACCTCCTTGGTTAGATGTATTCCTAGGTATTTTATTTTTTGGTGACCATTGTAAAAGGGGTTTCATTCTTGATATGGCTCTCAGATAAGAGCCAAATGTTATTGGTTTATAGAAATGCTAGTAAGTTTTATATGTTAATTTCATATTCTGAATCTTTGTCAGCCATGAGCCTATTGGCAGAGTCTTTAGGGTATTCTAGGTATAGGATCATATCGTCAGTAAGAAAAGTATGACTTCTTTTCCTATTTGGGTGCCCTTTATATCTTTCTCTTGCCTGATTTCTCTGGCTAGGTCATCCAGTACTATGTTGAATAGGGGTGGTGAGAGTGACCATTATTGTATGATTCCAGTTCTCAAGGAAAATGCTTCAATTTTTTCCCTGTTCAGAATGATGTTAGCTGTGGGTTTGTTATAGATGACTCATTATTTTAAGGTAGGTTCCTTTGATGCCTAGTTTTTTGATGGATTTTTTTTTAATCATGAAGGGGTGTTAGATTTTATTGAATGCTTTTTCTACATCTATTGAGATGACCATATGGTTTTTGTCTTTAATTCTGTTTGTGTGGTGAATTACAATTATTGATTTATATATATTGAGCCAACTTTGCATCCCAGGAATGAAGCCTGTGTGATCATGGTAAAATGCTTTTTGATGTGCAGGTGAATTCAGTTTGCTAGTATTTTGTTGCGCATTTTTACATCTATGTTTGGCAAGGATATTGGCCTGTAGTTTTTACTTTTATGTTATTGTTGTGTCTTTGACAGGTTTTGGTATCACGGTGATACTGGTTTCATAGAAAGAGACAGGCAGCAGTGTTCCTTTTTGAGTTTTTGGAATGGTTTCAGTAGAATTGGTACTGGCTCTTCCTTGCATGTCTGGTAGAATTTAGGTGTGAATCCACCTGGTCCAGGGCTTTTTTGGTGGGTAAGTTTTTTCTTACTGATTCAGTTTTGGAACTTCATATTGTTCTGTTTAGGGTTGCAGTTTCTTCCTGATTCAATTTTGGGAGGTTGTGTGTTTCTAGGAATTTATCAGTTTCCTCTAGATTTTCCAGTTTATGTGCATACAGGTGTTCATAACAGTCTCTGAGGATCTTTTGTATTTCTGTGGGATCAGTTGTATGTCACCTTTGTCATTTCTCATTGTGTTCTTTGGGTTCTTCTCTTTGTTTTTGTTAATCTGTTTAGCAGTATATTGATTTTTTTTATCCTTTATCCTTTACAAAAACAATTTTTGGTTTCATTGATTATTTTTATGACTTTTGGGGTCTCAATTTTATTTCATTCTGTTCTGATTTTAGTTATTTCTTGTTTTCTGCTACCTTTGAGGTTAGCTTGTTCTTGTTTTGTAGTTCCTCTTGGTGTGATATTACATTGTTAATTTGAGATCTTTTTAACTTTTTGAAGTAGGCAATTAGTGCTATAAACTTTCCTACTAACAGTGCTTTTGCTGCATCCCAGAGATTTTGGTATGTTGTGTCTGTTTTTATTTCAGGAAAATTTTTTGATTTCTGCTTTTTGTTATTTACCCAAAAGTAATTCAGCAGAAAGTTATTTAATTTTCATGTAATTGTGTGGTTTTAAGAGATCATTATAACAATTTCTATTTTTGTTCCACTCTGGTCCATAGGTATGGTTGGTATGATTTCAAATTTTTGTTTTTATTGATACTTGCCTTCTGGTCAAGCATGTGGTTGATCTTGGAGTAAGTTCCATGTGTAGATAGGTAGAATGTATATTCTGTGGTTCATGGGTGGAGTATTCTTTAGAAGCATATTAGATCCAATTAGTCAAGTGTCAAATTGAAGTCCAGAATTTCTTTGTTAGTTTTCTGCCTCAGTGATCTGTCTAATGCTGTCAGTGGGATGTTGAAGTCCTCCACTATTTTCATTGTGTGGCTGTCTAAGTCTTTTTGTAGCTCTAGAAATACTTGTTTTATGAATCCAGACGCTTCAATGTTGGGTGTGTATATATCTAGGATAGTTAAGTCTTTTCATGAATTGAACCCTTTATCACTATGTAATGCCCTTCTTTCTCCTTTTCTACTGTGTTGGTTTAAAGTCTTTTTTATTTGATATAAGGACAGTGACCCTTGCTCTTTTTCATTTTCTGTTTGCATGGTAGATCTTTCTCTAACCCTTTACCTTGAACTTATGGGTGGTGTTATGTGTAAGATGTCTCTCCTGAAGATAGCAGACAGATGGGTCTTGGTTTGTTTTTTTTTTTCCAATTTACCTCTGTGTGATTTTAAGTGGGGGGTATTTAGACAATATATATCCAATACTAATATTGGTATGTGAGGTTTGGATCTTATTGTGAAATAATTAGCTGGTTGCTTTGTAGTTTCTATTGTGTGCTTGCTTTTTAGGGTCTAAAGGCTATGTACCTTAGTGTGCTTTTGTGGTAACAGGTATTGTTCTTTGATTTCCATGTTTGGAACTTCCTTAAGGATGTCTTGTAAGGTTGGTCTAGTGGTAATAAATTCCATTAGTGCTTGCTTGTCTGGAAGAGGTTTTATTTCTTTTTTGCTTATGAAGCTTAGTATAGCAGGATATTAAATTCTTGGTTGGAATTTCTTTTCTTTAAGAATGTTGAAAATAGGCCTGTATCTCTACTGGCTTGTAAGGTTTCAACTGAAATGTCTATGTTAGCTTGATGGGGTTCCCTTTGTATGTGATCTGACTATTTGCCTTTAAGATTTTTTCTTTAGTGTTGACTTTGGACAAGCTGGTGACTATATGCCTTGATGATGTTCATTTTGTATAGTATCTTGCAGGTGTTCTCTGGGTTTCTTCTATCCAGATGTCTACCTCTCTAGTAAGATTAGGGTAATTTTCTTGAGTTATTCCCTTAAATATGTTTTCACATTGTTTACTTTTTCTCTTTCTGTCTCATCAATGCCAATAATTCATGGGTTTGGTC
The DNA here is from genome assembly GCF_028858775.2 of Pan troglodytes. Lineage (NCBI taxonomy): Eukaryota > Metazoa > Chordata > Mammalia > Primates > Hominidae > Pan > Pan troglodytes. The sequence goes on along the minus strand of NC_072408.2, from coordinate 106,449,997 downwards.
ACTTTACATAATCTTATCTTTCTTGAAGACTTTGTTCATTTTTTTAAATTCTCTTTTCTTTGTTTTTGTCTAACTGGGTTAGTGCAAAAGACCAGTCTTCAGGCTCTGAAATTCTTTCTTCAGCTTGGTCGAGTCAATTGGTGAAGCTTTCAATTGTATTTTGAAATTTTCTCTTGAGTTTTTCAATTCCAAATGCTCTGACTGATTTCTTTTAAAGATGTTTATCTATTCCTCCATTTTTTGGATTGCTTTGGAAGTTTATTTGTGTTGATTTTCAACTTTGTTTTGGATTTTGTTGAGCTTCTTTGCAATCAATGCTTTAAATTCTTTATCTGTCACTTCTGAGTTTCCATTTTGGCTAGGGACCATTGCTGGAGAGCTAGTGTGATCTTTTGGTGGTGTCACTACATTCAGATTTTTCATGGTGCCAGAATCTTTCTCATCTGGAGATGCTGGCACTTCAAATTTTTGTAATTATTCTCATGCAGCTAGGATTTTCTCTTCTTTTTTTCTCTGTAATATTATTTTCAAAATGTCCTTTTCCCTTTCCCATCTCCCTAAGGGGTGTGACTGTAGAGAATACTGGGTAGGGTGTATTGGCTTTGCTTCTACAGCCCTGTGCACTTCTGTTGGCAGGGTTTATATTGGGCTGTGCAGTTCAACCTACAAGCCAATAGATGGCGCTTATAGGTAACAGCCAGCTGAGGCCACCGTAGCTGGGTGTATACTTGATCCCTGTTTACTGGGAGAAGCTCTCTTTTGTCTTAGGCAATGGGTGGATGTGTGGAGTGCACAGTGGTCTGAGCTCCCTCCTCAGCTCTAGAGGGGTAAGATAGATGGTACTGGAACAGGCAGGTCTGCCAACAGGTCCTCCAATGGCAGGCACAGGTACCAGTGCCAAGCAAGAATCCAGTGGGTGGCCACCAAGCACCCAGAAATGGGCCTAGGTGTGGAGTTGGGAAACCTCCTCAGCCCCAAGTTCTCTGCAGGGCGATGAGGGCAGCCTAAACTCCTAATCTAGGAGAATAGGTTCTCAGAATGCCTAGAAATCTGCCTGGTCATGAAGCAGAGGGCCTCCTGCACCAGGATCTCTGCACAGGAAGCACAGAACATGTCAGTCTGCTGATCCCGGTTAGCAGGTATCCTTTATGTCTGGAGACCTGCCTGGACGTGAGTAGAGAGAGCCGTGCTGCACCACAATCTATGCCCAGGAAGGGTGGGAAGGTTCACGCTGCTGAACCAGGTGAATGCCTAGAGATCTGCCTGGGTGTGAAGCAGAGAGAGCCTCCTGTACCCAGATCTATGCCCAGGAAGACTAGGGTGTCTCAGGCTGCTGTTTCATGTGGATCGGTGCTCTAAGTGCCTGGAGATCTGGCCACATTTGGAATAGAGAGGGCCCCACTGTATCTAAGTCTATGCACAGGAAGGGTAGGGTGGCTCAGGCTGCTGATTCAGGTGAGTGAGGGGGTGCTCTGAATACCTGGAAATCTGCCTGGGCATGGTGTGGAGAGGATCCTGGTGCATCATGATCTATACTCATGAAGGGTGGGGTGGCTCAGGCTGTGGGTCCATGTGAGGGTGTGCTCTGAATGCCTGAATTTCTGCCTGGGTATGAGGCAGAGAGGGTCCTGCTGCACCATGAACTCAGGGGAGCAGGCTGGAGCACCCAACAATGGTGCACACACAGCAGGTCACCAAGCCAGCCCTGTCTGCAAATATCATCACCCAGGAGAAATTGCAGCTGTAGCAGCTCTCCTTCTACCACAGGGTTGTGACAGGGTAGAGTACAATTCCAGTGCCGACTACTGAGGTGCTTTACACAGCTCTGGTTATGGAGATTCCTAGCCTGCTGCAGAGCAGCCATTCCAATCTCCGGCCTGAGACTAAAATGCCTGCATGGCTATGCTGCTGAGTCACAAAGAAAAGCTTGACTTAGTATGCACTCGAATTAAAAACAGAATCCTGCTCTCAGTCCTGGGTCTGGGAAAATGTCTGCAGTATTTCCTGGTGTCTTGCCCTCACAATGTCTCTAAGCCCCTTCCCAAGTTATTTCCAAGGCTTGGGAGAAACAAAGTGCTCTTTCTCAGTTGGGGTTGCTCCAATCCTCAATGGAAAAATGAGTTACAGTGGGAAGTTCTCTGCCTCTCTCACATACTGGGGCTTCACTCATTTTTGTCAGCCAGATGCTGTCATGGAAGCTGTTGGCCAGCATTCTCCTCCCAGGGATCTCGGGTGTCCTTCACGAATCCTGAGGATTCTCATTTTCCTTCTTGAATTAAAGTCCCCAGAGTTGATTTTTATGCACTATTTTTATGCTACTTCCAAGTTACTGAGGCATGCTAAAAGCCTCTAATCAACCCTTTTGGGGAAAAAATGCAGTATAGAGATTTTAACATGTTGATTCTTTCAATCCATGAACATGGAATGGTTTTCCATTTGGTTATGTCATCTATAATTTCTTTCAGCAGTGTTTTGTCCTTGTACATACAAAAGCTTTTAAAGGTGATGGAAACAGTGCTGGGGAAAAGAAATGGATGGCAGACTAGACTGTGTAGTAAATGGCGGCCTCCCTGGGAAGGTGATGTTTGAGTTGATACCTAATGACAGGAAGGGGTCAGCCATCAGAAAATCTCTATTAGGCAGAAAGAAGCACAAATGAAGCCAAAGGAGCTGCCCTAGAGTGAGTTATGGAAAGCATTAGGGATTGAGGTCAAAGAGGTGGTTAGGAGCTAAATTGTATTGGACTTTGTACATCTAGGTAAAGAGTTCTGACTTATTTCAATTCAAAAGAGACGCTATTGGAGGATTTTAAACAAATATTGATGTGATTTAATTTACATTAAAAATCACTCAGTATATGTCTACCTGATTGTATTAAGTGCGTATCTATGTTTATGTATATCTGTTTTGCTTTGTTTTGTTTTTTTTTAAATCTTACTTTAAGTTCTGGGATACATGTGCAGAACGTGCAGGTTTGTTTCATAGGTAGACATGTGCCATGGTGGTTTGCTGCACCTATCAACCCATCATCTAGGTTTTAAGCCCTGCATGCATTAGGTATTTGTCCTAATGCTCTCCCTCCCTTTTACCCCCAACCCCTGAAAGGCCCCAGTGTGTGATGTTCCCCTCCCCGGGTCCATGTGTTCTCATTGTTCAATTCCCATTTATGAGTGAGAACATGTGTGGTGTTTGGTTTTCTGTTCCTGTGTTAGTTTGCTGAGAATGATGGTTTCCAGCTTCATCCATGTCCCTGCAAAGGACAAGAGCTCATTTTTTATGGCTGCATAGTATTCCATGGTGTATATGTGCCACATTTTCTTTATCCAGTCTATCATTGATGGGCATTTGGGTTGGTTCCAAGTCTTTGCTATTGTAAATAGTGCTACAATAAACATCCATGTGTGTCTTCATAGTGGAATGATTTATAATACTTTGGGTATATGCCTGGTAATGGGATTGCTGGCTCAAATGGTATTTCTGGTTTTATATCATTGAGGAATTGCTGCACTGTCTTCCACAATGGTTGAACTAATTTACACTCCCACCAATGGTGTAAAAGTGTACCTATTTCTCCACATCCTCACCCATATCTGTTGTTTCCTGACTTTTTAATGATTGCCATTCTAACTGTCATGAGGTGGTATCTCATTGTGGTTTTGATTTGCATTCCTCTAATGACCAGTGATGATGAGCTTTCTCTCATGTGTTTGTTGGCCACATAAATGTCTTCTTTTGAGAAGTATCTTTTCCTATCCTTTGCCCACTTTTTGATGGGGTTGTTTGTTTTTTTTTTCTTGTAAATTTGTTTAAGTTCTTGTAGATTCTGGATATTAGCCCTTGTCAGATGGATAGATTGCAAAAATTTTCTCTCATTCTGTAGGTTGCCTGTTCACTCCGATGATAGCTTCTTTTGCTGTGCAGAAGCTCTTTAGTTTAATTAGATCCTATTTGTCAATTTTGGCTTTTGTTGCCATTGGTTTTGGTGTTTTAGTCATGAAGTCTTTGCCCATGTCTATGTCCTGAATGGTATTGACTAAGTTTTCTTCTAGGGTTTTTATGGTTTTAGGTTTTACATTTAAGTCTTTAATCCATCTTGAGTTAATTTTTGTATAAGATGTAAGAAAGGGGTTCAGTTTCAGTTTTCTGCCTATGGCTAGCCAGTTTTCCCAGCACCATTTATTGAATAGAAAATCCTTTCCCCATTGCTTGTTTTTGTCAGGCTTGTTGAAGATCAGGTGGTTGTAGATGTGTGGCCTTATTTCTGAGGCCTCTGTTCTGTTCCATTGGTCTGTATATCTGGTTTGGTACCAGTACCCTGCTGTTTTGGTTACTGTAGCCTTGTAGTATAGTTTGAAGTCAGGTAGTGTGATGTCTCCAGCTTTGTTCTTTTTACTTAGGATTGTGCTGGCTATGCAGGCTCTTTTGTGGTTCCATATGAAATTTAAAGTAGTTTTTTCTAATTCTGTGAAGAAATTCAATGGTAGCTTGATGGGAATAGCATTGACTCTATAAATTACTTTGGGCAGTATGGCTATTTTCATGATATTGATTCTTCCTATCCATGAGCATGGAATGTTTTTCCATTTGTTTGTGTCCTCTCTGATTTCCTTTAGCAGTGGTTTGTAGTTCTCCTTGAAAAGGTCCTTCACATCCCTTGTAAGTTGTATTCCTAGACATTTTATTCTCTTTGTGGCAGTTGTGAATCAGAGTTCACTCATGATTTGGCTCTCTGCTTGTCTATTATTGGTGTATAGGAATGCTTGTGATTTTTGCACATTGATTTTGTATCCTGAGACTTTGCTGAAGTTACTTATCAGCTTAAGGAGTTTTTGGGCTGAGATGATAGAGTTTTCTAAATATAGAATCATGTCATCTGCAAACGGAGACAATTTGACTTCCTCTCTTCCTATTTGAATACCTTTATTTCTTTCTCTTGCCTGATTGCCCTGGCCAGAACTTCCAATACTGTGTTGCATAGGAGTGGTGAGAAAGGGAATCCTTATCTTATGCTGGTTTTCAAAGGGAATGCTTCCAGCTTTTGCCTATTCAGTATGATATTGGCTATGTGTTTGTCATAAATAGCTGTTATTATTTTGAGATATGTTACATCAATACTTAGTTTATTGGGAGTTTTTAGCATGAAGGGGTGTTGAATTTTATTGAAGTCCTTTTCTGCATCTATTGAGATAATCATGTGGTTTTTGTCATTGGTTCTGTTTATGTGATGGATTTGTAAAGACAGACTCCCAAACCAGAACATTACATTGTCAGGGAGGTTTGTTTAGCTACAGGGATAGATTCAGAGAAATTTCAGTACTTTGGAAGAAAGTGATATTTTGTTGCCTGATGTGTAAGTATTCTGCAAAGTAAATGTTCATTTTTTAAACTATTGAACGTGCCAGGTGATTATTCAAAGAAGTTGAAAAATGAGGAGAAATATAAGAAAGGACAACCAGTCATATTATCCCAACGAATTTATATTGATGATTTTTTCTTGATTTTTTTCTATGCATGAGTTTATGTGTGTGTATCTATCTGTCTGTCTGTCTGTGTAATCTATCTGCCTACCTACCTACCTACCTAATATCATCTGTGTAAACACTTTGGAATTCTGCTTTTGCAGTTAACAAGCATTTTTCAAAATTTCCCATAGTTTTTATAAACACTATTTTCATGATACAATATATCAGTAATGGATGGACTCATTGCGTAAGAAGTAATTTTCAAGGTGGGGATGCAAGTATAGATAAGAGTTCTCCCCTTTCATTGGAGATCCTTGAGATTTCTTGAGATTCATTTCATTCTAGACTGGAAAAACCTTAAACTAAAGCAACTTTTTTTTTTCCTGAGGAAGAATTAATTAAGAGAACCAAAAGGAATATTTTCACTCTCTTTGAATTATGAAAATCCTAGAAATATTACTACTGATTTGAGATGGGAAGAATAATGAAATAATGAGAAATGGATGAAATGAGTGAAAAGCATGAATAGAGTCAGTGAAAGATTTGGTTCAGTATAAACATACACAATAGAGGGATCCAACAGTAGAGATCGCATAAATATACTACATGTAAAAACAATCCATTTTCAATAAAATTGTTGGTGCATTTGTATAGGAACAGTCATGTGAAAGTAGAAGGGAAGTGGAAATCCTCTACTGAGAATTCTTTTTTTTTTTTTTTTTTTTTTGCAGTTAGTACATGGAAAATCCAGGACCTACATTAACTCCTATGTGTGGGCTTGATTTTCCCTCGCCTCCCCTCCCCTCCCCTCCCCTTCCCTCCACTCCCCTCCTCTTCCCTTCCTTTTCTTTTCTTTTTGACACAGAGTCTCACTCTGTCACCCAGGCTTGATTGCAGTGGCGTGATCTCAGCTCACTGCAACCTCCGCCTCCTGCATTCAAGTGATTCTCATGTCTCAGTCTCCTGAGTAGCTGGGACTACAGGCATGCACCACCATGCCAGGCTAATTTTTGTATTTTTGGTAGAGACGGGGTTTTGCCATATTGGCCAGGCTGGTCTCGAACTCTCAGCCTCAGGTGATCTGCCCACCTGGGACTCCCAAAGTGCTGGGATTACAGTTGTGAGCCACCATGCCCAGCCTCTGTGGATTTTCAAGTATGCTGTTTTGCCTCGAAAGCAGAAAGGAAAGATAATCTGAGAGACATTGTGAAGAAAAATAAATGAATGAATGTTGGGTTCCAGTGACTGGTTAATATGCAAGGTGAAAAAAAAAATTAGGAATCAAAGAATCATTTAAATCTGGGATATTTAGAAAACTTTGAAAATAAAGTTGACTTTTTGGAATAGGATAGGGTCAATTTAATTTGGAGTATGTTGAGTTTCAGGCATTGGCAGGACTTTTTTTTTTCCATGCATATATTTTGACTTTATTTTTAAGTTTAGGGGTGCATGTACAGGATGTGCAGGTTTGTTACATAAGTAAACGTGTGTCATGGGAGTTTGTTGTACAGATTATTTCATCACCAAAGTATTAAGCCTAGTATCCATTAGTTATTTTTTCTGATCCTCTCCCTCCTCCTACCCTCTACCCCCTGATAAGCCCCAGTGTGCATTGTTCTCCTCTATGTGTCCATGTAGTCTCATCATTTAGCTCTCACTTATAAGTGAGAACAGACAATACTTAGTTTTCTGTTCCTGCATCCATTTTCTAAGGATAATGGCCTCCACCTCCATCCATGTCCCTGAAAAGGACATGATCTCATTCTTTTTTTATGGCTGCATGGTATTCTGTGTTGTATATGTACCACATTTTCTTTATCCATTGTATCATTGATGGGCATTTGGGTTGATTCCAAGTTTTTGCTATTATGAATAGTGCTGCAGTGAACATATGTGTGCGTGTATTTTATAATGGAACAATTTATATTCTTTGGATATATACCCAGCAATGGGATTGCTGGGTCGAATGATATTTCTGACTTTAGGTCTTTGAGAAATCATCACACTGTCTTCCACAATGGCTGAACTAATTTACACTGCTACTAACAGCGTTGGTATAAGCATTTCTTTTTCTCCACAACCTTGCCAGCGTCTGTTATTTTTTTGACTTTTGAATAGTAGTCGAAAATGCCTTCTTTACTCAACAATAGAAATTACTTGAAGATTAGCCTCACTGAGGTGGAAGTGGCTAACTTTACTTAGGAAAGATTGGTGGTAATGCTACAAAGAGGTTTCTCCCAGTTCAAGGATGCTGTGCTGTGCCACAGATATTTGAATTAAGCATAGGACACATCCCAGGGGCATTCCCATTGGCTCAGGGTTATCACTAGACAGCTTGCTAACTCATTACTTGAAGGCCCTCCTTGCTGTCTTTTGCAGCTCCCTCACTGGGTAAGCTGGATCCTGAGATATCTCTTTCTCCTGTATGCTTTACTACCCATAGCTGCTTACTCAAGAAAGGCTAGAGAAGTAGAAACTAAACAGTTTTTTTAACTTACGCAATGCAAAGAATAATGCTTTAATGTTTCAGGTGGAACACAGCTGGTTTTTATTATATTGGAGATTTACTGATAAATTCAAGGATGTAGCCACAAGCCATGCAAACTTGTAAATGAAAGAGAAAAACATTTTACAGTTGATTTTATCCTAAAAATAAAGTTAAATAAGCATAATGAAATGAGGTAATGCAAGAAAGAACCTCTCATGGTGCTTGGCATTTAGTAAGGCTCAGACATTGCGGATTTTGGAGCTGGACTTTCAGGATTCAAATCCAACCTGTGTGTTGTTTCTTACTAGCTGTGTGACCTTTGGCAAGTTACTTAAACTCTCTGCGTCTCAGTTTCAATAGATGTTAAGTGGAGATAATAGTAGTACTATTTCATGGAGATGTTATGATAATGAAATGAGTGATTATATAGAAAGTGCTTAGAACTGTGCCTGGTACACAGTGAGCATTAGATGTGTTAGCCATTATTTTGTGGTGGTGATTGTTATTGAAGACATCATAGATCACTTTTGTGTGACACTATGTCAAATAAAAACGTACAATAAATCTTTTATCTTCTTTCAGATGACCATTAATCTTTGGGATATGTATTTTGCTCAATCAGCTCTATGTCTCTGAACCCGTACATGTCATGACTTTGCATTGCTTGGGGCTTAAGAAAGGTTGCTGTGGTACTTCAGATCACATTCCCTCAAATGCAGCTAAATACTGCTGCTATTTTTTAAATGACAAATTTGCTCTAATCATCATATTTAAGTGAATATTGTGAATCCTGGATGTATAATATATTCTGGGCACTGAATACATTAGTTTAGATATTCAGGACATTTACGTGAGAACTTCTCATATGTGAAAAATGAAGTTACTGATGACAGGAATAATGGAGGAGTTATAAAATGAATTTCTTGTAGAATTCCACAGATTGATATTTCACTAATTTTGCTTTAAATAAAATATTCCTGGAATGTACATTAGGTATGACGCATAACTCCTCCAATCATGAAAATCTTCCTTCTGAATTCATTCCTCATGCCTTACCTCATTAAGGATTCTGCCTCGAATGCCTGCATAAAAGCTCTATTATTTCTAAAAAATCTCAAATGGGCATTAAAAATAATTTCACTGAAGCTGCTACAACACAATTTAAGTCTTCACATAAGATGGAGATGTCTTAAACCTAGTCTCAGGGGAGGCTGGCTGAAACGCCCCAAAGCCCTGTCTCATTTATCACAGAGGCCTCAGGTTATTTGCTATCAGATTCAGTGTTTTTAATTTTATAAACAGGGAGGCACTTACAGAAAGTTATCCAGGGTGATAGATAAGCTTTGGATATGCTCAAAATGTATATTAGTGTGTGCTTAAACAAACAAACAAACATGTATTTGAGGCTGGATGGGGAAATTTTAAATTACAAAGTGATGATTAGGTTAAATGCCTGGCATGTAAAGAATGAGTCATGGAAGAAACGTGGAATTGGGAGATCGGGTTCATTTGGCTCTGTCTAGAGTATCTGAACTAGATAGCTATTTAACTTCTGTGACTCTTACTTTTAAAAATATCTGTAAAATAAGGGTTTCATACCAGATCAACATTGCCTAAATAGTATTATGATTACGAGTTCTGATTTCTAGACTATTATTAGGCACTATTGATATAAAGTGTTTGTAGTTAAATATGTTTATGAAATTGAAGAGGTCTCTCCTGCTGGACTTTGTGGACTAGATGTCATGATATGTGTCTCCAAAGTGGGAAGAGAACAGGGAGAATTTCCTAAACTTATGTGATTATAGAACCTTTTTTGGCAGTGACAGTGTTTTTGGAAGAACCTTTGTGAACTTTTGAGCTACCTTATCTCAAAGATACTGCCTAACTCTATTACATTTGTTAACAGACCTTTAGTTAAGCTGTGAAGAAAAGGCATACTCATAAATATTCTTGACTTTCTCAAAAAGAGTTCTACAATAACAAAAATTTCTGTTTTCATTCATTGTTGTACACCTCTACCCACCTAGCATCTCTGATATAAAAAAGGTTGAATCCTATAAATTAACTTTTCAAATTAGGATTGTTGGGGCTCAGAAAATTATTTCTCAAAGTATAGTACTTTGGCATTCTCAGTACTTTGGACTGAAGCAAATACTTTGAATTCAGATGCAAGATCTTTCTGACATTCTCCTGCCCTTCTTTCTCCTGCTTCCCATTTTCCGCTAAGGCAGGCCATAGAAACTAGAATTCCTCTTCACCAAGGTGGTTCATAGAAATTAGAACTTCTCTCCCCAAAAGCCAGATACAAAACCTGGAAATATTATTCTGACCTTTCCCCACCTTTCTGTATAGAGGCTGGCTGTGAAGAAATTCTGTGACCTACTTTGTCTAATGGTAGGTCATAAGACCCTCATTTCAGAAGGGGTCTTGCCCTATACCCATGGGGAAAGAATGCTACACAGAGAGGTCAGGAAGAATGAGGACAGGCCTTACTGCATTTCCCTACTCAGTCTATTACCATTAGGTCATATCCTTTTTGCCCAATCACACTTCTGTATAACTGTCTATTCTTCATCAAATCTAAGCATAAAAATGGACAGTTTTCCCCTTGGGTCTGTGGGCCTTCATTTCTGAAGGCTATTGTGTCACATAAAACTTTGATTAAATAAATCTGTTATGCTTTTCTTGTTAACCTTTTCTTGTAGGAGTGTTGGTTGTGACCCTTTTGATAGGTAGGAAAGGTGTCATACCTTTTCTGTGCTTGTAAATCTGGTGTTCAATGTGGAGCGGCTGAGGCAACTGACTCACTCCAGTGCCTGCAGGTGAGATCTTAGGACAACTGACCAACAGCCGGCAAAGGGAGAATTATTTACTAACATCAGCTCTTCCCTGGTCTCTGTCTATAATGCCTGGTTGAGAATAGATGGTAAAATTTTATCTGTATTTGTTCCTTTCCAAATTCAGGTTAGCAGGAGAAAATCATTTGTTTGGATTGTGACTGTTGTGTAAATTTAGCCTTGGGGTATCCATTTGTTATGGATCCTTTCCCTCTCAGGGACAGTTGTCTCTGTCTTTCCTGTTTGTCTGGTTTTTACATCCTGAGAGTCTGGCCTTAAGACTTGTGAGAATATTCCCCCTGATCTCTGTCAGCCAGAGAGCACAAGTGTTGGCTTGTGTCAGGCAGCCAGTGGATGAGGTCCCTGAATGCTCTCTGTTTTATCGTGCCAGCTCTCAGGGGATTTTTTTTTTTCTTATAAAAAGTCCCAATTCAAAGGGGCTTTTGTCATCTCCACCATCATTGCTTGGTCCTGTAGTAGCAAAGGTCTTTCGTTCTTTTGACTTTTCATTCTTTTGGGAGTGGTTCTGAGTCTTTGGAGGACTGTACCTTTTCGCACCCTCTTGAGGACGTCTCTCTCATCACTGGTTAAGTCCTAAAAGACTTACTGGTTTTGGTTCTGAGTTACTTGATGGATACCTTCCTTTGGTTTAAAAGGAAAAAGAAAAAAAATCAGAATTATTTGTTGTTTGTCCTGGCTGAAATCTGATAATAAGACATTTGAAAGGATTTTTTAAAAAAGCTATATGGTGAAAAGTCAATTTAAGTGGAAGCTGATATTCAGGCTTTTTCTAAGGTCTGAGTTTCTCTGTTGGATCCTGCGTCTCCCATGGGAACTTCACAGTCAACTGAAACTCCTTTTCTCAAACTCCTGCTAACTGCATATTCTGTTTTTCTGTTTACTTCCTTCCTTGTTAGTGTGATTTTTGTTGAGGACAATGTGGAACTTTATTGGCCTTTTTGGTGAACTTAAGATCTCCCCAAATTGACTCCTCTAAGCCTCTTCTTTCCATTTCTTCTGCTCCTGTATCCTCCTTGTGCCACTGTCTATCTTCCATTCAGTTTCCCTGAGTGGGCCTTCAACTCCTTCCCTCCTCCATTTGTTGGTCAGCAGATAAAAAATTACTAAGAGAAAACATCAGCATTCTGGTAACCATACATAGGGACCGGAAGGAGACCTCTAAAGACTCTGAGACCCCTTGAAAAACACAGGAAAGGTGCCCCTGACCTCCTTTTTGTGGTCCTCTGTCTTCCTCATTTGGTCCTGTGTCTTCCCTAAGAGTCATGAGTTAGTCCTTCTCACATCTGGACCTCTGTTCTCTTTGGCATTGAGCTCCCTGATATCTTTGGCATTGGGGTACCAAGGGTTAGTTTGTGCTGTGAGAAGGCATTTGACTTTTGGATTCATGGTGGTTGACCAGTTACTGGGTAGAGCTGCAGTTTTCAATACAACAGACAGCGGTTGCTGTAAGTGGTTTTTGCTATAGGGGATGTGAACTCCAGTTTTCCAAATTCACAGGTATTATATCTTGTTTCCATCCTCTTTGTTTCTTGTGCCCTCACATAAGGGAAGCCTCAGGTGTTTGACTGGGTCAGACAGAATGGGAAAATCATTGGCTAAGTTGGTCAAAGGAATTTTGGAGCCAAAGCCACAATTTGATGGTGTGCATGGTTTGCGCACTTGAAAGCTACTAGAGTGCTTACCACACACATGCACACAAAGACAGAGACTCCTGAGTTAGGATAAGCGGGACACAAAAGGGGCTAATTGACATTAGGTTACACACTAGCCTCAAGAAAATGCCCATGCAACAAGGTACATTGTGAAAATGTTGTATGACCCAACTATGGGATGTTGTCCTCTTAGGCTTTTACCTCAGCTCTAAGAGACCCGAAACCCAATGTAATAATGGGATCAGCTGGTTATTTTGAATGGACTCCTGAATTTTTGCCTAGGCTCATTTATGTACTTTTTGGTACCACTCATAGGGGGCTTTGAAGACATTCATACACTAGATTTGTCCTCAGTTACCAGCCTAAAATCTAGTCCACATCCTTTATAAGATTGATCTCTGATAATAGGTGAACATTCCTCAAACTACATGAAAAAACTTGCATTCTTTCTCTGTGCCTTTGAGATGTAAATTTCCTATCCTGACTTCTCTAGAACTTTATATTTATCTTCTGGAAATACAAAATTCAGGGAGATGACTGTCATCAGAAAGAAAAAAATGTTTAGAAACTGGTCCCATGAAAAGTCTCAGAAGCCTTCTCCATACAAATTGGTAAAAAGCTCTAGCCATCTGAGCAGGTAACGTGTCCCGCCAAATCCAGCTAGTGAGTCTTGAATTATTGGACCTGGCATGTGGCTTAAAGTTAAAGCTGTAAGATCTGCTTCTTTCTGTATGATTATGTCATTAAATATAATATAGACATTTTTGCCTGTGTTTGCTGATCAAACAGGTATGTTACCTCTGCTAGGTGTTTAAGGTCATAATACTTTAAATCCAACCTCAGAGTAGAATGCACAGTAAATATGGATTGCTAAAATGTATATGAGTCATGGGGGAAAAAAAAGAAGGAAAAACTACATTTAATTTTTAACTTTTTGCTTCTTTGATATTTTTGATACTTGCCTGACTTATTGGTAGGTCGAAGCTAGGGGGAATGACTGCTAGGCTCCCATAAAGCCTTGTGTACATCTTGTGAGCCTATGTATTTAGTTTTGAGCCTCTGGATTCTGGGGTCTGGGAAGGAGGCTATGGTGAAGTCTAGGACATGTGTGTTTCTGCAGCGCCTAGGCCGCCAGTCAACCACAGGGGAGGGCCAAGCCTAGTATGGCCCCATCCTCCCTGGCCTAACTCTGCTTCTTGGCCATCCTGGGAGCAGTCAAGTACTCCAGGCGTTGTCTTCACAGCTGTCTGTTTCCTGTCTTCTGTCCTGAGCTCTGTACCATCCATATGGACCTTGCCTTTTGTAGCCTTCTGGGTGCTGAGTGGATGTTTAGGACCCAGGATGGCTGGGGTGAACAATGGGGAGGGTATCTGTGTCCAGTGTTTCAGAGGCTTTGGTTAGGACAAGGCTGGCAAATGTAGGGTTAGTTTGGTTTTGTTTTTTAAAAGAACAAAAAGATAAGATGATGAATAGCCTGTTTCCCATGATCAATTTAAACATAACTGTTAAGAATGAATACAGTTAGGTAAATGTGAATGAGATAAATGTTTATAAATGAACTTGTCATAGTTTAAAAATTCTTTTTGGTAACTTGAAACCTTCTAGTGAAATTAAATAATAGAGATACTCATTAAGTGTCTGAGTTATTTCTAAGTAAGTTAAAATATGAAAACATATATGATTATTCATAAGTTTATGTACTTTGGCGTCTTCTTTTTATAAGATATAGAGAAGCTAAATATATTTGGATCTATTAATAAATGTAAAAAATTGAGGAAATGCATGTTTCTAGAAATAATGAAATCATTTGTACTAATATGAGACAGTTCACAAAGTTTGCTACTTTTAACTAGAAATTAAGTTACTAAAAGTTATATAGTTAATACATGTAATTAAAATACTAGAAATTATAAAGGAAACAACTCTATGTGAGGAAGTAAAATGTTTCATAATGAATAAAGAACACATTTTTGTTAAAAAATAGGAAAAATGCTTATGTTATACCAAAAAACATTTGTAAACTATGCATCTGACAAGGGGTTAATAATGAGAATATATAAGGAAATCAGACAACTCAATAGGAAAAAAGCATATAATTTCACTAAAAAAATGGGTGAAAGATCTGAATAGACATTTCTCAAAGGAAGACATATAAATGGCCAAAAAGTATATGGAAAAATGCTCAACATCACTAATTACTAGAGAAATGTAAATAGAAACCACGATGAAATATCACATCACAGTAATTAGAATGGTTATTATCAAAAAGACAAAAATAACAAATGCTGGTGAGGACATGAAGAAAGGGGAACTCTTATACACTGTTGATGGGAATGTAAAATAGCACAACCACTATGGAAATTGGTATGGAATTCCATCAAAAAATTAAAAATAGAACTGCCATATTATTCAGGAATCTTACTACAGGGTATATATTCAGATTAAATGAAGTCAGCGTGTCAAAAAAATAACTGCACACTTGTGCTTATTATAGCAGTATTCACAAAAGCCAAGATATTGAATCAACTGAAATGTCAATCAATGGATGAATGGATTTAGAAAATATTTGGCATATTTACACAATTAATTCTATTCAACTATAAAAAAGAATACAATCCTGTCATTTCTAGCAACATGGATGAGGCTGGAAAACATTATGTTATGTGAAATAAGCCAGACACAGAAAGACAAATGCTACATATTCTCACTCATATGTGGGAGCTAAAAAAGTTGATCTCATAGAACTAGAGAGTGGAACAGTTGTTACCAGAGGTTGGGAAGGGTAGAGGGGAGAGGAAAATGAGGAGAGGTTGGTCAATGGGTTCAAAGTTACAACTAGATAGGATGAATAATTTCCAGTATTCCATTGCACAGTAGAATGATTGTAGTTAACAATAATATATTATATATTTGAAAATAGCTAGAAGAGAGGATTTTTAATGTTTTCACTACAAATGATAAATATCTGAGGATAATATATATGCTAATTATCCTAATCTGATTATGTTGCATTGTATACATGCAATGTATACTGCATAAGTATGCATAATTATGTATCAATTTTTAAAAGTTTAAAAAATGTTTATGAAAATGTTGTGTGGTCAAAGCTGACTGAGATTGTATACATTTATTTAAAATTTATTTAAAATTACCTTTAGTGTTAAGAGTACACTGAAGCAAAAGTACAATTTGGTCTTCCCTGTTAAAATGACAAAAGTTTCTTGGAGTATTTTGGTCTGAGAATGTGACGGTTTTTATTCCTTTTATGTAATTGGCCTAGGAAACAATTTTGTGTTTTATTGATATAGTTTATTTCATGTGGTCACATATTAGTCTTTGATTACTTAAGAAAACTGAGTTTTCTATTAAAAGAGCTCAGTTTTTGTTCACAAGTATGTAACCTTCTCTATTTGTCTTAAACAATTTTTTCTTTTCTTTTTTTCTTTTTCTTTTTTTTTTTTTTTGAGATAGAGTTTTGCTCTTGTCGCCCAGGCTGGAGTGCAATGGTGTGATCTCAGCTCACTGCAACCTCCACCTCCCGGGTTCAAGCAATTCTCCTGCTTCAGTCTCCCAAGTAGCTGGGATTACAGATGCCTGCCACCACGCCCAGCTAATTTTTGTATTTTTAGTAGAGACAGGGTTTCACCATGTTGGTCAGGCTGGCCTCAAACTCCTGACCTCAGGTGATCTACCTGCCTTGGCCTCCCAAAGTGCTGGCATTACAGGCGTTAGGCACTCCACCCAGCCTCTTAAACATTTTTTATTGTCATTTTGATTAATAAATATCCAAGATAATATTTAATCAAGTGTTTTAAAGCTTTTGACATTTTTGACAAAGTTCTCAAAATTAAATTCTAAATTAAGTCTTTTTGACCCAAATTAACTTTGAGATTTTCCAGTTGGCCTCAAGTAAGCCAGTTGGCTTATTTAATGTGCTAAATTATATGGGAAGCATTGTCAAGTAATAAGGGATGCTAAACCTGTAAGTTATATCTATGGATGTTATTCATATGAGTGTTTAAAAATTATGAGATTCCTAGAAGTCTGATATGCTATTATTCACAATTTTTGGTTATTATGTTAAAATGTTGTATGCCACAGAAATCAAATTTCCTTGTCATTTGCTGGTTATAATGAACTCTTAACAGATTTCTAACCATGATCATTTTAAGTCCTGTCTATAGTTAATTGCTTTATTCTGATGATCTTTCTGAAAAGTTTTTGCAAGCAACTAGAATTGTAAAGTGTTGTGTCTTCAAGAAAGTTCAGGGAAAGGATGGAAATAACTGACAAGTACAGGTTTCTGATAACTTTGGGATCATATCATTGGACTAGGTAAGAATTTCCACAACTCTAATGAATAAACAGATGACTTAATGAGACTGCTAACCAAGATCAGACATAATAAGAATTAATTACACAGGACTGAATCAACTGATGAGGAAATGTTTTCATGACTTTTTATTTGAAAGTTTTCCGGTTCTTATTTTAAATGTTTATTTTCTATATTTAAAGATTTTTTTCTCTGAAGGCATCTATAGCTTACAACAATTTGGTAAAGTATAACTTTGTAAACAGAATTAAAACATTTACTTTTTTTTTCTACTGTATCCCTCCAGAATTCAGAAACTATTTGTAAGGATTCTTATTTTATGGCAATATTATTATTTGTGTAACTTCAGTAAGAATCTGTTCTCCTTGTAACATGACACAATTGGAAACACTGGCTATGTTATCCAGGCTTTGACTGGAATGTCATATTTTCAGACAACATCGAGGAACTAAGGTTGACATTATGGAGCCAATAAAGCCCGCTTTGCAATAACTGGCATGGTTTCTTGAACAAAGTTCACATGGTTGCCTTATAGATGGGTAAAGAATGTCACTTTCTGACAGCCCTGAAACCTCAGGATATTTTGGACTCCTTGAGCAGAGAGGAATTCACCAAACTGTATAGATACTACGGGAAATTTGACAGTGAGTCCTTGGCTTGGATTCCTAGCCTCAAGAAGCTTTTAAAAGTCTAATCTGAGATTCCTAATTGAAAATTTCAGCAAAAGAAACTTAAAAAGAGCCAATATGCACATGCCTGTAATCCCAGCTACTTAGGAGACTGAGGCAGGGGAATCGCTTGAACCCAGGAGGTGGAGGTTGCAGTGAGCTGAGATCACACCACTGCACTCCAGCCTGGTGACAGAGCAAGACTTGTCTCAAAAAAAATGGTCAATAAATATTTTTGCTGGATTTATGTAAATAATCAGGAGAAGTTTAAGGAGACTAAACTTATTTTGCAAACAAATCAGTTTACTTTGAGTATCTTTACTAGAAATGAAGGTGCGTATAGAGAGAAAAATTATGTGTCAGATGAAAACTATAGTGCACTTGTTATTAGATTCTAACTAATTGTTTTTGAGGGTCCATATCTACCTGAAATCTGGGCTGTATTCTGAAATTCTTCTAGTTTCCTCTAATATCTGGCCACAACTCTCCAAAATAATATTTTTAATTTTTCTCCCACCCTTCTGGCTTGATATCATTGAAATTAAAACTGTTCTTTTCCTGAAGGCCTAAAATTAGCCAAAGCTTGATGACTTGATGTAGACTTCAGGGAAATCACCACAGCAGCTTTTGTATGAACAACCTTCATGCCTGTTGCTGTATAGATTACTCAGAAAGCTCACTTGAAAACTAAAAGCAAGAAAAAGCTGTTAGATTGCCACTGCCTGCACTGTCTTCACCTGAAGATACTTTGAGGCCAAATCTAGAAATTGTCTCAATTGGATACCCTCTGGACTCAGGAATGAGTTTATGGATTACTTCAAACATTACCTTTTGTTTTCTTTTGTTTTTATAGAAATGACTATTGTTAAATATCTGATTACTCACACCATATGGAGGCCTAAGTTTGGTGGAAGCCTACCTGCAATACCACCTCCTCAAATTAGACACAACCATTATTTGTCTAATTGGATAGACGTATTTTCAGGACTGAAAGACTGATTTGATGGCTTATGAGACAATCCAACAACCCAATTTTTTTACTGTTAAACTTTCTGGGGAAGTTTCAGATGGGGGAATGTTGGGCTCAGAAAATGGTACCATAAAGTATGGCACTTTAGCATGCTGAATAAGTTGAACTAAAGAAAAAGGTCACAGAAGCAAGATCTTTCTGACCTTCTCCTGCCCTTTTTATGCCTGCTCCCCTTTCTCTCCCAAGGCAGGCCATAGAAACTAGAAACCCTCTCCCCTAAAGCCAGACATAAAACCTGGAAATATTACCCTAACTTTCTCCCAGCTTTCTGTATAAGAGCTGGCCACAAAGAAATACTCTGGTCTACCTTGTCTCGTAGTAGGTCACAAGACTAATTTCAGAAGGGGTCCGGACCTTTACCTAGGACCAAGAACTGCTATACAGAGAGTTCAAGAAGAATAAGAACAGGAGGTCTTACTAGGTTTCCTCGCTCAGTCTACCATTAGGTCATACCCTTTCTGTCCAATCTCATTTCTACACAACTGTCCATTCTTCATCGAATCTAAGTATAAAAATTGACAGTTGTCCCTTGGGTCTCTGAATCTTCATTTCTGAAGGGTATTGTGTCATGCAAAACTTTGATTAAATAAACCTGTTATGCTTTTCTCTTGTTATCTTGTCTTTTATTATAAGAGTGTTGACTGTGATCCTTATGATGAGTGAAGAAAGATTTTACACCTTTTCTGTCCTTACAGGATGCATTATTTTTTGTGTAAAGCCAATTATATATGCAAAATAGCACAAAAGGCAATCTCTTACTCTTCCTGCTTTCTCTTGATACATTAAAATAATCAGATACTTTGAAAATTAATCTAAAGCTACAATGTCATCTGTTTTTTCCAGGCAATGTTAAAATTTGAGATAAAATAGTTATTAAAGCAAAGATAGTGAGGAAATCTCATATATGAAAACAAAACTATATTGGTAAGAAAGAGGTGAAAATTTTAGTTAGAAAAATTTACACAGGTTAAAAATTTGTTACAATCTTTGTAGGCAGAAATAAAAGGCTGATATATATTTTGGAGTCTTTGTCATCCTCATCTATTGAGACCTACTGGACACCGGTATCACAGTAAGATATTAAATGCTGACTCTATTCACAGAACTTAAAATCTTGTTAGAGGCATATAACATATACAGAAAGCAAATATATGCAAGACAGCATTTACTGAGTTCCAAATTTTACAATTATGGCAGAAATATTGAAGATGCATTATGACTACTATCTGGCATGGTCCCAGCAAATTTCTATGAAATTTGTACTTTGAAAGTAGAAGGAGGAAAGGGAAGACTTTCTGGGTAGAATAAGTGATGTGAGAAGGTAGGAAGGAATTTGTATGTCTTATAGAAAGCAATACATAGCTCATTTACATTGGATCAAAACATTTTGTACTTGGAAAACAAAAGAGATAAAAATAGTGCTGGAGATGTAGGTAGGAACCACAGTTTAGAAGGAGGTAGAATTCCTTCTATTTTCTCAAGTTGCGGTTTAGATTAGATTAAGAAAACCTGCTTAGAAGCAATTTTTGACCCAGTTAAGTTTTGAAATCCCTCCTGAGCTAACTGTGTGTCTTGGCAGGCATGATTGATGTCTTTTGGGAGCTAATGGCTGAGGCATTGTTTCTCAGAGCTGGATTCTCTGGCCCGGAACAACATGTCTATGAATAGTGATTTGATGACCACGGAAGCACCTGCTTGTCAAAGCCTCAGGCTCTGCCGTCTTCCTGTAGCTTTTCTCAGTCACTGCCTGGTGCTCTGTTTTCAACATTTATTTAGTGTACCCTGTGGTCTCATGAAGATGATAATCTCTTTCTTCCCTTCACAGCAGCATAAAAGTCCTGCAGTTATGTGATGTGGTATTGTAGAAGAAATGATGTAGAGCTTGAGTAGTCATGGGCTGAAAAAGTTTTAAGGACCACTGGGGTAGGGTAATTTTTCATCATTAGTTCCCTAGAGGGTTAATATTAGTAATAATTTTTTCCCAAAGCCTTTTACTATTAACAGTTCTTTTCAGCATTTATGAGGTCCCTAGCACCAGGACCCTGAGTATGTATAATCACATGTGAATAGAACACTAAATGCTCTATTTTTTTTTCTGAGCTGACTTTAATAAGATAATTTTCCAAAATGGTACAGGCAGTGTCTAAAGAAAATGAGATAATTACATACAGTCTAGGTGGCTAAAATTCACCAATGAACAAATTGAAACATTCGTGGCAGCATAAAAATTCTGAAGAGACTGCCTTGGAACTCACTGGGACCAGCAATAAAAGCAGTTTCTACTAACACTGACTTATTTGATACTTTCAACTATACTCATGGCCAGTGATTCCTAAATCTAGATCTCTAAATTTTCAAATTTAGATGTATACATTTAAGTTCTAAATCCTTTTGTACTCCAGACTTTCATATCAATTTATCTACCAGAATCTCAATTTGGATGCCATGCAGACACCTCTAGATTTGCATGTCCAAAGCCAGGTTCTTCCTTGCCTTTAGTACCTCCTATGGTATTTCCTATTCACAGTTATCCCCACTATCCACCCAGTTGCCCAAAACTGTAAATTTAGGAGTTATCCTAAATTTCTCCTTGTTCTTTTCTCTATATTTCATCCATAATGGCCAAATTTATATCTTATCCATCTCTTCTTTTTATTCCTGAATAATTATTAAGGGTTTCAATAATCTCTTGCCTTCTACTGATCTCTCTTCACTATTAACTCTGTAGTGATTTTTTTCTAACTGGCAAATATCACAATATAATGCTGCAAATCAAAACATGTCAATTTTACCTGTCACCTACAGAATACAATTTAAACATGTCTGTAGCCAATCTAGTCATCATCATCTGGTCCCTGCTGACCTGCTAGCCTCTTTTAGTTTCTTCTATTTTACTCCTCCCACCTGCCACATTTCTCATGACCTTTACTCCTTTGTGTATTTTCCAATTCTACCAACATGGACTTCCCTATCACTGTTGTGATAGACTGAAAAATGCCCCCAAAGAAATCAGATGTAATTCTTGGTACCAGTAAATGTTACCTTACTTGGAAAAAGGGTCTTTGCAGATATTAAGTTAAGGATCTTGAGATGGGAGATTGTCCTGGATTATCTAGGTGGGCCCTAAGTGCAATCACATGTATCCTTATAAGAAGGAGACAGAGGGAGATCTTTACAGACATGGAGAAATTTCAAGATGCTAGACTTAAAAATTGTGCAATATGATTACAAGCCAAGGGATACTGGCAGCCACCAGAAGCTGAAAAAGGCAAGGAATGAATTTTCCCCTAGAGCCTCTGGAGGGAGCGTGGCCCACCCAACACCTTGATTTTGGCCCAGCGATATTGATTTCAGACTCTGGCATCCCAAACTATGAACTGCAATAGCTTCTGTTGTTTTAAGTAACAAGTTTATGGTATTTTGTTACAGCAGCCATAGGAAACTAATACAACAGTTGTTTCTGTTATTTCCCTGTATGCTTCTTTTTATCACATATATTTTTGCCCCCAATCTGGAATGCTTCTCCTCTGTTTCTCTGTCTGGAAAATTCTTGTTAATTTTCAGAGCACACTCTGTGAAACTTTTTCTGACTCTCTCTGGCAAGTCGGCCCTCTGTCCCATTGTGCCTGCTATGTTTATTTTAACATCTGTATGTTTATAGTAGTGGTATAAGTGGCAGTAAAGCTGCCTCAGTGGTTATGAATATGGGCCACTTGAATTGGTTAGAGGTGGGTCAAGTAGCCTTGTGCAAGTTGTGTCTCTAAGCCTGTTTCCATATCTGTAGAATGAGGATAGTAACGGTATCCACCTTGTAGTTTTGTTGTGAGGATTGAAAGAGATAATCTAAGTAAAAATGATAGCTTGCAAATAGAATGTGTTCAATAAATGTTAGCTGCTTTTACGGTACTGTATTTTCATTGTATTTATGACTGTCTCTTCACTGGACAATGAGCTCTTTGAAGGAAGGAGGAATTCTTGTAATACCCAGTGCCTGGCTACTATTAAGTCACTATTCCCTTACCTGGAGCTCCCACAATGCCTATTCCTGTGTTCATTCATCCTTCAAAAAAAAGTTACATCATATTTTTATCTATATGTTTTATCTAATGTGGCAGTGTATTAGCTCTCATCTCCAGACTGGAGTTCTGATGGATACAAGACTCAGATGGTAATTCTCTACTTCTTGGTAGGGCCTTAAGAATATTTTCAACTTTGTATATAATTCAAGAGGTCAGCATTTTCTCACCCCTATTTCAGTTTTTACTGGGTTCAGAGGTAGGCCATCTGAGAGACTTAAAAAATAATTTAACACTTGGTTTAAGGAAAATGACTATGTATACAGCTCATTTATATGGCTTTGCACTCATAGAGGTCAAGAGGTATAGAATTATTCCATATTTAATAGAAGTGTTAGGATTGCTGAGTGCTAGAGATCCTTTCATGTGCCTCGATCTCCATTTTATAGGCGCCATTCGATGTTTTTGAAAGTCCATTTGATATTTTTGGTATTTTTATTATAGAAACCATTTGATATAGGATTAACTGATTTGATAATAAACATTTTATCTATGAGAAAATCAGTAAAAATCATCATCAGAAAAGTCTATTGTTGTTAAAATCACCTTTTGGACATTCTGCTAAAATAATAATGTTCATTTCTTTTCCCTGAGGACACTTAAATGCAGCATTACTTTGTACTTTATTCTATTGCAAATGTCCTTTAAAGAAAATGAAGTACTTAGGTGAGAGAATGTCTTACATGATTGCTTTAAAGATCAGAAGTACGTGGAGGAAATACTTCACAGGTTGATGGCTTGTATATAATCTTGGGCTTTGTTTAATCTTAGTTGAATTTCCACAAAATTCTTCATTCATAAGGGAAAATGTCCAAATTTCACAAAACTATTTAGTAAAAGGTATAACAGTGCGTGTACATTTAATGTGGTGTGTTGTAATTTTTGCTTCTCTCTGTCTCTCTCTCTCTCTCTCTCAGACATTAAATGTTGTAAAGGCAAGTATTATGTATTATTCACCTTTTATAACGACCACTAAGAAGACTTCCTGGCACATCGCTAGTCATTAGAGCAATACAGATTACAATTATAATGTAATTTTAATGACTATAATAATAAAGATGGACAATATTAGTGTTGGTTAGGATGTGGAGAAACTAGAATTTTATGCATTGTTGGTAGAAATATAAAATTGCATAGTCATTTCAATAAAATAGTTTGTGTTTTCTTAAAAAGTAAAACATAAATTTACCATATGACTCAGCAATTCCACTCCTAGGAATCTACTCAAAAGGAATGAATTCATTTTTTGCTCATCAGTATCCTCTCCTGGTCTCCTCGGTCCTGCACTCTGATCCTAACAATATAGATGCTTCCTTACTTCTCTTTTTTGCCCTATCCTGAGGTAAAAGTAGCATAGTGAAATTAAAGACCTACATGAGTAAAGTCCAGAAACATGAGGAAGTACTGTAATGTTTACATATAGGATTAACTAATTTGGTAATAAACGTTTTAATTATGAGAAAATCACTAATTTTGAGAAAACAACTTGTGCATTTTTGTGCTAGACAAAGTTTATTTTTTGGTCTCACAATTATGGAATCACAGAATTTTACAGCTTAAACATACTTTAAAGATTAAAATTGCATGAAATAAGCATAAACCTACCCCCATACTAGGTCAAAATTCATGTTCATCATAACCTCAAAATATGACCATATTTGCAAGTAGGGGCTTTGCAGGTATAATTAGTTAAGATGCGGACATACTAGAGTAGGATGGGTTCTAAATCCAATATGATTTTTTATCCTTATAACAAGAGGAGAGGACACAGAGGCACACACAGGACACACAGGAAAAAGGTTTATATGAGTATATAGGCAGAGATTGGGGTAATGCACCTTCAAGCCAAGGAACACCAAGGATTGATGATACCATGAGAAGATTGAAAGAAGCAAGGAAAGATCCTTCTCTGGAGCCTTTAGAGGGAACATGATTCTACTCACATCTTGATTTATACTTTTAGCTTCCAAAACTGAGATAGGAAATTTTTGTTTTTTTTAAGCCACTCAATTTATGGTAGTTTGTTGTGGCAGTGCTAGAAATTTAATATATTTCTATTTATTGAAAATAAAAATATACATTTTTATTCAGATCGAAGAGTCTACCAACTAATTTGTTTTGGCAAGGTAGTTTCTGGCTTTAAAATTATTTCATAGCTAGCTGTGGAGCCCAGCATCTCATATTTCACAGATGCCGTGCATCTATTTAAATTGATATCACAAAAATTTGCCAATGAACCAAACTGTGTTGATTTTTGGATACTTACAAAAACTTAGGTTGTAATTTCAAAAGTTGGTGAGAAAATTCCCCAGGAATAATGTAGTGGTTGAATTGAAGGATTAGTTGCATATTTTAGTACAATAAAAGATGTATGCTATGTACTATGCACAAAGCATATGTATTTTGTTTTGAATCATTTATTTAAAGGTGTTAAGAGGTATTATACAGGGGCATGTTTTAACCCAAGTAGATTTACTTGAATCTTTTTTTCTTTAATATGAGTTAATGTGTGAGATCATAAAATTAAAGGAACGACCTTGGAGTGCTTAGCTAGACTATGATGGTGTTAATTTGTTCAGTTGGACATAATTAGTTTTATATTTTCTAAAATGAGTTGATACATACTAATACTAATAAGATTTCCTCTTTTCTGAAAAATGTGTTTTGTACATTTCAGCATTTAAAATAAAATATTCATCTTATTACTTTTCATTTTTTACTAGAAAAAGAATATATAAAATATACAGGCAATTGGAACAATTCATACTATTTTCACACAATTTTCTAATAACACGAGAGTAAATTCTCATTGAAGCTTGTCAAAATATTAGCATCTATTGCATTAAGGAAACAATCTTGTAAGATCTTACTAACTCATATATCTTTTGTGGCTGGTAACCATAACATTATAGGTTTAGGGACCTCTTAAAATATTTTCAGTGAGGCCACATATTGCAAGACATCAATTTTAAATTTATAAAGTTCTTACATTTTGGTCTCATGGAGTTTCTGTTCTCATTTAATTCTTATATGACTATACAAGTTAGGTATTTATGTCTCTATTTCACTGATGAGTTAAACTATTATTTGTGCCTAAGTCTGCACCGAAGTCTATGCTCTTTCAGGAATAACATATTGCTTTAACTAATGTGGATTAGATTTTAAGGTTTACTTAAAGTCACTTGACCTTATGTAAAAGATTAGAATTTGAATCCTGACTCTTCTAATTATTAACTCTGTAGTTTTAGGCCAGTTCTATGAACCATAATTTTTTTTTATTATAGTAAGAACACTTAACATCAGATTTACCTTCTTAACAAATTTTGTGTACAGTACAGTATTGTTGACTATAAACATGGTATTTGTACTGCAGATTCCTAGAGCTTATTCATCTTGCATAACTGAAACTTTATATCCATTGAATAGCAACTCCCCATTTCTTCCTCTCCCCAGCCCATACCAACCACGATTCTACTCTATGCCTCTGTGAGTTTGATCATTTTAGATTTCACATTTAAGTGGAATGATGTAGTATTTGTCCTTCTGTGACTGGTGTATTTTGCTAAGCATAATGTCCTGAAGATTCATCCATGTCACATATTGCAGGATTTACTTCTTTTTAAAGGCTGAATAATATTCCACCGTATGAGTGTGTGTCTGTGTATCACATTTTCTGATGAAAATATTCATCTGTTGATAGACATTTAGGTTGTTTCTACATCTTGGCTGTTAATGAATAATGTTGCAATGAACATGATTGTGCAAATGCCTCCAGGACCCTGATTTTATTTCCTTTAGATAAATACTCAAAAGTGGGATTGCTAAATTATATGGTGGTTCTATTTTTAGTTTTTTGAGGAAATTTCATACTGTTTTTCATAATGACTGCATAAATTTGCATTCTTACAACAGTACACGAAGGTTCCAATTTCTCCTCATCCTCAGGACCACTTCAGTTTTATCTGTAGTAATAACAGCTAACTCCAGCACTTGACAGTTTAAGCACTTCACAGTTATTGGTTAATTTAGTCTTTATAACAACCCTATGAGGCAGATAAATACCCCCGTTTTAGATAGGGGGAGAATGAGATTTAGAGAGTTTAAATAACTTGCCTGAAGTCACAAACTATTCAGTGATAGATCATGGACTCTAGCATCTAAGACTGTGTGCTTTGCTGCTCTCTGTCAAGACGGAGATTAAAAAAACACCCACTGCACCAGCTGCTTGTCAGCATAAATGATAATGTGTATACAGGCACTTTGTAAACTGAAAAAGACTAAAGAAAATTTATTTATTATAGATAAGAATGCTTTTCTTTTACCATGGAGGAAATGTCAGGGTAGGCAGTTTCCTTATAATAAGTTCTCATGGAATTTAAATGCTATTGTCACAACCTAATCCTACTGATATAATTTTTAAAACATTCTTTGAAGTAAGATAGGCATTTTACTTCATTTAACAAATGAAGCTAAATGTAAAAGCTGTCTGCTACTAGTTTAGCAATTTATGTTTGATAATTCCTTCTTTATCACTTCGATTGTTTTAATTAAGGATCATTTGTTGAAATCAATCAATGTTTTCTTTTATTGATATCCAGTATTCGGATGAGAAGAATTCTTATGTACCTTAACATTAAATTATTTGCCATAGTGTATTATTTGTTGCAGAGAATGTTCATTCCTTGATGCCTACCCATTTCCTTAATGAAGTAAGTTTAGGTATTCTTTATAAATTATATTATTGTGCTTCTGAATTTCAAACTTTTTTCAATAGGAAACTAAAATTCAGAATCACAAGATTCTGACTGCAGTCATCTGTGTTCGGTCTCTGACTACCAAAATTAATGTTTTCTTTGATTATTATATCACTGTACTTCATGAGGACTGTAAACCAAAAATAAAATTATAAGACCCCCCCCCCCCACCCCAACCATCTGAATGGACCCCTCCTCTTGGCCAGGGCACTCCAAATTTAACCTGAAAAGCTGGTTCTGGCCATGATGGGGGTTGGGGGATGGACATGCCTCATTATACTCTCCTCTATTTTTGAACTACTGATAGAACAGACTCTTTAAATCTGATAAGAAACATTTACAATCTGTTCTCTCTGAAGCCTGCTACCTGGAGGCTTCATCTGCGTGATAAAACTTTGGTCTTCATAAACCCTTATCATAACCTAGACATTCATTTCTATTGATAATAACTGTTTCAACCAATTACTGATCAGAAAATTTTTAAATCAACCTATAGCTTGGAACACCCCCCATTTCCCTTGAGTTGTCCCACCTTTTTGGGCTGAACCAATGTATATCTTTCAGGTATGTGACTGATGTGTTTTTTGTCTCCCTAAAATGTATAAAACTAGGCTGTTCCCTGAGCACCTTGGGCACATGTTCTCAGGATCTCCTTAGAGCTGTGTCATGGGCCATTGCTCACTCGTATTTGGCTCAGAATAAATCTCTTCAAATATTTGACAGAGTTTGACTCTTTTCATTGAAAAAACTTTCATAGTCTAACATTCTTTTTCTTTTTTCGTTATTGTCTTCATCTTCTTTCTCTTCTCTTCCTCCAGTCCTTCTCCATGTCTTTTTCTTCCGAACCTTTGATATCTGTATTATAAAAGCTTCTGTCTAATTTCTGGCCAAGTATAAAAATAAAAATAAATTCTTTTCACCTTTTTTTTTTTTTCATTTCCAATCTCTAGTAAGCCACTAGGTCAGATTCCTCTTTTGAGTTGTGGGGTGGATAGTGGAATGAAATACCCTTACCATCCAATAGTGACCTAATAGTCAGTTTCCTTCCACTTGTGCTTTGCCATGACAGGACTATTCACTTCAAACCGTAGTACTTTAGAAAGGAACTGTGCTTCCGTTCTGTGAATGCATTTCATATTAACATGTTTGTAGCTGGCAAAATAAAGAGCATTTCGTATGCTTTAGATCAACCACCAAGATGGTTCTAGTCATTACAATTTTGCTAAAATGAACAGAACTAAAATTACCCAGATAGAGAAAATCTTGTTCCTAGTAATAAAGTCACCATTATATTAGTATGAACAGAATGACAGTCTTAAAGTATAATAACATGCTGTACTTATTCACAGAGTTTCTTTGGAAATGTGAACCAATTTTCAGTACATTTGAGTATAGTTTAAATAAACCATACACATTATTTGCTCTGTTTCTGAAATGTTATCATAGAAGCTGAAACATTGTCTAAAGATAATTTGAAATTTTAGACACCAGCAATAGCAATTGAAAAAGATTGTTTAATAGCCTAGAATGCAGCTCTAGATGTGAGGGTCTATATCCATTTATGTAGAGGGGCAAGACTCAATGGCTTTGACTAGGGATTGGGTCTTTCTAGTAACATAGCTAATGCCACACTGTTCCTCTTTCTCGAAGAGAGCCCCTATCAAACTTGTGCTACCCTTTAGATATGGGCCTGGAATGGGGAAGCTGAGAATTATTCCTTACCCTTGAGAATCGAGGTAACAATGGTAAAATGGATTTATGGTCTTAGTAGTAACCAGAGTGGCAATTTTACATATTTTCGGGGGCAGGGACCGCTTCTGGTCTCTCAAGGTCCACACTGTGGTATTTACTGGAAAAATAGTTACCCCTAGAAGCTACTGATGGTAGAATTAATGAATAATTTTAAGAATTTTGTTGCAGTATGAAAGTAAGCTTCACCAAAAATATATTTTATAAGAATATATTATTTTAACCAATATAGAGTGTATGAAAATAACACTTGTTATAAGTCTGAAAACCGTAGTCATGGTTACTTTGACCATCAGAATATTTTTCTTTGCTCTTTATCCTGGAAAAAAATAAAAACATCTGTCTCTGAGATTTTAGGATAATAAATAATATTAATTTTTATTCTAATTCGGTATGAAGTATTTTTATCGAATGAGATAAATTTTTTAGTTATATAAAAGAAAATTTCATAATTCTCATTGGTTTCTCTGGGACTAACTCTGTAAAGTCATTGGAACAAAAACTAGCCACCAGATAATAAGATCAGTATTCTCGACCGTAATTATTTAACTTTAAAATACAGCATACTGGGTACACAGCACAATACCAGTGCTATGGAAGACACCAAATAAAGGAAAGGAAAAAAAAATATTCTTTACCCGAAAGAACTTAAAATCTAGGAGGAAGTATAAGATAGTTCTAAAGTAGGACACTGAATTTGCAATAATTTGTTCCATATTGTATGTAAATATAGAGACAGTTCAAAGTAAGAAAATAAACATGTAAAATCAGGGTGATCTCTGAGAAGTCAGAGATTTTAAAATCTGTTTAGTTTAGACTATTGTTTCTCTGATGGACACAAAAATACGCCTTCATTGAAGTAAATTTGAAAAAGAAATTGCCTACAAACCCTTATTCGGAAATAACCACTGTTTGAGTCTATGAATTCAGTGAACACCACTTCTTTTACCTGTAGCCATTTTCTACCTTGAGCAGGGTCTTCAACCGCCTTCACCTGGCTAGTTCTTCCTCTTTCTTTAGAGTTTATTTTAAATGGCACTTGCCCTCAAAAAAGTTTTCAAACCTCCTGAGTTATTTTAGGCCCTCCTGCTAATATGCTCCCATTTAGTCTCTGGGCCTCCTCTACATTCATGAAATATTTATGATCCTGTACGCTGTGGTAGATGCTGTGGATGCAAGGGACAGACATGAGAAATAGGATCTCTACCATCATGGAGTTGGCAGTTATAATAGAGACAGATAATTAAGAAAAAGGGAATGTGTTACTATAATTTGTTGTAATTACTTGTTAAATGTACCTTCCCCATTAGACTGGCAACTCTATAGAGTAAGGACTATGCCTTTTTTGTTTAGAGAAGTTAGATGGTAAATAAGCGCACGTGTGTGTGTGTGTGTGTGTGTGTGAATGTTTTAAATGAATGAGCACTGAAAATAAACACATGAGTTAACATTTTTGTGAATTTTTTCATATTAATTCACATATCTATATATGTTTATATGTGCTCAAAATTGGAATTTTTAAAATAAATACATACTGTACTTTTTTCAGCATTATATTTTTAATATATTCCTATGTAACTGTTTTAATGATTACATAATATTTCATTATAGAAATGTACCATGTTGACTAACCACCCTACTGAGATTCTTTTTTTAAAAATGTTTTTATTTTTACTTATATGGATACATAATAGTTGCACATATTTATGGGGTACAAGTGATATTTTAATACAAAGATATAGTGTGTCATAGTCAAATCAGGGTAATTGGGGTGTCCATCACCTCAAGCATTTATCATTTTTTTGTGTTAGGAGCATTCTAATTTCACTCTTTTTGTTATCTTGAAATATGCTATAAATTATTAACTATAGTCGCCCTATTGAACCATACATTCATTTAGGTGGTTTCCATTAGTTTGCTCTTCCGAATTATGTTCTGATGGATATCTTTATGCATTAAGCTCTGTATCTTTTATTATATTTGCTCAGAAAAATGGAATCATTGGACAGAGGTTATTATCTTTTTTAAGGCTTTTGTATAGATTGCCAAGTTGTTTTCCAGAAAGTTAAGTTATACTTCATTAAGATATAATTTAGGTAATTTTACCAGGTTTTGAAACTGGCAATGTAGATGACCTAATGGAAAGGAGCCTGGCAGGAACAAGGGAACCTAAATGAGAAGTAGAGATGATTAAGGAGATCAGAAGTACATGTGTATGTTGTGGAATCAAGGGATTGAAAATCCTGGGGAAGGGGAACTTCAGATGAAATAATTTTAGTTTATAAAAATAGGTAGTTGGAAATTATTATAGGCTTCTGAGGAAAAGAGAGATAAACCTGTCTCTAGAGTCAAACATATCTTGACTCAAAGTAGTAACGTGGTGACCTTAAGCACTTGAGCTCACTGTTAATTTTCAACCATGTTCCATTCACCTTTGAAAAGGCCTTGGAAATCCATATACATTTCTGGTTCTTCACCCCATCTCTATGACTGTGGGAGATTTGAGAGAGACCGTTTCAGGTCTTCTCTACTCAGATGACTCTCTGAACCATTTCGATCCCACTGCCTGGGCAGTACCATAAAGTGGTAGACACAGCACTACTTTGAGGAGAGTTTGAAGTGTTTGTAGTGTGTGCCAGGGAAAATGAGTAACAAGCCTCACTGTCCAGAGATTGTCTTAATTTTATCTGATAGGTTATTTAATAAAATAGGTAGGGAAATGCAAGTCACTATAATTTAGGGGAAATGGAAAAATATATCAGTTTAATATTTCTAAAATATGATCTCTGTTAAATTATTTTTGGATGTGGCAGTTATCATGGCACTAAACTTAAGATAAGATGAAAGTGGAGAAAGCCTGGAGCAGGCCATACACCATGTCCCTATCTCCAGCTAACCATTTAATTAGTGTATATGCGTCACATAGGAAAGTTCTAGAAAATTCAGTATAAATTGTACCTTCCATAGAATAAAAAAAAATTCAAAACCATTTTGGCTGATAGTTGGCCTGGAAGTAATATCATCTTTATGTACAAAATATTACATTTTTTCAATTAGCCGGGCGTAGTGGCGGGTGCCTGTAGTCCCAGATACTCAGGAGGCTGAGGCAGGAGAATGGCGTGAACCCGGGAGGTGGAAGTTGCAGTGAGCCGAGATGGCACCACTGCACTCCAGCCTGGGTGACAGAGCGAGACTCTGTCTCAAAAAAAAGACAAAAAAAAAAGATTACATTTTTTTCTCTGAACACAAATTTCTAACAGACTTTTATTAATCATCATAGACTTTCTTTCAGAGTCCAGAAATCCTTTAGAAAGAGAAGAGAAAATGGATTTTTTCCCTCTGTAGAATGCAGATGAATCTTTGGTATAAATCAAGTGAATTTATATTGAATAACCAGACAGTTTATTAATTCTAAGAGTGTTTAGCTCAAAGCATTTTTATGTGCACTCTAATTTGTCTTGAACCAGTGGTGTAGCATTTTACTGTTTTTTTTTTCTGTTTCCAGAGCTAAAACCTTCAGATATTTGTTCTTCTGTATTAACTTTGCACTGTTTCATTGTATTTACCTTTAATATTACAAGACTTTCTCCACTATAGAAAGGCTATGTAATATGTCATAATATCTGACTCAATGTAACTCGTACATCTAGGCTGAAGAACAATTCTAACCACCCCTGTTTCTCCTTTGTCTTCTGTAACACTTTTTTCTTGTGTTTCTTCTCTTAACTGCTCTATTGGATACTCCTCCTTATCCTTTCAATCCCTCCATGTTGATATTCACCCCAATTCTATCTCATGGATTTAACTATTTTTTACTTAGGTCATTTTTTTTTTGTGCTAAAGATCCCATGTAAAACTACTTATGGTATAAAAATCTTGGTCTGAATCCACCAAAAGTGTGTCATATGGCAACATGTACAAATGTGAAACTTTTTATATTCGCCCCTAAATTGTATTGAGGCAGTACCATCTACCCTTATGAAGTGAGAACACAGCATTTTATGTGATCTGCTATTTTCATTGCTACTACCCTAATTTAGGACCCATTTTCTCTTTACTGAAGTCACAAGTAAATTTAGAAAAGACCTTATCAAACATAGAAGTTTGATTTGCTAAGATAGAGCAATTAAAACTGAACATTCTATACAGAGGTTAGAGATGACATATTACACATCTTAGTGAACAATAATGAGCATTGTAAAATCATTCCATGGCAATCACTTGATCATTAGAAACTTCTTAGGCTTTCTATTTTCCTCAGTTTCATTGCTATACATCTATTTTACTTTTTTGCAGCTTATATTCATACCAAGAGGGCTTTTTCATAAGGTCCTGTGTCAAATTTCCATGTTAGGACCTGTGATTACTGACTTCCACTCTTCCACCACCTCAGTGTCAGGGTAATCCTAGTGAAATGATGTTAAGATATGTTGGAAGCATACTTCATGTATGTGGCAGGAACCTTTCTTCTTATTAGACAAAAAGTAGTAAGATCTAATATTGATGAAAAAGTTTCTTTACCCTGCTCTGCCATTTGCTTTATCTTCTTTTTGTTTTCCTGTTCCTAGCTCCCACTTTGTCTAATTATTACCAATAATAGAGTACAATCAATCAAAATCCTCTTAGTAGCAAATATATGTATATGTTTTGTGTATGGTTTGGTTCTGTCCCCACCCAAATCTCATCTTGAATTGTAGCTCTTATAATTCTTACATGTTGTGGAAGGTACCCAATGGGAGGTTATTGAATCATGGGGGCAGGTTTTTCCTGAGCAGTTCTCATGATAGTTAATAAGTCTCAGGAGATCTGATGGTTTTATAAAGGGGAGTTCCCCCACACATACTCTTTGCCTGCAACCACGTAAGACATGACTTTGCCCCTCATTCACCTTCCGCCATAATTGTGAGGCCTCCCCAGCCATGTGGAACTGTGAGTCAGTTAAACCTCTTTCCTTTATAAGTTACCCAGCCTTGAGTATGCCTTTATTAGCAGCATGAGAACAGACTAATACAGTAAATTGGTACCAGTAGAGTGAGATGCTGCCGTAAAGATACTCAAAAATGTGGAAGTAACTTACAGGCAGAGGTTGGAACAGTTTGGAGGGCTCAGAAGAAGACAGGAAAATGTGGGAACGTTTGGAATTTCCTAGAGATTTGGAGGGCTCAGAGGACAGGAAGATGTGGGAAAGCTTGGAACTTTCTAGAGACTTGTTGAATGGCTCTGACCAAAATGCTGATAATGATATGGACAATAAGGTCCAGGCTGAGGTGGTCTCAGATGGAGATGAAGAACTTGTTGGGAACTGGAGTAAAGGTCACTCTTGCTATGCAAGGAGACTGGTGGCATTTTGCCCCTGCCCTAGAGATCTGTGGAGCTTGGAACTTGAGAGAGATGATTTAGGGTATCTGGTGGAAGAAATTTCTAAGCAGCAAACTGTTCAAGAGGTGACTTGGATGCTGATAAAAGCATTCAGTTTTATGTATTCACAGAGACATGGTTTGGAATTGCAACTTAGTTTAAAAGGGGAGCAGACCATAAAAGTTCAGAAAATTTGCAGCCTGATGATGCAATAGAAGGGAAAAATTCATTTTCTGAGGAGAAATTGAAGCCAGCTGCAGAAATTTGGGTAAATAATGAGAAGTCAAATGTTAATCATCAAGACAATGGGGAAAATGTCTCCAGGGCATGTCAGAGACCTCTGTGGCAGACCCCCTCGTCCAGGCCCAGAAACAGGAGGAAAAAATGATTTCATGGGCTGGGCCCAGGGCCTCCCTGCTCTGTGCAGCCTAGGGACTTGGTGCCCTGCATTTCTGCTCCAGCCATGGCTTAAAGGAGCCAAGGTACAGCCTGGGCCATGGCTTCAGAGAATGCAAGCCCCAAGCGTTGGCAACTTCCACGTGGTGTTGGTCCTGTCAGTGTACACAAGACAAGAATTGAGGTTTGGGAACTTTTGCATAGATTTTGGAGGATGTATGGAAACTTCTGGATGTCCAGGCAGAAGTTTGCTGCAGGGACAAGGCTCTCAAAGAGAACCTCTGCTAGGGCAGTGTGGAGGGGAAATGTGGGGTTGGAGCTCCCACACAGAGTCCGCACTGGGGCACTGCCTAGTGGAGCTGTAAGAAGAGGGCCACCGTTCTCCAGACCCCAGAAGGTAGAGCCACTGACAGGTTGCACTGTGTGCCTGGAAAAGTCACAGATACTCAATGCTGGCCTGTGAAAGTAGCCGGGAGGGGGGCTGTACCCTGCAAAACCACAGGGGCGGAGCTGCCCAAGGCCATGGGAGCCTGCCTCTTACATCAGCGTACCCTGGATGTGAGACATGGCGTCAAAGGAGATCATTTTGGAGCTTTAAAATTTTACTGCCCTGCTGGATTTTGGACTTGCCTGGGGCCCGTAGTCCCTTCATTTTGGCCAATTTCTCCCATTTGGAATGGGTGTATTTACCCAATGCCTGGACCTCCATTGTATCTAGGAAGTAACTAACTTACTTTTGATTTTACAGGATTATAGGCAGAAAGGAATTGCCTTTTCTCAGATGAGACTTTGGACTGTGGACTTTTGAATTAATGCTGGAATGAGTTAAGATATTGAGGCACTGTTGGAAAGGCATGACTGTGTTTTGAAATGCGAGAACATGAGATTTGGGAGGGGCCGGGGGGATGATATAGTTTGGATGATGTAGTTTGGCTGAGTCCTCACCCAAATCTCATCTTGAATTGTAGCTCCCATAATCCCCATGTGTCATGGGAGGGACCCAGTGGAAGGTAATTGAATCATGGGAGCAGGTTTTTCCCGTGCCATTCTCATGATAGTGAATAAGTCTCATGCGATCTGTTGGTTTTATAAAGGACAGTTCCCCTGCTCATGCTCTGTTGCCTGCTGCCACATAAGATGTGACTTTGCTCCTCATTCACCTTCTGCCATGATTGTGAGACCTCCACAGCCCTGTGGAACTGTGAGTCAATTAGACCTCTTTCCTTTATAAATGGGTATATCTTAATTAGCAGCGTGAGAACAGATATATATATATATATATATCTCAAAACAGGACCTTGCTGTGTCACCCAGGCTGGAGTACAGTGATGCAGTCACAGCTCGCTGCAGCCTCGGTCTCCTGGGCTCAAACAATCCTCTAACTCAGCCTCCCAGTAGTTGGGACTACAGGCATGCAGCATCACACCCACTAATTTTTGTATTTTTCATTGAGACGGAGTTTCACCATGTTGACCAGGCTCATCTCAAACTCCTGGGCTCAAGCAGTCCTCCCTCCTCGGCTTCACAAAGTCCTGGAATTACAGATGTGAGCCATGGTGCCTGGCCTATAGTATGTTTTAATGTAGAAGAATTTCACATAAAAGCCATGTGAAGTTGGAAATGCATTATTGTATTTCCCTGGGCTTTGTCTTGCTAAATCAATTTTCATAAGCTTTTGCCCATGACTTTATAAAATTGAGGTGCTGGCACATTTTTCTGAATAAATTGTTAAATGCCTAATTCACCTTTCTGTTCTTTCTGTGTTTACCTCCTTCTCTGCCTACCTTTTTACATTGTCATATCTGGCAGCTACACATTTTCTAAAATGAACCCTGTTGTGAAAAAGGAAAAAGGGGCTCTAGAGTCTCTGTTTAAGAGCAGAATGATACACTTCATTTTTTTCAGAAAAATGGGACTCAAGAGGCCAACTCTAACATTGACAGGTAATTTTGAATAGGCAAAGTAATTTAAGGGAGCAGGCATGTGCCAGTATTGCTGTGAAGAAATGGCATTAATAACATATATGCAAATCTATGTACCTGTGTTTTAGTTCCTCAATTAAAATTAAAGTCCTTTGGATCCCACACTGTTTCTGTTGCTTATCCTACCATATGGAATATGGGGTTGTAGAATATAGGAGTTTCATAAATATTTGTTGATCTGTGCTTTAACTTGCCTAGGAATTTTATAAAATGCTGCATATCCTGAAAAATAATTTGGCATTAATTGAAAAAAAAGAAGCACCCTGAATTTATCTTTGCTTATATATGATTTTCATATTTTATAACTTACTTCACAGCCATTTGATCTAAAAAGTCATTTATTAATGGAGTAATTCCAGTGGAAAAAGAACTGATCATAAAATAGTGTTAGTCATTTGTTGGAAATATAAAGAAAAATAGGTATAATGTGGTTCAAATCAGTACCATTCATTAATTTATAGCCACTGCATTATGCACAGTACCTAGCACACTGAGAATCTTAAATGTTTACAATTAATTATTGTAATTCTTCCTTCCCCATTCTATCCTGAAGACCTACTTTTAAGAAATGACAGTTTATATACTTCCATTTATATTCATGATTCTGTAGGTTTTTCATTACTCAGCTCACACACTAAGAATAATCAGTTGTATTGTTACTCTCTTGGAATGGAGAAAAACCAATATGTACCTTTAGTTGAAGTGATTAATTTTGGTGATCCCAAAGCAATAGAGTGTACTGTATGTGCAACAAAAAAACCGATGACATAGTCTTCCAGGGTAGACTGTATGTGTTGTATCCTTCACCATCTTTAGATCTTAAAGCACTTGGTTTGTGACAAAACACAATTTTAGATAGTGGTACAATAAGCATTTCTCATATCTAGATTTAGAGGTGTTCCTACAAAGCTTCATGTAAATCAAATAATGTAAGTACACCAAAGGGGGACAGGTATTTCAGGAAAATAGAGGGTGAAATATTTTGTAAAATATAGCCATCAAAACTTTTCCGAAAATAAATTTTGAATATTTATTTTGGTGTCTGATACTTTTGATTTTTTATTGACATGTCATTTACATACAATGAAATTCATGAATTGTAGTTATACAATTTGATGAGGTTTGATAACTGTCAAAGATTTGCCTTAAGATTTAGAGCATTCCTGTCATCTTAAAAACATTCCCTTATTTACCTTTGCAATCAATCCCCTCCTTATCTTGACCTTAAGCAATCTTTGATCTGTTTGCTTTCACAGATCACATAGTATTGCATTGTCTTCATTTACATACTAATAGAATCAGATACTCTGCATTCTTTTGTGTCCTGAATTCATTCACATAGCATAATGTTTTCAGGTTCATCCACATATTAGTTGTCTGTTCCTTTCATTGCTGAGTAGCATTATTTTTTATGGATATTGCACAGTTTGTTTTTAGATTGATCAGTCGATGAACGTTTGGATTGTTTTTTGGCTATTATGAAAAAAGTTGCTTTGAACATTCAAGTACAAGTCTTTGTGTGGACAAATGTTTTCATCTCTGTCTTTTTTTTTAAATAATACCTAGATGTGGGATTACATAGTCTTATGGTAAATATATGTTTAAAAGAAACTGCTGAATTGTTTTCCAAAATGGCTAAACCATTTTGCATTCCCATCAGGAATGTCTGAGAGTTCTGGTTGATTCAATAATTTCCATCACTTGGTATTGTTCATATTCTTATTGGCCATTCTAAAGAGTATGTTCTGGTATGTTATTT
The DNA here is from genome assembly GCF_028858775.2 of Pan troglodytes. Classification (NCBI taxonomy): domain Eukaryota; kingdom Metazoa; phylum Chordata; class Mammalia; order Primates; family Hominidae; genus Pan; species Pan troglodytes. The sequence goes on along the minus strand of NC_072408.2, from coordinate 106,411,429 downwards.
GCATTTCCCTAATGATCAATGATGTTAAGCATCTTTTTTGTGCTTATTATTTGCCATTCATATATATTCTTTTATAAAGTATCTTTATATCTTTCAATGATTAAACAAAAACCAGTTAGTCTTATTATTGGGTTGTAAGAATTCTTTATGTGCTTTGATACAAGTGTTTTATCAGATGTATGTTTTTGCAAATATTTAATCCAAGTTTATGGCTTGACTTTTCATTTTCTTAACAGTGTGTTTTGAAGAAATGATGTTTTATTTTGGTGATTTTCAAATTATCAGTCTTTTATTTTATGATTTGTGCTTTAAGTATTCGGAGACATCTGTACCCAAGCCAAAGTTACAAAGATTTTACCCTATATTTTTCTTTAGAAATTTTAGTTTAGGGCCTACATTTAAGTCTATTTTACATTTTAAGTTACTTTATTATATATGGTGTAAGGTTTGAGGTTCATTTCCTTTGTATTTTGATATCCAAATGTTTCTGTGCCATTTGTTGAAAATTTCATTATTTTCCTATTTAATTACCTTGGTGTCACTGTAGAAAATCAAATGGTCACATCTGGTGAGTTTATTTCTGGACACTCATTTTATTCCACTGATCTCTGTGCCTATTCTTATGTCAAAACCCATGCAGTTTTGATCACTCTACTTTTGTATTAAGTCTTGAAATCAAATAGTGTTAATTTCCCAATATTGTTCTTTGTCAAATTGTTCTGGTTGTTCTAGGTACTTTGCATTTCCATATTTATCTTAGAATCAGCCCATCAATTTCTATAATATATAGAAATTATAGAAATCCTGGGATATTTACTGTGATTGCACTGAATATATAGGTCAATTTGGAAAGAATTGGCATCTTATAAATAATGAATTTTCTATCCATGAACATCATACATAGCTACCTTAATTTAGGACTTGTTTGTTATTTAAATTGGCACATAATGATTGTACATATTTGTGGGGTACATGTGGCACATTGATACATGCAGACACCAGGTAATTATCAAATCTGGTTAACTGGGATATTCATTACCTCAAATATTGATCATTTCTGTGTATTGGGAACATTTTAAATCTTCTCTTCTAGCTATTTTGAAATATACAATAAATTATCGTTAACTGTAGTGATCCTACTGTGCTATTGAACAATAGAACTTATTCCTTAGGTCTAACCATATTTTTTTATCCATTAACCAATTTCTCTTCACCATCCCCTGCTTCGCTACCCTTCCCAACCTCTGGTAGCCACCATTCTACCTCTATGAGATCATTTTTATTAGCTCCAACATATGAGTAAATACATGCAATATTTGTCTTTCTATGCCTGGCTTATTTCACATAACATAATGTTCTCCAGTTTCAAATTTCTTTGAGCAATGTTCTGTCACTATATTTATCCCTAATAGGTCATATTTTTGAACATATTATAAATTACTTTATTAACTTTAATTTTTAATTTTGTTTCTCTTTCAACTTTTAGGTTCAGGGGTACATGTGCAGGTTTGTTACATGGGTAAATTGTGTGTTGCTGGTGTTTGGTGTACAAATGATTTTGTCACCCAGGTAGTGAGCATAGTACCTGGTAGGTAATTTTTCAACCCTCACAGTCCTCCAACCCTCTACCCTCAAGTAGGCCCCAGTGTTTGTTCCCTGCTTTGTGTCCATGTGTACTCAGTGTTTAGCTGTCACTTATAAGTGACAATATGTGGTATTTGGTTTTCTGTTCCTATGTTAATTTGCTTAGAATAATGGTTTCTAGCTGCATCCATGTTGATACAAAAGACATAATTTCATTCCTTTTTATGGCTGCATAGTATTCAATGGTGTGTATACCACATTTTCTTTATCCAGTCCTCCATTGATGGGCATTTAGGTTGATTTCATATCTTTGCTGTTGTGAATAGTGCTGCAATGAACATATGAGTGTACATTTTTTTTTGGTGGAACGATTTATTTTCCTTTCAGTATATATCCAGTAATAGGATTGCTGGATTGAATGGTAGTTCTGACTTAAATTCTTTGAGAAATTTCCAGACTGCTTTCTGCTATGGGTGGACTAATTTACATGCCAGCCAATAAAGTATGAGCATTCCCTTTTCTCTGTAACTTTGCAAGCATCTGTCATTTTTTTGCCTTTTTAATAATAGTCATTCTGACTGATATGAGGTTGTATTTCAGTGTGGTTTTGATTTGCATTTCTCTGATGATTAGTGTTGCTAAGCATTCTTTCATGTGATTGTTGGCTACATGTATGTCTCCCTTTTGGAAGTGTCTGTTCATGTCCTTTACCCACTTTTTAATGGGGTTATTTGTTTTTGTTGTTCATTTTGTTATGTTTCTTATAGATTCTAGCTATTAGGCCTTTGATGGATGCATAGTTTGCAAATATTTTCTCCCATTCTGTAGATTGTCTGTGTACTCTGTTGAATAGTGTCTTTGGCTGTGTAGAAGCTCTTTAGTTTAATTAGATCCCACTTATCTTTGATTGTTTTTGTTTCCATTGCTTTTGGAGACTTCATCGTGAAATCTTTGCCCAGACCTATGTCCAAAATGATACGTCCCAGGTTTTCTTCTAAAGTTTTAAACATTTTAAGTCTTATATTTAAGTGTTTAATCCAACTCGAGTTGACTTTTGTATATGGTGAAAGGAAGGGATCCAGTTTCAATCTTCTGCATATGGGTAGTCAGCTATTCCAGCACAAGTTATAGAATAGGGTGTCCTTTCCCCATTGCTTGTTATTGTCAACTTTTTTGAAGATCAGTTGGTTTTAGGTGTGCAACTTTATTTCTGGGTTTTTTAATCTGTTCCATTGGTCTGTGTATATGTTTCTGAACCAGTACCATGCTGTTTTGGTTACTCTAGACTTGTAGTATTGTTTAAAGTCAGGTAATGTATGTCACTGGCATTGTTCTTTTTGTTTAGGATTGTTTTGGCTATTTGACTTCATTTTTGGTTCCAGATAAATCTTAGAATCATTTTTTCTAATTTTGTGAAAAATGATGTTGGTAGTTTCACAGGAATATCATTGAATCTGTAAATTGCTATGGGCAGCATGGCCATTTTAATGATATTGATTCTTCCTATCCATGAGCATGGAATGTTTTTCCATATGTTTATGTTGTCTCTCATTTCTTTCAGCAGTGTTTGTAATTCTAATTGTAGTGATCTTTCACCTCCCTGGTTACCTGTATTCCTAGGCATTTTATTCTTTTTGTGGCTGTTGTGATTGGGATTGCATTCTTGATTTGTCTCTCAGCTTGGATTATTGGTGTATAGAAATGCTATTCATTTTTGTAATAAATTTTGTATTCTGAAACTTTGCTGAAGTTGTTTATTCTAGGAGCTTTTGGGCAGAGACTGTGGGGTTTTCTAGGTGTAGAATCATAATCTGCAAAGACAAATAGTTTGACTTCCTCTCCTTTTATTTGGATGTCTTTTATTTCTTTCTCTTGCCTGATTGCTCTGGCTAGGACCTTTAGTGCTGTTATAAATAGGAGTGGTTAGTGGGTGTGCAGTCATTTCTCATGGGGAATGCTTCCAGCTTTTGCCCATTTGACATGATGTTGGCTGTGGGTTTGTCATAGATGACTCTTGTTGTTTTGAGGTATGTTCATTTGATATCTAATTTGTTGAGGGTTTTTATCATGAAGGGATGTTGGATTTTATCAAAGACTTTTTCCATGTCTATTGACAAAACCATATGGTTTTATTTTTACTTCTGTTTGTGGTGAATCACATTTATTGATTTGTGCATGTTGAACTAACCTTGCATCCCAGGAATGAAGCCTACTTGATTGGGGTGAATTAACTTTTTGATCACAGCTGGATTTGGTTTGCTAATATTTAGTTTGGGACTTTTACATCTATGTTCATCAGAGATATTGGCCTGTAGTTTTCTCTTGCATCTCTGTCAGGTTTGGGTTTCAAAATGGTACTGGCCTTATAGGATGAGATAGGAAGGAGTCCCTCCTCCTTAATTCTTTTTGAATAATTTTAATAGTAATGGTTTCCAGCTTTTTATACATGCAGTAGAATTCAGCGGTGGATCCATCTGGTCCAGGGCTTTTTCTGTTGGTAGGGTTTATTATTTTTATTATTACAGATTCAGTTTTGGAACTCCTTATAGATGTGTTCAGTGTTTCAGTTTCCTCCTGGTTCAGTCTTGGGAGGTTGTATGTTTCCAGGAATTTATACATTTCTTCTAGTTTCCGTGCATAGAAGTGTTTATAATTGTCTCTGAGGGTTTTTTTATATTTATGTGGGGCTGGTGGTAATATCTCTTTTGTCATTTCTGATTGTTTTTATTTGGATCTTCTCTCTCTTTTTTAATTAATCTATCCAGCAGTCTATTGATCTTATTTATTTTTTCAACAAAGTTTTGGTCTTGTTGATCTTTAGTATGGATTTTTACATCTCAGTTTTGTTTAGTTCAGCTGTCATGTTGTTTATTTTTTTTCCTCTGCTAGCATTGGGGTTGGTTTGCATTTATTTATTTATTTATTTATTTATTTATTTATTTGATGTGAACAGAGAGTTTTTAATGACAAGGAGAAATGTTTAAGACATTTGTTAAGTGAAATAGCAGGACAGAAAATTGCATGTACACAGTGTGATCTTAACTGCGTAAAAAAAAAACTCAGAGAAAGACTGGATGGAAATATATCAAAACGATATCAGTATTTCTAAGTCTTGAGATTCAGGGTAATTATTTTCTGCTGCTTTTTAAAACTCCCCTCTACAAAATTCCTGCATGTATTACTTTTATTTTTTAGTACCTCTAGGTGCAATGTTTGGTTGTTAATTTGAGACATTTTTAACTTCTTAATGTAGGTTTCTAGTGCTATAAACTTTCATCTTATGTCAACAGTAGACACTAGGGTCTACTAGATGGAAGAGATAGTGAGGAGAGTGAGAGTTGAAAAACTAAGTATTGGGTACTATGCTCAGTACCTGGATGGTGGGATCATTTATACTCCAAACCTCAGCATCACCCAATATACCTAGGTAACAAGCACACACATGTATCCACTAAATCTAAAATAAAACTTGAAAAAAAGAAAAACCTGTCCTCTTAAAACTACTTTAGCTGTGTCTCAGAGATTCTGGCATGCTGTATCTTTGTTTTCATTAGTTTCAAAGAATTTTTAAATTTCTGCCTTAATTTTGTCTTTTACTCAAAAGTCATTCAGAAGCAGGTTGTTTAATTTCCATGTAATTGTGTGGTTTTGAGAGATCTTCTTGTTATTGATTTCTGTTTTTACTGTGCTGTGGTCCAAGAGTGTGATTGGTTTGATTTTGGTTTCTTTGAATTTGCTGAGAATTGTTTTACAGCCAAGTGTGTGTTCGATCTTAGAGTATGTGCTGTGTAGATGAGAAGAACGTATATTCTTTTGTTGTTGGGTGAAGTATTCTAGAGATGTCTGTTAGGTCCATTTGGTCAAGTGTTGAGTTGAGGTCCTGAATATCTTGTTAATTTTTTGTCTCAATGATCTAGTGGGTTGTTGAACTCTCCCACTATTATTGTGTAGTTATCTAAGTATCCTTGTAGGTCTGTAATAATTTGTTTTATAAGTCTGCGTTCTCTGGTGTTGGGTGCCTATATATCTAGGACAGTTAAGTATTCTTGTTGAATTGAACCCTTTCTCATTATGTAATGCCATTCTTTGTCCCTTTTGATCATTGTTGGTTTAAAATCTGTTTTGTCTCAAATAAGATTAGCAACCTCTGCCCTTTTGTGTTTTCTGTTTGCTTGATAGATATTTCTCCATCCCTTTATTTTGAGCCTATCGGTGTCATTGCATGTGAGATGGGTCTCTTAACAACACATAGCTGAGTCTTACTTATTTACCCAACTTGTCACTGTGTGCCTTTGAATTGGGGCATTTAGCCTGTTTGCATTCAAGGTTAGTATTGATGTGTGTGTGTTTGATCCTGTCATTGTGTTTTTACCTGGTTGTTATGTAGACTTTATTATATAGTTGCTTTATAGTTTCAGTGGCCTTGTACTTGAGTGTATTTTTTTGGTGGAAAGTACTTGATATGGTTTGGCTGTCCCCACCCAAATCTCATCTTGAACTGTAGCTCCCATAATTCCCATGTGTTGTGGGAGGGACCCAGTGGGAGATAAATGAATCATGGGGATGTTTTTCCCCATACTGTTCTCGTGGTAGTGAATAAGTCTCACGAGATCTGATGATTTGATAAGGGGTTTCCCCTTTCACTTGGCTCTTATTTTCTCTTGCCTGCTGCCATATAAGACATCCCTTGTTCTTCCACCATAATTGTGAGGCCTCCCCAGCCATGTGGATCCATGAGTCAATTAAACCTCTTTCCTTTATAAATTACCCAGTCTTGGGTATGTCTTTATTAGCAGTGTGAAAACAGACTAATACAGTACTGCTTTTTCATGTCCATGTTTAGCACTCCCTTAAGGACCTTTTGTAAGGCAGGTGTGGTGGTAAGAATTCCCTTATCATTTGCTTGTCTGGAAAGGATCATATTTCTCCTTCACTTATGAAGTTTAGTTTGTATGGATATGAAATTCTTGGTTGGAATTGCTTTTCTTTAAGGATGCTGACTATAGGTCCCCAACCTCTCTGACTTGTAAGGTTTCTGCCAAAATGACCACTGTTAGCCTGATGGAGTTCCCTTTGCATTTGACATGCCTCTTCTCTCTGGCTGCCTTTAAGACTTTGGAGGTTCTGTCCAATGGTTTACTGATATATATTGACCTTGTATGTTGCAAATTTGGTATAATCACTTATTAGTTTTAGTAGCTTTTAAAGTTCTGTAGTATTTCGTATGTAGGTGATAATAATGTCTGTCAATAAAGATAATTTTATTGCTTTCTTTCTGATGTGTATACTTCTTATCTATTTAGTTTGCCTCACTGTACTGGCTAGAACCTCTGGCACGATGGTAAATGGAATTTTGAAAGTAGGCATTCTTGCTTTTTCTCAATCTTAGGAGGAAAACATTCAGCTTTTCATCATTGTCCTGTTAATTGTAAGGTTTCCATAGATGCCCTTTATCAGGTTGAGAAAGTTTCCCTTTTCCTCAGATGCTGAGAGTTTTTCATCATGAATATATATTAAATTTTGTCAAATGCCTTTTCCACATCTATGAAGATGATTATAGGGTTTCTTTTTTTTTTTTTAATACGAGGAGCTTCATTGATTGATTTCAAATGTTAACTCAACCTTGCATTCCCAGGGATAAACCTCACTTGGTCATAATGCATTATCCTCCTTTCATATTGCTGAGCTTTATTTGCTAATATTTGTTTAGGATTTTTGTGTATATATTCATGAAAGATATTGGCCTGTTGTTTTCATTAAAGTCTGTCTGATTTTGATATCTGTATAACAATGGCTTTTTAGCTTTGCTAAGATGATTCCATAGCAGCCTGTTGTGTAGGACTAATTTATCCTCTCTACTGAATGTCTTACTATTGAAGATTTTATCCAATTCCCTGGCAACAACTTTTGTAGCTTAGGTTTCCCAGAAAAAAAAAGACTCTACAACTAAGATTTACGTGTAGGTGATTTATTGGGAAGTGCTCTCGGGCACAATACAGTAAAGGAGTGAAAGGAATAAGGTGGAACAAAAGAAGTTGAACTGTGATGTAACTGTAACAGAGATTTCATTGGATTCTTTATGTACCTCTGAAACTGAGATGACCCTTAAGAGAAAACTCAACTGAGGCCATGGAATTGAATAAACCCACTGACAAAACACTGGATGTGTGGTGTCATGTTGGTCAAGGCAATTCCTGTAAACCTCTGTAGGCAACACTGCTGGCATTTGGGGGAAATTAGTGACTATCTTGAAGAGAAATCTGAAAGGCAGACTGGAATATCTCTTACAAGTAGCAAGCAAAAAAAATGATAAAAAAGAGAAATTAAAAAAAATTTTTTTTTTGAGTAGCGAAGTCCTGATAAGGCAAAGTTTAGACCCAGTGAATAGGTGGACGTATTGACTTCACTAGAGGAACATGGACAGTTCATTTATTGCCAAGGAGTGAAATGAGAGTATATACATCCTGATACAAGTAGATTTTCTGATTTACTGCTGGAAGAGTGAGGATTTTTTTTCTATTTTATTTTTTCAGTGAAATAATAATGATTATTGATTGAGAGTGATGTGGGGCATTGTGTGCTGGAGAAGAAAGAAGGTCTGAAATAGTCATCATAAAGAGTAGGAAACTTAATTTTCCCCCAACCATGTTAAGCTGCTCTGAATAGGCAGGGAATTAGATTTAGCCATGGTTAGGATTTTTCAGATACATACAATAAAGAGAGAAAAGAAAGTGATCATGGTGTGTGAGTATCACTATAAATTCTAAATTATTCCTGGCAATAGAAAAAGATAAAACATTCATTTTTTGAAGCTAATATAATGCTGATCCCTAAATCCAATTAAGATAGTACCAATTTTTTAAAAAAATTAATCATCTCAAATGTCAATGTATGTCTAGATATTTTTATAAGAGAGTACAGCAATTTAATAAATGGATAATATCTATAACCTGGTAGAATCTACTCCAGGAATAGAAAGGTGGTTAAACAGCAGCAACTCAATCAAAGTAATTCACTGCATCAATAAATTAAGGAACAAAAAGCCATATTAGTAAATCAATAGATGCTGAAAATCTGTTTGTGGCCTAAATACATTTTCCATTTCTATTATGATTATCTGACTGAGACTCCACTAGGATGAGAATCTTAACAACTAACCTTGATGTGGTTAGCACCATGATCTCTCCATCCAGTTCAGGCAGCCTGTTTGCTCTTTAAAGTTTTATTTGATCAATTTCCATATCCATAAAATGGAGATGATAATAATGAATAAAGATAATAATGCCTAAATTATGTTATTACTTAAATGATGTAACACATTCAAAATATACCGTAAGAATGTAAACACGATACATATTATATGTATCTTGTATTACATTTGTAATAATTGAAACAGATTTATTTGTATAAATTAAAGCCTTATACAAATCTGTAGTTGCTATTATTATCACAGATATGGGACTTATTATAATTTACAAAAATAATTATCTCTATAGTTATCTTGGATTTTTAGGCTTACTACCTGAATTTTACCCATTTAATGCTGCCTCAAAATTATATTACAACATGAAATTTTATATTTATCTCACTAGCCTAAAGTGGTTTCCCTGCTGAATAGCCCACAAGTACCTAAAATGCAGGACTTAAAATTTTATACACTGTGTTTAAAACTGAATTGATAGCCATTCTAGACTGTAACTGTTGAATTTTAACTTAATTATACATTAGATAGTTTTGATTTGAAATATAAAATTGCATGGCTTATATCTGAATTATCAAGTTCCTCTAGAGCCAAGTTTGCAGAGCACCCACTGGACTGCCTGGCATAAGATTAATCTCATATTATTTCACAAAGCTATAGGAAAATGTAGTATGGGAGAAAAACATATTTGGAAACCTAAACTCATATAATAAAAAACATTTATTTTCAACTTTTAGAAAAAAATTTTAAATTTTTTATTGTTTTATTTCAATTCAAGATGGTATTAATCCAATTGCTTAAAATTTTTATGGTTACTTATTAATATTGAAAGTATCATACTTGATTCTTAATCTTGGAATATAATAGCTGTAAGGGACCTCCATCTTACAGAGAGACAAACTGAGAGCCAAGATGTGAAGTGCCCAGGGTCATAGAGCTTAGTTAGTGCACATCTAGTACAAGAACCTAATTTTCCTGATCATTATCACATCTCATCCCATTTTATTTTGCATCAAATTCTTCTCAAACCTGTCATGTTTCCTATAGGACTAGGCTCAACATGCATATGTTTTATACATATTTGGATTTTATTGGTTTGTTTGTTTGTTTATTTGGGGGGTAGTCCAGAGAGTCAGGTAAAATACTTTGGGAAATTCAGGCTTTATATGCTGTTAGACCAGCTCCTAACTCACACCATTTGTCTTTGTCCTTAGAACACTTCATTTCCTTCTTTTTTGTTTCAGATGCGTGAACCCTTATTTATATGAAAAGTACCTGGATATAATAATGACTTGACTATAGAAATCCCTTAGAGCAGCTCTATGATCATTGAAATAATCAAGTCCCTTTAAGAAGAATCATTTTCTGAATAATAGTATTCCCCAATGTTCTGGATCAAATCACCTTAAATGGATGAGACCTTAACATTCAGAAAGATCTTGAAACATAGAAGGATACAAAGATGGGAAACATGTTTGTGTTATATATTTAGGCCCTCTGGGTTTTCTCATCATAGCAGACTTGAAGTAAACATTTGAGGATTGGCAAAAATAGTACCACTCTACACAGACTGAATACCTGAATCAGATACTACTTTTTTTTTTTCTTATTGTGATTTTTGACCTAATTCTTAATCATTATGTATAAATAATATATATTATATCTCTCTATCTATACCTGTAGATATAGCTATATTTGTGTATACAACAGAGTTGTTTGACCAAAGTTTACATAGCCTAGGTGGCACAGTTGTTGAGTCTTTAGGATCTTCTTTAAGGGTTGTGGAGGAAGAATGGTGTGGTTTGGCTAGATTTTATACACATGTTTTGGTAAATCACATGCATTGTTATCAAAAAAGACATCTAGAAAATTGAGCTTTTAAAAATTGGGATAATATGCTATTACATATAAAGTCTTCATAATCTATAAGTCTGTATAATGAACAAAATACCTGTATGCTGTACTTTAATATATAAAATAAATATTTTAACATAAAAATTTAGTTTGAAGTGCCTTATGGGGTTTTCTTTTAAAGAAAGTCTCAGCACTTAAAAAAAATAAATTTCGGAACTATTTGGCAAGATGCCTAACAAGCCCCATTTTATTTGCTTTGGAGAATATGAATTTTCTATATTTTGATTTATTTGCTTAACATAAGCCAACTTGAATTTAAATATATTATTAAACCTATCTTTAACAATTGATCTCTAAAGTACGTACATTGTATATACTTTTATAAAGTATATTAATATTCATTATTTTATTATGGAAAAGTTCAAACATACAGAGATAGAAGAATAGTATAATACCAGTCACCCAGCTTCATCAATGTTCATCATTTTGCCAATCTTGTTTCATTTATCTGCCCTTTTTTTTTTTTTTTTTTTTTTTTTTGAGATGGAGTCTCGCTCTGTCACTCAGGCTGGAGTGCAGTGGCCAATCTTAGCTCACTGCAAACCCCGCCTCCTGGGTTCACACCATTTTCCTGCCTCAGCCTCCTGAGTAGCTGGGACTACAGGCACCCGCCACCATGCCCAGCCAATTTTTTGTATTTTTAGTAGAGACGGGGTTTCACCGTGTTAACCAGGATGGTCTTGATCTCCTGACCTCGTGAGCTGCCTGCCTCGGCCTCCCAAAGTGCTGGGATTACAGGCGTGAGCCACTGTGCCTGGCCTATCCGCCTTCATTTTTTTTTTTAATCTGGAGTATTATAAAGCTCAAGAACAACAATATTAATAATTATTAATATCATTTGCTATACAGCCCATATTAAAATTTCCTCAATTGTGACATAAGCAACATTTCTAATGTGGCAGGCTGAATCTTTATACAAGCTGGCAGATGAAAGATGTTGAGAAGGGGTGAAATAGAGCTGGGGCAGAGGGTTCACACTTATTCCAGCTGCTTGTTAAACATCAGCAGAAGCAAGGTTCAAGGCTTAAGAATCCTTACTCTTCAATCCTTACCAGAGCAACCAAAAGATACTTGGGTGAGTTATGTGCCTTTGGGCCCTTGTGGGGAGTGGTTGGTGATGGTAAGGCCTATATAAAAGTCTGAGCAACAGTTCATCCTGCAACATTGTTGCTGGATGGTGTTCCCTGGTAAACTGACTCCCAACCCTGACTAGGATATCGGAGGGCTTATTAGGGAGGGCATTGAGATCAACACCTCTAGAAGGGAAGTCATAGGAAGGAAGCAGGATTGGACCAAGGGAGAAGCTGAGCTGGCAGGCTGGCTCAACAGAGGCCTCTGCCAATTCCATGGCAAGTTCTGATCTGGGATGATGGGCTCTTTGATCAGTCACTGGAGGCAAGTCATTCTTAATGGGGTGGACATTGGGTGAAAAGGCTCTCTTCAGCTAAGGCGATCCCTGTAGGGGCTGACAACAAAGAGCTTTCCATTAGCAGCGCTTCCGGCTGCTTGGAGAATAAACTCTTCCTCTCTGAAGCAGAATCTGGGCAGCACAACAGAGCATCCACTACAAACATTCTTAACAGGAAAGTCTGTTCCTACATTTTAGTTTTTTCCCAAGTAGGAAAGATATTAAGTGCTTTTATGTGCTGGGTATTTTACATGTAGTACCTTTAATTTTTATATCAACTCTATAAGACAGCTATTATTATTTTTAAGATGAGGAATCTGAGAGTTTAGGTAGCTTGTCCAAGGTTGTACAGCTAGTATAAGCAGAAGAATTGAGATTCCAACCAATTTCTGTCCAGTTCCCCAGCACTTTTCATGAAGCAGTTCCCAGCCTCTCGCTACTGTGTTAGAGCACCAGTAATTATAGCCTCCAGACAGCACATCCATTATTCTTCTAAATTTGTTTTTACCTTCCAGTCAGGTTAACAATATATGTTTTTTAAATTTCAAGTCATGTTTTAAGACCTTCCAAACCTATTTACATTTCAAGTGGAACCACTTGAGGTAGAGTAGTTTCTCACAGATTGTTCCATGTTCTCTATACTTCTTTAAAGCTTTGTTGAAACCAGGAGGTAGAAAAACTAACCAAAGACATATCACCGTGTCTGTGATGATTTCTCTTGTGGATTTGCAGTGCTTTGGAGAAGAGGCACTAGGTAATCAGTATGAATCATTGTAACTATTATTCCTGGCCTTTTAAGCTACTGAATGGGAGTAAGAGAAGCTGAGTTCTATTCATATTTCTTCCAGTATTTCTCCCTGGGAGATCTAGGAAAGCCACTGTGTGCTTTCATTTCCTTACTTGAAATTTTCTTTTATGATACCTACTTTTACTTATTTGACAATTGCAAGGATAAATTAGGTGCTTTGTGAATGCTTTGAAGCAACTCCTTAAGAACATGATGTTACTTAACAATTTCTATTAGCTAATCAAATTTGTTCACTCTAACACCTCTGTTGATTTTGTCAGAGAATATAAGAATTTATAGAAATATATTTCAGATAAACTTTATAAGCAAACTCATTAAAACATTACAGAGCATTTTTATCATCAGCCCAAATGAAATGATTGAGTTTGAATATTAGAAAGGTATTTGGCAGTTGTGATAACCAAAATGAGACCCCTGAAAGATGCCCACATCTTAATGCCTGAAACTTTGTAAAATGTTACCTTCTGTAAAAAAGAGATTTTGCAGGTGTGAGTAAGCTAAGGATTTTAAGATGGAAAGATTATCTTGGGTAATCAAGGTAGGCTGAGTATAATCACAAGTGTCCTAATAAGATGAAGGTGGAAATCTCAGAGTAGGAGAGAGATTTGAAAATGATATGCTGCTGGCTTTTGAAGGTAGAGGAAGAGGCCATGAGCCCAAGGAATACAAGTCTCCTCTAGAAGCTGGAAAAGGCAAGAAAACAGATTCTCCTAGAGCCCCTAGAAGGAATGCATCCCTGCTGACACTTTTAGTCCACCTTGATTTTCATAGTTCTGACTTAGAGAATAGTAAAATATTGTGAGTGTTTGAAGCCAATAAATTATGAAAATTTGTTACAGCAGCAATAAGAAACTAATACAACAGGACTGTAATCTCATTTAACCACTGGATTTTGGTCAATGTGAAATAATAAATTGTCCTTGTTGTCAAGTCTGAAAACCTCACAGTGGAAGGTGGTGCTGGGGGCAGGGGAGCTGACTCATGTGCCTGGCTGCCTCTGTCCCTCTCCATATAAATGTAGTCTCAATTGAGTTGATAAGCTCTTTCCTGGGAGATTTATCTGATTACCACTTCTTGGTTACGTAAAGTGTGGTAAGAGCAGTTATGGTCTTTTGAAATTTTTTTAGGAAAGCCTTCTAATTGAGATTTCTGTTCTGTGACAGGATGATTGTCTGCCCCCTTTAGCATATCTTGGTCCTGATACCTTTATCTACTCCAAGTGGCTGATGGAGATCTCTCTTCCTCTTCTGAATTTCTCCTGCTGCTTCATGTTGAGAACCTTTTAGGGACCTTTTCTTACCCACTTTTCTTGGATTAGTTCTAGTGTCAACATTCTTTACTTCTGAACCAAGGTTGTTCAGCACCACTGGAGAAAATCACACAACCATATGGATGTATTTTAGAAAAAAGTATTATCTATAATTAGGTATGTGTTTGTATGTGTGTGTATCGGAGGGCTCTTGATGGGGGAGTGAGAACTCTGGTAGTTTTTTCCTGATTCAGAGGGATATAAGCATATAAAAGGCTTTTTGCATGTAACTAAGTCCCCCAGTCAGTTGGATTTAAGGTTATTGAGGGTAGATTTTACTGGATGGGCTTGACCTAATTAGCTAAGCCCTTTAAAGAGAGATGGTCTCCTGCTGGGCTAGAAGAAAGCAAAGAAGCATTTTGTAAACTGCCTATGGAGAGAGGCAGCTTATATAAACTGAGGGCCTGAGTCCTACAGCTGCAAGGAACTGAATTCTTCCAATGACCTGAGTAAACCTGAGAGAGAACCCCAAGCTCTAGATCAGAATCATAGAACCATAGTCCAGCCAATACCTTCAGTGCAGCTTTGGAGGCTTTGAGCATAAGACTTAGCCAGGTCCAGACTCCTGACTGATGAAAAGCAGGAGAAACTGACTGAGTGTTGTTTTAAGCCACCAAGATGTTATGCATATTTTGGTACCAAGAGGCATACCTAAAATATGGGAGCAGCTTTGGGATTAGACAGTAGACAAAGGCTAGGAAATGTTTGCAGAACATGATAGAGGAAGCTTATGTCTTAGTCCATTTTCTGTTGCTGTAACAGAATGCCACAGACAGAGAAAATTATAAGCAATAGATGTTTATTTAGTTCATGGTTATGGAGGCTGGGAAGTCCAAGAGCATGGTGCCATCATCTAGTGAGGCTCATTCCATGACAGAAGGCATCACAAGGCAAGAGAGCAAGAGTGTGCATGTCAGCTCAGAGCTCTCTCTCTTCCTCTTCTTATAAAGCCGTTAGTTCCATCATGGGGACTGTACCCTGATGACATTATCTAACCCTAATTAGCCCCCAAGACCCCACCTCTAATCAACACATGAATTTAAGGATTAAGTTTCTAACACATGAAATTTAGGGGACACATTCAAACCATAGCAGCCTGAGTTGCCATGAACAGACCCTTAGTAGAAATCTGAACTTTGAGAACACTGCTGTTAGGCTCAGAAGTGAGGAGCATGTTATTGGAAATTAGAAGGAGAGGGATCCTTTTTATATACTTGCAGAACTATTAGCAAAATTGTGCATTCTGCCATCTTATGGAAAGAAGAACTTGTGGGCAATGAACTTGCTTGTATGTAGTGCTAAGGAAATTTCAAGCAAAGTATTGAAGTTGCTACTGGTTTTCTCTTACTGCTTATAATAGAATGCAAAAGAGAGATAAGTTGAAGGAAGACATGTTAAAGAAAATGGATTAGGATTATGTGACTGAAAATTCGCAGCCTCTCCAGATGGCAAAAGATGCTAAAAATCAGAAATGGCTGCCAAAAGTATGGCATTGAGAAGTAGCCATACTCAAAAGTATGGCATTGAGAAATAGCCATACTCAAAAGTATGGCATTGAGAGTGTGTGACTTTTGCTAAAAATATCAGAAAGATCAAAATGTCAGTGTATTCAGTACAAAGGCTCTTTTCAAGAGATTAAGGGTGTGCCTCACTGATTTTTTCACACAAACCTGAGGGCCTCTAGGAGGCTGAAGGGCATTGTCCTCTAGCCCTCTCAGCAGGAAGCCAAGATATAGAAAAGGGAAAATCTTAAAAACATCTGTGGATGTGGCTTTTCTTTAATGGTGTGAATATCTGTGAAATCCATGGAAGACCCACAAAGTTCTTGAGAAATTTATTGAAGCAGAAACACTGCCAGCTTCATCTAAAAAGGTCAGAGACAATACTACAAAAGGAAAGGAGATGGTTAAGTCCCCAAAATTCTACCAGCAGGAAGCAGTCTGATAAAACCACTAAGCTACAAACATGTGTTACCTTTCATGAAAAAGGAAGGATGACTCAGAGGGCAGAACCAAGAAGGATGGAGCCTTCAGAGAATGTAGCTGAGAGCCAAGGAGGATTATTCTCTGCCCTTGAAACCTAATCAAGAAACTTCCATTTACTCCCTGGATTTCAGAACTCCTTTGAAACAGTGACCCCTGTGACTCCTTTTTACTTTTCATTTTCCCCCATTAGAACTGTGATGTCTATAGCTGTTGTGCTGTGCCTATCCTACCATTATAGGTTGGGAGGTTTGAAGAAAGATGGCTTGTCTCTTTCATTTCATGGGTCCATATATGGAAGGATTTGTGCCCCAGGAGCTGCACTTAATGGATTGCAATGAAGAGCCTCATCCCCACCTGATTTAGTTGATGCCATTTTAGACTTGGAGCTCATCTATATTATTTACCACTATGTCCTCTATTTCTTGCACATAGTGCCCAATGAATAACAGCTTACTAAATATTTATAATTATTTGTGACCTTTATTAGACTGAATTAGAACCCATAATTCTGATCAATTTAGAAATAATACAGGGATTAATTTTTGTAATTCTTTAAGAATAAGAGTATCATTTCTGGATAATGGTTAATTTTTTCAAGTAAATGACATTCTAAGGAAACTTGATTGGGTATCCAAATATATTTTTCCAGGATGAACAACTCTTCCTTCTCACTGCACACCTTCTTTAAATATTACAGTTATATATTTTTAACTTGAAATCCCATAATTGACCTAGAAGGTTGTTATAATAATATGATATTTATTCAGGTCTGAGAGAGAATATTATAGAGTCAGAAGGGTTCCTGGTAAAAGCAGTAGTAATGAATGTAATTAATTTTAAGTTTGAAAAATTTCAAGATATAGCAACAAGGAGATTGCAGTAGTCTAAGTAAGTACAGACTATTATTGTTTGTGCTAAAAACAGAAATTGGTTAGGAATTAATGGAAAAAGTTAGTCTTGTAAGGGATGTTAGTGGTCAGAAAAGCAAAATGTGTCATTATTAGGATAAGAAGAAATTATGTATTCATTCAGATTATAAGTGTAGATTGAAGTAATGTGTATCTGGTACTATTGAAATTTAAAATAGAGAAAATACAAGTTCATCTTATATATCATAGATAGTTATTAACATGAATTTCTTAAATTGGTCTCTATTTTTTCTCTAAATATGCACATATATTATTAATTTTATCATTTATTTTTATAAAAAATGGGATAATTTTATATAGAGTATTATAACTTAATTTTTTTTCACTGAGCAATCAATTTTGGGCATCTTTCTGTATCAGCACGTATGTGTCTATACAATTCTCTTTAATTGCATTGCATAAATATATTAAAAATTATATACCTGTTCTGCTATTGGTTGGTATAATTTCAGTGTATCCAGTTTTTAGCTTTGTAAACAGTGCTGTAGTAAATATTTTTGTATGAACCTTTTGGCAAATTTCTGTGAGCTCAACAAGTTCACATGTAGGTATGAACTCTAGAGAAATTTTCATTCAATGTACATAGAAGTTTTGATTGCAATCCTGTTTGTAATGGTGCAAAACCAAAACAAAACAAGTACAATCCAAATTTTCATCTCTAGAGAACCAAGTGAATAAGTGATGAAATATCCATATCTAGAAAACTATAAAATGTAGAAAACATATCATTAGCTATATCTAGAAATCTTGCAAACATGATCTTGACTGACAAAAGTGGCAGAGGGTAAGTACATTATTTGGCTATTAATGTAACTTTAAAGTGCATGCAATAGTACAATATATTGTCTATGAGAAAATACACAGTAAAAATGTTTTAAAGTGGGTGGGAAAGATATCCAGGCATACCTCATTTTATTGCACTTTATTTACCTTATTGCACTTCACAGGCAATGACAGTCTTTTTACAAATTGAAGGTCTGTGGCAATGCTGCATTGATTAAATCTATTGGTGACATATTTCCAACAGCATTTGCTCTGTGTTCCATTTTGTTAATTTTCATCCTATTTCAAACTTTTTCATTTTATTATATCTGTTATGGTTATCTGTGATCAATGAGCTTTGATACTACTATTGTAATTGTTTTGGGGTGACACAACTGTGCCCATTATAGGATAGTTAACTTAGTAAGTGTTGTGTGTTTTCTGACTGCTCCACCGACTAGCTATTCCCCTATTTCTCTTCCTCTCCTCAGGCCTCCCTACTCCCTGAGACACAACAATATAGAAATTAAGCCAATTAATAGCCCTGCAATGGGCTGTTAAGTGTTCAAGTGAGAGGAAGAGTTCCACATCTCCCACTTTAAAATCAAAGCTAGAAATAATTCAGCTTAGTGAGGAAGGCATATTGAAAGCCAAAATAGGCCAAAGCTAGGCATCTTATGCCAAACAGTTATCCAAATTGTAAATGCAAAGGAAAAGTTCTTGAAGGAAATTAAAAGTGCTATTACAGTGAACACACAAAAGATAAGCAAGGCAAACAACCTTACTGCTGATGTGAATAAAGTTTTGGTGTCCTGGATAGAAGACCAAATCAGCCACAATATTCTCTTAAGCCAAAAGCTAATAAAGAACAAGGCTTAACTCTCTTCAATTTTATGAAGGCTGAGAAAGGTGAAGAAGCTTCAGAAGAAAAGTTTGAAACTAGCAGGTTGGTTCATGAGGTTAAAAGAAAAAAACTGTCTCCATAATACAAAACTGTAAGGAGAAGCAGCAAGTATTGATGGAGAAGCTACAGAAAGTTATTGAGAAGATCTAGCTAAGGTAATTGATAAAGGTGGCTGATATGGTCTGGCTCTGTGTCCCCACCCAAATCTCATCTTGAATTGTAATCCAAATTGTAATACCCACGTATTGAGGGAGGGACCTCATGGGAAGTAATTGAATCATGAGAGCAGTTACCTCCATGCTATTCTTCTCATGATAGTGAGTGAGTTTTCACAAGATCTGATGGTTTTATAAGAGGCTTTTCCCACTTTGCTCAGCACTTCACTCTCCTGCCACCATGTGAAGAAGGACATATTTGCTTCCCCTTCCACCATGATTGTAAGTTTCCTGAGGTCTCTCCAGCCATGTGGAACTGTAAGTCAATTAAACCTCTTTCCTTTATAAATTACTCAGCCTCAGGCAGTTCTTTGTAGCAGCATGAGAGCAGATTAATAACGTGGCCACATTAACAACAGATTTTCAATGTAGATTAAACAGTCTTGTATTGGAAAAAGATGCCATGTAGGACTTTCATAGCTAGAGAGGTGTGAAGTTAATGCCTGGCTTCAAATCTACAAAGGACAGGCTGACTGTTTTGTCAGGGGTGAATGCAGCTGGTGATTCTAAGTTGAAGCCAATGCTCATAGACCATTCTGAAAATCATAGGGCCCTTAAGAACTATGCAAAATTGATTTTGCCTGTGCTCTAAAAATGGAACAATCAAGCCTGGGTGGATGAAAGCACATCAATTTACGGCATAGTTTACTGAGTATTTTAAGCTCACTGTTAAGAACTACTGCTCAAAAGATTTATTTCAAGGTATTACTACTCATTGACAATGCACTTAGTCACCCAAGATTGCTGATGGAAATGTACAAGGATATTAGTGTTGTTTTTATGTGTGCGAACACAGCATCTATTCTGCAAGCCGGTGGATCAAGGATTAACTTAGACTGTTAAGTCTTTTTTATGAAATATATAATGTAAGGCTATAGCTGCCATAGATAATGATTCCTTTGATGGATCTGGGAAAGGTAAATTGAAAACCTTCTAGAAAGGATTTACCATTCTACTTGCTATTAAGAACATTTGTGATTCATGGAAGGAGGTCAACATATCAACATTAACAGGAGTTTAGACCAAGTTAATTCCAACCCTCATGGATGACATTGAGAGGTTCAAGACTTCAGTGGAAGAAGGAACTGAAGATATGGTAGAAATAGTGAGTGAATTAGAAATGGAGCCTGTAGATGGGACTGATTGGCTGCAATATCATGATAAAACTTGAACAGATGAGGAATTGTTTCTCGTGGATGAGCAAAAAAAAAAGTGGTTTCTTGAGACAAAATCAACTCCTGAGGAACGTTGCTGCTTAAGTTTTGATATAAAAATCATATAGAGGATGCTTACATGCAACAGATAATATCCAAAAAATGCATAAGAAAAAAATTTCCTCCTGAGAGGATTTAAATCTAATCTTTGAATTAAAAGTAAGAACTAAAATAATTGTAGAAGAAAAGACAACATACAATGAGGCCTCATCAATCCTGTGAACAATCCCTCAGCAATCCTGTGAATGTTGTTGAAATGACAACAAAGTATTTAAAATATTACAGAAACTTAGTTGATAAAGCAGTGGCAGGGTTTGAGAGGATTGACTCCGATTTTGAAAGAAGTTCTGCTTTGGGTAAAATGCTATCAAACAGCATCACATGCTATAGAAGAATTGTTCATGAAAGAAAGATTCAATTAATATGGCAAAGTTCATTGCTGTCTTATTTTAAGAAATTGCCGGCCGGGCGCGCTGGCTTACACCTGTAATCCTAGCACTTTGGGAGGCCAAGGCGGGTGGATCACAAGGTCAGGAGATTGAGACCATCCTGGCTAACACGGTGAAAACCCGTCTCTACTAAAAATACAAAAAATTAGCTGGGCATGGTAGCAGGCGCCTGTAGTCCCAGCTACTCAGGAGGCTGAGGCAGGAGAATGGCATGAACCCGGGAGGCGGAGCTTGCAGTGAGTTGAGATGGCACCACTGTACTACAGCCTGAAGGAGAGTGTGAGACTCCGTCTCAAAAAAAAAAAAAAAGAAAGAAAGAAATTGCCATTGCAACCCCAATCTTCAGCAACCACCACCCAGAATAGTCAGCAGCCATCAATACTGAGGCAAGACCCTCCACCAGCAAAAAGATTATAACTAATTGAAGGCTCAGATGATTGTTAGCATGTTAGCAATAGAATGTTTTTAAATTAAGGTATGTACGTTGCTTTTATAGATATAATGCTATTGCACACTAAGTAGAATATAGTATAGTGTAAGTATAATGTTTATATGCCCGGGTGAAATGAAAAAAGTTGTGTGACTTATTTTATTGTGATATTAGCTTCATTTATATGGATCAAAATCACAATCTCCAAGGTATGCCTGCATATCAAGTTTATTTTAAAGATCACAGCTAGGGAACAAGAGAAAGAAATGGATACAGATAAGGTTTTAGAGGATCTGCAACTGAATTTGGATTTTTTTTTTCTTAAAAAAAATCATAGAAAACTGTATTGTACTTTGAAGAAAAATGTGTTGGGCTATGTGAAAAAAAACAACATATCTATTGAGGTAATGTGTGGTATTCAGACACTCAAGTGAACATTAGATAATGATATATTTTGCTTGGAGATTATAAGAAATTAATATTACAGGAACAAAGAAAATAAGCAACTAGAACTCACCATAACTTTACAGTCAATTAGAGATCAATTCCTCTTCAGAAAGCAGTGAATTAAACATGAAACCACTTTCTAGCCTAGAAATAACCAAATTAGTACCCCAGGTGTACCTCAGCTGTATTATTGAATGCTTCGTACTGTTTTATAAAATGTTTGCTTTAAGTAAATATTTCTATATCACATAAAATTCTTCATTTTCTGAAGTACTGAAACACTTGACTGAGGCCTCATTGTATGTCATCTTCTACAATTATTTTAGGTCTTACTTTTAATTCAAAGATTAGATTTAAATCCTCTCAGGAGGAAATTTTTTTCTTATGCATTTTTTGGATATTATCTGTTGCTTGTAAGCATCCTCTATATGATTTTTATATCAAAACTTAAGCAGCAATACTTATCTTCATCATCCACAGAGATTTTTCTCTTTGTTTCCAGGGATGTTAGGCACTAGAGTATTGCAGAAATATCTGACTTTTGTTATTAACTATGTTATTTGTACAGGTTACCTAATTTTGCTGAACCTGTTTCTTTTTCTGAGAACAGGGAAAATAAAACCTACCTCATTGAATTATGTGAGGGTTATACAAGAATATAGCTATAAATCATCAAGTTAATATAATGCCTGCAACAAAATAGGTTTTCAGAAAATATTGATTCTGCTTTCTTTTCCCCGCCATGCAACTGGAACGAGTAATATTAATTCTATGTGATCATCTTAACAAATTATTTGTTAATTTGTCAAGTACATAAATACTTGAATTTATGTGAAAACTAATGGTCATCACTGATTGAGAGATGTGGGGAGGTCTAGAACAAGTATTTGACATAAACACTGATTTAATGTGCAGAAAGAAACTTCTAAAATATTGTGCAAAATCAGCACTGATTTAAAAATCTAAGCCTTTGAGCCTGACTTGATAGAAGTCTCAATGAAGATCTGATTTTTAAAATGGCAATTTCTGATCTGAGCCAAAATGGCCGACTAGATGCAACTAGGAGGAACATCTTTCACTGAGAAACAAGAACATTGGGAAGACTGGTACACTCTAAGCAGATCTTCAGAGAGAAGGCATTGAGAGTGGATGGAGAGAGGATGCAGTTGCTGGGCTGAAGGGGGAGGAAGCTGGGAACGGTGCACAGGGTTTCGGAGCACCAAGATTCATTACTGGTCCCCAGCAACTCCTGAGGAAGGCGTGAGTTGAACAGGGAAGGAGTGACCTGCTCTTGCCATGGACTTCAAGAATCCTAGCAGCAGGACACCCCACAATCCCCACAGACACTTGAGCTGGCAGGGAGAGCTGCCTAGATAGGTTGTAGGAGCAGAAGGTTTGGCATGGGAATGGCTGAAGTGGAGCATGGCCAGGGATACCCATACACCAAGGCTTGCCATGCTCCTCCAGGAGGCTTTAGCTTTTGGGCAACTGTTAGACCTGGATAAAGCAGGGTGGTCTTTCCCATGTGATGGGTCCAGTCCAATCTGAGTGTCCCTCTGTCTGGTGGCCTCTCCTGGGGCTCCAGCCTGCCCACACACTTGCAGTGCAGCCTGGCAAGCCCAACCAAGGTGCTTCCTCAGGGATCTCATCATAGCTCCTTCACTGGCAGTCTGTGCATGACTACTGGAGAGCTCCAGCAGACCAGCTCTTGTTGACACACACCAACCCACCTACAACCTCACCCACTACAGCCTCCCCACTGCTGCTTTGCTGGCACTTACTCAGGCATGGACCACTACCTCCCCTCCCCCCTTGACACACACACATTGCTTTACTGGTGCATGTGTGAGTAGACCTTGCCTCCCATCCCATGCTGGCATGCGTGTGTGTACCCCGCTGCCCCACTGCTGCCAGTGTGAGCACACTATGCTATCCTGCTCCTCCTGATGCATGGGCATCCTGCTGCACTGCTGCTGGCGTGGATGTGCACATGGACTCTGACAACCCCATCTCTGCCAATGCCTTACCCCTGCCCCACCGCTACGGTCACCAATGTGAGCATGCATACGAATACCGCCACTCCACTCCCACTGACCCCATCACGTGGGTGCTTCCCTAAGCCAATGTGTGTGCATCCCCACTGCACTGCTGGCATGAATGAGTGAGCACAGATCTCTGCCATTGCTCTGATGAAGCACTTGGGCTTACACTCTCCATTGTAGCGTTGTGGCTAGCAGTCTAAGAATACCTCGGCCCCTCCACCACAGCAGGTTCTTAACTGCAAGGGGTCAGAGAACAAAGCTGGGGGCATGGTAAAAGCCCATAAGAGTTAGAGCACACAGCCCAGCAGTGCTGAGCTGAGCCTTGGCCCCCTAAAGTCTTCCAGAAACAAAGCCGGTTGACTGAACCCACCTTATACTACAAACCTTCAAGGGCATCAGAGAGATAAAAGCAAAAAACCTCATCTAAAAGACAGCTTCTTCAAAGATTAAAGGAACATCAGCCTGCCTAGATAAGAAAATCAGTGCAAGAACTCTGGCAACTTGAAAAGCCAGATTGTCTTTGTATTCAGAATGACCACACTAGTTCTCTAGCAATGGTTGTTAACCAGGCTGAAATGGCTGAAATGACAGACATAGAATTCAGAATATGAATAGGAGCAAAAATCATCAAGATTCAGGAGAAAGTCAAAACCTAGTCCAAGGAATCTAAGAAATACAATAAAATAATTCAGGAGCTGAAAGAGAGGAAATGGCCATTTTAAGAAGGAGTGACAATCATCTGATAGAGGTGAAAAACTCACTACAGGAGTTTTATGATACAATTTCAAGTATTAATAGCACAAATAGATCACACTGAGGAAAGACTCTCAGAGCTCAAATACTGGTACTCTGAATTAACTAATTCAAACAAAAATAAAGAAAAAAGAATTTAAAAAATGAACAAAACCTTCAAGAAATATTGGAGACCAAATCTGTGACCCATTGGCATCTCTGAAAGAGAGGGAGAGAAAGCAAGAAACCTGGAAAATATATTTGAGGATATCATTCATGAAAATTTTTCCAACATCACTAGAGAGGTCGACATTCAAATTCAGGAAATGCAGAGAAACCCTGTGAGATACTATGTAAGACAACCATCCCCAAGACACACATTGATCAGATTCTTCAAGGTTGAATAAAAGAAGAAATGTTAAAGGCAGCTAGAGAAAAGGGACAGGTCACCTACAAAAGTGAGGTGAGAGAGTTGAACATCTCACTTACAGTGTTATATCATTGAGACAGAAAACTAACAAAGATATTTGGGACCTAAACTTGACACTTGACTAAATGGACTTAATAGACATCTACAGAACTCTCCACTCCAAAACAATGTAATATACATTCTTCTGATCTGCACATGGCACATATTCTAAAAGCAACCACACAATCGGCCAGAAAACAATTCTCAACAAATTCAAGAAAACAGAAATCTTATCAACCATACTCTCTGACCACAGCACAATAAAAATAGAAACCAATACTAAGACTATCACTCAAAACTGTACAATTACATGGAAATTAAACAACCTGCTCCTCAATGACATTTGGGTAAACAGTGAAATTAAATCATAAATCAGGAAATTATTTGATACTAAGGAGAACAAAAATAAAACATATCAGAATCTCTGGGACGTAGCTAAAGCAGTGTTAAGAGGAAAGATTATAGCACTAAATGCCCACATCAAAACGTTAGAAAGATTTCAAATTAACAACCTAACATCACACCTAGAGGAACTAGAAAAACAAAAGCAAACTAATTCCAATGTTAGCAGAAGACAAGAAATAACCAAAATCAAAGCTGAACTGAATGAAATTGAGACGTGAAAAGCCATGCTCCCCACCCCCCAAAAAAATCACTGAATCCAGGAGTTTCTTATTTGAAAGAATAAATAAGTTTGATAGACCCACTAGCCAGAATACTAAAGAAAAAAAGAGAGAAGATCCAAATAAACACAACCAGAAAAGACAAAGGGAACATTACTACTGACCCCCACAGAAATACACAAAACCCTCAGGAACTATTATCAACACCTCTGCATACACAATCGAGAACACTTGGAAGAAATGGATAAATTCCTGGAAACATGCAACTTCCCAAGATTGAACCAGGAAGAAACTGAAATCCTGAACAATTCTATGAGTTCTGAAATTGAATCAGTAACCAAAAGCCTACCAACCAGGAAAAGCCCTGGATCTGATGGATTCACTGTCAAATTCTATCAGCTGTATAAGGAAGAGCTGCTACCATTCCTACAGAAAATATTCAAAAAAATTCAAGAGGAGAGACTTCTCTCCAGCTCATTCTGTGAGTCCAGCATCATCCTGATACCAAAACCTGGCAGAGATACAACAAAAAACAAATCTTCAGGCCAATATCCTTGATGAACATAGATGCAAAAATCCTTAACAAAATACTAGAAAACCAAATTCAGCAGCACATCAAAAAGCTAATCTACCATGATCAAGTAGGTGTTACCCCTGGAATACAAGGTTGGCTCAACATACGCAAATAAATATGATTTGCCATATAAACAGAACTAAAAACAAAAACCACATGATCATCACAATAGATGTAGAAAAGGCTTTTGATAAAATTCAACCTCCTTTCATGTTAAAAACCCTCAACAATGTAGGATTGAAGGAATATACCTCAAAATAATAACAGACATCTATGACAAACCCACAACCAACATCATACTGAATGCACAAAAGCTAGAAGCATAACCCTTGAGAACTGAAACAAGACAAGGATGCCCAGTCTCACCACTTGTATTCAATATCGTACTGGAAGTCCTAGCCAAGGAATCAGGCAAGAGAAATAAATAAAAGGCATCCAAATAAAAAGAGAAAAAGTAAAACTATCTCTGTTTGAAGGTGTGTGATTCCATATCTAGAAAACCATATAGTCTCCGCCCAAAAGCTCCTAGAACTGATAAACAACTTCAGCAAAGTTTCAGGATACAAAATTAATGCATAAAAATCAATAGCATTTCTATACACTAATAATATCCAGGCTGACAGTCAAATAAGAATACAATCTTAATGATAATAGTTATAAAAAGAATAAAATACCTAGGAATACAGCTAACCAGGGAGGTGAAAGATGTCTACAACTAGAATTACAAACACTGCTGAAAATAATCAGAGACAACATAAACAAATGTATAAACATTCTATGCCTCATGGATATGCAGAATCAATATTGTTAAAATGGCCATACTGCCCAAAGCAATTTACAAATTCAGTACTATTCCTATCAAACTACCAATGACATCCTTCACAGAATTAGAAAAAGTGTTTCAAAAATTCATATGGAACAACAACAACAAAAAGCCTGAATAGTCAAAGCAATTCTAAGCAGAAAGAACAAAGCTGGAGACATAATACCTGACTTGAAACTATGTTACAAGGCCACAGTAACCAAAACAGCATGGTACTGGTATCAAAACAGACATATAGACCAATGAAACAAAATAGAGAACCCACAAATAATGCCACACAGCTACAACCACCTAATCTTTGACAAAGTTGACAATAACAAGCAGTGGGGTAAGGATTCTCTATTCAATAAATGATGCTGGGATAACTGGCTATCCATATGTGGAAAATTGAAACCAGACTCCTTCCTTACACCGTATACAAAAGTCAATTCAAGATGGATTAAAGACATAAATGTAAAACCTCAAACTATAAAACCCTAAAAGTTAACCTAGGAAATACCATTCTGGACATAGGCCCTGGCAAAGATTTCATGATGAAGATGCCAAAAGCAATTGCAACAAAAACAAAAATTGACAAATCGGACCTAATTAAATGAAAAAGCTTCTGTACAGCAAAATAAACTATCAACAGAGTAAATAGACTGCCTACAAAATGGGAGAAAAATATTTATACAGTATGCATCTGACAAAGGTCTAATATCCAGAATCTACAAGGAACTTGAAAACATTAACAAGCAAAAACCAAACAACTACATTTAAAAATGGGCAAAGGACATGGACAGATACTTTTCAAAAGAAGACATACGCACAACTAACAAGCATGTGAAAGAATGCTCAGCATACTAATCATTAGAGAAAACGCAAATCAAAACCGCAATGAGACACCACAATGATCTCACAGTGTCCAAATGACTATTATTAAGAAGTCAAAAATAAAAGATGCTGGCAAGGTTCCAGAGAACAGAGAATGCTTGTACACTGCTTGTGGGAATGTAAATTAGTTCAACCATTGTGGACGGTAGTTGGGCAATTTCTCCAAGAACTTAAAATGGAGCTACCATTTCACCCAGTAATTCCATTATTGGGTATATATCCAAAGGAACCTAAATTGTTCTACCATAAAGATCTATGCGTGTGTATGTTCACTGCAGCACTACTCACAATAGCAAAGACATGGAACCAATGTAAATGCCTATCAATGGTAGACTGGATAAAGAAAATGTGGTGAGATCATGTCTTTTGCAGCAACGTAGATGGAGCTGGAGGCCATTCTCCTAAGCAAACTAACACAGGAACAGAAAACCAATTACCACATATTCTTACTTATATGTGGATGCTAAACATTGAGGACACGTGGACACAAAGAAAGGAACAACAGATACTGGGTCATACTTGAGGATGGAGTGTAGGAGGAGGAGGAGAACTGAAAAACTACCAATTGGATATTAAGTTCACTACCTGGATGACAAAATAATTTGTACTCCAAACCCCTGTGACACACAAATTATCTATATAACAAAACTGCACATGTAACCTTGAACCTAAAATAAAAGTTAACAAAAACAAATAATTCCAATATTGGACCAAAGTGACCTGAAATGCTTACCTCTTTAAAGTTCTGAGCTTCTTTTCTTCATGGATTATGGTTAGTGCAGTAGAAAACATCAAGCTCTGTTTGAATGGGGACCCTATCCCTTAATTTTAAGCCTTTAGTAGATTACAGGGAAATACTGCTTTGGGAGATTTTGTATATTATCTTCTTATTCAGGATGATTTAGCTAATGACTCTCCTTTCCATCTTCCACCTTTACCCCCAAGTTTGTGGAGCAATTTGTAGGTTCTGTAATTACAGACTCTTTAGATACTAATGTGGGAGAGAAAGACTGTTTCAGCATTTCATGGTTAAAAAATCCCCGACTCATATCCATTCCATGGCTATCTATCCTTCCTTATTCCTCTCACTCTTCTGCACTGGCTCAGAGATATATAACTGTACCTTCCACAGTATCTCATAGACTTCTCAATTGGGTTACTTTTCTCCTTTAAGAGTTTTCTTGATGTTATCCATGCAGTTGAATTTGGATTTCTTTTGGTTGTAGGCTGAGATGTGTCTTTAGGCACAGCTAGGTTGTATTGCTCAGATGAGCCCTTCTGGATTTGATCTCTCTCTTTCTCTTCATATCTGGGCTTTGCTTTCTTCTGTGTTGGCATCACCCACAGGCACTTTTTCTCTACATGGTTTCTACTAGCATCTGAAGGCTTACATTGTAACCCCACCATAAAAAATGTTTCTCAATTGTCCAAAAAGTCCCAGGATTGAGACACAGTAGACCATCGTGGTTCATTTGTTCAACCTTGAACCAGTCACTGAAGCTAACGTAAAGACATTCTAATTGGACAGTCTTCGGCCACCTGACTAATTCTGGCCCTAAAGGCCTGGGGTCAATTCCACTGCAACTACAGGGGTTTGGAGTGGAGGAGAGATGATCCCGCAAATAAAACTCAAGGTGCCTTTAGCAAATGAATTGTCAATGAATGCTAGGCAGTTAAAACAGCAATTGTTTACTTAAGAGTAATCTGCAAACTGGCCTGCAGAACAAACTGCTGCTGCTTGTTTGTGTAAGTAAAGTTTTATTGGAATACAGCCACATTAATTCTGTTATATATTGTCTATGACTGCTTTCATGCTGAATCAGTAGAGTTGAGTAGTAGAAACAGACAGCATATGGCCAGCAAAGCCTAAGATATTTACCATCTGGCCCCTTGATCTAATATTCTTGGTCTACTTCAAATAAAGTCAAAGAGCTTAGGAAAAAAGCATCCATAGCAACAGTATTAAATAATGATGATTCCAGTCTTCCAAATCCTCTCATCTAAGGACCTTAAATGAGATCTTCAGATATTTGGTTACTGCATTGAATAATATCAACTTTCATTTAAGGAAAATATTAACAAACCCCAACCTGGTTTAATGATGAGGGCTATCCTAATTTTCCTTAAAAGAACTTCTAAATTCTAGAAAGGCTTGCTAAATTTTTGTTGAATATTTTTATACCTAGTATACTTCGTTTAGCTAGTAAAAATTTATGTGGCCTACAGAGGCTTTATTTTACATTGAAGCTCCAACTATTGTGAAAAATATATGCATGAATGTTTTATTGGATATAGAGCCTACTTTTTATAACTTTAAATGATGACAAATGTTTACAGCTGTTGAAGCTTTTTTGTGATATAAAGTCAGCTCTCTGTGTCCGTGGGTTCTGCATTCATTTATTCATCAACCATGGGTGGAAAACATTTGGAAAAAAATAGATGGTTGTGTCTGTCCTGAACATGTACAGACTTTTTTCTCATAATTGTTCCCTAAACAATATAGTATAACAACTAGTTACATGGCATTTACATTGTATTAGTTATTATAGATAATCTAGAGATGATTTAAAGTATACGTGAGCATGTTCATAGGTTATATGTAAATACAACACCATTTTCTATAGGGACTTGCACATTTGTGAATTTTGGTATTCGTGGGACTGGGGCAGTGGTGTCTTGGAATCAATCCCCCGTGGATACTGAGGGACAGCCATGTTATTGTTTATATCTATGATTTTTGATAATCATTGTTTTATAATTTAATTCCCAGCCATAATATAACTTTAGAAAGATAAAATGTGTTTATCATAGAGCATTTAGTAATGCAATGTGGCAGGATGCCATGTTCATTTGATCTGTCATTTATTCATTATTTTACAACTATTTAGTGAGAGTTTTATGTGTCAGACACTGTGCTAGACAGTGGGAATATAATGATGAATAAGACAGACATGAAACTTGCCCTCATTTTGCTTAAAATCTAATTGGAAATAAAAACATTTGTCTATTCATTTACTTCAGTTTGGTCATTAAGCCAACAAATATTTATTGAACATTTTCTTTGTGCCAGACGCCATGATAGACATTGAGGAGACAATAAGAAAAAGACCAACTGCCTGTTTTCTTGGAACTCGTAATCTTTTTTGGAAGACAAAATCATTTCATTATAATTGTGATCAGTGTAGGATTCTGCAAGAATGTGTGATAGGTGATTTGACCTAGTCATTCACAAGGAAAGATAAAAAAACTCAGTCCTACAGGAACTGATGTAGAAACTGAGTCCTAAAGGAGCACTAGGGATCATCCAGGCAGAAATAAAAGGAAGAGTGTTCTTGGTGCATAGGCCCAGAAGTAAAAGGACAAGCTTGGCACATGCTAGGAACTGTACATATATGATTGGAACAGTGTTTCAGATGTGTGTGTGTGGTGGGGGGGAGGTGGCCCTTAAATCTGGAGAGGCAAGCAGGAGTCAGATTATAAACAATCTTGCAACCTACATTAAGAGTCAGGACATACTCAGATTTTCATTTTAGTGAGACCACTAGGCTGAACTGTGGAAAGTGGCTAGTAGACAGTAAATATTGGATATAGTGACACCTAGTAGGGAACTGTTACACTAATTCATGCCAGAGATTTTTGTGTCTCAAAAAAGATTATTGGCCATTGTGATGAAGAGAAATGTCTGCCTTCTCACTTTAGTTTCTCTGCCACTCTAAGACATAGCTCAAATGTCATCTCTTTTCTGAAGTCTTTTCTGCTCCTCCCAGATATTCCCACCTGTGTGCTCTAGAGTATTCTTCCTCTCCTCCCCTCCCCTCCCCTCTCCTCTCCTCTCCCCCTCCCTCCCCTCTCCTCTCCTCTCCTCTCCTTTCCTTCCAACTCATAGTAAACATCCTAAGAATCTGACACTGTTAGGTTATGGTTCCTGCCATAAAGCGGCTTACCTTTTAGTGGAGATCATAGTTCCATAGTTCAATGTGAAAAGTGCTTTGATGGAGACAGTTAGAAAGCCCTAAAGAGACATAGCTAGAAATTAGATGGAGGTGTGGGGAAGGGACTTGCAGTTTTCAGAAAAGATTTATTGTATGATATGATATTGCTGAGTATGATGATGTATTTGAGGAACTGAAAATTATTTTATGTGGCTGGAATTGATGATAGAAGTGGGAGTAGAAATGGTGAGAAATAAAATTAGATAATTCATCAGAGACTCTGTGTTTTAGGTGTTTTGTTTACACTACTGAAAGTGCGATCACAATTTCTTGATTCCATATTTGTTGTCAGGTGCTTCCAGGAGGCTGGGACATAGAGGTCAGGGATTGTGTAGGGTTAATTATGGAGTCTAAGTAGAGCTGGTAGTAGGATGCCAGGGTTTTACCAAAACACATCCTTAGGACAGAGGGGTCATCCAAATTAAAAACAAATTAGAGCATAACACTTAAATTAATGATCAAAGAAAAGAATGCAGCAGAGGAAGATAATCAAGGATAAGCAGCAAGACCAAAAGGGATTGCAGGATAAGGAAGATCCCTCAAATCTTTGAGGTCTTTTAGCATTTATCTACAGAAGCTTTATAGTTGTTGTTGTATTTTAATTAGGCCCCCTATACACATGGGGTTAGTGATTGTGGGTAGGTAATGTGTCTTAAACATTTCAGTGAGGGTTCTTAGACCTAAGTGTGCAAAATAAATAACTGTGGTGATTGTTAAAATTAAAAATTTCTACATAACTTCAAACTTCAATTTTTTTTTTTTTTTGAGACAGAGTTTCACTCTGTCACCCAGGCTGGAGTGCAGTGGCCCAAACACGGCTAACTGCAACCTCCATCTCCCGGGTTCAAGCGATTCTCCTGCCTCAGTCTCCCAAGTACCTGGGATTACAGGTGCCAGCCACCATGCCCAGCTAATTTGTATATTTTTAGTAGAGATGGGGTTTCACCATGTTGGCCAAGCTGGTCTTGAACTCCTGACCTCAATTGATCTGCCCGCCTCAGCCTCCCAGAGTGTTGGGATTACAGGCCTAAGCCACCACGCTTGGTTGGAAATTTTGACTAAATATATCTGTGGGATAGGTAGGAATTTGAATTTTGAGCAAGCAGCCCTTATGATTTTGACACAAGTGCTAGTTATGTTTCTATGCTTTATGTAAACAACATGTCTGTGATTCTTAGGACTTTATCAAGACACAGAGAAATGTTACACAGGAAACTCAATAGATAGAGAGCACCATGAAACCACTAGGGATCTGTTAGGCTTTGAAGGGAAGGCGAGAGTAAAAGAGAGAGAGAGTTGCTGGCTCAACAACAACACAGGTTTGTTGGACAAAAGACCTGCAGAAGGGGATACCAGCTAGCGCTGGAGCCCGCTGCCACTTGCATGCTGGAGTAATTATAGGTCCGAGCGGGAGGGATCTGGGCTTGTTGTGAAATGGGGTGGACAGTGAGGTTAGCTGCTGAAAAGGGAGGAATTTTCTGCAGTTAGGCAGTTAGGCCTGGGACTTATCCAGCAGGATGTTTTTCACGGCCCAAGCCTTAGTGGAATTTTCCACTGTGACCAGGGTCTGTGGAGTGGCGGGAGTTTACAAAATGTTGGGCTAACAGGATCTTCTTTATCTTACATTCACTGAACTAGGTTAGTTCATGCATTGACTATAGAATGCATGTTCCTTAGGTAAATTAGTTTTTATCTAATTGCTATTACTAAGCAATATCTAATTGCTATTACTAAGCAAACCACTGGTTTGGTTAACAGCTTGCTTGTCAAGCATTCCATGTAAAGCATTCATGAAAGTGTTGGACAAGCGCTTGTTGAATAACAGAAATTATGAAAGATAGAAAGAAAAGAGTGAGGGAGAGAAGAAGGAAGAAAGAGAATGAAGAAGAATAAAATAAATTCATCTTAGCGTAACTTAATTTAGCAAATTCTGTTGGTTTTCATGAATACCAGTTTATTTACTAAGACTTCAAAAACCATCTGCTTAACTCTAAGAATTTTGGCAGGGACTGATCTTAAACTTCCTAGTCTTTTGCCTCAACTTCTATTTTGAAAATTGGATTAAAGATTTACCCATCTCCAGTCTTCTGCCATCACGCTGACTGTGATTTCTAAAGAATTACAGAAGTTATTTACAGTAATCAATATGTATGTTCCTTTAGTGCCCTGAGGTATAGTATACCTGGACTGGAGACTTGACTGTTCACATGGGTTGATGCTCTCTAACTATTGTATGACCTATCTAGAGTTTCGGTTTCTTCTTTATGTTAACTGATATTATATTTCTAGTTTGAAGATCATTTTGGAAAAAAGATATAGGTAAATTGCTTGTCACCCCCACCTCCAGTTCCCCACTAGTATGCCTTTTTGTTATATGTTATGTCCCCATGGCAGTTCTCCATTATTGCATTAATCATAGTTGTAATTACCTATTTTGGTTTCATAATTCTGGGTAGGCAATCTTGTTCCCTACACTTATGCACCTGGCATATAGCAGGAACCCAGTAATATTTGTGGAATGATGATCTTCGCAACTTCTAATGACTGAATGTCTGTATCCCTAGGATATATAGGAGCTAATAATTTTCTAATGGTTCATCAAAGGAATGAATATATTTAGCAAAAACAAAGGCAAAGAGCACTATCTTTTCCAGAGTTCTCCTTTTCTTATTGTTTTTCTTTTTCAAATTTCTACTACCCTCCCTTTTTCTGGCTTCAAAATTTCTTCTTAGTGTGGCATGGATGAGTAAATTACATTACTAAATGTTGATTCTCCAAGAAGATTTACATTTTTAAAGAAGTTAATATCTGAAATAATATATTATTAATAATAACATTACCTATATTTGTCAGATGCAAAAGGTATTTTGTAGAATGGTGGTGGGGGGATTTCTATTGTCTTTAAAAAAGCATTCATAGTCCTGCCCATCTCTCTATTTCTTCCTTCTTTCTTTCCACAGATACTTATTGAGCACCTAATGTGCTAAACTGTTGGGGATTAGAAAGCAAAACAGTTAACAGGAAAAGGGAAAGGGCCATTTGGTAGAGAGCCACCCAGAATCAGGCAAAGAAATTTGAATCTGATATTCCATGCAAGGAGATGCTGCTCTCTTTAGTTAGCAACCTATAGCAAAATTTCTGGAAGTCATTTAGTGGAGTCAGTGGAATGAATTCTGATGATATGCTATTATATATTTCAGGCTTAACTTTTGGAAGGCAAAACAAAAATTAGGGAAAGGTGGACCAATTTCCTTAACAGAAAATTCAATATTGTTCTGTAATGGGCAGCACAACTGGTCTGATATTTTTGATAATTAACACAAATTTTATTGCTGTTGCAGGTTTATAATTACTGTCAATCAACTACAATTTTTATTTAGTTTATTGCCTTATAAGACAGCGTCAGGGAAGGGCGTACATTTATTCCTCAAAAACAACCCGAATCTTCTACCAACAGTTTTGTAGTCTGCAATCCCTTAATTTTGCATGAAGACATCCTTTGTAATAAATCTAGCATAAACTCTTCTACCTTTGGAATATAATTCAGGGAGTTATAATGTGAAAAAGAAAATAAAAC
This sequence comes from Pan troglodytes, assembly GCF_028858775.2. Lineage (NCBI taxonomy): Eukaryota > Metazoa > Chordata > Mammalia > Primates > Hominidae > Pan > Pan troglodytes. The sequence goes on along the minus strand of NC_072408.2, from coordinate 106,376,165 downwards.
ATACCTGATGTTTTAGACTATTTGAACAATGTATTCCCAAGACATGGGAATGTTTCACTTCCTCAGTAATGCTCGGTTCAATTCAGAAAACATTTAAGACTGAAATGTTACATATGTTGAACATGAAAGGTTTTGCCACTCAGTTGAGTAGTTTGTATTCTACCTCCTAGGGAGACACTTTCAGGATCACCCATTATCCCACATAGAGCCTTTGAAAGGATTAGAAAAGGGCACCTCACTTTGGGTGGATTCAGCTCCCAGACAATATTATTGCTTTGCTTTAGAGTTGGGGCTAAAATTTCAGCCTCCAACTTCTTTCTAGGGCTGGTGCCTCGTAACACCCCTGGGTGTTTAAGTTCCTATATTCCTCCTGTTTCTTTTTTATGAATTAGGGGTTGGATCATCTCTCCTGATCAGAAAGATAAACTTCTTATAGTAAGAACTTATATTTTATACCAAAATAAAAGAAAATAAAAACAAAGTATATCTGAACAATACCAGGCATTTCCCACATGTTATCTCCTAATCCTCAGAAGAGTCCTTTGATGTAGGCATTATTGTACAAAGTTGTGTGATTAAGAAATTATTTACTGGTTAGGTGACTTGCTTCAAGTCTAAGATCTAGAAAGTAAAGGGACAAACTCAGATGCAAACCCTGGTCTGACCCCAAAACCCATATACTTTGTTCTTGGAATTTCCCTCTCTTTTTCTCCCCAAGGCCACACTTACTGGGAATTTTACCACAGATTTCCCCCCAGAGTCTACCCAGTGTCCCACTGCTATAGGGATCTCAGCCTAATCCAGACACTCATCCTCTTGTTTATTCATCCTCCCCCTGCCCCTGTCAGAGATGTCTTGTTTCCTCTTGCTAAAATAATCAGTTCTCCTTGTTGTTGGAGTTTATCCCAACCTGCTACACTGCATGTACCCTGGAACTAATTGATGCCTACTTCTCCAACCTTACTGAGCCCCTTTCCCCTTACTTAGACCATCTCACAATCCTGTTATAGTTAACTATTTTTCCCTTCCATTCGAACTGACCAGACTCCATCTGATTTCTTTCACTTTGCTCTATGTATTTATCATGCATGAAGTAGAACCCTTAACGTTCAGTTTTCAGAGGGTGATCTAGCCTTCCCTTACTCCTGATTTCATGGAGTTCCTAAATTCTGCAGTGGACACCAGCATGGATTGATTGCCTGTACTTATCAGAGATCCCATTTTCTTCACTCTGCAGCCCAGTAGGGAAGAATTATTGATCCCTCTACTGAGAGCAGCAGATATGTGAAATGTGTCCCTGGAAACTTGTGGCATGGTTTGGCATGTGGTTAGGACTTCTAGAGTGACTAGAACATAGAGTACAAATAGGTTAAGATTGGAATAGAGTTTTACTAATTTATATGATGTGGCATAATTTTTATGGAAAATGTCTTAAAATGGTAAGCCAGTTTATAAACTCTTGAAAAGCATGTCTTTCTTAAGTTAGCCCTTCCTTATATATATTAGTGTTCAAGAATGCTTACTGATTAATTCACTTTGTTTTATTTGATAGATTTGTATTTTATTTCTATTGTCTATTTCTCTTAGATTTCACTTCTCCAGGCAGGTAGAATAAATGAATGAATTATAAATTGTCACTTATTGACTGTCACTATGTGCCAGCTGTCTACAGCTGCATTTTATTAATCTTCTATTTTAATCCTTCCATTCAACTTGACTTGGACCATTTCATCTGGCAGAGTTAGGATTTTTCTTCCCAGGTTCTGACTACAAAGTCCATACATTTTTCAGTATTCTTCTGGCCTAATTCGGGGTTCTTCTCCAACGGAGGAGAATATTCCATCTTTAGGTAAAGTGAACCCATGTGACACTATGAGATTAAAACATGCAAGAAAATTGAAAGGAAGGCAAATGTTATTGGATATAGGTAAAGTCTCAATGTCATTGAGGAAAAAGAAAAGCAACAAAGAAGCCCCGGTGCAATAATTTTATATATATATATAATTTATATATGTGTAAAATATATATATGTGTGTGTATATATATATTGCAAAAGGTACATGGAAATGGTGCTTTGTTGATCTTATGATGATAAATTCTTTACAGTGATTGAAATGGAAGGGCTTCCGTTCGTTCTTTTATTTCTTCTATACCATTCTTTCCCTAAAGCAAAAGTATGACGAAGCTAATCAAACTCTAGTCAAGAAAAGAATACATGCCTTAAATTTAGTTCTTCATCAACAGCAAACACTTCAATAGCCAATAACCCCTTTGCCTCCCAATAGTGTTGTGACCTAAACAAACAAACAAAACCCAGAGAGGCTTAAATGTGGTTATTATGAATCATTCAAGGGGATATTGTCTATGTTTTGCTTCGCCTTTTAGTTTGTTTATATTCTTAGGGGACAATTTCAAGAGTTAAAAGACAGGAAAAATTCTGGGCTTGCTTTTATCCCTTGTGAAATAAAGGATTCTATAAATATTGGTCGAAAGTTAAATACATTTGCCATACTCCATCAGAACTTAAGTGTGTTATATAAATGTCATTTGGGAAGGGAAAAATAAAAGCAAGAAGTCTAATTTCGTTTTCAGACATAAAAATAGAGCTCCCTCATGGGTGTCTAGAATGCCTTGGTTTTTGTTGTCTCATGAAGAACGGATCATATAATTAAAATGTCCTGTGCAATTAATCGTATCTTAGAATTATATCAATAGCTCTATCAATTACGGTAACCTTCCTTTTCACTTCCAGTAAGTTCGACCAATGATAAATGAAGCCACGTAACCAAAGAGACAGATAATGTAGCCAGGGCTCACAGATGAGTTTTAAGAATAATCCAATAATTAGACAGTGTTTTGCAGTGGAAGAGTTAAAACAGCAGGCATTTTTAGCCAGAAGAAGAAAACACTGAGGGTTTTATAAATAGTATTTGTGAAAACTATGTAAGACTTTATACAGAAGAAAGGTTATCAGCATGGGACCAGGTGCTGGAGGGTTGTTGGGAGGTGAGTCTCAGACCTATATGCGTTTAAAAAGCTTCACAGATGTTCCACATGCACAGCTAAGGTTGGGAACAATTGCTCTTGTCACTTATTCTCTCATCCTGAATGACTAAATAATGTAGGTGTTTGTAGCCTCCTTATATTCCAGGGTCTCTTGTCATGAAATGCTTAGTTCAGCTCATAGGCAGTGGCAATGAAGCTGTCCTCAAAGAAAGCTCATACTGTGTTCTAGACGTGGTATTAGATCTTTTACACAGGACATTTTGTTTCGTTCTCGAAACAAACTTTTGAGAAACATATTATCATTCTGATTTTATACATGAAGAAATCTCGCAGTTTCAGTGACTTGCTGCACATAATAAAGCATAGGAACCAGAGTCTGGGTAGGGACTGTCAGACTTCAAACCTGCTCCAGAAAATGGATCTGAACACCTAAGGCAGATTGGAATTTAAAACTACTACATTGACTGTCACTGATATCAGAATCAGGAGTGAGAATTGAAATACTTCATAACTGGTATAACTTATTGATTTCAATATTTGTTCATGCCAACAAACTGTATGCTCATTCACATATTACCCAGACTTATTCAGATATTACCATGTGGTGGTTGGCACAATCCAAACACAAGGTAGTTTTTTTAAAAAGAATTTTATTATTTTTCTTTTTCTTACAACACACAATTTCACAGGGGTTCATATGTCTATGTATTTATATATGTTTCTCTCTATATATTTTGTGAAACATAGTGGCAGAATCTTCAAATTCAACTACCAAATCTTATTCCCAGTGAAGTTGCAATTTTATTTGTCTTCTTATGTCATTTATCTTGGTCTTGCTTTGCCACAGGCATTCCTCATGTGTTACTAGACTGAAAATTTAATCCTACTCATGTCTTATTAGCTTCGGTGTCCCTTATTGGCCTTCCTTTTTTCTACCACTAAGTTGGCATACACCTTTATCAATTTGTCTATTCTGCATATGCCATATAAATGAAATCGTATAATATGTGGCCTTTTCTATCTGTTTTTTTTTTCACTTAGCATAATGTTTTTAAAGTTTATTTATGTTGTAGAATGTATCACAGCATAATGTTTTCAAAATTTATCCATATAGTAAAATATATCAGTACTTCATTCCTTTTTATTACAAAATAATATTCAATTCTGTGTTTCTCCATTCATCAATTGGTAGGCATTTGGGTTGTTCACCCTTTTTGACTATTTTGAGCAATGCTGCTATGAGCATTTATGTGCAAGTTTTTGTATGAACATTTGTTTTCAAATTTCTTTGTTATATATAACTAGAGGTAGAATATTGGAGTCATATGGTAACTCTATATTTAACAGTTTAAGGAACTGCTGAACTATTTTCCAAAGTGGTTACACTATTTTACAATACCACCAGCAATGTATGAAGGTTCCAATTTTTCCATATCCTTGCCAACTTTTGCTATTGTTAGTCTTTATTATTTTAATCACCTTAGTGGTGAGAAGTGGTTTCTCATTGTGGTTTTGGTTTGCATTTCTCTAATGACTAATGATGTTTAGTATTTTTATGTGCTTATTGGCCATTTGTAGATCTTCTTTAGAGAAATGCTTATTCCTTTGCCCATTTTTAAATTGGATAATTTGTCTTTTTATTGTTAATTATGAGTTCTTCATATGGTCTGAATACAAGTCCCATATCAAATATATGATTTTTAAATACGTTCTCCTAGTCTGTGAATGTCTTTTTACTTTCTTGATGTCCTTTGAAGCATAAAAGTTTTAAAATTTGACAAAATTCAGTTTATTTATTTCTTTTGTTACTTGTTATTTTGGTGTTATATCTAAGAAACCATTACCCTATCCAAGGTCATGAAGATTTATCTATACTTCTTCCCCAAGAGTTTTATAGAGTTTACCCTTTCATTTAGGCGTTTGATTCATTTTGAGTTCATTTTTGTACATTATATGAGGTAGGTATTCAACTTCATTCTTTTGCATGTGGATAGATATCCAGTTATCCCAGCACCATTTGTTGAAAAAACTATTTTTTCTATTGATCTATATGACTATTCTTATGCTGTACCACACTGTCTTTATTATTGTAGCTTTTCAGTAGTCTTTGAAATTGGGAAGAGTGACTCCTCCCACTTTGTTCAAAGTTTTCAAAATTTTTTGGCTATTCTGAGTTCCTTCTGTTTCCATATAAATAAATGTTAGAACCAGCTTTTCAATTTCTGTGAAAAAAAGCACCACGGATTTTTTTATAGGGATTTTGATGAACCTGTTGATCAATTTGGTGGAGATTATTGCCATTTAAAAAATATTATGTCTTCTAACCCATGACCATGCAATGTCTTACCACTTATTTATGCCTTCTTTAATTTATTTCAACTATGTTTTTAAATTTTTAGTGTACAAATCTTAGATTTTTTTTGTGAAGTTCATTTCTAAGTAATTTATCTTTTTTATTCTATTGTAAATGAAATTTTATTTAAATTTAATTTTGCATTTCCCATTACTACCATATAGAAATACAATTTTTTTTTTAGTATCGTCCTTGTATCTGCAAACTTGCTGAACTTGTCCATTATTTCAAATAAAGTTTGTGGCTTCTTTAGGATTTTTCTACATATGTAAGATCATGTCATCTACAAATTAAGATAGTTTTACTTCTTTCTTTCCAATCTGGATGCTGTTTGTTTTTCCTATCTATTGCCCTGACTAGAACCTTCAGTACAATGTTGAATGGAAATAGTGAGTGACATCCATTTCTTGTTTCTGATCTTAGGGGGAAATATTCAGTTTTTCACCATTAAATAGAATCTTAGCTGTAGGTTTTTCATAGACGCCTTTATCAGATTTAGAGAATTCTCATTCTTTCTAGTTTGTTGAGTGCTTTTATCATGGAAGCATGTTACTTTTTTTTTTTTTAGACGGAGTCTCGCTCTGTTGCCAGGCTGGAGTGCAGTGGCATGATCTCGGCTCACTGCAACCTCCGCTCCACAGGTTCAAGTGGTTCTTCTGCCTCAGCCTCCCAAGTAGCTGTGATTACAGGTGTCTGCCACCACACCCAGCTAATTTTTGTATTTTTAGTAGAGATGGGGTTTCACCATGTTGGCCAGGCTGGTCTCGAGCTCCTGACCTCAGGTGATTCACTCACCTCCCAAAGTGCTGGGATTATAGATGTGAGCCACCATGCCCGACCAGAAGCATGTTACATTTTGTCAAATGCACTCTCTGTGTCTGTTGAGATGATTTTGTGGATTTTGTCCTTTATTCTATTAATATAGTGTATGATATTGGTTGATTTTTCATATATTGAACCAGCCAAGTATTCCTGAGGCACTTGGTCACGATATATAATTATTTTGTATGTTGTTGCATTTAGTTTGCCAGCATTTTGTTGAAGGTTGTTGTGTCTACATTTATAAGGGATGTTGATGTCTACTTTTCTTGTGATGTGTTTATATGGTTTTGATATTAGTGTAATACAAGATTCCTAAAATGAATTTGAAAGTGTTTCCTTTTTTGTGTTTTTTGTTTGTTTGTTTGTTTTAAAGAAGCATTTATGAGGGATTGTTATTGTCTTCTTTAAATGTTTGGTTTAATTCACATTTGAAGCCGTCTGAGCCTGGCCGTAATATATGGAAAGTTTTGAAATTACAAATTCAATCTCTTACTTGTTATAGGTCTACGCAGATATTTTTATTTTTTCTTGAGTCAGTTTTGGTAGGATTTTGTTTATTTCAGCTAGCCTATCTGTTTTGTTGGCATGGAGTTATTCATACTATTCCTTATAAACTTTTTTATTTCTGTAAAGTTGGTAGTGATAGCTTCTCTTTCATTCCTGATTTTAGTAATTTGAGTCTTCTCTCTCTTTTTTTTGTTCAGTCTACCTGAAATTTTGTCAATTGTATTTTTTTCAAAGAACCAACTTACATTTCTTTCAATTTCTTTATTGTTTTTCTATTCTTTATTTGCATTTATTTTTGCTCTTATTATTTCCTCTTTTCTGCTTGCTTTCAATTTATATTTCTTTCTAGTTTCTTAATACTAAAGGTTATAATTGATTTATGTCTTTTTAAAAATAGGCTTACAGCTATGAATTTCTCTCTAAGCACTGCGGCATTCCATAAGCTTTGGTATGTTGTGTTTTTGTCTTCATTCATTTGAAATTATTTTTAATATCCCTTCAGAATTCTTCTTTGGCACATTGCTAATTAAGGAGCATGTTGACTATTTCCACATATTCATGAATTTCTCAATTTTCATTTTTATTGTTTTCTAATTTTTTTCTATTATGGTCAGAGAACATACCTTATATGACATAAAACATTTAAAATGTATTGAGACTTGTTTATGGCAAGTCTCATATTGCATGGTCTATTCTGCAGGATGTTTCACGTGTACTTAAGAAGAACGCACATTCTGCTGTTGTTTGGTAGAGTAGTCTATAGATGTCTGGTAGGTCTACTTGGCTTATGGTATTATTTAAGTCTTCTGTTTGCTGGTTGATGTTCTGCCTAATTGTTCTATTCATTATTGAAAATGTGATATTGAAGTCTCCAACTATTATTTTTTAATTGTCTATTTCTTCCTTCAATTCTGTTACTTTTTGTTTCATGTTTTGGAGGCCCTATTTTTAGGTGTATATATGTTTATGCTTGTTGTGTCTTCCTGACTGACTGTTTTATCTTTATAAAATGTCTTTTTTTTTGTCTCTAGTGACAAGTTTTGTCTCAAAGTCTATTTGTTCAATATTAGTATAGTCACTGAAGTTATCTTTTGGTTGTTATTTGCATGATGTATCTTTTTTCATATTTTTACTTTCAACCTATTAATGTCTTTGAATATTAAGTGTATCTTTTATGGACAACATGTGGATCATTTTTTTGAACAAAATTTATCTGGCTTGGCTCAGTGGCTTGTCTGTAATCTCAGCATTTTGTGGCAGGCAGAGTGAGGCAGAAGGATCCCTTGAGGCCAGGAATTTGAAACCAGCCTGGGCAACACAGCAAGGCCCTGTCTATAAGAAAACAAAAAAGCAAAACCGAAAACAAACAAAAACAAAAGAGTCCATTCTGCTCATCTCTTTGTTTGGAGTGTTGAATCTACTTACATTTAATGTAATTGTTGATAAGGTAGTATGTATGCCTGCCATCTTGCTATTTCTTTCTAATATTTCTTATATCATTATTGTCCCTCTATACCTCCATTACTGCCTTCCTTTGTATTAAATAGATATTTTCTAGTTTATTCTTTTAATTTCCTTTATGTTTTTCATACATTTTTAAGAGTTATTTTTTAGTTGGTATTCTAGAGGTTATAATTGATTTTTTAACTTAAAATAATCTATTTTGAATTAATATCAACAGTTTGTTTCAATAATATACAAAAAAACTTTGCCCCAATATTTCCTCCTCCCTTATTTGTGTTGTTGCTTTTGTACAAATTACATCTTCATACAAGCACATCAACAGAGATTTGTAATTATTGCTTTATGCAGTTGATTTTTTAAGGCATAAGGGTGGTGAAAAGAGTATAAATAAAAATACATTTATACTATCTTATATTTACCTTTACCCACACTTTTTATGTTTTTTAGTGTGAATTTGCATTACTGTTTACTGTCTTTTCAGCCAGAAAGCCTCCCTTTAATAATTTAGTATTTCTATCATTCATCATGATCAAGTGAAATTTATCCCTGGGATGCAAGGATGATTCAACATACACAAATCAATGTGATATATCATATCAACAGAATGAAGGATAAAAACCATATGACCATTTCGATTGATGCTGAAAAAGCATTTGATAAAATTCAACATCTCTTCGTGATAAAATACCCTCAAAAACTGAGAATAGAAGGAACATACCTCAACATAATTAAAGCCATATATGAAAGACCCATAGCTAGTAGCACATTGAATGGAGAAAAACTGAAAGCCTTTTCTCTAAAATCTGGAACATGACAAGGATGCCCACTGTCACCACTATTATTCAACATAGTACTGGAAGTCCTAGCAAGAGCAATCAGACAACAGAAAGATATAAAGGGCCTCCATATTGGAAAGGTGTAAGTCAAATTATCCTTGTTTGCAGGTGATATGATTTTAGAAAAACCTAAAGGCTCCACAAGAAAACTATTAGAACTAGTAAATTTGGTAAAGTAGCAGGATACAAAATTAACATACAAAAATCAGTAGCATTTCTGTGTGCCAATAGTGAACAATGTGACAAAGAAATAAAAATATCCCATTTACAATAGCCACATATAAGATTAAAAACAAATGAATTAAGAAAAGAAGTGAATGATCTCTATGATGAAAACTATAAACCATTGACACAGAAATTGAAGAGGACACTGAAAAATGGAAAGACATTCCGTGTTCATGGATTGGAAGACTCAATATTATTAAAATGTTTGTACTACCCAAAGAAATGTACAGATTCAATGAAATCCCTATCAAAATACCAATAACATTCTTCACAGAAATAGGAAAAGATAATCCAAAAATGTATATGGAACCACAAAAAAACCAGAATAGCCAAAGCTATCCTAAGCAAAAAGAACAAAACTGGAGGAATCACATTACCTGACTTCAAATTATACTACAAAGCTACAATAACCAAAACAGTATGACACTGTCATAAAAATATATACATAGACCAATGGAAAAGAATAGAGAACACAGAAACAAATAAACACACCTAGAGTGAACTCATTTTTGACAAAAGTGCCAAGAACGTATACTGGGGAAAAGACAGTCTCTTCAATAAATGATACTGGGAAAACTGGATATCTATATGCAGAATAATGAAACAAGACCCCTATTTGTCATTAATTACAAAAATCAAATAAAAATGAATTAAGACTTAAATCAAATCCCTCAAACCATGAAACTACTGTAAGAAAACTTTGGGGAAATTCTCCAGGACATTGGTCTGGGCAAAAATTTCTTGAGCAATATACCATAAGCACAGACAACCACAGCAAAAATGGAAAAATGGGATTACATCAAGTTAAAAAGCTTCTGCACAGCAGAGGATACAATCAATAAAGTGAGAGGACAACCCACAGAATGGAAGAAAATATTTGCAAACTACTCATTTGACAAGGGATTAATAACCAGAATATATAGAGTGTGCGAACAACTCTATAGGAAAATAACTTCGCCAAAAGATGAGCAAAAGATTTGAATATACATTTCTCACAAGAAGACATATACAACTGGAAAACAAGCATATGAAAAGGTGTTCAACATCATTGATCATTGGAGAAATATAAATGAAAACTGCAATGAGCTATCATCTTACCCAGTTAAAATGGCTTAATTCAGAAGACAGGCAATAACAAGTGCTGGTGAGGATGTAGAGAAAAAGGAAAACCTTATACACTGTTAGTGGGAATGTAAATTAGTACAACCATTATGGAGGATAATATGGAGGTTCCTCAAAAAACTAAAAATAGAACTACCATATGGTCCAGCGATCCCACTGCTGGATATATACCCAAAGAAAAGGAAATCAGTATGTTGAAGAGATATCTGCACTCCTATGTTTATTGTAGCACTGTTTACAATAGCTAAGATTTGGAAGCAACCAAAGCGTCCATCAACAGATGAATGGATAAAGAAAATGTGGTACTTATACGCAATGGAGTACTATCCAGCCATAAAAATAATGAGATCTAGACAAGTCATTTGCAACAACATGGATGGAACTGGAGATCTTTATGTTAAGTGAAATTGGCCAGGCACAGAAAGACAAACATCAAATGTTTTTGTTTATTTGTGGGATCTAAAAAGCAAAACAAACTCATGGAGATAGAGAGTTGGAGGATGGTTACCAGAGGCTGGGAATGGTAGTGTGGGGTTTGTGGTTAAGGTGGGGAGGGTTAATGGGTACAAAAGTACTTAGAAAAAATGAGTAAGACCTATTTGATAGCACAACAGGGTGACTATAATAAATTATAACTTAACTCTACATTTAAAAATAAAGAGTGTGATTGGAGTGTTTGAAACTCAATGGGTAAATGCTTGAGGGGTTGTATACCCCGTTCTTCATAATGTGCTTATTTCATATTGCATGCCTGTATCAAAACATCCCATGTACCCTATAAATACATACACCTACTGTGTACCCACACAAAATTTAAATTAAAATAAAAATTTCATATTTCTTATAGAGTAGGTCTAATAGCAACAACTTTTCTAGCTTTTTTTCTTTATGGAAATATTTTTTATTTTCACAAAACTATTCCCAACCACTGGAACACAAAAGGTATACAAACACATAAAAGCATGAAAGGAGCTAAGAACATATAGCTGTGAAGAAATTTGATTGTAGAAAAATACATAGTTTTGTTTATAATAAAGACTAATTTTTTAGAGCAGTTTTAGGTTCATAGCAAAATTAAGAGGAAAGTACAGAGATTTCCCATATCTCCCTTGCCCCCATACATATGTGTAGCTTCCCCCATTATCAACATCCCCACCAGAGTGCTACATTTGTTACAATTGATGAACCTACATTGACACATTATCATCACCCTCAGTTCATAGTTTGCATTAGGGTTCATTCTTGATGTACATTCTATGGGTCAGGGTTGATTTTGACTAACATCTTAAGAACAGAGCCTTTCCCACTGAGTGAGTTCTGTATCAGGTCAAATAAAGACATGTCCTATAAATGGAGCTTTTCCAGGGAGCTGCTGCATACATCAAATATGAATTCTCTGTGAGTACAAGACAGTTTATAGAGCTCCAAACCCATTTAACGCCCTCTAGTATATGTTGGTTTAAGAGTGATTGTGAGACTGTTGTGGAGCTGGGGAGATGGAAATGGGATTAGAGCAAATTTAAATACACAATGTTAACTGTTTTCACAAAAATTCTGATGATTTTCTTGAATAAATCCTTGATGGATTATTGCAAACCTTTGGTTAAGTGCTAAAGTTTATTTTGACAACTTTTTGAGTGTTCCTGTGCCTTTTATGAAGGAGTGGAGTTCTGGAGATTCTTATTCTACCTCTGTAAGTGCTTCTTCACTGGCTTTTAAAATAGGTGAAGAACTTGAAGAAGTAGAATTGTGAGGTAAGGCATGTTCAAATTCAGTGTTAAGCTGATCTAACAAGCAGATGAGCTCAAAGTAGAGCCTTGGCATACAGTTGAATGGAAAATGAAATAAAGAAGGTGAAATTGGCATGTTGGGATATACAGCGCTATGCTAGAGAGTTTTGATTTGAATAAAATTTATTTAGAAAGTATTTGAGTTTTTGGGCTAGGAATAATTTGAGAATAATTGTGTTCAAAGATTCTTCTAATGGTGGTATATAGGATGAAGTGAAGCTGTACAAGAAGGGAGATGAGTTCAGAGACAGTGACATTAATCTGCATATGTGATGCTGAAACTTAGTTTAACATGGACGTGGGACAACAAGAGTGGACCAATCATGGGATTTGGTGATGGACTGGATCTGAGAAGCCAGGAAACCAGAGGAGTTTCAAAACACACAAATATTGCTGATCTGCTTTGCAGGGATGCTGGTAGAGTAATGGTAACAAGAATAGTGGAAAAGCAGATATGTGACTAATTCTTATTTTGTCTTCTTAAAGAATTCCTTCATTTAGCTAAAAGTTTCTTAAGCTTTTTGCAGGTACACAATCATATTAAATAACTAGTGGTTGGTTATTAAAGCCAGAATTTTATGCCATCAAAAGCTGAATATCTTCAAGTGGCCTCCTAAATCACGTTAATTTTTTAAAAAGGGCCGGGCGCGGTGGCTCATGCCTGTAATCCCAGCACTTTGGGAGGCCGAGGTGGTCAGATCACGAGGTCAGGAGATCGAGACCATCCTGGCTAACATGGTGAAACCCCGTCTCTACTAAAAATAGAAAAAATCAGCCGGGTGTGGTGGCAGGTGCCTGTAGTCCCAGCTACTCGGGAGGCTGAGGCAGGAGAATGGGGTAAACCCGGGAGGTGGAGCTTGCAGTGAGCCGAAATTGTGCCACTGCACCCCAGCCTGGGTGAGAGAGCGAGACTCCATCTCAAAAAAAAAAAAAAAAAAAAAAAAAAGAAAAGAAAAAAGAAAAAAAAAGTTTCCTAAAAGTCTAAATATATTGTAAAATGTTTATCACTTTAACTTACTTTCCTAATGTGTAATTCTCTGAGAAAGCAAATGTAGTTATTTTAGGTGTTTCCATTAATGGTGTTTAATTATTATGTGTAGAAATGACAATTTCACAGCCTCGAATGTATATTAATTAACCAAATAAGTGAGTCCTGGGTTCAGGTGTTGGTTGTCATTTAGAACACAATGCTTTTCTCTCAGCATATGGATTCATCATTATTTTTCAAGTAACTTTCATCTTTTATTTTTCTTTATCCCTTGATGAGTGAAAACAATAAATGGCAAATGACATGATTATCACTGAAGTGGTGACTGTAATTTGTATAATTGAGAAACATTCATTGCTATGTGGGACTAAATTCAGATTTCTGGACTTATCCTTCCCCTATGAGCACTTCACTTCTCATTCAGTTGTTCACTTCTGAACATACTTCTAACAAGACTGAGACTGGAGATACCAAAACATATTTTCATATTGTCATTGCAATATATTCTTTTTCAGTATTTTAAACAATGATATTATTTGTCAATATTTTTGTTCTTCCAGATTTTTCAAGGATTCAAGTCACAGATTTATATTATTTACCTTTATGTTACCATATTTCTTGTATCTGTGAAGTAAATGACTACGAAGAGGGTTTTTTAAAAATGATTAATGTTTCTGTTAAAATAGCACAGGGATTGGAAGGTTTTGGGAGGCCATTCAGGTTTTTCTCCATATTTTTAAGACTTAATTTTTATTAATATTGGTCATTTATGTTATTTATTTATCCATTCTTTTGTTAATTAATTGAGTCATTTAACATAAATAATTCAATATTTTGAAAGTCTACTCTGTGTAAGAATTGTATGGATTTCTGTGAAGCATAAAATAGAAGCGTGCACACACACACAAATGAAACACCAAATGGAGCACTAGCTCACTGGGAGGGTAGAATCTAAAAAGTAGCTAAAATACCTCAAAATGATAAGAGCCATATATGATAAACCCACAGCCAACATCATACTGAATGGGGAAAAGTTGAAAGCATTCTCCCTGAAGGCTGGAACAAGACAAGGATGCCCACTTTCATCACTTCTATTCAGCACAGTACTGGAAGTCTTAGCCAGAGCAATCAGGCAAGAGAAAGAAAGAACATCCAAATTGGAAAAGAGGAAGCCAAACTATCTTCTTTTGCTGATGATATGATCTTATACCTTGAAAACCCCAAAGACTCCTCCAAAAGACTCCTAGATCTGATAGATGAATTCACTAAAGTCTCAGATTACAAAATCAACATAAACACTAATCAGTAGCACTGCTATACACCAACAATGACCAAGCTGAAAATGAAATCAAGAACTCAATCCCATTTACAATAGCTGCAAAATAATATAATATTAATAAAATACCTAATGCACTTAACCAAGGATGTGAAAGGTCTCTCCAAGGAGAACTACAAAACACCAATGAAAGAAGTCATAGATGACACAAACAAATGGAAAAACATCCTATTCTTATGGATTGGAAGAATCAATATTGTGAAAATGACCATACTGCTCAAAGCAATCTACAGATTCAATACAATTCCTATCAAAATACCAATGTCATTCTTCACAGAATTAGAAGAAACAATCCAAAAATTCACAAGGAACCAACCAAAAAAGCCTAACTAGCAAAAGCAGTCCTAAGGAAAAAGAACAAATCTAGATGCATCACATGACCTGACTTCATGTTATACTACAGGGCTATAATAGTAACCAAAATAGCATGGTACTGGTGTAAAATAGGCACATAGACAAATGTAACAGAATTGAGAACCCAGAAACAAAGCAAAATACCTACAACCAACTGATCTTTGACTAAGCAGACAAAAACATGCACTGGGGAAAGGACATCCTATTTAATAAATGGTGCTGAGAAAATGGAATAGCCACGTATAGAAGAATGAAAACTGGATTCCTATCTCTCACCATGTATAAAAATTAACTCAAGATTAATTAAAAACTTAAATGTGGCCAGGCGCGGTGGCTCACGCCTGTAATCCCAGCACTTTGGGAGGCCGAGGTGGGTGGCTCACGAGGTCAGGAGATTGAGACCATCCTGGCTAACACGATGAAACCCCGTCTGTACTAAAAATGCAAAAAATTAGCCAGGTTGGGTGGCAGGCACCTGTAGTCCCAGCTATTCGGGAGGCTGAGGCAGGAGAATGGCGTGAACCTGGGAGGCGGAGCTTGCAGGGAGCCGAGATCGGGCCACTGCACTCCAGCCTGGCGACAGAGCGAGACTCCGTCTCAAAAACAAACAAACAAACAACAACAACAACAACAACAACAAAAAACCTTAAATGTAAGACCTGAAACCATAAAAATTGTAGAAGAAAACATAGGAAAACTCTTCTGGATATTGGCTTCGGCAAATAATTTAGGGCACAGACCCCAAAAGTAAATCCAACAAAACAAAAATAAATGTGATTGAATTAAATGAAAAAGCTTCTGCACTGCAAAAGAAATAATCCACAAAGTAAACAGACAACCTACAGAATGGGAGAAAATATCCACAAACTATACATCTGACAAAGCACTAATATGCAGAATCTATAAGGAACTCAAACAAATCAGCAAGAAAAAAAAAAAACAATCCCGTTACAAAGTAGACAAGCAATATGAACAGATATTTTTCAAAAGAAGACCTACAAATGGCCAACAAACACATGCCCAATATCACTAATCATCAGAGAAATGCAAATTAAAACCACAGTGAGCTACAAGATCACCCTAGTCAGAATAGCCATTTTCAAAAAGTCAAAAAGCAATAGATGTTGGTTCAGATGCGGAGAAAAGAGAATGCTTATAAACTGTTGGTGGGAATGTGAATTAGTAAAACCTCTATGGAAAACAGTGTGGCAATTTTTCAGAGAACTAAAAGCACATCTACCATCTATTGAACAATCCAACTACTGGGTATTTCCTCAAAGAAAAAGAAGTTATTAGAAAGACAATTGTACTCATATGTTAATTGCAACACAATTCACAATTGCAAAGATATGGAATCAATCTCAGTGCCCATCAACTGATGACTGGATAAAGAAAATGTGGTATATATACCATGGAATACTACTCAGCCATAAGAAAGGATGAAATTATGTCTTTTGCAGCACCTTGTATGGAACTGGAAGCCATTATCCTAAGTGAAGTAACTTGGAAATAGAAAACCAAATACCACATATTCCTACTTATAATTGGAAGCTAAGTTATAGGTACACAAAGGTGTACTGTGTGGTGTAGTTGACACTGGAGATTCAGAAGGGGGGAGAGTTGGGAGGTTCCTATAATTTATCCATGTAACCAAAAAACACTTGTATTCCTAAAGCTATTGAAATAAAAAGTAAAAATAAAAACGTATACTACAACAACAACAAAAGTAGCTAACAATAAAAATATTGATTATAAATGCAGTCCTGAAAAGCTAATGTGTCATGAGATACTGATTTAATATCAAACAGAATATTACTGTTGTTTTTAGGTTCAGAGAAGAAAGCAAGCTATGTAGTCAAGTGTAGCCACAAAATTCTTACTAGACTAAGTAGAATTTATGATTGCCTATGAAGGAAAGGGAGAATTTCTATAGGCCTGGGAGGGCCCTGCTACTCAGAGGGAATAAGAAGAACATAAGCAAGAAGACAGAGGCAGGAATATGTCATTCAGGATGGAGGCTACTGAGTATATCAGGCATATGGGAGGAGAGAGTTTGTATTAAAAGGTATCCTTGGAGAGTCTTTGAAAGCTTTAAAGAATAAATTAGTATAAAATTCATATTTTTATTCAACAAATATTCATTGGATGATCATGATTGTCCTCTGACAGTACTATACTGTGAGGGTTATAATAGTCCCTACCTTTTAGAAATGGTATGAAGCTGTGGATCTCAAGTGGGCCACTATGGGGT
This sequence comes from Pan troglodytes, assembly GCF_028858775.2. NCBI lineage: Eukaryota > Metazoa > Chordata > Mammalia > Primates > Hominidae > Pan > Pan troglodytes. The sequence continues at coordinate 106,359,111 of NC_072408.2, read as the reverse complement.
TGCTGAAAAGGGCTTGAAAATCCATACAGATACTAACCTCTGTCTGTAGATTAAATAAATGGTAGGTTTTACATATCCATGTCCATATTTATTATTTTAAAATTTGCATAAGTTTTGTTGTGATTAATAAAAATGGAAAATCACTTTTGCTTTTTGCTGATTTTTTTAATACAGTGGTACAACTTGCCTGTTGCAGTTGGGCAAGGAAAGTGAGATTCTTTCCCCTGACTTCGTATTTTCACGTGGAGAGTTATGGATAAGTGTGACTGGGCTTCTCTCTGTTCCTGTTCTTTTCTCAGGGAAGTTAACTGACTCCTAAACTTGGGAGCAGAAACTGAGCTTGTGTCACTTATTCTCTTTGTGATCTTCTCACCTGCAGAAAGTATGTAAGGTAAGCCTAGCAATAAAGAACTCGCTTGGGAGACCTGATGCCAGTCTATGTAGTTCTAGAGTATAGGAGTAGGAAGCCTACATTGCCAAGGGCCTAAACCAGTATCTGCTTCATCACTAGCCTTACTGATGTTTTAAACTCTTTTGCATGACCTCTTTGCCAGTCTGGCAATCTGTGGTCACTAGGACAGTTCTGACTCACTGCAGGCCAAATCTGGACAAGCTTTTCTATTTACATATTGTCCGTGGCTGCTTCTGTGCTACAACACCAATACTGAGTAGTTACAACAGAGACCATGTGGCCTGCAAAGCCTAAATGTTTAAAATCTCTGGCTGGTTTCTTGAACCCTGGACTCTTATCTATAATTTAGAGAGTAAATAAGAAAGTCATTTATTATACTGTCTACATTCCTAAATTAATCCTAATATTATCACGTAGAGAATCTGTAAAAATTTTTACTTCGAAAAAAATGTTTTAGTATTCAGAATGATGGGAACTCCTGGTTAAAATGGAGCTAAATTAGATGGGAGTTTGGAGATTATTTAAATATGTAACATAGGTATGAGCTGATGAAGCTTGAACTAGCTTAGTGATTATGGACGTAGAAAAATAGTGTGGATTTAGGGGTAATTAGGAAGTGAAAAGCTTACAGAAGTTGATGACTACTTCTTCTTTTATTTTTTTCCTGGAAACAGAGTCTTGCTTTGTCACCAGGCTGGTGTGCAGTGGTGCAATCTTTGCTCACTGCAACCTCTGCCTTCCAGGTTCAAGTGATTCTCCTCCCTCAGCCTCCCAAGTAGCTGGTATTACAGGCACACGCCACCATGCCCTGCTCATTTTTGTATTTTTAGTAGAGACAGCATTTCACCATGTTGGCCAGGCTGGTCTTGAACCCCAGACCTCAGCTGATCGGCCCATCTCAGCCTCCCAAAGTGCTGGGATTACAGGTGTGAGCTACTACACCCAACTTGTTGATGGCTTCTTTACAGAAACAGTAAGCGTGATAGAACAAGAGAAAGATAAATGGTTCAAGGGTTCGAGTCTAGGTGAACATTTTCCTCTTTGTCATCTTCTTATTGGTGAACTACATTCCACTTCTTTTGACTTCTTGTTGACTTCTGATCTAGATCATCTAGGTCTTTTTTTGAGGATTTGTACAAAGGTGGTTCCTATTTAGTTTTACCTGACATTTGGCATGTTTTCAGTTGCATTTGTATGATTCATTACAGAGATTATTCTTGGGATTTCACCATTTCCAATTTCACCTGGGGTATGCAAATTTCTACACAGTAGTGCCAGAAATAAAAATCAAAGCTCATTTGTATTTGAAATGGTATCATCTCTTTCCTCAGGTGGTAGATTCACAAACTATATTTTTTCCCTGAAAATCACATGTACATATAATTTTTTTAAATCAAGCAAAGCAAAAGAGAATATGATCTCATTTCCCAGTGTTAAACACCAAATGTTTCTAATAATATCTTCTAGAAATATTCCAGGAATATATAATTTGAGTGCATACTTTTTTCACACAGATATGAACATACATCACATATTATTCTTCCCTTTGTTTATTGTTTTAGCTTAACATATCAGTACTTGCACATTTATCTCATTTTAAAAATTACTGAGTAGTAATAATGGCTACATTGATTGATCACTTAGGCTTTTAGACGCTAGACTAAGTGCTTTATGAAATGAATCATCTTATTTTGAAATGAATCATTTTATTCATGTTATGTTCCTCATTTTTAATGGGGTTGTTTGGTTTTTTTGCTTGTAATTTTTTAAAAGTTTTTTATAGATTTGGGATTAGACCTTTGTCAGATGCATACTTTGCAAATATTTTCTCCCATTCTGTAGGTTGTCTGTTTACTCTGTTGATGGTTTTTTTTTTTGTTTTTTTTTTGTTTGTTTTTTGGCTGTGCAGAAGCTCTTTAGTTTAATTAGGTCCCGTTTGTCAATTTTTGATTTTGTTGCAATTGTTTTTGGCATCTTCATCAGGAAATCTTTGCCTAGTTCTATGTCCAGAGTGGTATTTCCTAGGTTTTCTTCCAGGGTTTTTATGGATTTAGGTTTTATATTTAAGTCTTTAATCCTTCTTGAGTTGATTTTTTGTGTATGGTGTAAGGAAGGGGTCCAGTTTCAATTTTCTGCATATGGCTAGCCAGTTATCCCAGCACCATTTATTGAGTAGGGAGTCCTTTTCCCGTTGCTTGTTTTTGTCAGGTTTGGCGAAGATCAAATGGTTGTAGACATGTGGCCTTATTTCTGAGCTCTCTACTCTGTTCTGCTTGTCTATGTGTCTACTTTAGCACCAGTACCATGCTGTTTTGGTTACTGTAGCCTTGTAGTATATAGTTTGAAGTCGGGTAATGTGATGCTTCCAACTTTGTTCTTTATGCTTAGAATTGCCTTGGCTATTTGGGCCATTTTTTTTTTTTGGTCCCATATGAATTTTAAAATAGTTTTTTTCTCTTTATGTTAAGAATGTCATTGGTTTGATACATTTTAATCAAAGTTATTTATTGATTTTATTATTTCATTCACAACTACCAACAAAACCTTGAAGCAGATACTATTACTATTTTAATTTTGCAGATGAGGAAACTGTAAGACTTTGCCAAGGCAACTTTGTTAAAAAAGGCAGAGTTGGGATTCTGACTCCAGTTAAAGGGCTCATGCTCTTTAACTACTATTCCTGTGTTTTCCAAGTATATTTCACCAACAATTTGCATCAACATGACCTGGGATAATTGTAAAATATAACTCTCCATGGCTACCACCAGAGATTCCGATTTAGTAAGAATTTGGGGGAGAGCCACAAATCTGGATTACTAACAAGTGATCCAGGTGGACTTTGTGCAGTCTAAAGTCTGTAGACCTCTATATTGTACTATATTGCCTGTTTACAGCAACAATACTTATTTATTAAAGGGTACGTGATTTTAAAATTTTGATACCTATTACACTTTGGGAATTTTATCAAGAAGAAAGATAATCCCCTTTTTTGATAGTCCCTAATTGTTATTTTTTTCCCAAGGAGTAAATATGTTAAAATGCTAAGAGATTAATCAAAAGTTTTTCAACCGGTACCTTTTACTGTTTTTTTAACTCTATATTGGCTTGCTAGGGTTTCCATAAGAAAGTACTACAAACTGTATACCTTAACAGAAATTTATTGTCTCACAGTTCTAAAGGCTAGAAGTTCAAAATTAAGGTGTCAGCAGGACTGGTTCCTTCTGAGGTCTGTGAGAGAGAATTTGTTCCATTCCTGTTGGTTTTCTGACAATGTTTAGCATTTCTTGGCTTGTGGCAGCATAACTCCAATCTTCATATGATGTTATACCTGTGTACAAGTCTGTCTCCAGATTTCTTCTTTTTATAACGACACTTGTCATTGGATTGGGGTCCACCCTAATAACCTCATCTCCATTTAACTAATTGCATCTGCAGTGGCCCTATTTCTAAATAATGTCACATTCTTATGTACTGGGGTTAGGACTTTGACATGTGAATTTTGGGAGGACATAGTTTAACGCATATCATACCCAAAGTAACATTCTTAGATAGTACCCACACTGGTTTCTCAGAACTTTGTTGTTGAGATTTTTTGTTTTCAAATGTTAAATTGGTACCTCCAATTTTGAAGCGGCTGACCAAGCAAGGCTTATCTAAGAATCAAGCTTCATGGGGTTTCATCAGTAACTTCTAAAGAGGGATGCTATCCCGACACCCATTCACAGCTCAGACGATTGATATTGGTGAGATCTGATTAGTTTTTCTCATGCATGACACCAAAAGGCAGGCTTCCCTCCACCCACACTCCCATTTTATTATTTAATAGAAACATACAGCATATCCAGCATTTAGCATTTTTTAGATAGAGTAATAATTATGCAATGCATGTAAATAGTGCTTTACAGTACCATGTTTTAGAAATAGTAATGGCAGTTTATCAATCCCACCTGTTCCCAGGTGAGGGAAAAATTTTAACATGGCAAAAGTTCTAAAGTCCATGCTGTCTAAAGATCTGCTTTCTAACGATCTCCTGTAACAAATGACAAATTAGCCAGAAAGAGGTTTACATCAATTCACACTTTGACTAACAGATGGTTAGTCTTTTAACTTTTATATAAAGTGCCCATTTTTTTCAAACCCTCACTAACACTGTGTATTATCTACAGCAATTTGATCAAGAATAGTGTGTTATCTTGCTTTCATGTACATATATTTAATTATAAATGAAGTTGAGCATCTTTTCATATAAGAAATTTCTAGTTATTTTTATAACTGCCTGTAATCTTTGCTCATTTTTTTCTCTTAGGTTGATGGTCTCTTTCATCTCAATTTATTATTATCTTTATATATATTAAAGAGATTGACCCTTTGTTATATTTGTCAAAGAATTTTGCCAAATTTTTTGTCTCTTGATCTTTATGATATTTTAGTTTCTTTATACAAATTTAATAGTAGTATATATTCAAATTTATCAATCTTTTTCTGTACAACCTTGGTTATGTGTCTGGTTGTAGCTTCTGGTCAAAAGTTATTCTTATTTCAAGATTATTATAACAAGTATATTTGCTAATTGTTTAAATCTTTATCAGGAATTAATTTGATATAAGGAATGCAGTAGTAATTCAAGTTTATTATTTCTCTCTAAATGACTAGTTGGTTACCTCACTGACAATTATTATATAACCCATGGTTTTCTTACTGATTTGAAATACCACCTTTATAATGTAATAAGTTTCTGCAAGCATCAGAACCTTCTTTTAAAGTATTTTTTCTGTTATCTTGCCTTTCAATTATTGTACCAGAACCATTTGTAGTTTACCTAAATATCTGATAAAGGTTGATCTCCACTCCCTCCATTACCTTTCTCTTTTCAGATTGATAACCTGGCTATTGTCACACATTTATTTTTCCAAATGCACTTTAGGCTTACTTGTCAAGAACTAAGTTGGAGTTGGAGGGAAACTGTATTGCAATGGTATTGCATTACATTTAAAACTGAGAAAGAATCACCATCTTTAAAATATTGAGTCATAGTACAAAATGATAATGTGTATTTTCCCACTGGTGTCCAATTTTATGTCCTTCTCTTAGCCCATGCCTCCCTGTGTAATGCCTTCTGCTGGTATATTATTGCATTTGTTTCCTAATGCTGCTGTAACAAATTACCACACATTTAGTGGCTTAAAAAAACAACACAAATGTATTATTCTTCAGTTCTGGAGGTCCAGAATGGGACCTACCAGTCGAAAATATAGAAAGGGCTGCTTTCGTTTCTGGAGGCTCTAGGGAAGAATCTGTTTTCCTGCCTTTTCCAGCTTCTATGAGCTGCTCACAGTTCTTGATTCATGGTGATATGATTTGGCTGTGTCCCCACCCAAATCTCATCTTGGACTGTAGCTCCCAGAATTCCCATGATTCCTATGCTGTGGGAGGGATCCTGTGGGAGATAATTGAATTATGGGGGCAGTTCCCCAATACTGTTCTCATCGTAGGGAATAAATCTCATGAGATCTGATGGTTTTATAAGGGGTTTCCCCTTTTGCTTGGCTCTCGTTCTCTCTTGCCTGCTGCCATGTAAGACGTCCCTTGCTCTTCTGCCATGATTGTGAGGCCTCCCCAGCTACATGGGACTGTGAGTCCATTAAACTTCTTTTTCTTTGTAAATTACCCAGTCTTGGGTATGTCTTTATGAGCAGCATGAAAACAGACTAATACATATGGCTAACTTCAAGCTCCAAAACCAGTGACAGCCAGTCAAATACCTCGTGTTGCATCACTGACACTGGCTCTCCTTTCTCCCTCTTCTACTTATAATGTCCTTTCTGAGTATAGTGGGCCACCTGGATAATGCAGTATGATCTCCTCATAGCAAGATCCTTGACTTACATCTGCAAAGTTCCTTTTGCTGTGTGTTACGTAATGTATTCCTAGTTTCCAGGGATTCAGACATGGACATCTTTCAGAGCCATTATTCTGCCTACCACTGTTACGTGATGCTCCTTCCCCCATGGCTGCCTTTCTGTCATTCATTCTTTGCTCCCACCTAAAGTATCTTCGTTTTAAAAAGAAGTTATTTTTCTTCTGATTTCATATTCATGTTGTAGTTTTTCTTATTTGAATGTCATTGTAAATCTTCAGGGGATACTTTTTCTTGATATTGTGGGAAGATGTCAGAGTAGTCAGACCACTTCCAAAAACTTTCACCTACCTTGAGTCATTTGGAACTGTGAGTCATTTCTAACTTTAAAAAAGCCATAAACCCACACTCTTGTATTAGTGTTACTTCCCCCATTATCAGAAAAAATTCAGGAAGCAGTGAATATATGCAGGTAACTTGTACCATAGTACTAATACAAAACTTCTATTCTGATTCTCTCATTTACTTAGCATCTTAAAACTCGTCTAATTCAAACTGCTATCTTCTACACTCAGAAGATACCTTGTATAGGCCGGGTGTGGTGGCTCACGCCTGTAGTCCCAGCACTTTGGGAGGCCGAGGCAGGTGGATCACAAGGTTAGGAGATTGAGACCATCCTGGCTAACAGGGTGAGACCCTGTCTCTACTAAAAATGCAAAAAATCAGCCGGGCGTGGTGGCGGGCGCCTGTGGTCCCAGCTATTGGGAGGCTGAGGCAGGAGAATTGTGTAAACCCAGGAGGCGGAGCTTGCAGTGAGCCAAGATCGCGCCCCTGCACTCCAGCCTGGGCAACAGAGTGAGACTCCGTCTCAAAAAAAAAAAAAAAAAAAGAAGAATCCTTGTATAGATCAGGCTAGCCTTGAAGACTCCAGGGACAGAGAGTTTGCTACTTACTAAGCAGCCAGTTTTATACTGCAAAGCTCTAATTATTAGAAATCTTATCATCAGCTGCAATATCTGTCCCTGTTACCATCTCCCCATCTGCATTATTTCTACTTCCTTAGAGATAGATAACAATTCTAATCACTATTTTACCTTTTAAATGTTTGTCATACACGTTCCTCAGCACCTTTTCTTATTTAATCTTTTCTCACATGACGGGTTTAATACTCACCATTTTCCTCACTTATGTTCACAGAAAATGGTCCATTTGGTCTTTGCTTCTCCTCAAGTGTCAGCCCCAGCACCAAGCCAAGTGCATCATGTGTGATTCCCCTGTAGTGTCAATTAAGATGCTTTAGTTTTCCCATGTGGCTAAGAATAGAGCTGTGCTAGGAAGCAAGTTCAGTGAGATGCCCTATCAGAGTAGTCTAGAAAAGCCTCTAGGCCACCTAATTTCTGATTTGAAAAACTACATTATTGGTACTTTTGGGCAACTACTGTGTCTGCCTCTGGGTTCCTGATTGTTGCTAAGATCTTTCGTAAGTCAGAAGGCCAAGTCTCCCCCAGTCTCTTTGATGAATAAGACCTTGCACAGCCTTACTAAAGGAAATTCAGCACAATCCAGTTAGCCCGCCTTTTATGAAACTGTGAAGCCAAATCATTCCCAATACTAATTAGCACTGAAGAGTGGAGGCCTGTCACTCTTTCTAGGTCAAATATCATACTTGTATTAAATCAGCTAATGTCACATTAATTGCTTTAACTGGCATGTTACAGTCTGACTCATACTGTCAGCTGTAATGCCTAATATTTTTTTCATAGTATTGCTAATCCACATAGCTCCATGATGAATTTTTATAATTCTTTTCTCTACTGAAGCATAGAACCTTTTACTGAGTCACTAATAAAGTTTGACTTGTTATATTCTGCCCACCACTGATAGTTTTAAATGTTATAGAAACACAGTGTAAACAACATATGAACGCTTATTATATGGATTTCTTATTGCTAATATTTCTTTTTCTTGGGGGGCATAATGTTCTCTTTACTTATTAAGTGCTGTCAGTATGCATGATTAGTCACTTTGAAGCAGTACTATTTGGTCTGCACATTGCACAATTGACAGTAGCAGGTAGGATAAAGCAATCTAAGTAAGGCAAAGCATCAAAGCTATACATTCCCACAGGAGGTGTAAATTTAGGTGGCACAGGGCCTAAAGGACCTGTTTAGGATTCAGGGACTGGACATCAGTCTCTTGGAAGAGAGCTGTTAAAGACCAAGGCAGAGAACACAGTTCTAGGCCTGCTACTATTGTAAAAATTCAAGTACAAAAACAAGTCTAGGATCCATAATCAGGCATTAGAAAAACAGTAAGGAGAAGACTAGGAAGGACTTTGTATTGTGGTTTGAGAGCCAGCTTACCTGCAGTAGAATAGAACATCAGGTAAACTTAGAAGGTTTTCGACTCCAATCTCTGCTTCTCAAACAGCATTTCTGGACCCACCCAGGACGTAGGGGAACTTCCCGTCCTAAGGGGAAGGACACAGACCTGGCTGGCTTTGCTACCTACTAATCACTGAGCCCTAGTGCCTTGAGTCAACAGAGGTGGTAGCCAGAAAGTGTTTACAGTATGTGTGGGGCAAGACCCAGTGCTGTGCTGGCTTCAAGTCTGACAGAGCACAGTTTCAATGGCTGTGGCCACAGGGGTGCTTGCATCACCATACCCCAAGTTCCAGGTGGCTCAGCAGAGAGAGAGAGAGAGTGACAGATTGAGAGAGAGACACTGACTTTATTTGTTTAGGAGAAAGTAAGGAAAGAGAACAAGAGTCTCTGCCTGGTAATCAAGAGAATCATTTCAGATCTTATCCAAGATCACCAAAATGATACTTCTATGAGTCTGCAAAAACCACAGCATTAGGGGGCTTAGAACCTAGGTCCCTTTGAGTATCTGGAAAGCCTTCCCAAGAAGGACAGGCACAAACAAGCCTGTGCTGCGAAGACTACAATAAAGACCTAACTCTTCAGTGTCCAGACACTGATGAACATCTACAAGCATCAAGACCATCCTGGAAAATATGACCTCACCAAATGAACTCGGTAAGGCACTAGGGACTAATCCTGGAGAAACAGAGGTACATGACCATTCAGACAGATAATTCAAAATAGCTGTGTTGAGGAAACGCAAAAGAAATTCAAGATAAGACACAGAAGGAATTCAGAATTCTATTACATAAATTTAACAAAGAGAATGAAATAATTAAAAAGAATCAAGTAGAAATTCTGGAGCTGAAAAAACACAATCAACACACTGAAGAATGCATCAGAGTCTTTTAATGGTAGAATTGATCAAGCAGCAGAAGAAAGTGAGCTTCAAGACAGTCTGTTTAAAAATACACAGTCAGGCCAGGCACAGTGGCTCATGTCTGTAATCCCAGCACTTTGGGAGGCCGAGGCAGGCAGATCACCTGAGGTCGGGAGTTCGAGACCAGCCTGACCAACATGGAGAAACCCCATTTCTACTAAAAGTACAAAATTAGCTGGGCATGGTGGTGGGCACCTGTAATCCCAGCTACTTAAAGGCTGAAGCAGGAGAATCGCTTGAACCAAGGAAGTGAAGGTTGCAGTGAGCCGAGATCGTGCCATTGCACTTCAGCCTGGGCAACAAGAGCGAAACTCCATCTCAAGAAAACAAAAAACAAAACAAAACAAAAAACACAGTCAGAGGAAGCAAAAGAAAAAACAATAAAAAACAATAAAGCGCAACTACAGGCTCTAGAAAATAGCCTCAAAAGGTCAAATCTAAGAGTTATTGGCCTTAAAGAGGAGGTGGGGGTAGAAAGTTTATTCAAAGGGATAATACTGGAGAACTTCCCAAATCTAGAGAAAGATATCAACATTCAAGTACAAGAAGATTATAGAACGCCAAGCAGATTTAAACCAAAGAAGATTACTTCAAGGTATTAATAATCAAAGTCCCAAAGGTCAAGGATAAAGGAAGTATCCTAAAAGTAGCAAAAGAAAAGAAACAAATAACAAATAACAGCTCCAATATGTGTGGCAGCAGACTTTTTAGTAGAAACCTGGCAGGCCAGGAGAGAATGGCATGACATATTTAAACGGCTGAAGGAAAAAAACTTTTACCCAGGAATAGTATATCTGGTGAAAATATGCTTTAAGCATGAAAGAGAAATAAAGATCTTCCCAGACAAACAAAAGCTAAGGGATTTCATCAACAACAGACCTGTCCTACAAGAAATGTTAAAGGGAGTTCTTAAATCTGAAAGAAGAGCATGTTAATGAGCAAGAAGAAATCATCTATAGGTACAAAAGTTACTGGCAATCATAAGCACACAGAAAAAAACAGAGAATATTATAGCACTGTAATTGTGGCATGTAAACTACTCATATCTTAAGTAGAAAGATTATACAATGAGCCAATCAAAAATAACAACTACAACAACGTTTGAAGACATACACAATACAATAATACATAAAGAGAAGCAACAAGAAGTTAAAAAGCAGGCAGACAAAGTTAAAGTGTAGAGCCTTCATTAGTTTACTTTTTGCATGTTTGTTTAAGCAATCATTGTTAAATTGTCACCAGTTAAAATAATGGATTATTAGATAGTATTTGCAAGGCTCATGGTAACCTCAAATCAAAATACATACAATGGATATACAAAAAATAAAAAGAAAGAAATTAAATCATAGCACCAGAGAAAATCACTTTCACTAAAAGGGAGAAAAGACAGAAGGAAAGAGGGAAGAGAATAGTGAATGAGAGTCTGAATGAGAAGACTGACTTCAAATAGAGTGGCCGAATAGGTGAAAAAACAAGAGCCAGTGATCTGTGCCTGCAAGAAACACAGATCATCTATAAAGATACATATAGACTGAAAATAAAACGATGGAAAAAGATACTCCAAGCCATTGGAAACCAAAAAAGAATAGGAATAGCTATATTTATATCAGACAAAGTAGATTTCAAGACAAAAACTATAAGACAAGTCAGACAAAGAAGGTCGTTATATAATGATAAAAGGGTCAATTCAGCAAGAGGATATAACACTGATAAATATGTGTGCACCCAACCATGGGGGCACCCACATATATAATGGAAACATTATTAGAGCTAAAGAGACAGATAGGCCTTAATACAATAATAGCTAGGTATTCAACATCCCACTTTCAGCATTGGACAGATCTTCAAACAGAAAATCTACAAAGAAACATTGAACTTAATCTATACTATACATCAAATTCACTTAATAGATATTTACAAAACATCTCACTCAATGACTGAAGAATACACATTCTGTTCCTTAGCACATGGATCATTCTCAAGGATAGGCCATATGTTAGCTCACAAAACAAATTTTAAAACATTCAACCAAATTTAAATAATATTAAGCATTTTCTCTGGCCAAAATGGAATAAATAATCAATAACAAGAGGAATTTTGGAAACTATACAGACACATGAAAATTAAACAATATGCCCTGAAATGACCAGGAGTCAATGAAGAAATTAAGAAGGAAATTGAAAAATTTCTCAAAACAAACCATAATGGAAACACAACATACCAAAATGTATAGGATATAGTGAAAGCAGTACTAAGAGGAAAGTTTATCCTATAAGTGCCTACATCAAAAGGAAGAAACACTTCAAATAAACAACCAATTGGTGCATCTTAAAGAATTAGAAAAGCTAGAGCAAACCAAATTTAAAATTAGTAGAACAGAAATATTAAAAATCAAAGCAGAGATAAATGAAATTGAGATGAAGAAATCCATACAAGATATCAGTAAAACAAAAAGTTGTTTTTTTGAAAAGATAAACATTGACAAACCTTTAGCCAGACTAAGATTGACAGACATTTATCTAGACTAAGAAAAAAAGAGAGAAGATCCAAATAAATTCAGAGATGAAAATGGAGACATTACAACCTATAAAGCAGAAATTCAAAGGATCATTAATGGGTTCTATGCGTAACTATAGGCCGATAAATTGGAAAACCCAGAAGAAATGGATAAATTACTAGACACAGACAACCTATCAAAACTGAGCCATAAAGAAATTCAAAACCTGAACAGACTAATAACAAGTAATGAGATTGAAGGTGTAATAAAAAGTCTCCCAGCAAAGAAAAGCCTAGGACCTGATGGCTTCACTGCTGAATTCTACCAAACATTTAAAGAACTAATACTAATCCTACTGAAAGTATTCCAAAAAGTAGAGGAGGAGAGAATACTTCCAAACTCATTCTACAAGACCAGCATTACCCTGATACCAAAACCAGACAAAGACCCATAAAAAAAAATACTGGTCAGTATCTCTGACTAATATTAATGCAAAAATCCTCAACAAAATGTTAGCAAACTGAATTCAACAATATATTAAAAAGATGTTTCATCATGACCAAGTGGGATTTATCACTGGGAGGCAAGGATGGTTCAACATATGCAAATCAACCAATATAATACATCATATCAACAGAATAAGGGATAAAAACCATATGATCATTTCAATTGATGCTGAAAAAGCATTTGATGAAATTCAACATCCTTTCATCACAGAAAACCTTCAAAAAACTGAGGATAGAAGGAACATATCTTAACATAATAAGAGCTATATATGACAGACCCACAGCTAGTATCATACTGACTGGGGAAAAACTGAAAGCCTTTCCTCCAAGATCTGGAACACAGCAAGGATTATCACTTTTGCCACCGTTAGTCACCATAGTACTGGAAGTCCTAGATAGAGCAATCCAACAAGAGAAAGATATAAAGGGCATCCAAATTGGAAAGGTAGAAGTCAAAGTATTCTTGTTGGCTATATATATTCAAGCAATTCTCCTGCCTCAGCCTCTTGAGTAGCTGAGATTACAGGCGCCCACCACCACACCCAGCTAATTTTTTTTTTTTGTATTTTTACTAGAGAAAGGGTTTCACCACATTGGCCAGGCTAGTCTCGAACTCCTTACCTCAGATGATCCGCCCATCTTGGCCTCCCAAAGTGTTGGGATTACAGGTGTGAGCCACCACACCTAGCATAATCTTATATTTGGAAAAACCTAAAGACTCCACCAAAAAGAATGAGAACTAATAAATTTAGTAAAGTGTCAGGACACAAAATCAACATACAAAAATCAGTAGCATTTCTATATGCCAACAGTGAACAACCTGAAAAAGAAATCAAAAGAGTTATTGCACTTACAATAGCCACAACTAAAATTAAATAACTAGGAATTACCTAAAGAAGTGAAAGATCTCTACAATGAAAACTATAAAATACTGATGAATGAAATTAAAGATCATACAAGAAAATGAAAAGATATTTCATATATATAGGTTGGTAAAATCAGTATTGTTGAAATAGCCATACTACCCAAAGCAATGTACAGATTTAATGCAATCCCTACTCAAATACCAATGATATTTTTCACAGAAATAGAAAATGCAATTCTAAAATTTATATGGAACTACAAAAGACCCAGAAGAAACAAAGCTATCCTGAGAAGAAAAGAACCACACTGGAGGAATCACATTACCTGGATTCAAATTATACTACAGAGCTATGGTAACCAAAACAGCATAGTACTGCATAAGAACAGGCATATAGACCAATGGAATAGAATAGAGAACACAGAAACAAATCCACACATCTACAGTGAACTCATTTTTTACAAAGGTGCCAAGAACATACATTGGGAAAAAAACAGTCTTTTCTTTTCTTTTTAATTAATTTTATTTTAAATTCCAGGATACACATGGAGAACATGCAGGTTTGTTACACAGGTAAACATGTGCCATGGTGGTTTGCTGCACCTATCCACCCATCACCTAGGTGTTAAGCCCCACATGCATTAGCTATTTATCCTGATGCTTTCCCTCCCCCTGCCTCCCTGACAGGGTCCTGGGTGTGTTGTTCCCCTCCCTGGGTCCATGTGTTCTCATTTTTTAGCTCCCACTTATGAGTGACAACATGAAGTGTTTGGTTTTCTCTTCCTGTGTTAGTTTGCTGAGGATAATGGCTTCCAGCTTCATCTATGTTCCGGCAAAGGACATGATCTTGTTCCTTTTTATGGGTGCATAGTATTCTGTGCTGGCAAAACTTGATAACTATATGCGGAATAATGAAACTAGAACCTTATCTCTCGCCATATACAAATATCAAATGAAAATAGATTAAAGACTTAAATCTAAGATGTCAAACTATGAAACTGCCATAAGAAAAGTTTGGGGAAACTCTCCAGTGCATTTGGTCTGGGCAAAAAGTTTTTGAGTAATACCCCTCAAGCACAGGCAAACACAACAAAAATGGACAAATGGGAGCACATCAAGTTCAAAAGCTTCTGCACAGCAAGGGAAACAACACAGTGAAGAAGCAACCCACAAAATGGGAGAAAATGCCAACTAATAATCTGACAGGTGATAACTAGAATATAAAAGCAGTCCAAACAACTCTATAGGAAAAAATCGAATAACCCACTTAGAAAATGGGCAACAGATTTGAATAGACATTTCTCAAAAGAAGACATACAAATGGCAAACAGGCATATGAAAAGGTGCTCAGCATCACTGATCGTCAGAGACATGCAAATCAAAACTACAATGAGATATCATTTCACCCCAGTTAAAATGACTTTTATCCAAAAGACAGGCAATAACAAATGCTGGTGAGGATGTGGAGAAAAGGGAACCATGGTACACTGTTGGTGGGAATGTGAGGAAAACAGTTTGGAGGTTCCTCAAAAAACTAAAAAGGGAGCTATCATGTAATTCAGCAATCCCATTGCTGGTTATATACACCCCCCACCCCCAAAGGAAAACACTATATGGAAGAGATGGCTCTACTCCCATATTTGTTGCAGCACTGTTTACAATAGAAAAATTTGGAAGCAACCTAAGTGTCCATCAAGAGAAGAATGGATACAGAAACTGTGGTACTTATCCACAGCAGAGTACCTATTCAACCATAAAAGAGAGATCCTTTTATTTGCAACAACATGGATAGAACTGGAGGTCATTATGTTAAGTGAAATAAACCAGGCATGGAAAGACAAATATCACATGTTCTCACTTATTTGTGGAATCTAAATGTCAAAATAATTGTACTCATGGAGACATAAAGTAGGATGATGGTTACCAGAGGCTGGGAAGAATAGTGGGGGTCTGAGGGTGGGAGTTGTGGATGGTTATTGGGTTCAAAACATAGTTAGAAAGAATAAATAAAATTGAGTATTTGATATCACAACATGGGCGCTATAGTCAATAACAATTTAATTGTATATTTTAAGATAACTAAAAGGGTATAATTGGACTTACGTAACACAAGGATAAATGCTTGAAGGGATGGATACCCCATTTTCCATGATGTAATTATTACATATTGCTTGCCTTTATCAAAATATCAAATGTACCACATAAATACATATACCTACTATACACCCACAAAAATTGCATGTTTAAAAGTTTTTTTAAAAAAAGAAAAATGATAGAGGCCAAATGTCAAGAAAAAAGCAAAAACTACTAATCTATTTTGAGCCCAATATTGCTAGACTGGAGAAAATTGAGTCTTGAAGGAGTCAGAAATTGTTGCATTGCAGTCCTTTTAATCCCTCTTGCCTATTACCAGGATTAACCATCAAGGATATGTTGGCAGTTAATCTGTGTATTGACGTCAAGGTTTCCCAGTGCAGGGAAGGGGACATACAAAGGCTTGAAAATTGGCAGAGCTAGATACTACCTAACAATGTGCAGAGTGTCCTCTTTCCCTTAGTTCTGGCAATAAATATCTGGTCATAGTCATTTTTATCTTTGACACAATCACATGAACACTAGATCTGGTGCCAGAAGACCAAGGTTGGATCCCTAACATTTCCATTAACAAGATGCTTAATATTGGACAAGTCACTTAATAATTTCAGTCCTAGTTTCTGGATGGCGGTGATAGTAGCATTGGCTGGATTGTTGTGAGGGCTAAATGAGAATCATCTGGGCAAATAAAATAGTATTCACTTTGCAGATGATAAAACACTGCATAAATATAAGTTGTAATTCTTCCCACAGTGGGGAATTTGTGGTAGTTTTGGATTTGTGATAGTTTGAATCTGTGATTGTTTTTGGATGACATTGTTTCAGACTTTGACAAATGTTTACTAAGTACGTACTATATGAAGATTATCATGGTTCTTGCCCCTATGGTGCTTTAATTCTAGCAGAGGTTGCAAGCCATGAAATTCTAACTGATATGGTAATTTATGCATTTATTTTTTCATCATATATTCATAGAGTCCTACTATGAACATGAAATTTTGCTAGGTGCTAGATAAGTATGTCTTTAGAAATTAATCCCATTTATCTTATCAACTAATGGGATTACGTTTAAACTTATTACTCAAGGAACTTTGTTTCTTCTTTCCTATCTTGTTAATTAAATGAATTTACTATTTAGATCATTAATGTATTTAATGAAATCATTCAGCAAGGAAATTCTGAGATATTATGAGAGATGGTGTTAAATGTTTAAAAAGAATCAACATGTTCTATGACTAGCATTTTATGATTCTCTCATCAAATAAAGTTATGATGAAAATAAATGAGTTTGCTTTGACCTTACTTACTCTTAGAAGCTTCATGCTAGTTTTGAAAATGAATTGATTAGAAGAGAGGCAGGACTGGAGACAAAGAAGATAGTTTGGAAGTTGTTCCAGCAGTCAGGTGAAATATAATGGTGGTCTGGACTAGCATGTGGTAGCTGGGGTGGAAAGAAATAAATGTGTTTGAGGTATAATTCAATGGCAAAGTATAGGACTTGAGGATTTATTGGGAATGACAGAGGAAGAATGAAAAGTGAAGCATATCCCAGGTTCTTTTAGTGCCTGGGTATATGGAAGTATTGATTACTGATAGGGAACAAAGGAGAAGGAATGATTTGAGGAAAACTTAACAAAATGTTTCAAAGTTTTTCTTTTTGAAAAATAAACATGAAGTTAATAATTAATGCCTTGGAAAAGATTAACATGATGAAATATTTATCCTACCAGATAGTAACATCAATTTAAACGCTCCACTAATCAAGACAGTGTAATTCTGGTACAGACATACTTCACAAATGTTGTGAGTTTGGTTTCAACCACCACAATACAGTGACTATTACAGCAAAGCCAGTCACATGATTTTTTTGGTTTCCCAATGCATATTAAAGTAATGTTTACACTATACTGTAGTTTATGAAGTGTGCAATAGCATTATGTCTAAAAAAGAGTACATACCTAATTAAAAATACTTTATTACTAAAACATGCCAACGATCATCTGAGCCTTCAGTGAGTCATAATTTTTTGCTGGTGGAGGGTCTTGCCTTGATTTGAATGGCCACTGACTGATCAGAGTAATGGTTGCTGGAGCTTAGGTGACTGTGACAGTTTTTTTTTTTTCTTTCAACTTTTAAGTTCCAGGGTACATGTGCAGGATGTGCAAGTTTGTTAGGTGAACGTGTGCCATGGTGGTTTGCTGCACAGATCAGCCTATCACCTAGGTATTAAGCCTAGCATCTATTAGCTATTCTTTCTGATGGCCTCCTCCCCCTGCCTCGCTGACAGGCCCCAGTGTGTGTTTTTCCCCCCATGTGTCCATGTGTTCTCATTGTTCAGCTCCCACTTATAAGTGAGAACATGTGGTATTTGGTTTTCTGTTCCTGCATTAGTTTGCTGAGGAAAATGGCTTCCAGCTCCATCCATGTCCCTGCAAAGGACATGATCTCATTCCCTTTTATGGCTGCATAGTATTCCATGGTGTATATGTACCACATTTTCTTTATCCAGTCTATCATTGGTGGCCATTTGGGTTGACCCCATGTCTTTGCTATTGTGAACAGTGCTGTAATGAACTTATATGTGCATGTATCTTTATAATAGAATGATTTATAATACTTTGGGTATATACCCAATAATGGGATTGCTGGGTCAAATGCTTTTTCTCCTTCTAGATCTTTGAGGAATCACCACACCATCTTCCACAATGGTTGAACTAATTTACACTCCCACCAACAGTATGAAAGCATTCCTTTTTTTTTCTGCAACAAGCCAGCATCCGTTGTTTCTTGACTTTTTAATAATCATCATTCTGACTGCATGAGGTGATCTCATTGTGGTTTTGATTTGAAATTCTCTAATGATCAGTGTTGTTGAGCTTTTTTTCATGTTTATTGGACAATGAATGTCTTTTTTTGAGAAGTGTCTGTTTATGTCCTTTGCCTGCTTCTTAATGGAATTGCTTTTTTCTTATATATTTAACTTCCTTATAGATTCTGGATATTAGACTTTTGTCAGATGGATAGATTGCAAAAATTTTATCCCACTCTGTAGGTTGTCTGTTCACTCTGTTGATAGTTTCTTTTGCTGTGTAGAAGCTTTTTAATTTAATTAGGTCCCATTTGTCAATTTTTGTTTTTGTTGCAATCACTTCTGGCATTTTCAGCATGAAGTCTTTGCCCATGCCTATGTCCTGAATGGTATTGCCTAGATTTTCTTCTAGGGTTTTTATAGTTTTACATTTTATATTGAAATCATGAATCCATCTTTAGTTAATTTTTGTATAAGGTGTAGGGAACGGGTCCAGTTTCAATTTCCTGCATATGGCTAGTCAGTTCTCCCAGCA
Source organism: Pan troglodytes (assembly GCF_028858775.2). Taxonomy (NCBI): domain Eukaryota; kingdom Metazoa; phylum Chordata; class Mammalia; order Primates; family Hominidae; genus Pan; species Pan troglodytes. The sequence continues at coordinate 106,340,236 of NC_072408.2, read as the reverse complement.
CCATTTTTAAAATAGAGAATCCTCTCTCCATTGCTTGTTTTTGTCAGGTTTGTCGAAGATCAGATTGTTGTAGATGTGTGATATTATTTCTGAGTTCTCTATTCTGTTCCATTGGTCTATGTGTCTGTTTTTGTCACCAGTTCCATGCTTTTTTCATTACTATAGCCTTGATTATAGTTTGAAGTCAGGTAGCGTGATGCCTCCAACTTTTTTCATTTTGCTTGGGATTGTCTTGGCTATTCGGGCTCCTTTTGGTTCCATATGAATTTTAAATTAGTTTTTTCTAATTCTGTGAAGAATGTCAATGGTAGTTTAATGGGAATAGCATTGTCTATAAATTACTTTGGACAGTATGGCCATTTTCACGATATTGATTCTTCCTATCTGTGAGCATGGAATGTTTTTCCATTTGTTTGTGTCATCTCTGATTTCCTTGAACAGTGGTTTGTAGTTCCCCTTAAAGAGGTCCTTTGCCTCACTTATTAGCTGTATTCCTAGGCATTTTGCTCTCTTAGTAGCAGTTGTGAATGGCAGTTCATTCATGATGTGGCAGTTCATTCATGATTTGCCTGCAGAAAAGGCCATTGATAAAATTCAACATCCCTTCATGGTAAAAATTCTGAATAAACTAGGTTTCGAAGGAACATACTTCAAAATAATAACAGCCATACATGACAAACCCACAGCCAACATCATACTGAATGGGCAAAAGCTGGAAGCATTCCCCTTGAAAACCAGCACATGACAAGGATGCTGTCTCCACCACTCCTATTCAACATAGTATTAGAAGTCCTGGCCAGGGCAGTCAGGCAAGAGAAAGAAATAAGGGGTATTCAAATAGGAAGAGAAGAAGTCAAACAATATTTGTTTGCAGATCACATGATCCTGTGTCTAGAAAGCCCCATCATCTCAGCCCAAAAGCTTCTTAAGCTGATAAGCAATTTCAGCAAACTCTCAGGATACAAAATCAGGGGGCAGTTTCTTAAAATAAGAGAACAATGTAGTTTTGCTGAATTATTTGAGTCTTCCTTTCATGAAAGATTTCTTTGTAGCATGCAAAGCTGTTTGATAGCATTTTACTCACACTAGAACTTCTTTCAAAATTGGAGTCAATCCTCTCAAACCCTGCCACTGCTTTATCAATGAAGTTTATGTAATATTCTAAATCCTTTGTTATCATTTCTACAATGTTCACAGCATCTTCACCAGGAGTGTATTTCATCTTAAACCACTTTGTTCGCCCATAAGAAGCAACTCCTCATCCATTCAAGTTTTATCATGGGATTACAGCAATTCAGTCCTATATTCAGGCTCCACTTCCAGTTCTCTTGCTATTTATCCATCACATCTGCAGTTACTTCCTCCACCAAAGTCAAACCTATCAAAGTCCTCCCTGAGGGTTGGAGTCAACTTCATCTAGACTCATTGATGTTGACTTCATCCGATGAATCACAAATATTCTGAATGGCATCTAGAATGGAAAATCTTGTCTAGAAGGTTTTCAATTTACTTTGCTCAGTTTCATCAGAGGAATCACTTTCTATGACAGCTATAGCCTTATATAATGTATTTCTTAAATAATAAGACTTGAGACTCTAAATTAATCCTTGATCTATGGGCTGGAGAATACATGCTGTGTTAACAGGCATGAAAACAACGTTAATCTCTTTGTACAGCTCTATCAGAGCTCTTGGGTGATCAGTGGCTTTGTCAATGAATAGTAATATTTTGAAAGGAATCTTTTCTTGTGAATAGTAGGTCTCAATAGTGGGCTTAAAATATTCAGTAAATCATGCTGTAAACAGACATGCTGCCAACAGACATGCTGTCATCCAGGTTTGTTGTTTCATTTATAGAGCATAGGAAAAGTTGATTTAGCATCATTTTTAAGGAATCTAGGATTTTTGGAATGGTAAATGAGCATTGGCTTCAACTTAAAGTCATCAACTGCACTAGCCCCTAACAAAAGAGTTGGACTGTCCTTTTAAAGTTTGAAGCCAAGCATTGACTTCTCTTCTCTAGCTGTGAAAGTCCTAGATGACATCTTCTGGTATGAGGCTATTTCATCTACATTGCAAATCTATTGTTTAGTGTAGTCACCTTCATCAATTGTCTTAGCGGGATCTTCTGGATAACTTGTTGCAGCTTCTCCATTAGCATTTGATGCTTCACCTTGCACTTTTATGCCATGGAGATCGTTTCTTTCCTTAAGCCTTATGAACTAACCACAGCCAGCTTCAAACTTCTGCAGCTTCTTCACCTCTGGCAGCCTTCATTGAATTAAAGATAATTAGAGTCTTGCTCTGGATTAGGATTTGGCTTGTGTGAATGTTGTGGCTGGTGTGATCTTCTATCCAGACCACTGAAACTTTCTGCATATCAGCAATAAGACTGTTTCCCTTTCTTATCATTTGTGTGTTCACTGGAGTAGCACTTTTAACTTCCTTCAAGAACTTTTCCTTTGCATTCACAGCTTGGTAGCTGTTTGGCACAAGAGGCCTAGCTTTTTGACATGTCTTCTTCACTAACCTTAATCATTGTTAGCTTTTTATTTAAAGTGAGAGACATGTGACTCTTCTTGAATTTGAACTCTTAGAGGCCATTGAAGGGTTACTAATTGGCCTAATTTCAATATTGTTGTGTCTCAGGAAATAGGGAGGCCCAAGGAGAAGATGAGACAGGGGAATGGCTGGTTGGTGGAGCAGTCAGAACACATACTACACTTATGCATTAAGTTCACTGTTTTATATGATTGTGGCTTGTGGCATTCCAAAACAATTACAACAGTAACATCAAAGCTCACTGATCACAGATGGCCATAACAGATATAATAATAATGAAAAATTTGACATATTAGGAGAATTACCAAAATGTGACACAAAATAAGAACATGTTGGAAAAACAGTGCTGATAGACTTGCTCAATGCCCGGTTGCCATAAATCTTCATTTTTTAAAAACTGCAATATCTGTAAAACACGATACACCTTTAGGTATGCCTGTACTAGAATAGACGTATATATGGAACCAATTAGAAAGTCCAGATACAGATTCAATTATATGTAAACATAAGACATATACCTATTATCACAGGAATTCTATTTCAAAATAGTTGAATATGTAAACAAAATATATGAACAAGAATGTTTCCTTCAAAGCAAAACATTAAAATTTCAATATGATAGGATTGGCCAAATAAATTATGACCAGGTATATATTGGGACCCAAGTTCATCATGTAGACATGTAATTGTCATTGAAAAGGGTATAAAATATATCATTAGAGGTAAATAACAGATTAGGAAGTATTTTATATAATACTATACTTATATATAATATTTTAATAAGATTTACAGAATATCCTTTGAACCCTCCTGCCACTTTGGGTAGAAAACTGCAAATGCTATCCTTAAGATTCTATAGAATCTACAGGGCATACAATTTCCATTCTCATTATCATCTCTTGATTTCATTTATTTTTCTCGTCTGCTGTCTGTTCTTGACTCTTCCCCATCACTACTAGAATAGGCAGCATAACCCTGGTTACTTGCTCCAAGAGACTTCATATTGGAAAATTTATAATAACATTATCCTAAATAGCAAAACACCTAGGAAACATTTAAAAGTCCATTATCAGAAGAATGTGTAAATGAATTGCGGTAATCTTAAACAATGAGCTCCTGTACCACACTGAAAATAGATGAAATTCAGAAACATAATCTTGATTGAGAAAAATCACAGAAGAACTAGAGCATTTGATACTATATATATAAAGTTTGAAAGCATACAGTACTAAAAATTTATTTTTTATTGATACTTACATGTATAGTTAAAATTTAACACAATCCAAGGAATTAAAAACACAAAGCTCAGAAAGCATTTAGCCCTGGTAGAGGAGGAAAAAGGGTAAGATTGGAAAGATGAACATGGGGTGGGTTGGGGGACAGGTTTCAATGATATAATGGTAATATTCTACCTCTTAAACTGAGTAGTGGACACACATGGATCCATTTTTTAAAAAAAATTATCTTGCATATCCTCTTTTGATGGTCACTTGTCAGATATTTTGTTCAACTATCTCTCTTTCTTGACACTGAAATATTTGGTTACAAAAGCATTGTTTCACTATCTTCGTTTTTACCAACTCCTTCCCTCGGGGGCCTCACCTTCCCTGAGGAAGCCAGGTTCTACAAAGACATATTCTAAGAAGAAATTATGGCCCTCCATTAGGAAGCAGAAGAGGGAGTACTTCATTATTATTTAAAATATTTTTTCTTTCCTTTGCACATACTCACATGTCCACACACATTCACAGAGTGAAACAGTCTGGGAGGATGGTCACCAAAATATTACCCTCAGTTATCTCAGCATGCTTGATTTTCATGTGATTATTTTCCTCTTTCTTTATATTTTCAAATTATTCTCTAAGAAACCTATATACTTCATTCTTAAGGAAGAAAGCAAATTAACCCATGCTTTGTGATTAAATTTCAAAGTGGTTTTCGAGGCTTTAAAAATCCTCAGAAGTGTTCATACACACTGTAAAATTCCAACTTAACTAAATCCATGGGTTGTTTTGATTAATTTAATTTCAGGATGGAACTAGGAGTTTAACTGGAGACTCTTTTTTTCATAGAATCTTTACAATCTTATCGTTGTAATCTGAGTTTTTCACTTTTTATATGCAAACTGCTGAACAATATTAACTGAACTGAAAGGCAAAATAATTTACATTTGAAAAAAAATCATTTCCATAACTTATAGTTAGCTTTGTTTAAAGGACACTAGAGACTGTTCAGTTGATCAATACGTATTTATTGAGCATCAACTCATCAACTATTGGCAGGACCTGTATTAGATTCTAGGGACAGAGTAGTGGACAAGACAAATTCCAGCCTTCATGGAGCTTATAGTAACCTGCTGGACTCATTGTACAATGTGTTTCATCCACAATTTTATCAGCAGATAATTCTGCTGGAAGATTTTCAGTAATGAGGAATTCCTTCTGTTGCTTTCTAATGCTATTTGTTAACTCATTTTATAGTGCATTTTTATTTGAAAAGGTAAACAATATCATTAATTCGTAGAAAATTATTTTTTGTATTGAGCCAAATTTGCCCTTCTTGACTTATAAGCATTAGTCTTTGTCTTGTCTTTATGGGCTTTAGAATAAATCTACCACAGTAACTTTTCCCCATCCCCCCCTTTGCGGGATAGTTGTTGAGGGATAGCCTTTCAAATCATTGAGAAAACTATTATGTGGCTATAAGGCTTCTCTGGATAGAACACTGCAGTTCCTTTCATCGTTTCTTCTCTGACATGGTTTCAGAATTATATGCCATCCTGATTACTTTCCTCTGGATGCCTTCTACTTTGTCACCCTTTGTTGTTAAAAATAAATTACTCCCAATTTCCTGCTTTCAATGGAGTATCATGACCATAATTGACTCTCTGATGTGTGAGGGTCTGGTATTGTCTGAAAGCAATTACCCTGACCTTGAATTCTGCTGTACTGTAGAAAAACTAGGAATTCGTACTAAATCTTTGTCAGCCCTAGAATATACTTAGGGAGATTTTTCAAAAATATTAGTCTATTTTCTTATTCGTCTTTTTCTCGATTGTGAAGCATACTTTATAAAAGTAGCACATACAGATGGTCTGCAACTCATGATGGTTCAACTTACGAGTTTTTGACTTTGCAATGGTGTGAAAGCAGTGTATGTTCAGTAGAAACCGTACATCAGATTTTGAATATTTTCCTGGGCTAGCAATATACCCTACGATAGATACTCTCTCATGATGCTGAGCAGTGGTAGCAAGCCACAACTCCCAGTCAGCCACAAAATCACAAGGGTAAGTAACTAATATTCTACAATGTACTGTGTTACCAGATGATTTTGCCCAAGTATACGCTAATGTAAGTGTTCTGAGCACATTTAAGGTAGGCTAGGCTAAGCTATGCTGTTTGGTAGGTTAAGTGTATTAAATGCAGTTTCTACTTACAATATTTTCAACTTACTTTGGGTTTTTTTGTAAAGTTGAGGAGGATCTGTAGCAAAAATAAAATATGATTAATTGTGAATTTCATCATGCAGAATTTCACAGTCTTCTCCAGCAGACTGTGAACTTCTTCAGAGCAAGGATTATGGCTCATTAGTTTAAAAACAGTCCAGCATTTAGCACATTATATATATATACATATATATATATAATATATAAATATGCTATATATATTCTACATATATATAGTAGATGCCCAATAAGTATTTGTTGACCAATTAATGCCTTATGTACAGGAAATGAAAATCTTATAAAATGAAATAAATTCTAATTTTTAGAATATATCAAAGAATCAATCATATAGAACTGGACCTATATTTTATCCTAACCTGAAAAGAGTACCTTAGTATATTAGTTAATGGTATTTACAAGGAAAAATACTAGTGTGCTGGATGGCAAGACATTTAACTCTAAATGACAGAAAACCCAATTAGCAATGGCTCAAACTGTAAGAATGTTATTATTTATGTAAGAAGACTGGAGAAACTGGCCCTGGGTCTATTTGAGCAGCTCAATGATATGATCAATGTCCCAGGCTCTTTTTATCCTTCTGTTGCTATTCTTGGCTTGTTACCTTTTTGATCTGAAGATTCTTGCCTTTTGGTCACAAAATGCTTGCCCTAGCTCCAGATATCAAAACTGCATCCAAAGAGAGGAGCCTGGGGATGGCCTTAGCTCTGAAAGAGCCTCCTTATATGCTTCTTCCTTGGGGAAAAATTTTTTCCCACCAGCCTTTTAGCAAACTTCATCTTACATCTAATGGGCCAAAGTTGAGTTATATGGGTGTCTCCAGGAGGCTGGCAAAGGAGTAGAGTCTTGGGAATGACTGTTGATTAGTTAACCAGCAGTTTATGCCACAACTAGATAATAGATATATATTACAAAAAAGGGCAATACCTTTACTAATTCAGTAATAAATTCAGTCCTTTTAAATTATGAGGACTCTTAAAAATATCACTGATATTGGGTTTACATGATTCTATAATTTATTCAAACAGATGAATCATCAGCTGTCAATCACTTTGGAAAGAACTAATGAACCTGATTATCTTTTCTAGTTTTTGTAAATTAAACAAGGCTGTTTCTTCATCACAAAGCTGTTTTTATTTTTTCTTCTTTTCAGGAGTCCTATCCAAAGAAGAGAAATTACACTATGGAAATTGTACCATCTGCTTCTCTGGATACATTTCCTTCAGAAAATGAGAACTTTCTGTGTGATCTCATGGACACAGCTGTTACAAAGAAACCTTGCTCCTTAGAAATTGCAAGGGCACCTTCCCCAAGAACTGGTAATATCTCTTACTCACAATTGGCCTGATTCAATTTACTTGCTTGTTCATATGAAGATGCATCATTAACATTTTGGTTTCCTACTATGTTATCAAAATGAAAGTTCCCCCAATGTAGTTCCAATAATTATTTTTTCATTTTGAAGTGAGTCCAGGTAGGTCAGAAGGTTTTATTTTGAAGTCTCCTAACTTCCTGGTAAAAGCCATAATGTACATGGTAATGCTTTGATGAAGATGCTTTGAAACCTTTTAATACTGAAAAAACCTTCTAGGTAAGATACACAGCTTTGGTTCCTTCAGGAGTTCACAGCCATTTGGTAGCAATTTTTGTATCATTTTCTGTAGCCTATCTGTTACCAAGTTATCAAATCTTACTTAGCTGCTTTATATATTTCATGTCTTTTATGGCATTATCAGATTCATTATTTTGTTTTATTTTTTGCATTACAAACTAGTGAACAAAGCAAGGCAAATATTATCCCTATTTTGCTGATAAAGAAATTAGAGTTTTAAGAGCAATAGTGGGGCCTATGCTTGAAGATGGATTTTTGACTACAATTATAGTTTCTTTCTATTACTTTAAGAAAGAATACAGAGTGATTATATGAAAGCTAATGAAGGAGGAAATTTTCAAGTGGATGGTCAATATATTTGATGCTGTGAAGGAGTTGTAAGAAAAATTCTGAAGAGAGGCTTTTTTTTTTTGGTTTGGTAATGCAGTCGCAACTTACTTTTGAATAGTAAATTTTAGAAGTGATGTGGTACAAGTAGATGTCTGGAAGTTAATAGTGAGACATTGGGAAATGGGAAATAAGACACTGGGAAATGGAGTAGAGAGTACAGATGACTCTTTCAAGGAGATTACAAGAAGAGGTATGATAGTAACATAAGAAGAAAGCAGGCGCAAGAGGGAAATAGCTGGTTTATGTTAGGATAAATAAGACTTGATCAAGTTTAGAGGAATTTTCTGGTAGAGCAAGGTATTGAAGATAAAGAATAAAAAGACAGAACAGAATGGGTAGAAGTTAAGACTCAGCTAGTTTAGGGAAACACAGACCTTGCTTCCCCAGAGAGTAGCGAGAAGACAGCATGGTTATGAATATAGAGAAATTCTGAAATATTTATTTTCAAATGGATTCAATTTCTGGGTAAGATAAAAGGTTATTGACTGAAAGTAAGAGCTAGATCTTAAGAAGGGTTAAATTAAAATTCAGTCCAGGAGCGATGGCTCATGCCTATATTCTTAGCACTAGCCTATTACAGACACTACCTCATGCCTGTAATCCTAGACAAGGTGGGTGGATCACTTGAGCTCAGGAGTTCAAAACTAGCCTGGGCAACCTGGTGAAACCCCATCGCTACAAACAATTAAAAAATTAGCTGGACGTGATGGCACATGCCTGTAGTCCCAGCTATTCAGGAGGCTGAGGTGGGAGGATTGCCTGAGTTTCGGAGGTCAAGGCTGCAGTAAACCGTGGTCACACCACTGCACTGCAGCCTGGGTGACACAGTGACACCCTGTCTCTAAATAAATAAGTAAATAAAATTCAGAAAAGCCATTATACGTAATAGTCTAGGGAATTCTGTACAAGTGAAAAAAATGGATTTTTGAGCAGTACTGAGGCTAGGGTGTTAATGAATCATAAACATACAGAAGGAAGACTTTTAAGGTAATAGTGTAGTAATGAAAATAGTAAATTTATTGAGCATTTATTATGTGGCAGATACTGTTCTAAGTGCTTTATATGCATTATTCCATATGATTCTTACAATGCTGTGAGGTATTAATATCATTATTCTCATTTTAGAGATAAGGAAACTGAGGCATTGAAACACTAGCTGGCCTCCCAAGGTTACATGTTAATGAGGGGTAGATTTGGTACTTGACCTTGAGTTGTCTAACTTGTGCTCTTAAACACTATGCTATAGTGCTGCATTTTACTAGGGGATGAGGTGGGGTAGATATTAGGAATCAAATACTGAAACCCTCAAGAAATATAGAGATATGACTGGAGGTCCACATATGATAACAATAAAATTACAAAAAGAATGTTATAATAGAACAGTGTAAACTTCAGATGAGCATCAGAGTTTGGATGAAGGCCAAATAATAGAAAGTGACCCACAGCGGTCATGGAGAATGAAAACAATGCTGACCCCAGGCTATGGAAGTTGACAAGAATGAGAACTTTTCCTTTTCCGTAAGAGAGATAATGAGGGAAATAGCATATTCAGGGGGGGAAGCTTCATTAAAATAGGAAAATGCAGGAAATAGATATGCAAAATGTGAAAGAGCTTTAATTGGGGCACAGAGGGTAGGGGAATATCAGGGGTGATAGAGGAAGGAATGCAAAATTGAAGACACAGCTATGTATTGATTAAGTAGTCAAAAACTAATTGAGTTCTTATGCATGCTGGGGCACAATTCTGAATGCTGAGGATACAAGGATGAAAATGACATGGACACAGATAACAAGGCTGATGAGGCTCAGGTCAACTCTTGCTGAAAACAAATAAAAATGCTGGATACGATATAGAAAAGAAAACTTCTTAAAAGTATCAAAAAGCTGATATGAAAATTACAGAAATCGAATCACATCTAAATTAGGAATTTCTTTTTATTAGTTGGTTAGTAAGAAATAATCAAGCCAAAACATTGGTGAGGGTAGGAAATAAATGCTGCACTAAAGTCACATTTGTCCTGGGGGAGCTTACTGAACCTGCTAATGAACTTCAGTGCTCAAGGCTTCTGTGGCTTTGGATACTGAAAACAAATATCTGCACAGCCTGTCCAGCTCAGGGACTGTAATAGGAAATCCTTCCTCCATAGAACTAGGATTCCAAGGGCTACAGCCTCAGAGGAATCAGAGGTAATCCTGTATTCCCCACCCCAAGGGGACTCCAAGGAAAGATGATTTGTTGTGAGCAGAACAAGGCAGGTCAAGGGGTGGGAAATTCCTGAAGAGTTATTACTACTAACTAGCCCTCACAGATTGCCACCCAAAATTCATATCACCTTGGTGGTCCAAAAAATGTCAATTCATGCATTTAAAGTAATACCCTCAGGTATCAAGTGGAAGCAAATGTAATCCCTCTGGAGAGAAATATACTCTCCTCCAGGGCCCCAAATAATTTCTATGAATAATTTTCCTATTATTAAAATTAACAGTTTCTAATAATTAAGCCTATAGGGAAAGAAACCCCAACAGGAACCAACAAAAACAAGGAAGAGCCGATCCACACCTTAAGTGCTTTCAAATATTGGAATTAGTAGATGTAGACTATACAATGACTGTGCCATTATAAAGAAAAAGTGAGCCTGAAGGTATTTTTTGGGAATAGAAACTAAAAGAAAATGACCTAGCATATTGGAGAGGAAAAAAAAAACTTTTAGAAATGAAAAAAATTCCAATTACTTACACATACACACATGCAATTTAAAACTCAATGAATGAGTGGAACAGCAGATGAGATTCAGCTGAAGAGAGATATAGTGAACTGGAAATTAAGCCACAAGAAATTTTTCAGAATGTTGCACAGAGACAAAAATGTGGAAAATATGAAAGAGAAGCTGAGAGACTTGAAAGATATACTGCAAAGTTTTCTCGTCTAATCAAAGTTCCAGAGGAGAAGAAAGAGAGAATGTGACAAACATAATATATTTGAGGAGGTAATTTTTCAAAAAGCATGATATTACCCTTGAGCTCGAAGAGGTAGACAAGTGAAGAGTTAAATTCAACAGAGCACAATAATTGCTAAGATAGTGTTTCACAAAGAGTTCTTTGGGAGCAAAAATGGGGGAGTACTTAACCTTACCTGGAGCTTGAGGAAGACATAAAGGAGATGATGCCTGTATCAGTTATCTATTGTTATTAACAGGCCACCCCAAAACAAACTGACATCAGTCATTTATTTTGCTCACAAATATGCAAGTTTGACAGGGCTTGTCAGGGACTGATTATCTGTGTCACATCTTATGATCTCGGGCTGTTCAACTGGGGAATAGAGGAACACTTTTAAGATGGCCAGCTCATATGGCTGGCAAGTTAGTGTTGGCTATGTACCAGTAACTTAGCTAAGGCAATGGACTGGAGGCCTTTTTTGCTCTCCAGGCACTGCTTGGGTTTCCTCCTGACTACTGCCTGGATTCTGAGAGCAAGCATCCCCAAAGAACTAAGAGGAAGCTGCATCATTTGTATTACGTCCTTGTTCTGGAGGCTGGAAATCTGCAGGGTACTGGCATGGTCAGGTTCTGGTGAGAGCTCTCTTCCTGGCTTGTTGAAGGCTGTCATCACCCTGCTTACCAAACCTCTTCTTTGTACATGCACAGAGAGAGGGAGTGAGTCTTAGATTTTTGCCACAGGTCTAGGTAAAACACTGCAGAGAGAGAAGAAACTTTCTTTCAGCTTACAGTTACATTTTCTTTCCTTTAAGCTTTCACCAACACCTTTCTTATAGCTTTTAAGGCTTCCACAAATCCATCCTTCCTTGGCCCTTTTGGCTTGACAGGCACTGGCTTTGGGGCTCTTCCAGCTTCTGTCTGCTGCCCAATCTCGGTGCTAATGCCACATATTTTAAGTTTTTGTTTTGGCAGCACCCCATATCCAACTATCAAAATCTATTCTGGTTATTGTCACTGCATAACAAACCACTCCAAAGCTTAGTGAGTGAAAACAACAGTCATTTGTTTTGCTTTTAAATCTGCAATTTGAGGAGGGCTTGGCAGGGATAGCTTATCTCTGTTCCATGAGGTGTCAACGGGGGAAGTTTAACTGGGGTCTGGAGGTTTTATTCTCAAGATCCATACTCATATCGCTGCCATGGCCTACTTGGACTTTCTCGTGGTCTGTGTTGGGATTCTAAGCAAACATTCTAAGAAAATGAGACATCAGAAGGCAACATCACTTCCATTGTAGTCAAAAGCCTGCCTACATTTAAGTGGAGGGAATTTAATTCTTGCCTCCCCTTGATGAAGGAGTGTTAACTAAAGTCACATTATAAGAAAATATTCTTGCAGGCACTTTCAGAAAATATAAACTCCTACAATGCCCGAGTTTGTTGTTGTTGTTGTTAAAATTGGGTAAAGACTTAGTTTGCATAGCTACATAATTTTCCCCAGTTGTGTTTGATCACTTGGGTTTAGTATAGAAGAAGCCAGTTTGCTCAGTTGACCCAGGCTTAATTCATAATAATTGATAGTCTTTGGGCTGTGATCATGAATTCTAAGGTAAAGGAGTCCAGAATTTAAAGGGAAATTTTGTGGTTTTAAAAAAATGATTAGAATTGGGATGAATATAGATCAAAACAGTTTCTATGCAATTTTATATGAGACCTTATCCACTCAGCCCCACAGAATTGCCCCCCATAAGCGCTATAGCAGGTAGAGGAGAGCATCAACATAACTGTTACTTCTTTTCTGGTTAGGTAAGGAAATAGTTTGCATTTTCTCCTCTGTTGATTCCATTAACCCATAGTTTAGGTTTTGCATCAATCCTATTACTTCCAAGTCTCTCAACTGCTATGACTAGTCCCTTGTGACTCATACCTAGCTATGCATTTCCCCCTTAGGGCCAACTAACTGATCTGGAGAACTCAGGGAAGTTACTGACCTCTCTTGGAGTTACTGATGTATTCCCTTTGTTACTAAATTCTTTAGTGAGTAAAGGTAGAATTTGCAAATGTGGAGACATTTCTTGATGCACACGAGTCTTTTAGAGACCCTCAAATTGATCTTGGTGGGTAAATACCCTATAGTTCCTGATCCATTCAATAAGCACTTATTGAGTACCTCTGATGTTCTAGGCATTGTGCTAAATATTGCATAAGGAACACAGCAAAAGGTATAAGTACTGACCTTTAGGAGCTTAGAATGTGTTAAAATTAAGGATAATAAGGGCAATGAACAAGATAAGCATAGGGTGCTCTGGGAGAGTAGAAGGGGAGGAATGTGAATGAAGGAAGGCTTGTGGGAGGAAGTGCTGCATGATTTGCTAGCCTCAAAGAAGGAGGAGTTAGATAGATGAATAACGTATGGCACTCCAGGCAAGGGGCAGTGTGTGCAGAGATGCGGAGGGGGTGAAAGAACAGAGTACATTCAGAGACTATGCCCACTTGGCATGGTTAGAGCATAGAATGATACTAGGGTAGAATGCATAAAGAACAAGGAGTAACAGGCAGAAGTTTGGATTTCATCTGACAGCAGAAGTGAACATGGCATGATCAGGTTTCTGTTTTAGAATGATCCCTCTAGAAGCAATGTGGAGTATAGAGTATAGATTGGAGAGAGATGAAGTTGAAAGCAGGAAGATTCATTAGCAAATCAGTGCATACACTCAGCAAGAAATGACAGTGGCCAGAACAAAGACAATTGCAGCAGAGAAAGGCAAGGGGAAACAAAGCTGAGAAGCATGTAGGAGTAAAGCTCATCCTTCTCATCTTGAGAATGCTGACACTTGGACAATAAGGGGTCAAGGAAATTTGAGAACTGTACTTCAGGGAATGCATTCAATGCTTTAGGTTAACTGTGTTAGGTAACATGGCTTAGGCTTACAGACAAAATGGGCATTATTACTCTATACAAGAACTGCATGAAGATTTCCTGGAGAGACAGGGTGGTGGAGGTCGGGGTGGAGAGAGAGAGAGAGAGAAAGAGAAAGACTGAGGGGTGACCAAGTCTTAAGAGGGACTGTTATAGATTGAATTGTGTCCCCCCTCATATTATGCCCCCGAAAAGAAAGGTTGGAATCCTAACCTATAGTACTTTAGAATATGATCTTATTTGGGGAATTTGGATATAGAATCATTGTAAAGATAATCAAGTTAAAATAAAGCCATTAAGTGGACCCTAATCCAATATGACCAGTATCCTTATTTAAGGGAAATTTAGACCCAGAGACAGGCACCCATAGAGGGAAGACAATGTGAAGATATAACAGGAAAAGGCAGCCATTCGCAAACCAAGGAGGCCTGGGACAGATCCTTCCCTCACAGCCCACAGAAGGAACCATCCCTGCCACCTTGAGTTTGGACTTCTATCCTTGAAAGCTGTGACACAATACATTTCTATTGTTTAAGCCACCCAGGTACTAGTATAGTCGGCCCTCTGTATCTGTGAGTTCCACATCCATGGATTCAACCAACTACAAATTAAAAATATGTCAGAAGCAAAAATGGATGGTTGGGTCTGTGCTGAACATGTACAGACTTGTTTTCTTGTCATCATTGTCTAAAGAAAATACTGTATAACAACTATTTATGTAGCAGTAGGTATTACAAGTAATCTAAAGATGATCTAAAGTATCCAGGAGGATATGAATATGTTATATGTAAACACTACACCATTTTATAGAAGAGACTTAAGCATCCGTGGATTTGGGTATCCTCAAATACCCAATCCTCCTCAATAGGGAGTCTGGGAACCAATTCCCCTTGGACACTGAGGGATGGCTGTAGTTTGTTAAAGCACCCCTAGGTAACAAATATAGGGATTAAAACTGAGCACACAAATTCAATACATAATAGGGAGAGGCAATTGAGGATGCTTGGGCCACAGTACAGCACACAACCTGCCTGGCTTTCATCTCTCAGAGGCTGAGCAGCTGAGGGTTGGTTGTGACTGGCAACATTGTGTATTCATGGTATACAATATGCATTTGCTCAGAAAATCAAAGTTAACTTTCCTTTCTGTGGTCTCTTGTATTAAAAACTAGAAGGGCTAGTACAAAATAATCTAATCCTGACCACAGGAAAAAAAAATTATCAGATGTACTAGTTTAATTTAAATAAAAGCAACTTATTAGTAGATCTGTATTCAGCAAGATTTTACAATTCAACCAGAAAATGAAGGATACTCTTTCCAAGGAGCATTTTACTAATGCCTCATGACTACAGATTTCACATGAAGTAAAGAATGAGATTGTTCTAGTACTGGACTTATTAAATAAAGACCAGTAGTAGTCTAGCACTTGCTTGGTGAATTTGCTAAGACTCATGTTTATGCGACCACTATTGAATCCTATTTGTTTCCTTTATAGCATCAAGCTAAAGACCTTGTTTAATTATAGTGGTGACTCACTTGCATAAATGAATGAATAATTGAATGAACGAATGAATGGATGGATATTATGTTTAAAAGAAAACGGCTGTAATGGCAGTAAAATCCCTTATGAAATAGCCAGGTGTCATCAAATATAATGTTTTCTTGTCTCCTTTTCCTTTGATTTTAACCTTCCTAGGGGAATTTTTCCATTTTAAGGTAACTAGGCAACCGTTATTTTGAATCACTTAGTACAGGCTTTGTATACTATGGATGCCCAATAAATCCATTTTGATTAATGAGCAATTTACAAAACCACCAGCAAAGACTGCTTCCAATCATGTTGAAAGAGAATAGATGATCTCTGATAAAAAAGGACACATTCAGCAGCTGCATGCCAAGATAGTGTGGGTCTTAGTTACCTCTGTTCAATTTGCTAATGTGCTTACTGGACTGTGGTCAACCTGAAATGAAAATGCCATCTGGTGAATAATCCACACTCTACTATACCTTCTGCAACATCTGAAATAGGTAGGAGTGTGAGGGTGATTCTATAACTTGTTTATACCTAAATATTTTTTGAATGGTGAAACTTCCTTAATTCTATTGCCAAAATTTTGAAATTAAATGAATTCAGACTGCACTAGAACAAATGTTTATCTCTGCTGAGCAAGTGGGTAGTGTCAACATGATTTCTGTGGGTATATTTAACTCATTTAAGAGAGCAAACTATTTTTGAGCCCCATGGAAGCATTATTTTACATACAAATACTGGCCTTGCTGATAAGAAGCACTTTTATCAAACAGTAATTATTTACTTGGCATTTGCTCTGTGCTCAGTGCTGTCTTAGCCATTTATTAAAACAGATATCTACATGATGAATTTGTAAACCAGTGCTAGTTCATGGATGGGCAAAGAGAGAAATCAAGGAAAGCAGTACTTGAAGGGAATTACCTGCCTCCTTCATCCATATGGACAGTTTACCAATTAAAAAATATAATCATCTCAATTTGTTCAACTTAGTGGAAATGTGTTGTAGTTGGAAAACAATATTATAAACTACACACACACACACACACACACACACACTTTTTCTCCCCTGAAATCAATTTTGTTTCCACTGTGTGTGAATAACATGAATTGTAGACTAGTAAGATTTCTAAAAATACAATGAACTCCTGCTAGGTTGATGATTTGATGATGTGGGAATATAGGCTCTTTATGATGTCGTGTATGCTATCCTATGTAACAGAATTTCTCCTATAATGTCAGTGTATGTATAATAACAAGGTAAACATTCATTAATTCATAAGTTCATGCTCATGAAAGTAGAGTGGACTTACCACACTGCTTCACATTCCACTCTTGTTCTGTGTTGCTTTCCTCAATCCTGAGATACTTTTCCTCCCTTGTCTCTCACTCTCAGCAGATGGTCTCATATTTTAATTCATAAAGAAAATAGAATTTACCAGATGGAACTTTGTTAACTTCCTTCATTAGGTGATTAAATGCAACTGCCCTGTAACCTTCCTCTTTCTCCCTGCTCCTGTTAAGATACAGGCGGTTTTCCTCCTCCTGCCCAAGGTTGGCTCCATCTTCTATGCACCAGGTCTTTTCCTTCTCAGGAATTTGACCCCTGCATTCAGTCTTTCTCTCCTCTATAATTTTAATTGTCCTTTTTTTTTTTTTTTTTTTTTTTGAGACAGAGTGTCCCTCTGTCACCTAGGCTGGAGTGCAGGGGCACGATCTCGGCTCACTACAAGCTCTGCCTCCCAGGTTCACCCCATTCTCCTGCCTCAGCCTCCCGAGTAGCTGGGACTACAGGCGCCCGCCACCACGCCCAGCTAATTTTTTGTATTTTTAGTAGAGATGGGGTTTCTCCGTGTTAGCCAGGATGGTCTCAATCTCCTGACCTCGTAACCCGCCCACCTCAGCCTCCCAAAGTGAATTGTCCTTTTTTACTGCATTGTGCACATCAACAATTAAATCTGCTCGGGTCTTTATCATTTGAAAAGCAATAGCAAACCACAAGAACAACTAACAGCAAAAACAACTAAACAATAAATGAAAACTTCCTTGATCCCACCTGACAACTCAGCTAGTGTTCTCTCTTTATTCCCGTGCTCTCAATATGTTCATTTTCCTTCTTTGTTTTCACTTCTCAGCCCACTTTAGTCAGGTGTCTATTCCCCATTACTCTGTGGAAATGTGCTTTCTAAAGTTACTAATGACCTTGATGTCACAAAATCAAAAAGGGCATTTCTCGATCCTCACTTTTTCTTAACCTCTCAGAAGCACAGGTTGGCGACACCTCCATCTGGAGACCCTTTCTTCCCTTGGTCGTCTAAGGTAGATTTTCATCTTATTATGGTGCTCCTTCTCTATTGTGATGGCTGACATTTTTCTGCATGACTCTAAAAGTTGAGAGTTCCTCAAGGCTCATAAAAAGTCCTCTTTATTCTTTTTACTTTTTTCTCTCTATAAATTATCTCATCTATAGTACGGCTTCTGTTACAATCAACATGCTGAAGACTCCGACATACTTATCTCCAGGCTAGACCACTTCTCTTAACTCCAGGCCCATCTATTAATCCATCTAATATCTTTACTTGTATATCTACTTAATATCATCTACTTATTTACTTATATATCTCCAAGGGCACCTCAACCTTAGCATATCTAGAACTAAACTCCCACATCTTTCCCCCCAAACCTTTTCTTCATGCTGAATTTCTCATCTCAGTAAATGATTTAATTATTCATCCAGCTACAGGAGCCTGAAGGTCATTATTGCAACCTCCCTGTCTATCAATTCCTCATATTCAAATAAGCGCCAGGTCTTGTGACTTTTAACTGGAATAAACAGTAGGATGAGGGTAGTTATGTAAATTTCTATCCCTAAATATCTCTCAAATCCATCTGCCTCTCTTAATCTCTGTCACCACCAATAACTGTCCTGGACTACTATAATAGTCTCCTAAAGTCCTGTTTCCCTTGTAACACTTCCTTGGACTATTATAATAGTTTCCTAAAGTCCTGTTTCCCTTGTAACACTTCCCTAGGTGTGTCCCAGAGATTCTGTAGATTGTATCTTCTTTGTAGAAATGTGAATTTATTATTCACATTGCAGTCAAAGTAATCTTAAAATCACAAATCTGGTTGCATCACCCTCCTTAAACTTCTGCAATAACCTTGCATCTACTAAAGATACAGATTTTTAACTACTATTTTTGCTTATACATTGTAATATTTAAATTTAGATTATCCTGTCTAGTGTGCAGTTGAAACCCTGACAAGAGTTATTTTCAATGCTCCTGAAAGAGGCAATATTGTCTGCAAACAGGGATAGTGTGACTTCCTCTATTTCTGTTTGGATGCCCTTTATTTCTGTCTCTCGCTTGATTGATCTGGCCAGGACTTCCAATACTACGTGAAATAGGAGTGGTGAGAGAAGGCATCCTATCTTGTGCCAGTTTTCAAGGGGAATGCTTCCAGCTTTTGCTCATTCAGTATGATGTTGGCTGTGGGTTTGTCATATATGGCTCTTATTATTTTGAGGTCTGTGCCTTCAATACCTAGTTTATTGAGAGGTTTTATGTTGAATTTTATTGAAAGCCTTTTCTGCATCTATTGAGATAATCATGTGTTTTTTGTCTTTAGTTCTGTTTATGTGATGAATCACATTTATTGATTTGTGTATGTTGAACCTACCTTGCATCCCAGGGATGAAGCTTAATTGATTGTGGTGGATTAGCTTTTTGGTCTGTTACTGGATTAAGTTTGCAAGTATTTTGTTGAGGATTTTTGCATCAATGTTAATCAAGTATATTGGCCTGAGGTTTCTTGTTTTTATTGTGCTTCCGGCAGGTTTTAGTATCAGGATGATGCTGGCCTCATAGGATGAGGTCGCAAGGAGTCCCTTATCAATTTTTTGGAATAGTTTCAGTAGAAATGGTACCAGCTCTTCTTTGTATATTGGGTAGAAATTGGCTGTGAATCAGTCTAGTCATAGGCTTTTTTTGGTTGTTAGGCTATTTATTCCTAATTCAATTTTAGAGCTTGTTATTGGGCTGTTTAGGGAATCAGTTCCTTCCTGGGTTAGTCTTGGAAGAGTGTATGTGTCCAGAGATTCATCCATCTCTTCTAGGTTTTCTTGTTTATGTGCATAGAGATGTTCATAGTTGCCTCTCATGGTTATTTGCATTTCTGTGGGGTCAGTGGTAACATCCTCTTTGTCATGTCTGATTGTGTTTATTTAGACCTTCTCTCTTTTCTTCTTTATTAGTTTAACTAGTGGCCTATCTTATTAATTTTTTTAACAAATCAGCTCCTGGATTTGTTGCTCTTTTGAACGGGTTTTCATGTCTTGATATCCTTCATTTCAGCTCTGATTTCAGTTATTTCTTGTCTTCTGCTAGCTTTGGGGGTGCCCTTGGTTCTCTAGTTCTTTTAGTTGTGATGTTAGGTTGTTAATTTGAGATCTTTCTAAATTTTTGATGTGGGCATTTAATGCTATAAATTTCCCTCTTAACACTGCCTTAGCTGTGTTCCAGAGATTCTGGTATGTTGTATCTTTGCTCTCATTAGTTTCAAAGAACATCTTGATTTCTGCCTTAATTTTATTAGTTACCCAAAAGTTGTTCAGGAGCAGGTTGTTTAATTTCCATGTAATTGCATGATTTTGAGTTTATTTTTTGAGCCTTGGAGCTAAAGGCCGTAATCCTTAGCAAACTAACACAGGAACAGAAAACCAAATACTGCGTGTTCTCACTTAAAATTGGGTGCTAAATGATGAGAAGTGCTCATCATCATTTAAGTGAGAAGTTCTCACTTAAAATTGGGTGCTAAATGATGGACACCAGGAAGGGAACAACAGACCCTGGGGCCTACTTGTGGGTGGAGGGTGGGAAGAGGGTGAGGATCAGAATAAATAAGTATTGGATACTAGGCTTAGTACTTGAGTGATTAAAAAATCTGTACAACAAACCTTTGTGACACGAGTTTACCTATATAACAAATCTGAAAATGTAGCCTTGAAACTAAAATAAAAATTAAAAAAGAGGCAATGTCATTATAGCTCTTGGAACTCACAATTGTGTAATTTCAGCGCATACTAACAATTAAGCTTTTTTTTTTTCTGAGATGGAGCCTTGCTCTGTCGCCCAGGCTGGAGTGCAGTGGCGTTATGTCAGCTCACTGCAAGCTCCGCCTCCCAGGTTCACGCCATTCTCCTGCCTCAGCCTCCCCAGTAGCTGGGACTACAGGCACCCACCACTGCGCCCAGCTAATTTTTTGTATTTTTAATAGAGATGGGGTTTCACTATGGTCTCCATCTCCTGACCTCGTGATCCGCCTGCCTCGGCCTCCCAAAGTGCTGGGATTACAGGCGTGAGCCACTACGCCCAGCCTTAAGCTCTTACTTCATGGAATCACTCAGTAACTTTGCTCTATTTAGCAGCTGCTGCATACAACATTAATTTGGAAATAGTTTTATACTGAAAATATAATCTTGTAGAAATCTTACAATCTTACGTAATGCTTGTAGTCTCATATTTAACTATTCACCTTACCTGCATTTTCTAGACTTGTCAGATATATCTACTGCAGACTTACTAATTCATTTTCTTTTCATTTAGTATTATATGAAGACTACTAGTTCTGTCTTTACATAGTCCTAGACTCTAAGTAACATTAACACAACTAACTGACATACAATACAGTCACACTGTATGTTTAAAAAGTAACAATTTTACATTGATTATATTGTATTCTAGATTTTATCTAATAGATTACATTTTATGTTTATATTAGAACACACAAATTCAAGAAGCTCATAATAGTTCTTCAATTGGCCTTTCAGAGGCAATTTATACAAAAATGGAAAAGAGAAAACTAGGTTATTCTTAGGTATTATTTTTGGGTATTAACAGATGAGGTTTGAATAATTTAGAAAAATAGAGAATTAAAAATAATTTTGTTATTTAATCTCAGTCAATAAATAATGTACAAAATATATCCAGATCTGTGATTTCATCACATTTATCATCAGATGTCATATTGCAGTTGTGGAAACTAAAACAGAATAGGGGAATAGTTTGTTGAAGGAGATAAGAATTCAGAAGCAAATCTGGCATTGAGAAATCACTGTAGTTCTCAGTGCATTATTC
This sequence comes from Pan troglodytes, assembly GCF_028858775.2. Classification (NCBI taxonomy): domain Eukaryota; kingdom Metazoa; phylum Chordata; class Mammalia; order Primates; family Hominidae; genus Pan; species Pan troglodytes. Next base: position 106,318,687 of record NC_072408.2, on the reverse strand, counting down.
AAATTAATTCAGTGTTTCCTTTTACTGTTCAGAACCATCTCTTTTCATAAAATCATTCATTCATTAATCCATCTATCCACCAATTCATTTGTTCCACAAACGTTTGTTGAGGACATACTATTTTCCAGGTCAAATAGGTGTGTAAGACACAAAGACAACAAAGACATATTAAACATAGGGTAACAGAGAGGCTTTATCTACAGTACTTGGCAAAATAATAGCTTAAAGCACTCTAGATACTGGGATTCAAGAAGGTTCAAAGACTATTATTACATCCAGAGCTGTATATTTAACTATCAGATTTAGCCAGGCTCATTCTCTGTGGGAGAACCTATTCTATTTATATGCAGAATCCAGAGAAAAACTGCAGGTGCCATTTAATCACATAGGTTTTCTATGCTTTTCATTTCCATAGAACCATTCAATTTATTACCAAATAATCATCTAGTGTTTTCTGTGTTTTTCACCTGTGCATAAAGGCAATAAAAAGAGAATAATGGAATGCTAAAAGCTATGCCGTAAACAAGTCGAGAGCATTGAATCAGCTAAGCACTCCATTCCTTTTGAAAGTAACTGACCTTTAGTCACAGGCATCTATGAGGATGCTGGATTATCATTTCAACTGAAGCATACTTTGGTTACTATAACCACGTGTGTAAAAGTGATTTGTCTAAATCTTGAGATACGGTGGCATACCTTTCTGAAGGTATGAGCTGACTTAAAATGCCTACCTTTTAATTGCTGTTGGATTGTATTACTTTAAAATTTTTAGCATAGCTACTAATATAATGCTTCTTTTCTCTTCTAGTAGCTAAAAAATATGTATTCTCATTATAAAATAGAATAAAGTCTTTGCTATTGTGAATAATGCTGCAATAAACATATGTGTGCATGTGTCTTTATAGCAGCATGATTTATAGTCATTTGGGTATATACCCAGTAATGGGATGGCTGGGTCAAATGGTATTTCTAGTTCTAGATCCCTGAGGAATCGCCACACTGACTTCCACAATGGTTGAACTAGTTTACAGTCCCACCAACAGTGTAAAAGTGTTCCTATTTCTCCACATCCTCTCCAGCACCTGTTGTTTCCTGACTTTTTAATGATTGTCATTCTAACTGGTGTGAGATGATATCTCATAGTGGTTTTGATTTGCATTTCTCTGATGGCCAGTGATGATGAGCATTTTTTCACGTGTTTTTTGGCTGCATAAATGTCTTCTTTTGAGAAGTGTCTGTTCATGTCCTTTGCCCACTTTTTGATGGGGTTGTTTGTTTTTTTCTTGTAAATTTGTTTGAGTTCATTGTAGATTCTGGATATTAGCCCTTTGTCAGATGAGTAGGTTGCGAAAATTTTCTCCCATGTTGTAGGTTGCCTGTTCACTCTGATGGTAGTTTCTTTTGCTGTGCAGGAGCTCTTTAGTTTAATTAGATCCCATTTGTCAATTTTGGCTTTTGTTGCCATTGCTTTTGGTGTTTTGGACATGAAGTCCTTGCCCATGCCTATGTCCTGAATGGTAATGCCTAGGTTTTCTTCTAGGGCATATTCTCACTCATAGGTGGGAATTGAACAATGAGATCACATGGACATAGGAAGGGGAATATCACACTCTGGGGACTGTGGTGGGGAGGGGGGAGGGGGGAGGGATAGCACTGGGAGATATACCTAATGCTAAATGACGAGTTAGTGGGTGCAGCGCACCAGCATGGCACATGTATACATATGTAACTAACCTGCACAATGTGCACATGTACCCTAAAACTTAAAGTATAATTAAAAAAAAAAAAAAGAATAGAGAAGACACAGACATAAGGAAAAATAAAAATAAAAAAAATAAAATAGAATAAAGTTTTACTAAATTTTGTTCAATATATAGAAAGTAAAAAAATAAAAGTACTTTCCCCGTATCGTACTTATTGCAGCAACTAATTTAATATTCTGATGTATTTTCTTTCTTTGCTGTGCATAGTTTTTACATCAATGTGAACATTTGGTGTATATACATTTGTGGGTACTTTTTTTTTTTTTTTCTGAGATGGAGTCTTGCTCTATCACCCAGGCTGGAGTGCAATGGCGTCATCTCCACTCACTGCCACCTCCGCCTCCCGGGTTCAAGTGATTCTCCTGCCTCAGCCTCCTGAGTAGCTGGGATTATAGGTGCGTGCCACCATGCCTAGCTAATTTTTGTATTTTTAGTAGAGTTGGGGTTTCACCATGTTGGTCAGACTGGTCTCAAACTCCTGATGTTATGATTTGCCCACCTCGCCTCCCAAAGTTCTGGGATTGCGTTTGTACTGTATTCATTTTTTAATTAATTTAAACATTTTTCTTATTATAGAAGTGTAATGGCTCTGTCATCATGGCAAGATCTGTCAAGTTTTTGTTAAAGCAACCCTTCCCCTATTTTCTCCTGCCCAGTGTTCCAAACAATAATGAAAGAAAAAACAGAAAAACAGAAAATTATAAACGTTACTTCTGCTGAAAAGCAAAGAAAATATCTTGATGCTCAACTGGATCAGAAGCACAAAATAGAAAGTGGGACTTGAATAGCAGCCCAGCTCGTGACTTGGTCCAGCAGTGGGCAGAGCAGTGGGGAGATTGCATTCTTAATGGTAATGGAGTCTAAAAGACCTTCACTGGAGCTAGGGCCAGAAAGTCTGCCCCTCTGCTGAGAATGAGCAGCTGGGCATGTTAAATTTCCAGACAATAAAAACAAGCAAGATAGAGGTTTGCTAAAGAACTAGAGAAACAAAGGTACTTAATAATTTTTATTTTTGTTAAAAAACATTTCTGGTAAAAATTTTAAGAGAAACCACTAAAAATTAGGAAAATATATCTTCGAAACCAATAATGAAGACTAAAAGAATAAAGCAACATTTATTAATTAAAATGTCCCTAGTTCTTGGAAAAAAGAATGAAGCAAAGAAGAAACATGGCAAACCAAAAATGCGAAGGAGAAGATAACTAATGAAAGACAAAGAGATTATATTGCATGCAATTTTTAAAATTCTTGCTATATGCTTTTTTATAAGAGTAAAACCTAAATCAAAGTGACACAGAAAGTTTGAAAGAATTGGGTTAAAATAGGAAAGATCAAGCAAAACCAATGTAAAGAAAGGCATTGCAGGACTATCATTAGTCAAAATTTAATTGAAGGCTAAAAACATTAAAAAGGATAAAGAGGAATACTTTATAATATTAAAAGAATCAAACCACAGAAAGCACAATACCAAGAAGATATCATAGCCGTAATTTTTTTTACATACAACAATACACAACACAGCCTTGAAACATTAAAAGCCAAAACTGATAGGATTTTGAGAAACAGAAATCTACAATATTTGCAAGATTTTAATATGTCATGTTTCATTCAGAATATTGACAAATGAAGAAATATAATATTAGAACTATTGAATAATAGAATTAATAAGCTTGATTTAATAGACATATCTAGGACTTTGTGCCCATCAATACAGAATATATATATTCTTTTCAAGCACACATAAAACCCTGAGAAAAATTGAGCACTTATTAGGTCATTGTGGCAATTTCAACACATCAGAGAAATAAGTCACAATCTGAAATCATAATATAATGAAATATGAATCAACAATAAAAAATATAAATCACATTATATTTGAAAAATGTCCCCCCCCATATTGAATGTCTTATAAATTACTAAAGACATACATGCTTGTAGCACTGAATTAAAACCTGTAAACAATGCCTAACTTTATATAGGCAATGCTAATCAAGTCTTACATTTTGCCTGACCCAATTGTTCCCACTCTTCAGCTCACCTTCATTTTAAGCAATGCTCAAAGCTCAGTATATATCCTTTAATATACAAACATAGAAAAGCATGTCTATGTCATGATGATGGTAATTGTAATTTGCCAATGCAGAGGAAACTGAAACAGCTGTTTGTTGTCTAACAAAACTTTAAAGATAATTAAGTGGGAAATAGTAAGAGGTATATTTCACAAATACATAGTAAATTTGATAAGAAATTCACTCTTCAACAACATTCATAATAGTCTAGCTTCCAGGATTCCCAACTCCTAGGAGAAGGGGGAGTGTACCAAATCAAGGGAATACCCTGTGGTTCGAAAGGACCTGGATGGCAGGCCTTGAGCACCAGATCTTTCTGCTGATATGAAGTTTCCTTCAGCAGAAGCACAGTTCCAGTGCTGGGTACAGCAGGGAAATTCTTCAGCTCTAACCCAACAATCAGCCCTGGTGCATTTGATAGGCCTTGGAGAAGGAGATGTCATTCCCCCCTTGTCCACCATGGCAGGCACAGTTGGGGCTTCTCCCATGGGAACTCAGCATGGGTACAACAATAGACAGCCTTTCTGAAACATGTCAGGGTTACTGCATCCCCACAGGAGGAGCACCCTACAGGGTCAGGGTTGCATAAGACACAGAGTCACTTCCTTTCTACATGGAGTATCAACATTCCTACAGATGAAAAGAGGTGCCTATCCGATCTGCATAGCCAGAGCACTAGGACAGGAGTGTGTCTGAGAGGTAGATAACTTTCCTGCTGACCTGACAGGGGAGCTGAGGTAACTGCAACTCTTCCCCTTGATAAGACCTTAGTGCAAATCACTGTGAGCTCCTCCAGCCACCTCTGTCAAGGCTGGGACCTCTACCCACCATTGGGTATTGCATTTACCTACTTGCTTTAGCCACAGCTGGTTCCTGTCTAGGGACACCTCCTCTATTGGCCTGAAGCCTGAACCATCAAACCAGCAAATAAAATACTGGGGAAAAATAAATAAATAAATAAATAAATAAATAAATAAATAAATAAGCACATGCCATGGAAGAATGAGATAAGCATCAAGAGACCTCTGCCATTCCAACCCCATAGTAAACAGTGAACTTGCTCACACACTGAGAACATTCTTAATACAACCAGCATATGAGAAAGCCATCATGCAAAGACTATAACCAAGGAAATCTTACAGAGTCTTCACCCCTGAAAGCACCAAGAACTAAGTTAGGCGATAATTAACTATAAGCATTAAAGTCACATCTTTTAGGGGAAAAAAGGAATACTAAAAAAAACACAGTCAAATCAAACATAAATTTAAGAATAATTAGAAGGAATAGTCTACCCAAATGAGAAGGAATCAGAAAGGTAACTCTGGTAATATGACAAAACAGGATTCTATAACATCTCTGAAAGATCACACTAGCTCTCCAGCAATGGATCCAAACCAAGATGAAATCTTTGAAATGCCACATAAGTAATTCAGAAGATTGATTATTAAGCTACTCAGGGAGATATTAGAGAATGATGAAAACCCTCATAGAGAAATTAAAGCAGTTCAGGATATGACTGAAACATTTTGTAGAGAGATAGATATCATCCAGAAAAAGCAATCCGAACTTCTGGAAATGAAAGATACACTTAGGGCATTACAAAATGCAGTGGAAAGTTTTAACAATAGACTAGAACAAATAGAAGAAAGAATTCCAGAGCTCAAAGACAGGGCCTTTGAATTAACCCAGTCAGACAAAATAAAGAAAAAAGAATCAAAAGAAATGAATACAGTCTTCAAGAAATATGGGATTATGGAAAATGACCAAACCTAAGAATAATTGGCATTCCTGAGAGAGAAGAGAAAATAGTAAGTCTGGAAAACTTATTTGAGGGAATAATTGAGGAAAACTTATTTGAGGGAATAATTGAGGAAAACTTCCCTGGTCTAGCTAGAGATCTAGATATCAAATTCAAGAAGCTCAAATAACTCTTGGTAAATTTATTGCAAAAAGATATTTACCAAGGCATATAGTCATCAGGTTATCTAAAGTAAACATGAAGCAAAGAATTCCAAGAGCAGTAAGACAAAAACATCAGGTAACGTACAAAGGAAAACCTATCAGACTAACAGCAGAAACCTGACAAGCCAGAGAGGTGTGGGGTCCTATCTTCAACCTTCTTAAACAGAACAACTGTCAGCCAAGAATTTTATATCCCACAAAACTAAGTTTCACAAATGAAGAAGAAATAAAGTGATTTTCAGACAGATCTTGAGGGAATTTGTCATTACCAAACCAGCACTACAAGAAGTGCTAAAAGGTGTTCTAAACGTTGAAGAAAAGCCCAATATGTATCAAAATCGAACCTTTGGAAAGCTTAAAACTCACAAGGCCTATAAGACAATGACATAATGAAAAAAACTAAGTAAAAATTACTATGATGAAGAGAACAGAATCTCACATCTCAATATTAACGTTGAATGTAAATGGCCTAAATGCTCCACTTAAAAGGTACAGAATGGCAGAATGGATTTTAAAATATCACAATCCAAATATTGGCTGTCTTCAGGAGATTCATTTTATGAATCCTTGTGGAAGGATTCATATAAACTGAGGGCAAAAGGGTGGAAAAAGATATTCCACACAAACGGAAACAAAAGCAAGCAGGAGTAGCTAGTCTTATATGAAACAAAACTGACTTCAAAGCACCAATGGTAAAACACACACACACACACACACACACACACACAAAGATGGTCACTATATAATGATAAAAGGGTCAATCCAGCAAAAAGATATTACCATCCTAAATATATATACACCTAACACTGGAGCTCCCAGATTTATGAAACATTACTACTAGACCTAAAAAATGAGATAGCAACATAACAATAGTGGAAGATTTTAATTTACCACTGACACCACTAGACAGATCTTTGAGACATAAAATCAACAAAGAAACGGTGGACTTAAATGGCATAATACAACAAATGTACTTAGCAGATATTTACAGAACATTTTACCCTAGAACAATAGAATATACATTCTTCTCATCAGCACGTAACATTCTTCAAGATAGACCATATGACAGGCCAGAAAAGAAGCCTCAATACATTTTTAAAAATTGAAATCATAAGTGTCTTCTCAAACCACAGCAGAATAAAACCAGAAATCAACTCAAAAAGGAACCCTCAAAACTATAAAAACGCATGGAAATTAAATAACCTGCTCCTCAATGATATCTGAGCTAACAATGAAATTAAGATGGAACTTTAAAAATTATTTGAATTGAATGATAATAATGAAATAAGTTATCAAATTCTCTGGGATACAGCAACAGCAGTGCTAAAGGAAAGTTTATAGTGCTAAATGCCCACATCAAAAACTGGAAGGGCACAAATTTTAACAACCTTATGTTGTATCTCAAGGGACTAGAGAAACAAGAACAAACTAAACCCAAAGCTAGCAGAAGAAAAGAGATAACAAAGATCAAAGCAAAAGTAAATGAAATTCAAACAAATAAATATAAGAGATTAATGAAATAAAAAGCTGATTCTTTGAAAAATAAACAAAATAGATAGATCATTAGCTAGATTAACCAGGTGAGGAAGAGAGAAGATTCAAATAAGCTCAATTAGAAATGAAACTGGATACATTACAACCAATACCACAAAAATACAAAAGATCATTGGATGCTACTGTGAACACCTATACACACATGAACTAGAAAACCTAGAGGAAATGGGTCAATTCCTGGAAACATACAACACTCATAGATTAAATCAAGAAGAAATAGAAACCATAAAGACACCAAAAACAAGCAGTGGATTGAATCCATAAGTTTAAAATTGCCAACAACAAAAAAGCCCAGGACCAGATGGATTCACAGCTGAATTCTACCAGACATTCATTAAAAAGAGAATTGGTACCAATCCTACTGAAACTTCCAAAAAGTTAAGAAAGAGGGAATCCTTCCTAAATCATTCTATAAAGCCAGTATCAGCCTGATGCCCAAACCAGGAAGGACACAACAAAAAAAAGAAAACTATAGACTAATTACCCTGATGAACGTAGATGCAAAAATCCTGAACAAAATACTAGCTAACCAAATCCAGCACATCAAAAAGATAATTCATCATGATCAAGTGGGTTTCCTCCCAGGGATACAGGGATGGTTTAACATATGCAAGTCAATAAGTGTGATACATTACATTAACAGAATTAAAAACAAAAATGATATGATCATCTCAATAGATGCAGAAAAAGCATTTGACAAAATCCAGCATACTTTTGTAATAAAAACTCTCAACAAATGAGGCATAGAAGGGACCTATCTCAAAATAATAAAAGCTATATATGACCTACCCACAGCCAACATCATATGGAATGGGAAAAAGTTGAAAGCATTCCCCCCCCCGAGAACAGGAACAAAACAAGGTTGCCTACTTCCACCATACCTTTTCAGCATATTCCTGGAAGTCCTAGCCAGAGCAATTAAGCAAGATAAAGAAATAAAAGGCATTCAAATAGAAGTCAAACTATTGCTGTTTGCAGATGATATTTTATATTTAGAATATTCTAAAAACTCTCCAAAAGACTCCTGGATTTGATAAACAAATTCAGTAAATTCTCAGGTTACAAAATCAGTGTACACAAATCCATAGCACTGCTATACACCAACAGTGATCACACTGAGAATCAAATCAATAACTCAATCCCTTTTACAACAGCTGCAAAAAAATAAAAATACCTAGGAACATACTTAACCAAGAAGGTGAAAGATCTCTACAAGGAAAACTACAAAACACTGCTGAAAGTAATCATAGATGACACAAACAAATGAAAACTCATCCCATGCTCATGGAAAAATGACCATACTGCCCAAAGCAATTCATAGATTCAGTGCAATTCCCATCAAAATACCAACATTATTTTTCACAGAATTATAAAAAATCATTCTAAAATTCATATGGAACCACAAAAGGAGCCCAAATAGCCAAAGTGACCCTAAGCAAAAAGAACAAATCTGGAGGCATCACATTAGCAGACTTCAAATTATACTGCAATGCTATAATTACCAAAACAGCATGATACTGGTATAAAAGTAGGCACATAGACAAATGGAACAGAATAGAGAACCCAGAAATAAAGCCAAATACGTACAGCCAAGTGATTTTGACAAAGCAGACAAATACATAAATTTGGGAATGGACACCCTATTTAATAAATGGTGCTGGGAAAACTGGCAAGCCACATGTAGAAGAATGAAACTGGTTCCCTATCTCTCACCACATATAAAAATCAACTCAAGATGGATCAAAGACTTAAATATATGACATGAAACTGTAAAAATTCTGGAAGACGATGTTGAAAAATCTTTTGTAGACATCAGCCAAGGCAGAGAATTCTTGACTAAGACCCCAAAAGCAAATGCAACAAAAACAAAAGTAAATGGGACCTAATTAAACTAAAACACTTTAGCATAGCAAAATAAATAATTATCAGAGTAAACAGTCAACCCACAGAATGGGAGAAAATATTTGCAAACTGTGCATCCGACAAAGGACTAGTATCCAGAATCTACAAGGAACTCAAATCAGAAAAAAAAAAAAACCCAAAAAAACCCGCAAATAATTCCTTCAAAAAGTTGTCAAGGAATATGAATAGACATTTCTCAAAAGGAGATATACAAATAGCTAATAAACATATGAAAAAAATGTTCAGCATCACTAATCAGGGAAATGCAAATTCAAACCACCTTACTCCTGCAAGAATGGCCATTACTAAAAAGTCAAACAACAGATGTTGGTGTGGATGTGGGGAAAGGGGAACACCTATTCACGCTGGTGAGAATGTAAATTAGTACAACCTTTGTGGAAAACAGTATGGAGATTCCTTAAAGAGCTAAATGTAGATCTACCAATGGATACAGCAATCCTACTACTAGGTCTACCCAAAGGAAAAGAAGTCATTATATGAAAAAGACACTGGCACACATATGTTTATAGCAGCACAATTCACAATTGCAAAGATGTGGAAGCAAGCTAAGTGCACATCAACTAATGAGTGGATAAAGAAAATGTAGTATATATATGCCATGGAATACTACTCAGCCATTAAAAGGAACAAAATAATGTATTTTGCATCAATTTGCATGAAGCTAGAGGCCATTATTCTAAGTGAGGTAACACAGGAGTGTGAAACCAAAAACTATATGTTCTCACTTATAAATGGGAGGTAAGCCATGTGTCAGCAAAGGCATCATAGAGTGATATAATGGACTCAGAAGCAGGAGGGTGAGAGGGTAGCTAGGGATTAAAAAAAAAAACTACACATTAGGTACAATGTAGACTACATGGGTGATGGGTGCACAAAAATCTCAGAATTCACCACTATATAATTCATGTGTGTAACATAAAACCACTTATACCTCAAAAGCTATTGAATTTTTTTTTAAAAAGACATTTGCTCTTAACCGTAAAAAAAAAAAATCAGTGAAAATTATTTGCCTGAATCAAAATTAAATATCCAACACAAAATATAAAAACAATTTTTGGAAGGATTTGAGCTTGTAATTTTTGCCAGCTATAAAATGGATTAGGTTCCAAACAAAGGGAAGAACATTTTAAGTGAGATCTGGTAAAAGAAGTAATTTCAGTAATGAAAATTTTGCTAGAAAATTTGAGGAAAAAACTAATGAAGATATTTTGCCAAAAACAACCAAAAGCTCTTCAATTAAACCACCAAACAACTGTTCATTGAATACAAAAACCTTCCTAATAATGTCATATGTAACTTATTAAGAACATGTTTAATTGCAGATATTTTTCATTAGCTATAGGTAAGTCATGTGACATGAGACACTGCCTAATTAACACTTTGAGTATGCTTTCTCTCAAAGAACCTTCAGATTTGCTAAATTAAAAAATATTTTCAACTCATAGCCTAAATAATCAAACTCATGAAATAGATTTTTAAAATTTACATCAAAGAAATAATTTCTACTAAATGTGAAAAAATTAGTTTCTATCACAACATGTGGTATTCCTGTTATATTAGATCAAAAATCCAGATTTTTTGACTTTTAAAACAAAAAAAAATTCCTTTATTGATTTATTGCACAGTTTGAAGTATATTCAAATTATTACTAGCACTCCTTTTCACTCTCAAAAGTTTCCCAGTTTGGATGATAAATGTTTGTATACCTTAGTGAAAGGATACATATATTTTAATATCTATGATAGTAACAATGGATATCATTGAGAATTTTTAACGTGCCAGACATTGCTTTAAGCACTTTACAGGTACTGTCTCAGTTTCCCACAAACATGATATTATCATGCTTATTTTACAAATAAGGAAGCTGAGACATAGAGAAATTAAGTAACTTACTCAAGGTGGCATTGCTAGTTAAGTATGGAGCCATGATTTAAACCCAGACAGTCTGGCTCTAGAGTAGGCTGACAAACCAAGCTGGTTTGCCTAGGACTGAAGGGATTTCCAGGATGTGGGCTTGCAGTTGTAAAATCGGGAAATAACCTAGCAAACCAAAGTGACCTCTGAATGAGATGTGGAGGGACTGATCTTAATGCCATTGCTTTCCATAACAGCTGTATCAGTTTCCATTGCCACCAACAATGTTAGCCTGCAGCCTTTTTCTCCACAACTGCCATATGAAGCCTCTAAGATAACTGCCAGTGATCCGCTTTCCTGGTATTTATGCCTTTGTTTAATCTCTTCCCTTTATGTATAGACTGGACTGAGTAATTTGCTTCTAATGAATAGAATATGGAAAGAATAATGCATGTCACTTCTGAGATCAGGTTACAAAGACCTCCGGCTTCTGTTTTATTAGCTCTCTCCTGCTCTCTGGTTCACTCATTTTGATGGAGCACTTTGTGTTCCGTGGAGAGGCCCATGGGACAAGGAACTGAGGGAGGCCTTGGATTAACAGCCAGTGGGAAACTGAGGCCCTCAACCCAACAGTCCTGTGGGAGCTGAATGCTGCCAACAACCATGTGAGTGGTCTTTGAAGTCAATTTCTCCCAGTCAAGCCTCAGATGAGACCATAGGCCCAACTGACATGTTAATTGCAGCCTTCGAGACCCTGAGTCAGCAGAGCCATACCTAGACCCCCAGCCATGAAAACTGCAAGATAATAAACATTTGCGGTTTTAAGTTTTGGGGTAATTTGTTACACAGAAATAGATAGCTAATATAATCTTTATTCTTCTACATTTTAATTCTTCCAGTGAAGATAGTGCAAAATAGATATCACATTTTTATTTGAATTAGTACTTCCTCAGCTACTATTAGTTCAAGCTCCTTTTCAAATAGTTGTTGATAATTTAGATTTGCTTTTCTCTGAATTTCTATTCATATAAATTGCCCAATTTTATATTGACTATTTTATCACTTTATAGATCACAGTTATTAACCCTTAATCTGTTATATGTAGTACAACTATTCTTTCTCAATTTATCATTTTTCTGATGATTAATTGTGATATCTTTTCAATTTTTATTTTATTATTTTATTTTTGAGACAGAGTCTCTCTCTGTTGTCCAGGCTGGAGTGCAGTGGCAATCTCTGCTCACTACAACCTGCACCTCCCAGGTTCAAGCAATTCTCCCGCCTTAGCCTCCCAAGTAGCTGGGATTACAAGCGTGTGCCACCATGCGTAGCTAATTTTTCTATTTTTAGTAGAGATGGGATTTCACCATGTTGGCCAGGGTGGCCTTGAACTCCTGACCTCAAGTAATCCGCTTGCCTCAGCCTCTCAAAGTGCTGGGATTACAGGCGTGAACTGCCGCACCCGGCCTTCAATTTTTATGTAATGAAATATATCAATCTTTTTCTTTCTTTCTTCTAGGTTTCTTGTCTTGATTAAGAATTCTTCCTTATCCCAGGCTATACTAATGAACTCCTATAATTTATTTTAAGATTATTATTGTTTTATTGTTTAAAATCAATTCTGTAATCCATGTGGGTTTTTTAATACTGTGTTACAATAGGAGTTTAAATTTACTTTCTTTCATTTGTGTTATGATTATTAATTAAACAAGCTTTCCTTTTCCTACTCACATACACTCTGTTATTTATAAAATTCTATATATTTGGACATATTTTTATTGCTCTTCATTTTTTATATGACTGATTAATGTAATTACAGTAGCTGTATAATCTTTTCTGCTATTTGGACAGGCATTCTTTTTTTAACTGTTACTTTTCATACTTTCTTGGTTATTTTGGTCATTTATTTTACCATATGAATTTTAAGATAATTTCATCCAATTTCAAAAGAACTACATCCAAAAAATGGAATTCTAAAAAAATGGAATTTAATTTTATGTTTATATTACTTTTGGGGAATTGCCCTTTTAATATTTTATATTGTCCTAGATTTATTCAGGTTTTACATGACATTTAATAAAATATATAGTTTTTTAAAAGATACAATTTCTATGAATTTCTTAGTAGTTTCTATTTGATAGTTTTTATCACTCTGTTGAAAGAATTTTTTTCCCATTTCCATGTATAGGTGTTTATTGTTAGAATGCACAATAAGTATTGAATTTTTAATATATTAGTTGTATTCAGCTACCTTACAAAATTATTTTAATTTTAATATATTTTACTTTAAAACTTAAGCTTTTGAGTTTTTTTTTTTCTTTTTTTTTGAAACAGAGTCTGACTCTGTCACCCAGGCTGGAGTGCAGTGGTGTGATCTCGGCTCACTGCAACCTCTGTTTCCTGGGTTCAAGTGATTCTCCTGCCTCAGCCTCCCAAGTAGCTGGGATTACAGGTGTGTGCCACCATGCCTAGCTAATTTTTTTTTTTTGTATTTTTAGTACAGATGGCATTTCACCATGTTGGCCAGGCTGGTCTCAAACTTCTGACCTAAAATTATCTGCCCACCTCAGCCTACCAGTGTGCTTGGATTACAGGCATGAGCCACCCCACCCAGCCGGCTTTTGAGTTTTATAGAGGCTTTTGGATATATAATCATGTAATCAACAAAAATAAATATTTTCACTCTTTTCCCCAATATTTATAGTAATTATTTAATTTCCCACTTTGATATATTTAGTAGAACCTTCAAGACAATGTTGAACAAATGGCAATGGAAGGCATTTGAGTCTGGTTTCTGTTTCAGATAAAATAGTTTCCAGGATTTTACTCCTAGAATGATACCACAATTGCTTTATAAGTTTCTTTATGTTTGTCATTATGTAGTATTCCCTTTATTTCTATTAACAATTTTAATTCTAAAATATGACCTTATATATTTTAATATTTCAATTTCTGTTATTTTGTTTGCCTTTGCTTTTCACTTCTTTTCTATTTATTTCCAACTTTATTTTATTTTAGGTGTATTTCTAATGAGCAGGATAGAACTTTTTAAAAAAAATCTGTCTAACTTTTTAGCCCCATCTTTGGTTTTTATTGGGGATAATTCTACTTATATTTAATGTAACCACTGATATACTTGATTTTATTAATTTCATCTTTATATTTTAAGACATAAAATGTACAATTTTCTGGGAAAAGTACTAATTACTAGTCATAACTCAGTAAATTTTAACAGAATAGAATTGCAAAATGGTTTGATAAGATAGTTTTATCAAACCTTAATGAACAGATAATACCAATGCTATACAAACTGTTGAAGAGAGTATACAAAGAAGTAAACTACCCAACTTTGTACTTTCATGACTTACATACAAAAATGGACAAGGAGAGTACAAGAACAGTATATATGGATTAATCTCTGCATGAAAACAGATGTACTAAGTCTAAGCAAAATATTACCACATTGAATTCAATAATGCATTAAAACGTAGATCATACTAAGTAGAACTTAACTCACTCTTCTAAGGATATTTCAGCCACCAAAAATCTTTCAATATAATTCCTCAATTTAACAAATTAAAAAAAGTAATCCACATGGTCATCTTAGTTTAGGGAAGGATTTCTTACACAAGACAAAAAGTACACATCATTAAGAAGATTGGTAGGACTGATTACATTAAAGCTTATGCTTAGCATGACATGTCACAAAATACTTTTAAAATGCCACAAACTGGGAAAGATGTTTATAATGCACATACTGAGAAGGTATAAGCACTACAAAGTAAGGAAAAGACAACAACAAAAAGCAAACAAAGAATGGAAACAATTGGCAAAGACAATTCCCTGAAAATGAATTTTGAATAACCAATAAACATAGTTAACACAGGTAACAGGGACATTTAAATTAAGGCCCCAATGAGGTGCCAGTTGTATTTCCATCTACTAGAAAGACAGAAAACAAAAGTTCTGACAATATCAAGTATTGTAAAGGATATAGAAAAACAGGAATTCTCATAGGACTATAAATTGGTACTCCACATTGGATGACAATTCATCAATATTTTTAAAAGTTTGAAATGCACATACTCTTCTATCTATCAATTAATTGTACTACTAGGTATGGCTCTTGAAAAGAAAACTTTAAGTCTCTCATGGATATTCATTGCAATATTGTTTGTAAGAATGAAAAATTACGAAAAAACAAAATGTCTATTCATAAAATAATCAAAAGATAAATTTTAATAAAATGGAACACTATGTATTAGTTAAAATAAAACAGTAGGATTATAAACATCCATGTGGATCTAGATTGAAAGTGTTAAATGAAAAAAAGGAGTCAGAATTGTCATATGATATTAATGTAAATTTAAAACACAATATGTCTGTGACATAATTAATATGTCTAATGACTATATACATAAATAGTAAAAGTATAAAGGCACAGACGGATAATACATACCAACTTCAGGATGGTGATTAACTCATGAAGGAGGCATGGAAATAGGTTTGTGACAGGATATAAAAGAGATTTTAAAAGTATCTGTAATGCTTTAAAAAATAATAGCCAATATTTGAAACAAATATAAGTAAATCAAAGTAAGACATGCTCTTAGAAGAATATTAGGGAAATAGGAAAAATATTTTAAAAAATTAATCCATAATCTCTCCAGCCAGAGGTGAGCTTTATAACATTTGGTATAGTGCCTTCAAGGACTTTCTTTTCATGCACAATTTGACATGGTTAAAAGCAAATATATATCTTATTTTAAGCGCAGTTTAACTCATAGGCTTTCTTAAATGCTACATGAAACTTGGTGTATAGAGATTAGTGATGACAGCATTGTTACTACTGTTCAGTGATTTATTAGTCTCTGGAAGCCTTTTTTAAAAATCCCCAAATGCTTTTAAAATCCTTTACCCTCCTATTTTCCTCCTTCTATGTCTAGCTATAAGATAATCAAAGGATATGTTTTAATAAGATGGAACTCTATGTATTAGTTAAAATGAAAACAGGATTATAAACATCTACAAAACATCCAATTTTTGTTACAACAACAAAACTATTTTGAAATATCCAATTTAGTTGATATAGTATCTTGCATGTATTTATTAATTTAACATCCAGTACTATACTTAGGTCTGAGAGTGTAAAGAAAATGTAAAAAGGTTCTTGCCTTCAAGGAGCTCACACTCTGTAGGGAGACAGAGGGATACCTAAATAATTATAATGTAATGAGCCTGATCTTATATGAAGAAATGATGGAAGAAACATCAGTTACTGACTGACCGAGCCAGAGAAGACGCTGCAGAAAAAGTAGCATTTGAGCTAGGTCCAGCAGGATATTTAAGTGGAGTGTCATACAAAGGAAAAAAGACCTACAAATTAGAGGAGACATAGATATGTTCTGAGAACTGGATACATTTTGTCTCAGCTCATGCCATATTTTCTTTTAGGTCAGACTGTAATTTACTGTGGTGGTTAGGTTTATGTAATTAGTTAAATTAACAGGATTAAAATTTGTTATATAGGAATGTCATTCCATGTAAAAATTAAAATATGTCATATAGGACTCCCATTCTATGTAAAAACGTTTTGCACTACGAATTCTAAGGGCATTTAATAAGGGACCACTAAATAACTTAACAATGAATTGTGACAACAGCAAAAACAGGGCATTTCATGCTAGTTTACTCTTCTGGGTAAATTTATCTCTGTTTTTATTAGAATGATTTTTTTGAAAGGCAGCAGGGATTTCACAGATTATAGGAAAACCTGCATTACATGTCAGAGTTTTAAGTATATTTGGAAGAGTAGCAGCAACATATTTTTTAATAATATTTGGTCCATGAGTAGCAGACCAAAGAGTAAACACTTCAAAGCACTTTAAAGAGCGTGTGTGTGTGTGTGTGTGTGTGTGTGCACGCATATGTGATATGTTGTTTTATGTCTACTCATTACAAACCTGTCTACTGACACATTGATCAGTGAGTTCAGAGTTGCCAAGCGGTGTGTGAACTGGGGATGTTCCTCATCATAGCTCTGCAAATTAGAAATAGATGTTGAGCATAAGTAATTACAAAAGGACTTCTGGTTGCTTGTGAAAGAGGTCCCTTAAGATGTACACAAAACTTATAACACATTCATCAAGAGCTCAGAGGCCTTTTGTGACATCTAATTTTTTTTTAAACAGGACTCTGGGCTTCCAAAGTTATAATAACTCGGTACTTTTGGACTCATAAATATATATGATGTATAACAAGTATTTAAGCAATATTTTGTTAACAACAACAAAAACGTCCTTAAATTTTAAACAAAAATCATGATTTTGTGAGGATATAGGAGCAATTTAATGAACCTGGAAAGCTTAGAATGAAAACTTTACTTTCAGTTAAGTTTAGCTGTGAGTATTAAGAAGAAAAGAGGAAAGATGCTTTAGGATTAAATTATACTTTTGGTTGTCATTTTGCTTCCTGAAAATCCTGAAACAGTTCAATTTGATTTATGAACGCACATGAAATGCAATCAAACTTTTCCCAAAGTATGTCTAAATAAATTGTAATTCCATAGAATGTATTCCTTTTATAACATGTAAGATCTCTTATCATTAGTATTCATATAACTTGAAGAACATGATAGCATTTCAAAGGAAATATATGTTCATATGGTAATAATATAGTAAGATGAATATGTGGCCACATTTATGCCAAAATATCAGGTAACCAAAGTATGGGTTCCTGGCTAATGTGGACTTCAATCAAAACTCTCATTTTATAATTGGCAATTTCCATCCAGTTTTTCTAGAATTTACTGACATTTTGAGTAAAATGTATTAGCTCCATGAAATACTTGGCACATATTTAATTTATATGATAGACATATCATAGCTATATTGCCTGTGTGCCTAAGTGCACACTCTTGTTAGCATAAAATTCACATGCTGCAGTGGGCATATAAAAGAAGTAATCTATTAAACTATAACCACATGTATAAAAATAATAGGAGAATTGAGGAATTGATAGCTTTCCTAAGTAGGAGTTTTGCCTACTAATGAAGAAACCATGACCTTCCAAAAAGTCAAAATGTTACATGAAATCTAAATTCATTTAGATTGAAGTGTGATAGTAATTAAGAGGAAAGCTAAACTCCATAACAAATCATGATGTGATGCTCTACAATGTCATTAAAGCATTAAAGATAGTCACTCCTACTTTTGAAGTTGTCTTTGTAATGATTATGTTCTTCTGAGACCAGTGATTGTATAATGAACAAGAATTGGCAGGTAATTTAATGCTTGATACTTAATAATTTTCATAGCTCATACAGTATACCATAATGAAAATAAGACCAATGTTGATATATGTGGATAATGAGTGCATGTCTCCAATTTAGGAAAATTTATCAATATTTCTTTTTTTCATGAAAACTTTATTATTATTATTATTATTATTATTATTATTATTAGAGACAGAGTCTCTGTTACCTAGGCTGGAGTGCAGTGGGATAATCATAACTCACGGCCGCCTAAAACTCCTGAGCTCAAGTGATTCTCCTGCCTCAGTCTCCTGAGAAGTTGGGACTGTAGGCCTGTACCACCAAATCCCACTAATTTGTTTATTTTTGAAGATACAGGGGTCTCCTATGTTGCCCAGGCTTGTCTGGAACTCCTGGCCTCAAGCAATCCTCCTACCTCAGTCTCCCAAAATGCTTTGATTTTTGGTGTCAGTCACTGTGGCCAGCCAAACTTTTTTATGAATGATATTTTTCTATTAAAGTAAAATGGATAGAATCTGAAATACAACAAACAATTTAATCATTTAAATTTAAACTTATTTTAGTTGGACATTTAACTTCTTTGCTAAATTCTAGATACTTGAAATTTTGTTCTCATCAGTATTTAACAAATATAGATATTAAGTAAATGATGTGAAATACTTTGTTTAAAAATACATGATATATTGTTTTGTCCGTAATACTCTGACTGTTCAAAAATTGAGTCCTGACTCCTAATAAAATGAATTCTACTGTAATGTGTAATGGTGATATAAAGACAAATTAGACACATTGTGTCTGCCTTGAAAGAAATCATAATGAGGTAAAAGAGGAAACGTTTGAATTTTTTTTTAAATTTTATTTTTATTATACTTTAAGTTTTAGGGTACATGTGCACAATGTGCAGATTAGTTACATATGTATACATGTGCCATGCTGGTGTGCTGCACCCACCAACTCGTCATTTAGCATTAGGTATATCTCCCAATGCTATCCCTCCCCCCTCTCCCCACCCCACAACAGTCCCCAGAGTGTGATGTTCCCCTTCCTGTGTCCATGTGTTCTCATTGTTCAGTTCCCACCTATGAGTGAGAACATGTGGTGTTTGGTTTTTTGTCCTTGCGATAGTTTACTGAGAATGATGATTTCCAATTTCATCCATGTCCCTACAAAGGACATGAACTCATCATTTTTTATGGCTGCATAGTATTCCATGGTGTATATGTGCCACATTTTCTTAATCCAGTCTGTCATTGTTGGACATTTGGGTTGGTTCCAAGTCTTTCCTATTGTGAATAGTGCTGCAATAAACATACGTGTGCATGTGTCTTTATAGCAGCATGATTTATAGTCCTGTGGGTATATACCCAGTAATGGGATGGCTGGGTCAAATGGTATTTCTAGTTCTAGATCCCTGAGCAATCGCCACACTGACTTCCACAATGGTTGAACTAGTTTGCAGTCCCACCAACAGTGTAAAAGTGTTCCTATTTCTCCACATCCTCTCCAGCACCTGTTGTTTCCTGACTTTTTAATAATTGCCATTCTAACTGGTGTGAGATGGTATCTCATTGTGGTTTTGATTTGCATTTCTCTGATGGCCAGTGATGATGAGCATTTTTTCATGTGTTTTTTGGCTGCATAAATGTGTTCTTTTGAGAAGTGTCTGTTCATATGCTTCGCCCACTTTTTGATGGGGTTGTTTGTTTTGTTCTTGTAAATTTGTTTGAGTTCATTGTAGATTCTGGATATTAGCCCTTTGTCAGATGAGTAGGTTGCGAAAATTTTCTTCCATTTTGTAGGTTGCCTGTTCACTCTGATGGTAGTTTCTTTTGCTGTGCAGAAGCTCTTTAGTTTAATTAGATCCCATTTGTCAATTTTGGCTTTCGTTGCCATTGCTTTTGGTGTTTTAGACATGAAGTCCTTGCCCATGCCTATGTCCTGAATGGTAATGCCTAGATTTTCTTCTAGGGTTTTTATGGTTTTAGGTCTAATGTTTAAGTCTTTAATCCATCTTGAATTAATTTTTGTATAAGATGTAAGGAAGGGATCCAGTTTCAACTTTCTACATATGGCTAGCCAGTTTTCCCAGCACCATTTATTAAAAAGGGAATCCTTTCCCCATTGCTTGTTTTTCTCAAGTTTGTCAAAGATCAGATAGTTGTAGATATGCAGCATTATTTCTGAGGGCTCTGTTCTGTTCCATTGATCTATATCTCTGTTTTGGTACCAGTACCATGCTGTTTTGGTTACTGTAGCCTTGTAGTGTAGTTTGAAGTCAGCTACCATGATGCCTCCAGCTTTGTTCTTTTGGCTTAGGATTGACTTGGCGATGTGGGCCCTTTTTTGCTTCCATATGAACTTTAAAGTAGTTTTTTCCAATTCTGTGAAGAAAGTCATTGGTAGCTTGATGGGGATGGCATTGAATCTATAAATTACCTTGGGCAGTATGCCATTTTCACGATATTGATTCTTCCTACCCATGAGCATGGAATGTTCTTCCATTTGTTTGTATCCTCTTTTATTTCCTTGAGCAGTGGTTTGTAGTTCTCCTTGAAGAGGTCCTTAATGTCCCTTATAAGTTGGATTCCTAGGTATTTTATTCTCTTTGAAGCAATTGTGAATGGGAGTTCACTCATGATTTGGCTCTCTGTTTGTCTGTTATTGGTGCATAAGAATGCTTGTGATTTTTGTACATTGATTTTGTATCCTGAGACTTTGCTGAAGTTGCTTATCAGCTTAAGGAGATTTTGGGCTGAGACAGTGGGGTTTTCTAGATATACAATCATGTCATCTGCAAACAGGGACAATTTGACTTCCTCTTTTCCTAATCGAATACCCTTTATTTCCTTCTCCTGCCTAATTGCCCTGGCCAGAACTTCCAACACTATGTTGAATAGGAGTGGTGAGAAAGGGCATCCCTGTCTTGTGCCAGTTTTCAAAGGGAATGCTTCCAGTTTTTGCCCATTCAGTATGATATTGGCTGTGGGTTTGTCATAGTTAGCTCTTATTATTTTGAGATACAACCCATCAATACCTAATTTATTGAGAGTTTTTAGCATGAAGCGTTGTTGAATTTTGTCAAAGGCCTTTTCTGCATCTATTGAGATAATCACGTGGTTTTTGTCTTTGGTTCTGTTTATATGCTGGATTACATTTATTGATTTGTGTATATTGAACCAGCCTTGCATCCCAGGGATGAAGCCCACTTGATCATGGTGGATAAGCTTTTTGATGTGCTGCTGGATTTGGTTTGCCAATATTTTATTGAGGATTTTTGCATCAGTGTTCATCAAGGATATTGGTCTAAAATTCTCTGTTTTGGTTGTGTCTCTGCCGGGCTTTGGTATCAGGATGATTCTGGCCTCATAAAATGAGTTAGGAAGGATTCCCTCTTTTTCTATTGATTGGAATAGTTTCAGAAGGAATGGTACCAGTTCCTCCTTGTACCTCTGGTAGAATTCGGCTGTGAATCCATCTGGTCCTGGACTCTTTTTGGTTGGTAAGCTATTGATTATTGCCACAATTTCAGATCCTGTTATTGGTCTATTCATAGATTCAACTTCTTCCTGGTTTAGTCTTGGGAGGGTGTATGTGTCAAGGAATTTATCCATTTCTTCTAGATTTTCTAGTTTATTTGCATAGAGGTGTTTATAGTATTCTCTGATGGTAGTTTGTATTTCTGTGGGATCGGTGGTGATATCCCCTTTATCATTTTTTATTGCATCTATTTGATTCTTCTCTCTTTTCTTCTTTATTAGTCTTGATAGCGGTCTATCAATTTTGTTGATCCTTTCAAAAAACCAGCTCCTGGATTTATTAATTTTTTGAAGGGTTTTTTGTGTCTCTATTTCCTTCAGTTCTGCTCTGATTTTAGTTATTTCTTGCCTTCTGCTAGCTTTTGAATGTGTTTGCTCTTGCTTTTGTAGTTCTTTTAATTGTGATGTTAGGGTGTCAATTTTGGATCTTTCCTGCTTTCTCTTGTGAGCATTTAGTGCTATAAATTTCCCTCTACACACTGCTTTGAATGTGTCCCAGAGATTCTGGTATGTTGTGTCTTTGTTCTGGTTGGTTTCAAAGGCCTTCTTTATTTCTGTCTTCATTTCATTATGTACCCAGTAGTCATTCAGGAGCAGTTTGTTCAGTTTCCATGTAGTTGAGTGGTTTTGAGTGAGTTTCTTAATCCTGAGTTCTAGTTTGATTGCACTGTGGTCTGAGAGACAGTTTGTTATAATTTCTGTTTTTTCACGTTTGCTGAGGAGAGCTTTACTTCCAACTATGTGGTCAATTTTGGAATAGGTGTGGTATGATGCTGAAAAATATGTATATTCTGTTGATTTGGGGTGGAGAGTTCTGTAGATGTCTATTAGGTCTGCTTGGTGCAGAGCTGGGTTCAATTTCTGGGTATTCTTGTTAACTTTCTGTCTCGTTGATCTGTCTAATGTTGACAGTGGGATGTTATAGTCTCCCATTATTATTGTGTGGGAGTCTAAGTCTCTTTGTAGGTCACTTAGGACTTGCTTTATGAATCTGGGTGCTCCTGTATTGGGTGCATATATATTTAGGATAGTTAGCTCTTCTTGTTGAATTGATCCCTTTACCATTATATAATGGCCTTCTTTGTCTCTTTTGATCTTTGTTGGTTTAAAGTCTGTTTTATCAGAGACTAGGATTGCAACCCCTGACTTTTTTTGTTTTCCATTTGCTTGGTAGATCTTCCTCCATCCTTTTATTTTGAGCCTATGTGTGTCTCTGCACGTGAGATGGGTTTCCTGAATACAGCACACTGATGGGTCTTGACTCTTTATCCAATTTGCCAGTCTGTGTCTTTTAATTGGAGCATTTAGTCCATTTACATTTAAAGTTAATATTGTTATGTTTGAATTTGATCCTGTCATTATGATGTTACCTGGTTATTTTGCTCGTTAGTTGATGCAGTTTCTTCCTAGCCTTGATGGTCTTTACAATTTGGCATGATTTTGCAGTGACTGGTACTGGTTGTTCCTTTCCATGTTTAGTGCTTCCTTCAGGAGCTCTTTTAGGGCAGGCCTGGTGGTGACAAAATCTCTCAGCATTTGCTCGTCTGTATGGTCTGTTATTTCTCCTTCACTTATGAAGCTTAGTTTGGCTGGATATGAAATTCTGGGTTGAAAATTCTTTTCTTTAAGAATGTTGAATATTGGCCCCCACCCTCTTCTGGCTTGTAGAGTTTCTGCGGAGAGATCAGCTGTTAGTCTGATGGGCTTCCCTTTGTGGGTAACCCGACCTTTCTCTCTGGCTGCCCTTAACACTTTTTCCTTCATTTCAATTTTGGTAAATCTGACAATTATGTGTCTTGGAGTTGCTCTTCTCGAGGAGTATCTTTGTGGTGTTCTCTGTATTTCCTGAATCTGAATGTTGGCCTGCCTTGCTAGATTGGGGAAGTTCTCCTACATAATATCCTGCAGAGTGTTTTCCAACTTGGTTCCATTCTCCCTGTCACTTTCAGGTACACCAATCAGACGTAGATTTGGTCTTTTCACATAGTCCCATATTTCTTGGAGGCTTTGTTCATTTATTTTTATTCTTTTTTCTCTAAACTTCCCTTCTGGCTTCATTTCATTCATTTCATCTTCCATCACTGATACCCTTTCTTCCAGTTGATCGCATCGGCTCCTGAGGCTTCTGCATTCTTCACGTAGTTCTCGAGCCTTGGCTTTCAGCTCCATCAACTCCTTTAAGCACTTCTCTGTATTGGTTATTCTAGTTATACATTCGTCTAAATTTTTTTCAAAGTTTTTAACTTCTTTGCCTTTGCTTTGAATTTCCTCCTGTAGCTTGGAGTAGTTTGATCATCTGAAGCCTTCTTCTCTCAACTCGTCAAAGTCATTCTCCGTCTAGCTTTGTTCTGTTGCTGGTGAGGAACTGCATTCCTTTGGAGGAGGAGAGGTGCTCTGCTTTTTAGGGTTTCCAGTTTTTCTGCTCTGTTTTTTCCCCATCTTTGTGGTTTTATCTACTTTTGGTCTTTGATGATGGTGATGTACAGATGGGTTTTTGGTGTGGATGTCCTTTCTGTTTGTTAGTTTTCCCTCTAACGGACAGGACCCTCAGCTGCAGGTCTGTTGGAGTTTGCTAGAGGTCCACTCCAGACCCTGTTTGCCTGGGTGTCAGCAGCAGTGACTGCAGAACAGCGGATTTTCATGAACCGCGAATGCTGCTGTCTGGTCATTCCTCTGGAAGTTTTGTCTCAGAGGAGTACCCGGCCATGTGAGGTGTCAGTCTGCCCCTACTGGGGGGTGCCTCCGAATTAGGCTGCTCGGGGGTCAGGGGTCAGGGACCCACTTGGGGAGGCAGTCTGTCCGTTCTCAGATCTGCAGCTGCGTGCTGGGAGAACCACTGCTCTCTTCAAAGCTGTCAGACAGGGACATTTAAGTCTGCAGAGGTTACTGCTGTCTTTTTGTTCGTCTGTGCCCTGCCCCCAGAGGTGGAGCCTACAGAGGCAGGCAGGCCTCCTTGAGCTGTGGTGGGCTCCACCCAGTTCGAGCTTCCCAGCTGCTTTGTTTACCTAAGCAAGCCTGGGTAATGGCGGGCGCCCCTCCCCAAGCCTCGCTGCCACCTTGCAGTTTGATCTCAGACTGCTGTGCTAGCAATCAGTGAGACTCCGTGGGCGTAGGACCCTCCGAGCCATGTGCAGGATATAATCTCCTGGTGTGCCGTTTTTTAAGCCTGTCAGAAAAGCACAGTATTAGGGTGGGAGTGACCTGATTTTCCAGGTGCCGTCTGTCACCCCTTTC
This sequence comes from Pan troglodytes, assembly GCF_028858775.2. Taxonomy (NCBI): domain Eukaryota; kingdom Metazoa; phylum Chordata; class Mammalia; order Primates; family Hominidae; genus Pan; species Pan troglodytes. The sequence goes on along the minus strand of NC_072408.2, from coordinate 106,293,519 downwards.
TTTGACTAGGAAAGGGAACTCCCTGCCCCCTTGCACTTCCCAAGTGAGGCAATGCCTCGCCCTGCTTCGGCTCGCGCACGGTGTGCTGCACCCACTGTCCTTCACCCACTATCTGGCACTCCCTAGTGAGATGAACCCGGTACCTCAGATGGAAATGCAGAAATCACCCGTCTTCTGCGTCACTCATGCTGGGAGCTGTAGACCGGATCTGTTCCTATTCGGCCATCTTGGCTGCTGCATTTGAATGTTTAAGCTTGTGAATATCTTGTCTTCACATATTAATCAAAACAAAACCAGAAGACTGTATTCCATCCATGCATTCCTGTACAAAGGCTTGAGCAGAAGCTGAGGCAAAAGGCTTATACATTTATTTGTACTTTTCTTTTGTGAAGTGCCTGTTGGTAGTTTTTAGTCCAGTTTTCTATTAGGGTATTTTTTTCACCATGTGAATTATTTGTGAAAGCATGTGTTATTCCATTTTGTATTGCTGTAAAGGAATACCTGAGACTGAGTAATTTATAAAGAAAGGAGGTTTGTTTGGCTTGCAGTTCTGCAGGATGTTCAAGCATGGCATGAACATCTGCTCAGCTTACAATGAGGCCTCAGGAACCTTTACTCATGATGGAAGATAAAGGGGGAGAAGGCATATCACATGATGAGAGAGTGAGCAAGAGAGAAGAGGTAGATCCTAGACTCTTTTTAACAGCCAGATCTCATGGTAATTCATTACCTCCACAGGGAGGGCACCAGGCCATTCATGAGGGATCCATTCCCATAATGCAAACACCTCCCAGTATGCCCATCTCCAACAGCGGGGAACACATTTCAACATGAGATTTGGAGGAGACAAGTACACAAACCATATCAGAGAATATCAAATCATTTGATAACATTAATTTCTAGCAGTTGTATGATTTTTCTGTCTCAGTCATTAGTACCTAATTGGTTAAAAAGATGCAGAAGGGGCCACTGAGAACAACTGAGGTCAATCCAAGATGGATTCACCAGAAAGCTGACTTTGAGATGTAGGTTAGCATACAGGAGATTTATTGAGTGATTTCGGAGGCAACACCTGTTAAAGGGAAGCCAGAAATGGCAGCTGGAGAGATCAGGCTGTGATTAAGTCTCAATATAGCCATCCAAAGGCTCCCTAGGGAATTCTGAAACTGGGATGACTCTTCAAAGTCATTCCAAGTTGGCGATAGGACAGGACTATTATACACTTGTGTTGACCTGACATTGAAAGCAGCTTGCACCTGGAAGGGGGCATGGCCTTGGGTCAGTCCATTCTCTTCAGTTGAGGCAATTCCAAAAGAAAGCTGACAGCTGAAGACTGTCTGCCAGCAACACATCATACAGCTAGGAGAATAAATGTTTTATATCTGAAGTTGAATCTGGGTGGTACATTAAAGTGTCAACTGCAAATAGGAATAGGGTTTTGCTCAGTGTATGTGGTAAAATAACAAGAGTGAATGTAGTTATTGGCAAGAGAGTTGTTAAGTGATGGGCCATTGTGTCTAAACTAAATAAGTAAATGTGAAGATGGAAAGGGACTGATAGGTTGGATGAAACTAGATGGATAAAAGGATAGAGATGGGATTAAACAATAGATGTAGTGTGGAAGAGAGAGGAAGTGATTGGACATTGTATCCACAGAATGAGTTACTAGAGATTAAATATCTATATGGAGTAGTTGCTGTTCATAATGAAATACATGGGTTAGCCTTAGACATGGTAATCTGAATAGAATTAAAGCAAAGATTACATAAGTAGAAATCAAAACACTCAGGCTCAAGAGATTGATTGAAAATGTATGAGGAAACTGACAGTTCCCAAATGATGATAGGCTTGAGGTGGAAAGCAAGATTGGGAGATACATGCTAATTCTCTGATAAATAAAAGAGAGTAAAAAGAAGTTCATAAATTATAGCTATGAGGAAGTATGGACTATAGCATCATCTGATGAGATTAGACTCATTTTTAAATGAGTGTGAAGGAATACTACTGGAATTTACACTGTAATGTGGAAGAATGAATGTCATTTCACCTCCAACTACTGTGATATTTTATTCAGGGATTTAGCAAGTTCATTTTCTTCTTCTTTTTTTTAATTTCAATAGGTTTTTAGGAAACAGTTCATATTTGGTTACATGAATAAGTTCTTTAGTGGTGATTTCTGAGATTTTGGTGTACTCATCACCTGAACAGTGTACACTGTACCCAATGTGTAGACTTTTATCCCTCACTGCCCTTCCACTCTTTCCCCTGAGTCCCCAAAGTCCATTGTATCATTCTTATGCCTTTGCATCCTCATAGCATAGCTCCCACTTATGAGTGAGAACATATGTTTGGTTTTCCATTCCTGAGTTACTTCCCTTAGAATAATGGTCACCAGTTCTATCCAGGTTGCTGCAAATGCCATTATTTTGTTCCTTTTTATGGCTAAGTAGTATTCCATGGTGTGTGTATGTGTATATATATATATATATATGTATATATCCACCACATTTTCTTTATCCACTCGTTGATTGATGGGCATTTGGGCTGGTTCTATATTTTTGCAATTGTGAATTGTGCTGCTATAAACATGTGTGTGCAAGTATCTTTTTTTGTATAATGACTTATTTTCCTCTGGGTAGGTACCCGGGAGTGGGATTGTTGGATCAAATGGTAGATCTACTTTTACTTCTTTGAGGAATCTCCACACTGTTTTCAGTGGTGGTTTTATTAGTTTACATTCCCATCAACAATGTAAAAGTGTTCCCTTTTCACCACATCCATGTTAACATCCATTTTTGTTGTTGTTATTATGGCCATTCTTGCAGGAGTAAGGTGGTATCTCATTTTGGTTTTGATTTGCATTTCCCTGATCATTAGTGATGTTGAGCATTTTTTTATATGTTTGTTGGCCATTTGTATGTCTTCTTTTGGTAACTGTCTATTCATGTCCTTAACTCACTTTTTGATGAGACTGTTTTTTTCTTGCTGATATGTTTGAGTTCCTTGTAGCTTTTGTTGGATGTGTAGATTGTGAAGATTTTCTCCCACTCTGTGGGTTGTCTGTTTACTCTGCTGATTATTTCTTTTGCTGTGCAGAAGCTTTTTAGTTTAATTAAGTCCCATCTATTTATCTCTGTTTTTGTTGCATTTGTTTTTGGGTTCTTGGTCATGAAGTCTTTGCTTAAGCCAATGTCTAGAAAGGTTTTTCCAATGCTATCTCCTAGAATTGTTATGGTTTTAGGTCTTAGAATTAAGTCTTTAATCCATCTTGAGTTGATTTTTGTTTAAGGGGAGAGATGAGGATCCAGTTTCATTCTTTTACGTGGCTTGCCAATTATCCCAGCACCATTTGTTAAATAGGATGTCCTTTATGCACTTTATATTTTTGTTTGCTTTGTCAAAGACTGGTTGACAGTAAACATTTGGCTTTATTTATGGGTTCTGGGTTCTGGATTCTCTATTCAGTTCCATTGGTCCATATGTTATTATACCAGTACCATGCTGTTTTGGCAACTGTGGCCTTATAGTATAGTTTGAAGTTCAGTAATGTAATGCCTCTGGATTTGTTCTTTTTGCTTAGTCTTGTTTTGGTTATGTGGGCTCTTTTTGGGGTCCGTATGAATTTTAGGATTGTTTTTTCTAGTTCTGTGAAGAATGATGGTGGTAATTTGATGGGAATTGCATTTAATTTGTAGATTGCTTTTGGCAGTATGGTCATTTTTCACAATATTGATTCTGCTCATTCATGAGAATGGGATGTGTTTCTATTTGTTTATGTCAATCTATGATTTCTTTCAGCAATGTTTTGTAGTTTTCCTTGTAGCAGGCTTTCACCTCTTTGGTTGAGTATATTCCTAATTTTTTTTTGTAGCTATTGTAAAAGGGGTTGAGTTCTTGATTTGATTCTCAGCCTGAAAACTGTTGGTGTATAGCAAGGCTACTGATTTGTGTATGTTAATTTTGTATCCTGAAACTTTGCTGAATTCATTTACCAGTTCTAGGAACTTTTTGTATAAGCCTTTAGGGTTTCCTAGGTATGTGATCATGTCATCAGCAAACAGTGACAGTTTAACTTCCTCTTTATTGATTTGGATGGCCTTTATTTCTTTCTTTTGTCTGATTTCTCTGGCTAGGACTTCCAGTACTGTGTTTAATAGAAGTGGTGAAAGTGGGCATCCTTGTCTTGTTCCAGTTCTCAGGGGGAATGCTTTCAAATTTTCCCCATTCAGTATAATGTCGGCTGTGGGTTTGTCATAGATGCTTTTATTACATTAATGAATGACCTTTATGCTAATTTTACTTAGGGTTTTAATCATAAAGGGATGCTGGATTTCATCAAATGCTTTTTCTGCATCTATTCAGATGATCATGTAATTTTTGTTTTTAATTCTGTTTATGTGGTGTATCACATTTATTGATTTGTGAATGTTAAACCATCCCTGCATTCCTTGTATGAAACCCACTTGATCATGGTGGATTATCTTTTTGATATGCTGTAGGATTCAGTTAAGTAGTATTTTGTTTAGGATTTTTGTATCTATGTTAATCAGGGATATTGGTCTGTAGTTTTCTTTTTATGTTATGTCCTTTCCTGGTTTTGGTATTATGGTGATACTGGCTTCATAGAATAATTTAGGGGGGATTCTCTTTTTCTATATCTTTTGGAATAGATATCAACAGGATTGGTACCAATTCTTCTTTGAATGTCTGAGAGAATTTAGCTGTGTATCTATCTGGTCCTGGCCTTTTTTTCTTGGTAACTTTTTAATTACCATTTCAATCTTGCTGCTTGTTGTTGGTCTGTTCAGAGTTTCTATTTCTTCCTGGTTTAATCTAGGAGGGTTATATATTTCCAGGAATTTATCCATCTCCTCTAGGTTTTCTAGTTTATGCACATAAAAGTGTTCATAGTAACCTTAAATGGTCTTTTGTATTTCTGTGGGATTGGTTGTAATATCTCCTGTTTCATTTCTAATTGCACTTATTTGGATCTTCTCTCTTCTTTTCTTAGTTAGTCTCGCTAATGGTCTATCAATTTTATTTATCTTTTCAAAGAACCAGCTTTCTGTTTATCTTTTGTATTTTTTTTTTCAATTTCATTTAGTTCTGCTCTGATCTTGGTTATTTCTTTTTTTCTTCTAGATTTGGGTTTGGTTCTTGTCTCTCTATCTTCTTGAGATATGACTTTAGATTGTCTATTTGTGCTCTCAGATGTTTTGAAGTAGACATTTGATGCTATGAACTTTTCTCTTAGCACCACCTTTGCTGTATCCCAGAGGTTTTGATAGGTTGTGTCACTATTATTGTTCAGTGTAAATTTTTTAATTTTCATATTGATTTCATTGTTTATGCAGTAATCATTCAGGAGTAGGTTATTCAGTTTCTATGTATTTGCATGGTTTTCAGGGTTTCTTTTGGAGTTGAGTTCCAATTTTATTCCACTGTGCTCTGAGAGAGTACTTGCTATGATTTTGAGTTTCTTAAATTTGTTGAGACTTGTTTTATGGCCTATCATATGGTCTATCTTGGAGAATGTCCCCTGTGCTGATGAGTAGAATGTATATTCTGCAGTTGTTGGGTAGAATATTCTGTAAATATCTGTTCTGTAAATATCCGTTTAGTCCATTTGTTCTAGGGTATAGTTCTTTGTTGACTTTCTGTCTTGAAGACCTGACTGCTGTCTGTGGAATATTGAAGTCCCCGACTATTATTGTGTTGCTGTCCATCTCATTTCTTAGGTCTAGTAGAAATTGTTTTATAAATTTGGGACTTCCAGTGTTAGGTGCATGTATATTTAGGATTGTGATGTTTTCCTATTGGACTAGTCATTTTATCATTATGTATGTCCTTCTTTGTCTTTTTTAACTGCTGCTGCTTTAAAGTTTGTTTTGTCTAATATAAGAACAGCTACTCCTGCTTGCTTTTGGTGTCTATTTGCATGAAGTATCTTTTTTCACCCCTTTACCTTAAGTTTATGTGAGTCCTTATGTGTTGGGCGACTCTCTTGAAGACAGCAGATACTAGGCTAGTGAATTCTCATCCATTCTGCCATTCTGTGTCTTTTCAGTGGAGGATTTAGGCCATTTACATTCAATGTTAATATTAAGACATGAAGTTCTATTCTGTTTATCATGCTATTTGTTGCCTGAATACCTTGGTTTTTTTTTCATAGTGTTGTTGTTTTATAGGTCCTGTGAGATTTATGCTTTAAGGAGATTCTATTTTGGTGTATTTCAAGGATTTGTTTCAAGATTTAGAGGTTAAAAAAAAAATTAGAGCTCCTTTTAGCCATTCTTTTAGTGATGGCTTGGTAGTGGCAAATTCAGCGTTTATTTTTCTGAAAAACACCATCTTTTTTTCATTTATGCAGCTTAGTTTCACTGGACACAAAATTCTTGGCTGATAATCGTTTTATTTAAGGAGGCTAAAGAGAACCCCAATCCCTTCTAGCTTGTAGGATTTCTGCTGAGAAATCTGCTGTTAATCTGATAAGTTTTCCTTTATAGGTTATCTGATGCTTTTGCCTCACAGCTCTTCATCTTCACTGTAGATAACCTGATGACTATCAGGTGCCTAGGCGACGATCTTTTTGTGATGAATTTCCCAGGTGTTTTTTGAGCTTTTTGTATTTGGATGTCTAGATCTCTAGCAAGGCTGGGAAAGTTTTTCTCTATTATTCCCTCAAATATGTTTTCCAAACTTTTAGATTTATCTTCTCCCTCGGGAACATCAATTATTTTTAGGTTTGGTCATTTAATATAATCCCAAATTTTCTTGGAGGCCTTGTTCATTAAAAAAAATTTTTTTTCTTTGTCTTTATCAGATTGGGTTAATTTGAAAGCCTTGATTTCAAGCTCTGAAGTTTTTTTCTTCTACTTGTTTGATTCTATTGTGAGACTTTCCAGTGCATTTTGTAATTCTCTAAGTGTGTCCTTCATTTCCAGAAATTGTGATTTTTTTAATGCTATCTATTTCACTGGAGATTTTTCCATTCATATCCTGTATCATCTTTTTTGATTTCTTTAAGTTGCACTTAACCTTCCTCTGGTGCCTCCTTGATTGGCTCAGTAGTCGACCTTCTGAATTCTTTTTCTGGCAATTCAGAGGTTTCCTGTTGATCTTGACCCATTGCTGGTAAGCCAGTATGTTCTTTTGGAGGTGTTAAAGAACCTTGTTTTGTCATATTACCAGAATTGTTTTTTCTGGTTCCTTCTTATTTGGGTAGACTATTTCAGAGAGAAGATCTAGGACTCAAGGGCTTCTGTTAAGATTCTTTGTCTAATGGGGTGCTCTCTTGATATGGTGCTCTCCCCTTTCCCCTAGGGATGGGGCTTCCTGAGAGCTGAAGTGATTGTTATTTTTCTTCTGAATCTAGCCTCCCAGTGGAGCTACTGGGCTCCAGGCTGGTACTGGGAGTGTCTGCAAAGAGTTCTGTGATTTGACCCATCTTCAGGTCTCTCAGCTGTGGATACCATACCAGCACCTGCTCTGGTGGAGGTAGCAGGAGAGTGAAGTGGACTCTGTGAGGGTCCTTGGTTGTATTTTTGTTAAGTGCGCTGGTTTTGTTTTGGTTGTCCTCAAGCCAGGAGGTGGTGCTTTCAATAGCACATCAGCTGCAGTAGTATAGGAAGGATCAGGCAGTGGGTGGGGCCATAGAGTTCCCAAGAGATTATGTCCTTAGTCTTCAGCTACCAGGGCCAGCAGACAATGACCATCAAGTGGGGACAGGGTTAGGTGTGTCTGAGCTCAGACTCTCCTTGGGTGGGGTTTGCTGTGGCTACTGTTGGGGGTGGGGTTGCAGTTCCCAGGCCAATGGAGTTATATCCCAGGGGGATTATGGCTGCCTCTGCTGAGTCGCACAGGTCACCAGGAAAGTGGTGGAAAGCCAGCAGCCACAGACCTCACCCAGCTCCCACACAGCCCACAGCCCAAAAGGCCAGTCTCATTCCCACTGTGCCCCGCCAACAGCACCAAGTTTATTTCCAGGCAGCCTATGAGCAGGACTAAGAACTTGCCCCAGGCTACAAACCTCCCTGCTGAGAAAGCAAGCTGACTCACAGAGCCTGCAGTGGCAATCTACTCCTTCAAAGGGTCTGTGGTTTTCTCTGCTTTCCTGGTATGTTCCTATGGTAGTTCTTGGAGCAAAAGTTCATGATGTGGGTCTCCACATGCTGCTCTGTCCATCTGAGTGGCACCTGCAAGTTAGTCCTGCCTCCTATCCACCATTTTCCCCCTTTACTCTCAGCAGGTTCATTTTCTAACTTCCTTTCATAGAGAGTCAGTGGCTACTTAGTAGGGGTTCTGGCCTGGTGGGCTAGTGCTAGGGTGTGTCTTGGTCAGATTGGGTGTTTACATAATTTTGGAATGAATAGAAAGATATAGAAGATGAATACAGGGACCACTAAGAGTAAAACCGGAGAAAAGAATAGGTTGTTAAGTGTAGGGGTGGGTTGCCCCTACACACCTGTGGGTGTTTCTCGTAAGGTGGAACGAGAGACTTGGGAAAGAAAAAGACACAGAGACAAAGTATAGAGAAAGAAATAAGGGGACCCGGGGAACCAGCGTTCAGCATATGGAGGATCCCATATGGAGGATCCCCTATGGAGGATCCCGCCAGCCTCTGAGTTCCCTTAGTATTTATTGATCATTCGTGGGTGTTTCTCCAAGAGGGGGATGTGTCAGGGTCACAAGACAATTGTGGGGAGAGGGTCAGCAGACAAACACGTGAACAAAGGTCTTTGCATCATAGACAATGTAAAGGATTAAGTGCTGTGCTTTTAGATATGCATACACATAAACATCTCAATGCTTTACAAAGCAGTATTGCTGCCCGCAGGTCCCACCTCTGGCCCTAAGGCGGTTTTTCCCTATCTCAGTAGATGGAGCATACAATCGGGTTTTATACCGAGACATTCCATTGCCCAGGGACAGGCAGGAGACAGATGCCTTCCTCTTGTCTCAACTGCAAGAGGCATTCCTTCCTCTTTTACTAATCCTCCTCAGCACAGACCCTTTACGGGTGTCGGGCTGGGGGACGGTCAGGTCTTTCCCTTCCCACGAGGCCATATTTCAGACTGTCACATGGGGAGAAACCTTGGACAATACCTGGCTTTCCTAGGCAGAGGTCCCTGCGGCCTTCCGCAGTTTTTGTGTCCCTGGGTACTTGAGATTAGGGAGTGGTGATGACTCTTAAGGAGCATGCTGCCTTCAAGCATCTGTTTAACAAAGCACATCTTGCACCGCCCTTAATCCATTTAACTCTGAGTTGACACAGCACACGTTTCAGAGAGCACGGGGTTGGGGGTAAGGTTATAGATTAACAGAATCTCAAGGCAGAAGAATTTTTCTTAGTACATAACAAAATGGAGTCTCCTATGTCTACTTCTTTCTACACAGACACAGTAACAATCTGATCTCTCTTGCTTTTCCCCACAGTTAAGACAAAAGGGAAAGCATACAACCTAAAATGGGACTCAAAACCAGGAGAGCCTGAAGAGCCAAAATAAGAATTGAAGCACAAGTGCATTAGTAAAACAGAGAATCCACGGATTACCGATGTGATGCAAAATATTTTCTTTCTTTTTTACTTTCTTCATTGCTTAACATTTAGTCCATAAAAGTAAGCATTGGGAGGGAACCCATCTTCTATGGCCTCCCTTTCTCTTTCATTTTCTTAACTGTGCAGTTCTCCAGGATTCTAGTTCAGTCTTGCTAGCCAAGGCCAGGGAATTGTCATTCTTAGCATCATCCTGGGAGGAGGAAGGTAAAATTCTACAAGACTCCTGCATTTCTCATAAATCCTTGAGATTCTTCAGAGTAGAGAATTTATAAGACAAGGAAACATTTCTCCTACTAATATTGCTCACCAATTACAGCATACCTCTGGTGAATTGTTATGCTAAAAGACCATCTCCCTGCCATGGGTTGAGAAAGAGGAGGAAACAAAAGTAAAGGAAAGGTGGGAGAGAGCACACTCTCCCAACCATCTGTTCATTGCACTGCTTTTTATGTTTGAATTGAGATCTTGGACTTTTAGATGTCCTCTAACTCTTCGAGTTTTTGACTCTTTGCTAGAACTTCTCTGGTGTAGATAAGACCAAAGTTCTTATTGGCTTGAAGCTGCTAGTCAATCATTCTACTCTTTAGCACACAGATGTGGCCTCTTGCATGCAGAGAATTTTAAAGTGACTATAGCCTTGTGGTCTTTTCTTTTTATAGATGAAAGTAGCATTTGATCATAGCCTCAAGGAAAGTAATTTTAGAAATGCAATGTGGCTGACTTTTTTTCCTAAATAGAAAAATTTAATCTTTTACAAAGGCAATTTTGTTTTCTTTTTATACACCTTTCCATCTTTCATCTGAATACTTTATCTTGCCAACATCATCTCCATTCACTTTTCCACACATATCCTGTGCTTCAGCCAAGCTGAACTATTTATAGCTTCCCAGAGGCATAATGCTCGTTCATGCTTCTGCCCTGTTGCATATTCTGTTTTCTTTGCCTGGAATGCTTCTCCCTCTTTGAGTTCTTGATGGCACTCATTCCTCAAGGCTATTACATTTTTTTTCTTCACTTTCTCTTTCTGCCTATAACCTAACTTTCTGCTCTGGCCCCCTCATTTGGTTAGTGGCTCATTCTTCTGTGTTCCCATATTGCTGAATTTGTAGCATAAGTAACACAATTTTGTAATTATATTTGCCCTTCTATGTTTTCCATTAAGTAGTCAGCTCCTTCAAAACAAGGCTGAAAGTCTAAGCACCATTGTAGCACAAACATGTTGGCCATGTTATAAACGTTAACCAAACATTTACTATATTAGTTATCTATTGCTATTTGTGGCCGAAAATAACAAACATTAATTATCTCACAGGGTCAGGAAACTAGGAGGGACTTAGCAGGATGCCTCTGACTCAAGATTTCCCGGGAGGCTGTAAGCAAGCTGTTGGCTAGAACTGCAGTCTTTTCAAGGCTTGACTGGGGCTGAAGGATTTGCTTCCAAGCTAACTCATGTGGCTGTTAACAACGTTCAGTTTCTGGTGGGCTGTTGAAATGAGGGCCTCAGCTCCTTACCATGCCACGTAGGCCTTTGCATACGGTTGTTCACAATGTGGTTACTTGCTTTCCTCAGTGCAAGAGATCTGAGAAGGAGGACACACACAAGACAGAAGCCACAGTCTTTTTTTATAACCTATTCCCAGAAGTACAACTCATCTCTTCTTTTTTTTTCTTTTTTATTCTTTTTATTTGAGACGGACTCTTGCTCTGTCACCCAGGCTGGAGTGCAGTGGTGCAATCTCGGCTCACTCCAAGCTCTGCTTCCCAGGTTCACACCATTCTCCTGGCTCAGCCTCCCGAGTAGCTGGGACTACAGGCACCCACCACCACGCCCGGCTAATTTTTTGTATTTTTAGTAGAGACGGGGTTTCACCATGTTAGCCAGGATGGTCTCGATCTCCTGACCTTGTGATCCGCCCACCTTGGCCTCCCAAAGTGCTAGGATTACAGGCATGAGCCACTGTGCCCGGCCTCATCTCTTCTTTGTTAGAAGCAATTCAACGAGTTCAACTCACACCCTAGGGGACAAAATTTCACAAAAGTGTGAATACCATGAGGTGGGGCTCAATTGGGACCATCCTAGAGGCTGTCTACCACACATTTCATCTGGTAAAGTTGCTGGCTAATTAAGACTTGAATATTTAACACTATTGTTGGTGATAGTAATGGAAGTTCAAGCCCGGTATATTTAAGAGAATTGTTACTTTTTAACAAACCTTCACTAGAGAAAGTAAAATGTGTTAATTATTTGGATTATTAACTAATTCTCTTAAATTACTGTTAAATATTAACTTCCTCAAGTGGTACATAGTGAGTACTTTCTCACTGAAAATACTGAAACAGGATACTTGGGCTTTTTTACTTACGATTTCTGTACCGTTTCTCCCAGAAGTGGTAGTCATGTACAATCACTACAACAAAGTTACTTTAAAATGTAAAGATTTCACTGGTCTTATTTATTTATCTATTTAATGAGCATATATTGAACAGTTGCTGTGTACAAAGGACTGCCCTGGTGTTAGATATAATGCCATTTTTTGTACAAATGACAAATTTCTAGCTTTATATTGAAAACCTTAGTTTTTAATTACACAGTGAGAATGTTCATCTATAATATGAATATGGAAATGAAAATGTATAATATAACATTCTTCTAGGTCTGTCCATAAAAGGGAAAACATTTGCATAGGAAGTACTTAAGACAGGGATCTACAAGTTATCACCAACAAACTTAATCTTGTCTACTGCTTGTTTTTGTAAGTAAAATTTTCTTGGAATACAGACACACCCATTTGCTTATATATTTCCTGTGGCTGCCTTCTCGCTACCCAAAGAGAGTAGAGTAGTTACAACAAAGATCATGTAGCCTTACAGAGCTTACAATATTTACCATCTGGCCCTTTACAGAAAAAATTTGTCAACTCTTGACTTAATACCAAAACATAAAAATTGTGCTTCATGAATTGTTAGATTAGGATTTATTAAATACTTATATTTGATGATTACTTAGTGATGCAAGTGATGCACTTAGGATTTTCCATAATAAGGCATCAAGCCACCTATCTAGTTTTATTTGCTATTATGATTATATTCATATATCTGATAATAATAGTAATAGATAATTTTATTGAGCACTTACTATGTGTCAGGCAATGTATTCACACACAGACATACGCATACACACACACACACACACACACACACACACACACGTATCTGTACATGCCTCATTTGTCTTTGTAACACTATGTGAAAGGCACTGTTTTACAGAAGATGAAACTGAAGTTAAATATACCAGAATTTCAGCTTAGGGTTTTCTGATTTCAAAGCCCAAAGTCTGTGTATGACTCCTCCATTTCTTAGCATTTCCTCCATGAATATTATATTTTATTCAAACTGAACTCTTCTTTATTCCACAAGTGTGCCTCTTTCCCATCTCTCTACATTTTGCTCAACCTGCTTCCAACTCTTGGAACGCCCTTCCCAGCCATTTCTTCATGCCTGAATTTTACTAGTCTGTCAGAGGCCTTCATAACTCCTGCCTCTTCCATGACAGCTTTCTTGAATTCCCAGCCAGAAGTAATCTCAGTCCTATTCTTCAGCTGAAAAGCATCTATCATGGTCCCTGGTATACTTAAACTGTTTGTTACATGCTGGGTATTGATGTTAAAATACTAGACTGTAATGTTGCACATGAATTATTTTATAGTCATAGAATATTTTTCTTCTAAAAGATAAAATAAACTATAAGTATTTTTTCTAATGTTGTTATTATAGACTACACTGACATTCATAATGAATAATCTAATATGTAGTAAGGGAATCTGACAAGAAGATAGTCCTCTTATTTCAATCTGAAATTGCAAGTATATTTTGCAGTTTTCCCTAAGCAGTTTTATGTGCCTCATTTCCTTTTTATCAGCAATATTTTGTAACTGCATATGTGAAATGTAGGTTGAGCATGTAAAACTGTCTTGGTCATAGGCTGCTATTTTACCAAGTCCACTGGATAATTGGTATTTTTTGTAAATTATATTATCAAGGATATTTTGGGAATAAACCAGCTTCTTAAGACTCATATATCTTCTAGAATATGCTTCTCATTTGGGTTTTCTTTGAAAGGATCATGGAATTATTATAAAAGCCAGACCAGCTTTCTTCATATTATTAAATACATTTGTGTTGGTTTCCATTGACACAGGTTTTGCTTTATCTACTTTACTTCATTTATTACTTTAAAAGGATTGCATTAAGCTAAGAGCTATATAGAGAGAAATATGACTTTATGCAAAAATATAACCTAGTCTGGAAGAGTTAATGAACAATGCAAGATAGTACAAAATCAAATTATCAGTGTAATGGTATAGCTCATGGATTCAGAAGATGAAGATACTTAGTCTTTTCTAAATAATTTAGTACTTAATTATCCACTGTCTTATACTATGTATTAAAATACTCAGAAAAAAACATTCAAGAAGCTGTTGGCTTACAGTTTGCAGGGAGTTCCCAGCATTTTCTTCTGGCTTTAGTGCAAAAGCAGTTAAGACCAGCCCTTGCAATGAATCATTCCTGTTGTGTTTAATTTTATAAGTTCAACTTAACTAGTCCGTGAGATGCCCACACATTTGGCTAAACATTATTTGGGATGTATCTGTGAAGGTGTTTTTGGATGAGATTAATATTTGAATGGCAGACTGAGTAAAGCAAATCATCCACCCTACTGTTATTGGCCTTATTCAATAAATTGCAGACCTGAATTGAACAAAAAGGCCGAGTAAAGGGGAATTTCTCCTGCCTGACCTCTTGAGCTGAACACTGTTTTTTTCCAGGCCTCCAGACTTGGACTGAAATGTTGGCTCTTGACTTCGAGTCTGCCAACCTTTGGATTAGAATTTACACCATCAACTTCCTTGGTTCTCAGGCCTTTGGATTTACAATGGAACTACACATAGGCTGTCCTGCACCTCCAGCTTACCAACTGCAGATCTTTGGACTTCTTATGCTCCATTAATTATATGAGCTAATGCCTTATAGTAAATCTTTGTCTAGATAGATAGATAGATAGATAGATAGATAGATGGATAGATAGATAGATAGATGGATAGATCCTGTTGGTCCTATTTCTCTGGATAACTTTGAACAGTACAATGTCTCAAAGGATCATCTGCTATTTCTGGAACTAAATTCTGTCCCTACCAATTTGTGTTAATAGCTAAAAGATACTGCTCTCAAATATCACGCAAGTACTCTAGATGTGTTGTCTAAAAAGGATAACTATTTGTTTTCTTGTTTTCCCTCTGGGTTTCTTTGATCTTCCATATTTTATTTTAATTCTGATGATGTTTCTTTTGATAATGGAAAAGGAAACTCATATATTGAAAACCCCTATTATGTGCCTAAAAACATACAAGTTATTTTTCTTTTCTTTTATCTGCACACGTAAATGATAGAAGATGGTAGTTAATCATTTGCATTTTTACAGTTAAGAAACTTGAAATCCAGAAAGATTAAATAAATGATCTAGTGTTACACAGGCAAGTTGTTCACAGACTTCAGCATCTGGTATTAGGATATAAGTTTCGATGCTTTTAAAAATTAACATTTATTAAAAGACTAAGAGTTAGTTATATTTAAATGTGTATCTTGTAACAACAGGTTGAATAATAAGCAACACAGAATTGATGATGAAACTAACAGCGGAACAGGATTGCATGAGTCAGAACCACAAATCCAGAAATGGATCCGTAAAGACTTTAGATGCTGGAATTATCAGATTAAAAAACCAAAGCCAATTGTATTTGCCATTTTAATATAAAAGTAAGCTTGAAAATGTTTTTAGGAACTAAAAAATACAAACTACTGACATCATATACTTGATTAAGAACCAAATAGAAATTTTAGAACAGAAAAGTCTACTAAAATTAAGAAAATGGTTTGATAGCAGCCTTGACACAGCTGAAGAAAGAACCAATAAACTAGAAAATAAATAGAAGAAACTATTAAAAATGCAACAGAGAGACAGAATGAAAAGAGAGGATAAATGGTTAAAAGAATAAAGTCTGCCTAGCATTACTTCAATAGAGTCCAAAGGGAGAGAGAGAATGGGAAGGCAATATTGGAAGTTATATGGTAGAGAATTTATGCTCCTCCTATAGTCTGTCCCTTTTCTGCTGATGACAGCTCTATCCTTTTAGTTCCTCAGACCAGAAGCCTTAGAGTCATTCTTGACTTCTCTCTTTCTCTTCCTATATCCAGCACATCAATAATTTTAAAAAATTTAATTATTTTTAAATAGACAAAAATTATATATACTTATTGTGTACAACAAGCTGTTTTAAAACATGTATACATTGTGGAATAGCTAAATTGAACTGATTAGCATATGTATTACCTCACATACTTAGCATTTTTTTTGTGGTGAGAACTCTTAAGATCTACTCTTTTAAAGAATACAATACGTTGTTATTAACTATAGTCACCATATTGTCTGATAAACCTCTTGAACTTATTCCTTCTAATTGATATTTTGTGTCCTTTGACCAACATCTCCCCAGTCCCTGGTAACCACCATTCTATTCTCTGCTTCTATGAGTTTGACTTTGTTTAGATTTCATATATAAGTGAGATCACATGTCATTTGTCTTTCTGTGCCTGGCTTATTTCACTTAACACAAGGTCCTCCAGGTTCATCTATACTGATAACGGAATTCCCTTCTTTTTTAAGGCAGCATAGTATTCCACTGTATGTATATATTACATTTTCTTTCCATTTATCCATTCATCTCTTAATGGACACAAGTTAATTCCATGTCTTGGCTACTGAATAATGCTACAATAACATGGGAGTGGAGATATCTCTTCTACATAATGATTCATTTCCTTTGGATATATACCCAGCAGTGGGATGGCTGGATTATGTGGTAATTCTATATTTTGTTTTTGAGGAACTCCATACTATTCTCTCTAATGGCTGTACTAATTTACCTTCCCATTAACAGTGTACAGTGGTTCCCCTTTCTCCACACCCTTGCTAGCATCTGTTATTGCCTGTCTTTTTTATAAAAGCCATTTTCCCTGGGGTGAGATGATATTTCATTGTAGTTCTGATTTGCATTTCTCTGATGATTAGTGTTGTTAGGGATTTTTTTCATATACCTGTTGTCCATTTGTATGTCCTCTTTTGAGAAATGTCCATTCAGATCCTTTGCCCATTTTTAAATCAGGTTATTGTTTTCTCACTATGAGTTGTTTGAGTTCCATATATTTTGGATGTTAACTCCTTATCAGAGGTACTGTTTACAAATATTTTCTCCTATTTCATAAATTGTTTCTTCACTCTCTTCATTGGTTCCTTTGCTGTGCAGAGCTTTTTAGTTTGACATAATCCCATTTGTCTATTTTTGCTCTTGCCTGTGCTTTTGAGGTCATAGCCAAAAAATCATTGCCCAAACCAATGTTGTGGGGGTTTTTCTCTGTGTTTTCTTCTAATAGTTTTACCACTTCAATTTTACACTTAAGTCTTTAATTAATTAAGAAAATGTTTTTTTAGAGAGGGGTCTCCCTATGTTTCCCAGACTGGCCTTAAACTCCTGGGTTCAAGCAAACTTCCTGCCTCAGTTTCTCAAGTAGCTGGAAGTACAGACATGTACCATTGCACCCAGCTTTAATCCATTTTGAGTTAGTTTTTGTATATAGTGTGAGATGAAGGTCTAATTTTATTCTTCTGCATGTGAATATCCAGTGTCCCAATGCCATTATTGAAGAGGCTGCCCTTTCCCCATTGTGTGTTGTTGGCGCCTTTGAAATAAATTAACCAAAAATATGTGTATTTATTTCTGGGATTTCTGTTCTTTTCCATTGGTTGATGTGTCTGTTTCTATGCCAGCATCAAGTTGTTTTGATTATTATAGCTTTGTAGTATATTTTGAAGTCAGGTAGTGTAATGTGCTCAGTTTTTTCTTTTTGTTCAAGGTTGCTTTGTCTATTCAGGAGCCATCAAAAAAATTCTTGGTCTATTTCAACAGTTCTGGACATTTCAACACATGTCCAGAATCTAATCACTTATCAACTCCAAAATGCTAACGTCATGACCTCTAGCTTGGGTCTCTAGTCTTAACATATCTTCCAGCTTCCAAATATTAAATATTATACTATATAGTACTCAAAGGCATACCCTAAAGATGTTTTTATGGTTGACTTTTTTTTTGTTTTTATTATTTATTTTTCATAGTGTCTATGTCTACTTTTTAAGTTTCTGGAAGTTGGTTCAACTATATTTTGAAGTAGAGTGTGCTCCTACCTCAACTATGCCGATCTTCTTCAGGCTATGTTTCTATGAACCCAATCATACCTATGCATATCTTTTGCATACCTGCTATGATATGCATAGGTATGATTGGGTTCATAGAAACATAGGGTAACATGGCATCAGTCTGAAATTTGAATCCTTTTCTGCCAGTAACTGAGAATATAACTTTGAGATGAGTTTCTCTGTAAAATAGGGATGGTGATAGTGGAATGTATTTTGTAAGTTAATTTGGGTATTAAATGAGATTCAATAAGTAAAATAATTTAACATGGCTTGTCTGCACATAATAAATGCTCAATAAAAGTTATCTATTATTATGTCACTCCCTGCTCAGTCTTCAATATTTCTCATTGCCTACAGAATTAAGTATGTTTATATTCTAATAAAACTTCCTTTCACTCATTCAAACTTATCTCCAGTTTTTTTATATATGAAATAACAGCTTCAACTGTGCTCTTCCTACCTTCATGCCCTAATATCTAATGTTTTGTCCCAGCTTTCTTGCCTGAAAACTGAAGCCTTTCACAGCTATCTTCTGTCCAAGCCATAGTCTGATTACTCCCCCACCCCACCCTGTTTTTTTTTTTATCATGCTTCCTTTATCTGTTATCAGTTCTCAAGTTATATTGCATTGTAATTTGTTTACATGTCTGATGACACATTTAAGAGTATACTTTTGGGCTGGGTGCAGTGGCTCATGGCTATAATCCTAGCACTCTAGGAGGTTGAGGTGGGTGGATCACTAGAGCTCAGGAGTTCAAGACTAGCCTGAGCAATATGGCGAAACCCCATTTCTACTAAAAATACAAAAAATTAGCCAGATGTGGTAATGTGCACCTGTAGTCCCAGATACTCAGGAGGCTAAGGTGGGAGGATCACTTGAGCCTGGGAAGTTGAGGCTGTAGTGAGCTGTGTTCATGCTACTGCACTCCAGCCTGGGTGATGGTAGTGAGACCCTGTCTCAAAAAAGAAAAGGAAAAAACCCAACAGTATACTTCTCAAGGGCAGGGATTCTTTTGAAAAAAATTCATAGATTTTATTTTTAGAACTTCTTAGACTCACAGCAAAACTGAGCAGAAATTACAAAGTTCATATATTCTCATACACAAAGCCTCCTCTACTATCAACATTCTGCTCCAAAATGATACCTTTGTTACAATTGATGAAACTACATGGACACATCGTTATCACCCAAAGTTTATAGTTTATACAGGTTCATTCTCGATTTATACATTCCATGAGTTGGACAAATATATAATGATGATGTATACTCACCATTATACTGTTAAATATAATAGTTTTACTGCCCTGAAAATCCTCAGTGCTTAACCTATTCATCCCTACCTGCCTCCAGTCCTTGGCCAGAGATTCTTCCTAGTTAATCTTTAGAACATAACATAATATTTGACTCATAGTTGCCCCAAATAAGTGTTCTTACATGTGTAGTTTTTAGATGAATGAAAGAAGGAAGGGATAGGTTGGAGAGAATCAGAGCATCTTGCTGACTAATGTTTTGTGTGTTTCAATATTGACTCATGGTTTTCTAATCTACTCAGAAGACCACCCCATCTCTTTTGTGATGCCAATTCAAATCCCACCTTTTCTGTTAAATCTTAGAAGAGTGTGCTCTGGGCACTTTTAAGACTTATTTTATGAGTCATCCAAGTAATTCTATGTGTCATACTTGAATTTTTTGTTTTATGGGTCTTTGTCTGGATTCCTCAGTGAGACTGAATTATATTTTTATATGGTAGGTAGAGTTTTATGATAATTCATCCCTTTGTGTTTTATGAGGAAAAGATGCCTTGATGAATTCCTGTATTTCACTGGGGATTGTAGACAGCGATCAGGAACAGAGAAACTTCCTGGTCTATAAAAAATTCAGTCTCAGTCTCTTTTGCAATCAGTTCAGCTAACTGTCTAGGAAAGAAAATTATTGGGAACTAATTAAAAACAACAGAGAAGTAAACTTTTTATTTTTTATTTTTTTTGCAGATTTGAGCTTGCAGCAGTTTTCATAAAAAGCTATTGAAGTTTGCCAAATTGTTGTTAAAATAACTTTTCTATGTGCTACCAGAAGTTATTTATAGAATAATTTTCATCCTTTCCCAAGTATTTTAAACATTCTAAAATGGTATCTTTGATGTTATTTTGCTTTAATATGAATTTAAGAAAAAAATGTTACACATGTTGTTGATTTTCAAGTCATCTTTTCTTTATTACCCCCCTCCTAAATACTGAACATAAAAGAAGATTAATTTAGATTCTGAAATTTTATTCATTTAGCTTTGACCACATAGGATGCTATACTTATCTAGGAGTGATAATTTTGTGTTTATCTACATCATAAAACCATTTTGCACAAATTTCAGTTTTTCATCAAGCTTCATTCACTAGGATGCTTTTCTATAGTTTGTGGGATTTCTAGGAAAAGTCATTTGAGGAGGCTTGAATTTGGAATTTATGCATCAGGGAGATATAAAACTCCTACTTTAATAAATACTAATACTCATTTAAGAGATTATTGGGAAAGCTTTAGCCCAATCATATCATAAAATTATATTCTTTTTAGTTAAGGTAAGGTTTTAGTTATTCATATAGTAGTAGCAGTCTTAAGAGCTATGCTGGATAATCTATCATTATGAATTGAATAATAATACAGTTGTCTCAGAACAACTTTCCAGGGGGTGATAGTTACCATTTTAGAAGGAAACAAAGCATTCAAAAAACATTATCTTTAAAATATACCACTGAGCATATTCCTCATTATGATCTTGTAATTGATACCAGTTTTAAAAGTTGAAATCTCAATTTATGTTCAGAAAATTAATTTCAAGTCTTAAAAGGTAAACTGAGTGATTAGGTTCATGGCAGTTCTATTTTTATTCACAGATAATGCCTCTGAGGTAGCAATTACTACTCCAGGAACTAGTAACCATAGAAACAGCTCAACAGGCCCAACACCTGATTGTTCACCTCCATCCCCTGATACTGCCCTCAAAAATATTGTAAAAGTCATTCGACCCCAGGTAAGTGCCCAGAATGGCATCATTTTCCCTCTAATGTGTTTTGATTTGAATCAATGTATGTACATCACTTATATTGCAATGCCTGGACTATTTTATGTGGTATGTCAATGGATTTCTAAATTAAAAGAGGGGACTCAGAAGAGGATGTTTGCTTCCTTTGAAGTTGGTGATAAACACTGAAATCTGCATTAGTTTTTGGAAAAATGAATTGTGCCTATTACATGAAGCAGTGAGACTTAGAAAAATAGCTATTTTACATCATTTTTCTCTCACAACATTTTAATAATTATGCTCCAATTATTGAGCTGTTACATATTTTCTGGTGTTTCCTGATCCCTTTGTCTTCATTCTTCTGGACAATGCTGCATGGTTTGTGATTATTTCTCTGTCTTCCAACCCAAGTGATTTTTATATTTCTCTATCTTCTCTATCCTTATGGTTTCAATGAATATTGTCTGCGTTTAATATTGCTCCTTGTTTTCCTCCAGTGTTCCCAGTCCTCTAGCTAGTCTCTCTTTATCCTTTGTTCTTTTTTCCATTCCTGTCTCTTTCCTGTATGGATTTCTCTCTTTTCTCCCTTCTCTTTCAGTTGGATTTTCCAGTAGGCGGTTTGCAGGCAAGCTTTAGAAATATCATTGGGACAAGCTGTTCTGTGATATTTCATTGAAAATAGCACTTATAAAGCTGTTTGCATTATATTTTTGCCAACAGATGGACCCAGAACACGAAATTGGTGGTGTTCTCAACCTGGCTCATTCTGAATGGGCCTCATAAAATCCAAGACAGGAGGACTTTGGATTCAATCAATGCCATTCATCATCTACTTAGATATAGAGTATGAATAAATCCTTTGAGCCAAATTGTAGGGAAAATGTGTCTTTTAAGACTATTTAGGTCTAAATAAGCAAGATTTGTTTAATATTTTTCCTTGTTTAACATAAGTTATTTTAGATCATTTTTATTGTAATCTTCATCCTCATTGATAAAATGGCACTTAAATTTTAGACATCCACTGCAGTTTGTAGAACACTTTAATATAAATTGTTTCCTATATCCTTCATCAATTCAAGTGCAATTTGTGTTTCAGTGTTTATAGATAACATCACTGGCACTCCAAAGGGGCTACGTTGTCCAACTGATTTGGAGTTTCTTTTTTTTTTACTTTAGTATATTTGCCTCTTCCAGTCCTGCTCAGAGGTTAAAAATATCCTCATGAGGTTGTATAATTTGACACATCTTTAGGAGTATGGAATATGCAGGTTCAGGGGCATTTAGGCACAGGTAACATTTGACATAGTGCCCCAATATGTGGAGAAGAAAAATGTTTTCAAAAATGTCCTCTTCTGCCAGGCACAGTGGCACACGGTTGTAATCCTAGCTACTTGGGAGGCTGAGGCAGAGAATCACTTGAGCCCAGGAGTTCTAGACCAGTCTGGGTAACATAGTGACACCTTCATCCCATTACAAAAAGTCCTCTTTTTCAAGGAAATTTGATGGGGTCTATTTGCTTCAAGATAAACCTCACTAAACCCAGATTTAGTTGCTATCTGTCATGTTCGTTGACATTGGTTCTCTCATATGAAGGTGTTTCTGGGGTTAATGTGTTTCTAGTGCATTTCTAGCATTTTAAAGCTATTTAAGTAAGACATTGTCCTATATATGTTAATAAAATTCATTATTAAATATATTTGTTTTTATACCAATGTAGATTCTCTAATGTAAATGCACTTGGTCATTCAATGAATGAAAAACAGATTCTTTTCTATAGATCCATGATCTGAATAACTGAGGCATTATTTCATAAATCCTTCTCTGCATATTCTAATTGAGTTTAGGTTCACCTGGTGATCTTTGAAGAAATCTAGAGGTAGAATTAAAGCCAGAAATTCCATCTTGACCCAATTTCTTGGTGCTGTCGTTACTTAAATGTTTATCTTAGTAACTGACTCCACCTTTCTTAAATGTTATAACAATGCTTTAAGGAGAAAAACAAATAAGTGAGAAAGTTAAGTAACTCAGGATGATGGTGTTTAAATTAGAACCAATGCAGCCTGTATTTATGTAATAGAACAATAACAGCTATATATCTATATATTTTCTTTCTCTCTATATAATTGCAGAAAGAATATAACTTCAATTAGGCTACTCTTTCTTCCACTCTGGAGACATTGGTGCATGACTTATTTCTCCATATGAGTTATGACCTTCAGGGGGCTCCTCATTCATTGTAGAAAGGGAGTAGAATATTCACATGGAAATACTTATGAGAGAGTATTCAGGTAGGACATGAGGTTTCAGGAAAGGATTTGAAGACTAGAGGATGTGCATAGAGGATGGATGGATGGATAGAACAGGAGACTCCTGCTGTGTTCTGACAAATCACAGGTGTGTCAGGGATGGAAAATGGTTGAGAGCTACTGTTCCAAAGAAAAGATAATTATTGATGAACTTATATAAAAGCCTATATTTTAATCACAGGTTTAATACTCTAACATATTTGTTAATTCTGGTTTTCTATCTGAAAATGCAAAAAGTGTGGAGTTAGATTGATTTATGGGTATTAAAGACCGTTCTAAAAATTTATTAAAAATTAATAGTATGATTGAAATGATAATTTCACTTTTAAAACTTGTGTTGAACTTTGAAAATAAAAATGTAAATGTGACCCTTATTCATGAATTTACAATTATATGACCATTAGCTGATGTGTTCAGTCTTTTATTGTGGGAAGACTGATATTGAGTAGGTGAGGTAACGGCAGAACTTTTATCTCATTCACTGAAAATAGATACTACTTAGATGTAGCAAATTGGTTCCTTTTCCTTTGCCTCTTGTATACCTTTATGTAGGTTATTTTCTTGTAACTCTACCTGTAAATGGAGAGCATCCATTGTAACGAAGGAGTCCTTGCTTTCAATATGAGATAGGGCTGATAACACATTGCATGTGTTTCTGCTTAGTTAATTACTTGGAAGCTGCCGGCTTCCCAGTGCTTTGTTGAGTTTGTTTTTATTCAGCATATGCATTAACTAAGTCACAGCTGTTAGTTCTGCATCCTGTGTTTGATCTTTTTCACCTTTGTTTCTTTCATTTATTTCACGTCTTAAAATCCTCTAGATTATGAAACAATCTATTTCAAATTCAGAGTGACTGAAATGGTTATTACTCTTTTCTCTTTGTTTCTCTCCAGTATATTAACCCACAAGGCTGAATTTTTCTACTTACTTGTACTTAAATACTTGAAAAAAAAATCTTTGAAATATATATTAGGTAGGTCTATTGACATTCCAGTTATCTTCTTTTTACTGAATAGTTATATGTTACTTGTGTTGGCTTTGTTTTTAAAATAGTTCCTCGTGAAACATCTTGTTTTTCACAATTGAAGAATCAAATACACAGATCTTAAGTATATAGCTTGATGAACTTTAATTATTTACATAGGTATAACACCACTCAAAACAAAATATAGAACATTGCCATCACCCCAGAAAGTTTCCTCTTGCCCCTTTCTAATTAGTTGCCCTCCTTCCTGCCTTGGAGGCAAGAATGTTCAGATTTTTATCATCATGTATTAGGATTGGCTATTCTTGGACTTTATATAAATGGAATCCTACGGTGAGTATGTTTTCTGTGTGCGTATCACTGTTTGGGTTTCTTTCACTCAACATAATGGTTTGGAAATTAATCCATGTTGTTTCTTTCATGGTAAGTGGTTTACCATTGGATTAATATACTGTGGTATATTACAATTTGTTCATTAATTCTCCTGTTGATTGATCCTTGTGTTGTTTCCCATTGTTTACCATTATGAGTGAATATGCCATGAATATACATATGTAAGTGTTTTTTATAAACATATGTTTTCATATAGATAAATAAGAATGGCATTGTTGGGTCACAGGGTAGATGAATAGCTAACTTTATAAAAAGCTTCCCAACAGCTTTCCAAAAAAGTTGTTCCATTTTATAGTCACCAGTAGCAATGTGTGAGAATTTTCATTTCTCCACATTCTCGCCTTTTAAACTTTTTTATTTTAGCCATTCTTCTGGGTGTGAAATGATTTCTCATTATGGTTTTAATTTGCATTTTTTCTGGTGACTAATGATGATGACTACCTTTTTCTGTGGTTATTGCCAATTCTTAGATCTTCTTTTGTGAAGTATCTGCTCACCTCTTTTTTTTTAGGGGTGTTCAGCTTTGTGATTGTTTATTTGTAGTAATTCTTTATAAATTCTTCTGTAACCCCACAAGATATGGGTCCTTTCTCAGGTGTATGCACTCTAAATATTTTCTCCTACTCTGTGATTTGCCTAAACATTTTCTCAAGTGCCTTTTGATGAGCAGAATATTTTAATTTTTATGTCAGATGTATCATTTTATTCTTCTATGGTTAGTGTTTTTGTGACTTGTCCCAGGTTGTAAATATATGCTCCCACTTTTTTCTAGAAGTTTTCTCATTCTGGTTTTTATATTTAGGTCGATAATCCATCTCAGATTGCTTTGTGTATGGTGTGAGGTGGGGGTCAAGATTTAATTTTTGCTACAAGGAAAAAAATTGTTATTTACTGAGTTAATAATTTAGTATTATTTATTGCTTTCATATTTTAATTGTTTGTTGTTGGCATGTAGAAATGCAGTTGAGTTTTATATTACCATTTTAATTTTATTTAAATGCTAGAGTACTTGTTTGCTTTTTTAAAAAATAACTTCCATAGGATTCTTTTATGTCATCTTAGAATAATGATAGTTTGACTTTTTTTTCTAATATTTGTGCCTTTTATTTCTTTTTCTTATTGCTGTGACTATAGTAAAATGATGCAATGAAGTGGTAAAACCAAGAATTATTGCCTTGTTCCCTATCTTTGGGGAAAGCAGGCAATGTTACAGTGTTTCAACATTAACTACAATGTAGGCTATCAGTTTATTGCGTGTACTCTTGGTTCTGTTGATATGGCAGATTACATTGTTTTACTTTGGATGCTAATATAAGTAACACTTGGCTATAATGTTTTATACATTTTATATAGTCTTTGGTGCAAGAGACACTTTGGATAAAGCATCAGCAGTAGATAGATGGATTAGGTCTAAGGGAGCCAAAGATGACTAATGATTTGAGCCTTGTTGATTGGGACTTTGGAATGCTACTAATAAGGATAGGAAAGAATTGAACAGATGTTTATTTTGATGAGGGAGAAGATGACATGATAAATTTGGTTTTGTAGATTTACTGAACATGAAGCATGATATACAAATTGGAAATATTGGTATGGGGTTCTGGAGAGAGTTGAGGGCTTAAGGTAAAGATTTTATTCTCATTTGTAAAATTCAATGATGAAGAGAGATAGTACCAAAGACAGAATTCTGATAAATGTTTACACTAAAGGAGGATAATTATATTTTTGGAGTACCTAATATAATTTAATGTTCATGATTCTTTTTGGAATGGATATTTTCATTTTATAGGTGAGAAAGTTGAGAACCAGGAACTTGAGTAATTTCCTCACATGTACTTTAGAAAGAAGTCTTTAGCAAAAAAGAGAGAGAGAATCATTGAGAAAAATAAAAGAAGAAAGACAACTGTTACTGTGGATATAAAGAAAAAAAATTTTAAAGTGATTAGTCAACATTGTCAAAACTTCCAGGAAGGTAGAGGAGAAGAGAGACCAAAATGTCACTTTATTTGGCAATTATGAGGGCAGAGACCTTCAAGAATGCAATTTCCTTCAGGTGAAGAATGTAGAAGCTTAAGATGAAAGGAATTGAAGAGTGGGAAAAGATACCCTGATTGTAGACTAATCTTTTTAGTAGTTTGATGGTAAAAGGAAATAAGGCAGTATGACAGCATGTTAAAGGATGAGCAGAGGTGGGGAAACAGTTTCTGGTTGCAGAGAATGAGAAAGAAGAGCCTAAAAGTTGACTGAAGAGACATGAATGATAGGGACTCAATTGTTAAATATTTTGTTAGGAGGTGTGTATAAATCTAATTAATTCCAAAGTTCAAACAAACTAACATTAGCAGTTGACAGAACACTGGATTCCTGGTCTGTGCTCTGGGCGGTGGTTTTAGCTAGATGGGTTTTTACACTCCTTTCCCTGTTTCATGATAGAAATCAAGTCTAAAATAGAAGGGGGCTCTTGAGAAGTGACCACGGGCAGAAAAAGAGGCTATTTTGGCAAAATACCACAGACAAGTCATCTAAATGGGCTCAATATTGAACAGAGATTTTTAGCATAATGAGCATAAGAATATCCTAAGAAGTCAATCTGGAAAATTTGAAATTCTGTACTATCATCTGAATGTTTGTGTTTTCCCCAAATTTCTATGTTGAATTCAAATGCCCAATGTAATAGTATTAAAAAGTGGGGCCTTTAGGAGAGGATTAGGTCAGATGGCAGAGCTCTCATGAATGGGATTAGTTCACTTATAAAAGAGGCCCATGGGAACTTGTTCACCCTTGCAACACATGAGGACACAGCAAGAACTCGGCAATCTGCAATCTGAAAGAGGACCTTCACCAGAACCCAACCAAGGTGGAAACCTGATCTTGGACTTCTCAACCTCCAGAACTGGGAGAGACCCCATAAGTTTTTGGTATTTGTTAATAGCAGCCGGAAAAGACATTCCAATTGGCTTTAGATGTTCCTAGTACCATCCAAACCTCACCACTAACCCAAAACCTCATCCTAAATGGAATTCAATAGAATGAAATAACACCAGGCTGCATTCTTTTGCAGCTAAGGAGGGACCATAGCAAAAAGAAGCAAAGAGGCTGTAGAGGTAAAGAAAATAAAGAGAAAGGTCAAAGGCTCAGAGCTCTCAAGACACTAAAGGAGATGATTGGAGGAAAGATGAGTCATTTCTGAACACCTACTCATAATGGACCATGTTTAGATCAGGTACCTACTCAACCTGAAAGAAACATTTTGAATATTCTTCTGGACCTGTGTATGATTAATGAGCTAACAATAAAGCAGTTTAATAATAAGCCATAGCACCTCTCCCTGCCATTATTAACAGTTTAGAACTGGGGTTACAAAAAAATTCTTGCCAAATCCAGAATAACATTTTTCTGGGCACTGTGGGGTTATAGAATACATATGCTAAATTTTAAAATTAGAAATGAGAGTGGGTATGTAAAAAACAGAGGCATATAACTTGGAAAGAGTACAGAATATTGTATTGGGTTGCAGCAAAAAATAGATAAGGAATAAAAAGAACTTCAAGGAGATAGTCTTTAAAAATATTTTTATTATTGAGTATTGAGTATTTTATTCCCATGATTGAGTATGTGTTTCATTTGTTTCTCACAAAAATTCTATCAGGTAGGTATATTTTTCCTTATTTTACTGATTGGGCCTGAGGCCACTGACTTACTGGAAGATCTCTGATTTCCTAACTTCAGTAGTTTTTCCATTAATGCTAATTAGCTCATTAGGTAGAAAATAATCGAGGCGGAATACTGATATTCTAGAAGGGTGAAGCTTCAGGAGAGAATAATAGTTTTGAAAAAGGAGGAAGAACAGAAACATAGATGGCAGTAGTATGTAGTCTGAAGGAAAGAGCCAAAGAAGACTGTGTTCAGTAATTTCCAGACTTGCAACAAAAGCTGAGTGAGAAGAGAAGGCTAAAAACAGAAAGATAGACGTAATAGAAAATAATATTAAGTAAAACAAAGAGCGATTTGGAAAGGAAAAAAAAGGAGAAAGAAGGCAACAGGACCCAACAGTCAACGTTGACAAATATGAATTTTTGAAGTAGTTCTGGACAAATATGAATTTCTTGGGAAGCTTTTTAAAAAAATACCTGAGTTCCACCCCTGACCAATTAAATCAGTCTGTCTGAGGGCAAATATTTTTAACCTGGTGTTCTTGGATAGGCTATGGGTGGTCTACACAATTCCTGGAATTATGTGCAAAATTTTGCTTGCAGGTGCCTCTTTAAAAGGAATTTAATTCCAACCTTTCTTCTGTCACATGCACTCTGTATTACCCTTCTCACCCTCAGTTTTTCAGCAAAGTGAGAATGGTATTTGCCTTGCCTGCTTCTCAGGGGTGTAGTCAGACTCAAACCAGATAAAAGGTGCCATGGTGCTGTGTACATTGTAAAGCCCTGTAGTGGCCCAACTTGTTATTATAATGGTGATTAGATCATGTTTGCCTACAATTGAAATAAGACCTCTGAGAAGTAATGTTCTAACTCTCTGTCTCATCCCCAAGTAGCTCTGATCATGGCAACTGTGGATTTTAGAAAATGTATTTGGGAACCTTTTAAAG
Organism: Pan troglodytes; assembly: GCF_028858775.2. NCBI lineage: Eukaryota > Metazoa > Chordata > Mammalia > Primates > Hominidae > Pan > Pan troglodytes. The sequence continues at coordinate 106,264,351 of NC_072408.2, read as the reverse complement.
TTCCCTAAATCATTGGAACCTACTTAAGAAGATGTTGGCTACATATGGGGTGATACTCACCTTCAAGCATCTCATTCTTTAGATGCCTCTGCTTAAGTGAGCCACAGGAAGTATAAACTCCTGGAATTTGGGATATGGGAGGAGTCAGTGAGGATAAATGGCACAGTACAGGGTCGGGCTGACCTAATACAGGGGAGGGAAAAGCCGGAATCCAGAAAACAACCACTGTACATTGTATCTTCCATTGATGATTAAAATCACCTTCAATCCATATAGTGGTCATGCCAATTATATGCCAGTGGAATATTATTCATCTTCATTTCTATTCATTTGATGAAATTCCAGGTGAGTTTATCCTACAGGAATATGGAGAATTTTTGTTATTTGGCACTTTCTACAAGTAAAAAAATTTTTTCATCTTTTTTCCTAAACATGAAATGTAATTTTTTATACTTTGTGCCCACATTGCCAGTAATAGCAAGACTGTATTAATATTGTGTTTTCCTTTTGTGTTATTCAGGGGTTTTTCTCCCACATGCATAAAATTCTCAGTGGGTGTCATTGTTTGGCTCAGCTTTTTCCCCTAGAGCATGTCTAGACAGCCTGAATGAGAAAGCATAGATGCACCTGTACCCCTGGCACCTAAAATAAAAATAGAAGAAGAGAAACAAAAGAAAATTGAGTTTAGACATTAACTTGAAGTTTTGGAAGAGATGCAAATGAATCATCATAAAGATGAGGAAATATTGATTAAATAGACATTTAATATAAAAGTATTTTCAAATCACATGAATGGCTAAGAATAGATGTGCTATAAGAATAATGAAAATAAATGTGGTTATTAAAATGGTAATAAATAAATAAAAATATGTTCAAGGATGTTCATTATTGAAATATTTATTGGAAACCTTAATGCCTATTAGTAAGGATAACTTGTTAAATAAGCCATAGTATGTTCATCAAAAATGAAATACATCCTTTGTAGATATATATGTGTTGGTCTGTAAAGCTGGTTAAATTTATTGTGTAATTAAATAAAAGAATGCATAGAAAGAAAAAATATTCTGGGAAAAAATTTCCTTGCAAAATAAAATGATCAGAAAGTAGAGTTGGCATTATTGCTTTAAATATCTTAAATGGCAGACTAGAATTTGAAATATAGTCTATCCTTCCCTTTAGGTCACTTATTATTGACAGCACAGGGTGCAGTCAATTACATCTTCCTCTAAGTTCAAGGAAATCTGTTTGACTATACAATGAATAGTATACCTACTGTATGAATCTGAACCTGATCATTCCAACTTCCTAATCTTGCCTGTTCTAAAATTCTGGAATTTAGCTGTGAAAGTACCACAGAGGACATCATTACTTTATTTATTTATTTATTCAATAAACACAGTTGAGTGCCTACCATATGCTGGGCATCTTAAGCGGTGATTTGAGTGTGAAAATGACTTAAATATGGATTCTATCCTAAAATAACTTTTAACCAACCAAAGGAGACTGTGCTCTAAATAGAGAACTTTTGGAATTTCACTGGTGGAGTTCATTGATCCAATGCCCCAAGGATCATCCTCAGACCTATTCTCAGTCTACATTCACTCCCCATGTGTTCTCATCCAGTTCCAGAGCTTTCAATGCTGTTTATGTGCTGATTATTCCTAAATTTGTATCTCCAGGCCTGCCCGCTTCCCTGAACTCCAGGCTCATGTCCAGCAGGCTACTCTAAATCTCAATGGGATGTCTTAAACTTAACTTATATAGCACTGCAGTTTGCATTTCAGTTAATAGCAGCTCAGGCTTAAAAACTTGACCCCATCCTTGATTTCTTTCTTTCTCTCACACCTCAGATCCATTCCATCAAAAAAATCCTCTAGGCCAGCAGTTCTCAATGTGTGGTTCAGGACCTCTTAGCAGGCTTCAAAACCTTTTCAAAAGGTCTGTGAGGTCAAAAATATTTCCATAATAATACAAAGACATTTTGCCTTGTTCTGCTTTTATTTGTACATGAGTTCTAAATGGAGATTTCCAGAAGCTATATGGTAAGTGATGACATCATCATACCTCTGATGGCTAATGGAATGCGCACTTGTGTATTCTTATGCTTAAAGAATTTTTATTTTTAGTTTTTATATAAATATTAACAGATATGACTCTCATGAACAAAAAATCTTCAGTGTTATTAATTTTTAAGGGCATCAAGGGATCTTGAGACCAAAAAGTTCAAAAATCAGTCCTCTAACGTTTCTTTAAAAATATATCTTGAATCTTACCATCTGTCATCTGTCACTATTGTATGAGCCACTAACATCTCTGGCCTAGACCTTTGAAAAAGCTTCATATCTTGTTACTGGCATTGATTATTGTGCTCTTGTCCTTTTGTAACTTGGCCACATATATAAATCAGATCACGTTATTCACCTGCTCAACCTTCCAATGTCTTCCCATCTCACTGAAAGTAAAGAAGCATGACATCCAATATAATCTGACTCTCTAAAACCTCTTAACCCATCTCCTACCGTTCTCCACGTTGTTTAATTTACACTAGCCATGTCATCTTCCCAACAGTACCTTAGATTAGCCAAACAGCTCCTGCCTTAGGTTCTTTGTACTTATCATTGAATTGTCTGGAAAGCCCTTCTCCCAGAGACTTAACACTGCTAATTATCATCCTTCCTTCAGGTCATTATTCAAATACTACCTTATGAGAGATGCCCTTTTTGACCATTGAATATAAAGTAGCTACCACTTTATTCTCTGTCTCTGTTATGCTATTTTCCTTTATAACAATTTTCACTCCCGAACTAACATTATGCGTTGATTTGTTCAGTGTCTTTCTTCCCACCTGGAATGGATATGCCATGAGAATAAGAACTTCTTTCCTTTATTTCTTTCTACCTTCCTTCCTTCCATCCCTCTCTTTTCCTCCCTCCTTCCTTCCTTGTTTTATAAAGTGCTCAATTTCGGCACTGAGAACAGTACCTGGTTCACAACTGGCTGTCAATAAGTACCACCTGAATTAATTAAGAATAGTTGGGGAAAGGGCAGTGAAGACTATTCCAGAGAGGAAATGCTCAAAGTGACCTTTATGTTTGAATAGGCATTAGATAGGTGAAGTCTTAGTTCACTTTGTGTCGCTATAATGGAACACCTGAGGTTGGGAGTTCCATTATATGGAACATAAAATGAACTAAGAAAAGAGGCTTATTTAACTCACACTTCTGCAGGCTGGGAAGTACAAGAAGCATCGTGTTGACATCTGCCCAGCTGCTGGTGATACATCACAACATGGCAGAAGGTCAAAGGGAAAGTGAAAACATGTGAAGAGGCAAAACTCCAGTGGTGTCTGGCTTTATAACAAATACCTCTTATGGGAATTAATCCATACCCATGAGAATTAATCCAGTCTTGGCAGACTTGGAACTGTCAGTATTGCTAGAACAGAACCAAGCCATTCATGAGAGATCTGTCCTCTTGACCCAAATACCCTCTACTAGGCCCCACCTGCCAACACGGCCACGTTGGGAATCAAATTTCAATCTGAATTTTGGTGGGGACAAACTAAGCCATATCCATATCGTAGCAGGCAGATACATAGTCCAGGGAGAAGAATAGGATAAGCAAGGGATTTAGAATCTTTTTACTTAAGTGCTGTGCTGATTTACTTAGGGCATTCTAATAATTAGGAAGTCCCAACCAGATATTCTGCCACCTTCCTCTTAGTCAGAATGTCCTAATATCTATGGATTACTCATTCTGTAAGTGATGTTCTTATATAAAAAGTTTCCATTGTCAAATATATTGGGGAAATACAGGGTTAAATAATTTCTTCACTGAATGATTTTTTCAGAGCCTTCTTTCGCTACCACCCATGTAAACCCATTAATATATTTCACAACTAGTGATGCACAAAACTTAATTTGAAAAACATGATCTAGGGCATTTCATAGGCCTCTTTATAGCTGACCCTAACAATTCCATTCTGGTTTGATTTTCCACTCATCTTGCACAAATTCACACTGTTGAGAAAGGGAACACCCAAACTCAGCAATAAATATTTCATTTATTTATGATGTTACAGAGTGGTATCTACACACTGTCTACTTTAATCCTTTGAGAAACCACGTGAGATGGATAAGACCATTATGATTTCTGTTTTTATCTGTGAGGAAAGGAAAAATAAGTATCTTTAGATTATGTCATGTTGAAGAACAAGTTTTAAATCAATGGTGCTAAATGCCTAAAATGGAAAAACAAATAATTAGAAGGACCTATATTTTCCCCTTTAAGACAGTATTATTTTAGCATCATTTTATTTTACATTGATTGAATTCAATTCAATAAGTATTAAGCACTATATTAGACACTAGGAGGAATAAACAGAGTTTTATAATTGTTTTGAATTTAGGAAACAAATTGACCACACTGCTTGCTTTCTCTCCCAGATTCAGAACCAACTGAGGTATGGAATCCAAGAGTTAGACAAATTGAAACCAAATGCCATACTTTTTATTATCATCATGAGAACTGATTGGACAATGTGATTCTAGATATGTTACTGAATATGCTCACTGTAACTTCACTCTTGGATTAGACACACATCCTAACCCAGTCACTGGCACAGCTAGCCAACCTACAAGGTGGTTTTACTACAGAAGAGCAGAGAACATATTTATTATGTCTCTGAAGAGGAAAAACATGGAAGAGGCAATAATAAGCATGCTTAGTTCCTTCCCCAATGTCGTTTTACAGCTCAGTAACTCTAATTCCTTAGGGGATAAATTAATAAAGAGTCGGAGAATAGGTGGAGGATGTTACTCTAATGGTATTCCCTTCTTGTGGAAACATGAGGCCAGAGAATGGAAGTTCATCCTAACAATAAGCCAATAACATGTATTTCATTTGGTCGAGTAACGTACAGTGTTTGGAAGATAAGACTCACTACACTTACTTGCCAGACATCAAAATCTTCATCTTTCTCCAAAAATCTGCTCTTCCTTCCTTATATCAATTAACTGTACCACCTAGACTCCTCCTCTCCTTCTCTTTCTGTATCAAATTAGCCACCAAAGCATGTCACTTCTGTTTCCTATCTTTCCAAGCTTTTCTCTTCTACTCCCACTGTACCTGTCTTAATTCTTTTGACTTGATTACTGAAATAGCTCCCATCATGGCTTCCTTGATGTCATCTTTCTACTTCTAATTTATCTTCTATATTTATCACAGAGTGATCTTCATGGATTTTAAAATGATTATTATTTTATATTTTGAAACAATCACAAAATTGCAGAGAAGTTGGAAACACAATGCAAAGATCTTTTTTTCTAAAGATCTTTTTTTTTTCTCCTGGAACTATTTGTGAGTAAGTTGCTGATCTAATGCCTCATTAGCACTGGTGTGTTATTTTTTTATTTTTATTTTTTATTTTTTTTGAGACGGAGTCTTGCTCTGTCGCCCAGGCTGGAGTGCAGTGATGCGATATTGGCTCACTGCAAGCTTCGCTTCCCTGCCTCAGCTGCCCCAGTAGCTGGGACCACAGGCGCCTGCCACCACGCCCGGCTAATTTTTTGTATTTTTTAGTAGAGACGGGGTTTCACCGTGTTAGCCAGGATGGTCTCAATCTCCTGACCTCGTGATCCACCCGCCTTGGCCTCCCAGAGTGCTGGGATTACAGGCATGAGCTACCGTGCCCGGCCCCGTGTTATTTCTTACAAACAAGGATATTTATCTATAACCAGAACACAAACATCAAAATCGGATAATGAATTGTGATATATTACTACCATTTAACCTTAAGACTCCATTCACACTTCACCAGTTGTCCTAATAATATGTTTTATGGTAAAAGTATCTAGTTTAGAATCATACATTCTTCTACTTTTCATTCCTGTTCAGTCTCATTTGATCTGGACTAATTCTTCAGTCTTTTCTTGACTTTAAAAACAATCATATATTTGAATATAACAGGTCAACTATTTTGTGTAATGTTCCTCAATTTGGATTGTCTGATATTTCCTTATAATTAGATTCAGGGTATGTATCTTTGTCAGAAAAACCCAGAGGTGACTCTGTTTTTCTTATTGCACCCTATCAGCTGGTGCATGATTTTGATTTGTGATAATGATTTTTCAAATGATGTTCACCTTGGTCACTTGATTAAGGTGGTTTCTTTCAGACTTCTCCATTGTAAGGTTACTCTTTCTCTTCGTTTGTTTGTTTGTTTCTCTTCTGAAATGTGTATATATTTGTGGGGAGGTACTTTAAAACTATGTGAATATCCCATTCCTCACAAAACATTCAATTTACTTGTGTATTTGTTTATACTTGCAGAGACCCATGTTTCCTATTTTATTGAGTTAGTTATACTCCATTATTATTATTATTGGTTTTGATATTTGAATTATTCAGAGTTTTGCCAAAGGGAGTCCTCCTGTGTCCTTTTGACTTATCTCCATCACTCTTTGAGCATTCCTTACTTTCTGGAACATCGGGATTTCCAGGCTTATCTCATATATGATTTTCCAGTCCTAGATGTGGAATCGGCTATTTCTCTAAGAAGCTTTACTTCCTCTTAGTATAAAATGGTAGTTTAATGCCAAGATTTAGGCACTAAGTATATTAATTGCTACTGGGATGTCACTGTTCCCAGACTCTCTCAGTGGGCAGGGCTAGAGAATATTTGTATATAAGCATAGTACGTACATATACGTATGCACGTGGGTCTGGGTATGTATACACAAATATACACATGCACAGGAACATCTGTATTTCTGTGTCCATCCATCTCAACATATATTGAAAGCCATGAGTTTACAGAAGTAATGTGATTTCGATCTAAACAACATGTAATACATTTTTATATTTGTAGTTCTATTCTCTGACAGTCAGAAACCTAGCTTCCTTTATTCATAGTGTATTTTGTTATTATATCAGGTCCTGATTCTCATTTAGGGTCATCTCCAAATGTGGACACTGGCCTCATCCCACTTGGGCTCTGATACCACATGCCAGTAAAGCTCCACATGGACACCTCCTGCTCAGGGCATGGCACACACACATCTACCCTGCTCCTTACTTTGTGTATGCTCTGATTCCTCATGCCTGGTTGGCCCCTGATGGATACCCTTCTCACCTTTACAGTGCCTTGACTCTACCCTGGCTGCCCTCCACATGTGGACACCTCCTCACACTGCCAGTAGGAGGATACCCTACAAGGATATTCTACTCACCCAATGCCAGACTCCTTCCCGTGTGGGGAGAGTGATCTTATTACATTGTCAACATGATTATGTTATTCACTTTTATAACATCCTTTAGGATTTCCTACCTTCGTGACAACCTCTAAACTTCTTACTCGATAAGGCATAAAAGTCCATTAATGTTCTTGCACTGGGCTCCTGTTTATCACCAGCAATGCCAACATGCAGTCATCCCAAACTCCTGCAACTCTCCAAAGGAGACTTGTTCTTGCACCCTTTCCGATACAGTCTAGAATGCATTTCCCTCTTTTTCTCTACCTGGTTAACTTCTGTTCTTTCTTTTAGATAGGATCCAAGCACCAGCTAGCATAACCCTTTCTCACCCCATCTTCACTGAGATGCCCTTATTCATTCATCCGTTTTACTCATATTTGCTAAGTGTGCTCTATTTACCAGGCTTCATCATAGTACAGGTAATAACAGTGAGCAAGACAAAAGAGTTCACTGTCCTCAAGGAGCCTCTATTCAAGAGGAGGTAAATATTCAATGATCAAGTGAACAATAAATAGAGAATATAACTTCAGATTGTGATCAGGGCTGTAAATTAACTACACAGAGTCAAACGGTATTTGGAGGAGGAGCCACTACTTGGAGTCAGAGAAGGCCTCTCTGAAGAGGTGGTATTCGAGCTGGAACATGAATGAGGAGAAACAGTTAGCCATGAAAAGAGTCAGAGGAAGAATGTTCCAGGCAGGGAAATGAAATAGCAATACAAAGACCCAGATGAAGACATGAACTTGGAGCAGAGGAACAGACAGAAGGCATGCATGACTGGAGCTCAGTGTGAGGGCAAAGTGCTGTGAGATGAAACCAGAGAAGACAGAGAGCCAATGAGGTCATGGTAAGAAGTGTAGATTTTACTCCAAGTGCAATTAGAAGCCACTGAAGGGTGTTAAGCAAGAATGTGATGTGATTTGATCTACATTTTTAAAAGATCACTCTGGCTGGAGAATACCTTATGGAGGGAAAAATAGGGGAAACAATTAGGACGTTTTATAGCTGTCGAAGAGAACATGTACAGTTATTTGGATTGGTGGGTAAATCCGAAGTATAGGGAAATGAGTGGTTTTAGAACATGTTTTCAAAGTAGAATGAATAATATTTACCGTAGAGTTGAATTTAGGAGATACAGGTTACGAATCAAGCATATCCAGATTTATGGCTTGAGTCACTGTGAAAAATCACGATGCCATTTACTGAAATGGTGAGATCTAGGCAAAAATCAGTGATTTTCATTGTGTTTGTTTTGATGTTGCTGGAACTGGGGAGCAAGGATCAAATGTCTGTTTGGTTTATATAAGTTTTAGATACCCTCTAGATATAATGTAGATAGTTAAATATAAGGGTCTCTAGCCCTTCTGCTATGCTTTCTTAGAATTATGTGTACTTTCACATAATTTTATATGTGTATTTTAAGAGTCTACTTATGCATTAAAGAAGATGGAAAAATTTTCTGGAAAGTATGATAATTACATTACTATTTAAAAAGCAGAAATTTCAAATAATCTCTTACTAGTCTGTGAAATTTCTCTTCTTGGATTCTTGCTTTAGCCAAGAACTTGACAATAAATATTTGGTAAATGGACACAGGAATAACTGATATAATTTGACATGAATTCTTAGAACAGTTGTATGAGACAGCAAGCAATAAATGCTAAATTGAATTGAGTCAAGTACCAAATTATATTACTATTTAAATTAAGATAATTTTTCTCAAAAATATTTTTTGAATATCAGAAAGATCCAAAAGTATTTTATATCTTCTATTGATTTCCATTTAAAAAAACAGAGATATCAACACAAACGGATATCTACATAATAATTGCAATTATACATGAAATAATAAATTAAGTGGGTCATTAAGTTAGTCAAAATATGTGAGGAAAAAGACTATTTCAAAAAAGTTAAATTACATAAACAGACATTAGGCAATGCACTCTAATGAAATATTGACGGTGATTAATAACAACTCTGAGAGACACATTTTCTTATCTTCTCATCTTTACACTTCACTTTCTTCTGTCACAACAGTTACAAATGATTAGCTCAGCAGTCATTTCTTTATTAACTAACAAAATGTATGAAAAGATAGAGACACAGACTGTCAATATTTCGAACATAATCTTACAGATACAAGCATTTACTTAACACAAAAGTTGTGAAAGTAATACCAAAGGAAAAGATAAATAGCCTTGACTTCATAGAAATTAAGTTGCCCTGCATCAAAAAAACTTAATTAAAATAGAAAACAAGTAACTAATGCTATAGAGATAAATATAAACAGTGAAACTGTTAAAATTTTAATATTCAAAGAGCTCTTAGAAGGCCACAAGGAAGACTAACACATCCACAGAGGAAAATGGACAAACAATATAAATACCCAATTTAAGAAAGAAAAAGAAGAAGAATAAATAAAAGGAAAAATGATTAATGGCGCTGAATATCAAGGAAATGCACAATAAAGTTATAACATAACCTAAGAAGTAGTTAAAACTTTTTAAAAACAAAAATATATCCTGTGCTTAGCAAATGCATGGTAAATTCATGGTGATGCAGGCACAGACTGATAGTCTTGTAGAACAATGGTGGAAATGTTTCTATACATTTTCTTGGTAATGTGAATCAAGAATCTTGAAAAACATACTACTTTTCGTCTAGTACTTTCTTGTCTGTACCAATGAAATGCCCAGAAAGAGGAAACAGTTCTGTAAAATAATTCATTGTACTACTATTTATAACAGAAAAGAATTAGAATAAAAATTTTTGTTTGAATGGAAGATAGAATATTAAAAATATTAAAAATTATTTGAAAGCTAATTTAATCATATGAATAACTGTTAACTATATGGTAACTATAAAAATGTTAACTGTTAACTACAAAATAAACTGAATATAAATATACACAGATTATTTGCAAATTTGTAATATGTACAACTGTGGGTGTGTGTTTATATATTGTTAAAAGAAAAACTTTAGCCGAATTAAATTGAAAGGAATTTAATTGAGCAATGAATGACTTGTGAACCGGGCAGCCCCCAGAATCACAGCAGATGCAGAGACTCCAGGGGTGCCTCGTGGTCAGAACTAATTTATAGACATAAAAAGGAAAGTGAGGTACAGAAAAGAACTTAGAAGTGAGGTTCAGAAACGGCTGGTTACAGGTTGGCCTTTGCCTTAATTGAACCCTGTTTGAACACTTAGCAGTCTATGAGTGGTTGAGGTATGGCTGCCGTGATTGGCCAAGACTCAGCTATTGTTACAGGCACATACTCCTAAGTTAGGTTTTCATCTTGTCTGCCTGTTAAGCTAGGTTATGGTTCATCCACAAGGATTCAAATATGGAAGTATGGAGTCCTTCTCAGGCCATATTTAGTTTGCTTTAACTAGACAGACAGACAGACAGACAGACAGATGACAGATAGATAGATAGACAAGTTAAAATTTTCCTTATGGGTGTGTGTGGGGGTGTGTGTGTGTGTGTGTTTCTGCTACCTGTACAGGAGGAAAAAATTAAATAAAATAGTACATATAAAATCCAGATTGTTTCTCAAAGTGATAGTCTATTTTTTTCAAACCTGTCTATTTACTTCATAGCTTTTAAGCCTAGCTAAGCACAGGTTTGACCACCATTGCTTGGTCAACTTAAAGCCGTCAAACTGTATGACCAGGTTTCTGTTTATTTCTAGAGTTAATTCTTACTCCTTGATGTCTTCTAGTCTATATTCCAAACCTAGATTTATTTTACTTCCTCAAAAGCACCATGCTCTTTCAAAACATACGCTTCTGCCTGGAACATTGCTCTAAATCTTTCAATCCTTCATGGCCTAATCCTTGGACTCCACTGAGATAAAAAGCATAGGAATAAATAGGATTTTTATATTGATAAAGTACATAATCCATAATAACTATATAATAATCACACATCATATTTCCCTACTTATTATATTACACTGAAATAAATGCAAAAGCATTAACTCATTTATATATGGATATATATGTATATGTGCAAGAGTAAATAGTGAGAGACTAATAAATTGTTTCATTTATTTTCAGGTAAAATAGAAAAAAGCCTAAGTCGAGAAGTTAATCAATTCATAATCTTTTTAAAAATTTTAACCCTCAAGTTCAGAGGTACATGTGCAGGTTTGTTATATAGGTAAACTTGTGTCGGGGTAGGGGGGTTATACAGATTATTTCATCACCCAGGTTAAGCCTAGTACCCATTAGCTATTTTTCCTGATCCTCTCCCTCCTCCCACCCTCCACCCTCCAATAGGTCCCAGTGTGTGTTATTCTCTTCTATGTGTTCACATGTTCTCACCATTTAGCTCCCACTTATAAGTGAGAACATGTGGTGTTTGGTTTTCTGTTCCTGCATTAGTTTGCTAAGGATAATGACCTCTAGCTCCATCCATGTTCCTGCAAAGGACATGATCTCATTCCTTTTTTTTTCTGTTGCATAATATTCCATGGTGTATATGTACCACACTTTTTAAATCCAGTCTACCAATGACAGGCATTTATGTTGATCCCATGTCTTTGTTATGGTGAATAGTGCTGCAATGAACGTGCAAGTGCATGTGTCTTTATGATAGAAAGATTTATATTCTTTTGGGTACATACCCAGTAATGCGATTGCTGGGTTGAAAGGTATTTCTGTTTTTAGGTCTTTGAGGAATTGCCACACTCTCTTCCACAATAATGGAACTAATTTACACTCCCACCAACAGTGTATGAGTGTTCCTTTTTCTCCACAACCTCACCAACATCTGTTATTTTTTGAGTTTGTAATATTAGTCATTCTGACTGGTGTGAGGTGATATCTCATTGTGGTTTTGATTTGCATTTCTCTAATGATCAGTGATGTTGAATTTTTTCATAATCTTATTTTAATGTTATAAATTCATAGTTCTCAATCTCTTCTGGGCCCTTAACACTACTCAGCAGACCTAAATTTCTCCAGTTAGCTTGCATGCCAACTTTCCTAATGACTTTTGAATTTTACTCTTCACAGATACCTGATTTTCCTCCTAGTCTACTCAGATAATTTAATCCTCACTTTCCAGAGAAACTGGAAGTCATCAACAAGGAATTACCTCAATACTTTGCCAAAAAATGTTTAAAACCTTTCTGAACCTCTTCATTTCTTTCTCCATCCTATTAAACTGAAGGCATTCCTCTGCCTCTCTAAACATCAAACTTTTCACACATTCTCTAAATTCCACCCTTACCTCCTTTGTAGGAAATTTTTACTCTCAATTCCTTTTTGTTCTTATCTCTTTAATATATCTCTTTTTACCACCTCATTTCCATCAGCATTTTAATGTACTCAAGTCAATGCCATCATAGAATAGTATCTCCCATAGCTATGCAAATTTTATTCGATTTCACAAACTTCTGGAAAGATGTGCCCATTCTCTCTCTTCTTCTTCCTTTTTGTATTCCGAACACATCAACCACCTTTTAGTTCCTTACATGTGCTGTCTGTATTTTTTCCTGCTGTAAACATCAGGATTATGGCATTTCATGTTCCTTCTGACTTGGACACTTCATTTTAACCCGCTCACACTGCTTTCACTTGGCTAATTTCTACATCTCCTTCAGGTGGCAGCTGAAAGATTACTTCCTTAAAGAAGCTTCTCTTTACACTCCAAATTAGGTTAGATCCCTGGTTATATGTCTTCATAGGAAGTTCTATTTCTTCATAGGACTTTTCACCTTCCTCTTTCATAGCTGACTTTCTCACTAAAATATGAGGTGCTTGAGGGAAAGAATGGCATCTATCTTTTAGTTAATATTGGATAGTGCTGGTTATTTCTCTTAAATCTGGTAAGTGGAGAAGATGACAGAGTCATGAATGAGCAGTCCCATCAAGAAGAATTATTTCGTGCTGTCTTATCTGTGTTTGGTGATGCCACTGCACCAGGGCACATTAACATCCATCTTTATGTTTTGCTTGGTGTGTTAGGACATTCTTGCATTGCTCTAAAGAAATGCCTGCTTTGCTGGGTAATTTATAAAGAAAACAGATTTAATTGGCTTACGGTTCTGCAGGCTGTGCAAGCATGGCTCCACCATCTACTTGGCTTCTGGGGAGGCCTAAGGGAGCATTTACTCATGGCAGAAGTTGTGAAGCGCAAGCAGGCACATCACATGGCAAAAGCAGGAGCAAGAGAGAGAGTGGGGTTGGTGGGGAGGTGCCACACACTTAAACAACCAGATCTTGTGAAAACATTACCACGAGGACAGCACCAAGACATGAAGGATTTGCCCCATTGACCCAGTCACCTCCCACCAAGCCCCACCTCCAACACTGAGGATTACAGTTCAATGTGATTTGATGGGGACATATATTCAAACTATATCACTTGGGTTTATTTCTAAAGCAAAATATGTCTAATGACTAACTTCTTTCTCAGAAGCTGAAGTCTGATGTTTCCCCTTCAAGCTCCTAACAGCCTCTTAACTTTCTGCCCCTGTAAACAAGTCACCACGGGGGCTCTTTAACCTCCTAATGCCATGCTTTCTAAAAAGGCTTATTGTGATTAATTGGAGTGTATCTTCTCTTCTTTTTCCCCCTTCTCTGTGGTCCCTCATTGCCATGAGCCCTCACTCCTCCAAATCAGAGATGGTGGGCTATTTAGAGAGGTTCTACCAGGGTCTCTGCCACTTATTTCCCACCAGAGACGCCCCCGGAAGGTTTCTACTTAGAGCTCTTACTGCAATTTCCAGGGCAGCTCTCTTAAACACTGATAAAATAAGTCTGTGTGCTGTATTTTCTTCCAAACCTATTGATTTCCTCTTTTCCTTCAACCTTCACCTCTGTAAATTGTGTCAGGGAGATTCTGCTGGACTGTTCATTTAATTTGGTGATTCTGCCATTTATTAGGAGGGCTGCCTTATGATTTAACTCATCAATGTCTTCTTTCAGTTAGATCCTACTTATACTAAAATATTACAGTGGGAGAAGAAGATGAATACTTATCAATCCTTTACTAATTTAGGCCTTATTCGAGTCTTTCATTTACATTATCTCAATTAATCCAGACAATAATTCTGTGGGGAGGCTTATATAATCCTCATTTTGTGAATGCAAATACTAAACTGTAAATACCGACATTAGGATCTGAATCCAATTCTACTTTGCTGCAAATCCTATTTTGTCTCCCAAATATGTGTTAATAAGTTTAACCCATAGGAATTAGTTAGAAACATAAAGGTACTTTTTAATTGAGGATACCAATTTTTTCATTGATATGAAGATGAAGAAAGGAGTTTTAGAATTAGAGACTATTTCAGAACTTAATGATTTTGTTTCCTTGAGGGAAATCCAAATGAAATTTACATACAAATCATAACAATTCTTGATTATTTAGAAGCTTATTACTGAGTTTATGTATTTTTTAACACTTGCTTTATATACTTATACCCCTTCATATCAACCTTTTGAATATTCCTTTGCCAGGAATGAGTCAGGAAAAAAAGACAAACTTTTATTAATGGGCATTTTTATAACAGTTTTAGAAAAATACTCAGCAGAAAAGGAGTTGAACTTGTTAGCTAAAATTAATTGTAATACTTATCTTCACTTTAAAACTTATTGCTATCATATTATGACACAAATTTTTATGACCCTGATTATATTTTACTCCAGGGGAAGTGCTATGTGCTTATTCTTAAAACTTCACATCATCTTAAATTTATTCACAGAAGTACTTATATTGTCACATCTTTCTGGTTTAAACCTTAACTTTATTCTACCTACTAACATATTTATTACTTTGTGATAACCCTCATGGTAAATGCTTTTACAGATACTCTGGGGAAAATATTCTTTTAAACTATCATTAAGCTAAAAAATTCTGTTATTTTTATTGTATAGGAAGACATTTTGGGTAATTATAGCAAAAAGACAGAATGATGTAATGGAAAGTGTATTCATGGCTTTTAAGTGTTGAGAGAGCTGGATTCTAAAGCTGTCCAAGAGTTACTGAGTATCTTTGACACTCAGTTTCCCTGTCTGCCCATCTGTGGAGTTTTTGTAGGATTTAGATGAAAAAAAGGTAGGATACCTGAAACAGAATGTATTTCATGGGCACTATTATTATAATAGTAAAGAGATGACTTAAGAATTAGAAAGCAGGCTGGGTGTGCTGGCTCATGCCTGAAATCCCAGCATTTTGGGAGGTCAAGACAGGAACATCACTTGAGGCCAGGAATTTGAGACCAGCCTGGCAACATAGCCAGACCATATTTCTACAGAGTTTTAAAAAATTAGTTGGACACGGTGGTGTGTGCCTGTATTGCTAACTACTCAGGGGGCTAAGGTGGGAGGATCGCTTGAGCCCAGGAGATTGAGGCTGCAGTAAGATATGATTTTACCACTGGACTCTAGCCTGGGGGATAGAGTGAGACCCTATCTCTAAAAACAAGAATTAGAAAGCAGAATGACCTTTGAGAAGTTAAAAACCGAAAGCAATGCCCACTCTTATTTGTAAAAATTTTCTTTCACGTATACAGCAATATAAGCTTTTATTAATATTTTGGCTGCTAGGAACATATCTTCTGTAAATCATTACATTGTTATTTCCTACTGTTCTTAAAGTGAAACTGAAAGAAAAAAGAAAGACACAAATTACCTATATCAGGAATAAAATAGGGATGTCACTACAGACCCTGAAGACATCAAAAGGATAATAAAGGAATATTACAAACTATTCTACATACATAAATTTGACAACTTAGCTAAAATGGATCAATTATTAAAACAAACTACCACAATTTACCCAATATGTAATACATAATGTGAATAGCCCTACAACTATTAATGAAATGGAATTCATAATCAAAAAAGCTTTCAAAAACTAAATCTCCAAGCTCACATTGTTTTGTTGGAGAATTATAACAACATTTAAAGAAGAATTAACACTAACTCTAAACAATCTTGTCTTGAAAAAAGAAAATGGGGGAATGTTTTCTAATTCATTTTATGACCTAGTATTCCCAATTCCACATACACCCACACCCCAGAGCAATATTCCTCATGAATATACACAAAAAATTCCTAACAAAATATTAGCAAATAGTATTCAGAAATGTATTTTTAAAATTATATACAATTACAAAGTGAGGTTTATTTTAGGGATGCATAACTCGTTCAATATTTGAAATCAATAAAGAAGAAAATCCACATAATGATATTAATTGATACACAGAAAGCATTCAACAAAATTCAACACCCATTCATGTTGTTTTGTTTTTTAAGACCTCTCAAAAGAATAGAAATTGAGGGGAATTTTCTCAACTTGATGAAGAGCATCTATAAAAAATCTACAGCTAACATTATACTTAATGGTGAAAACATGAAGACTTTCTTTCTAAGATTAGGAACAAAGCAAGGATGTCCACTGTGCTCACCACTGTCACTCAGCATAGTGCTGGAAGCTCTAACCTGTGCCAAGAAGAAAAACAAAAAAATAAAAGGCATACAGATTTGGAAAGGAAAACTGAAACTTCCTATTTGCAGATGACATGATTGTCTTCGTAGAAATCCGAAGGAAGCTAAAAACAAAACAAAACAAAACAAAAACAGCACTCCTGTGACTAATAAGTGAGCTCAACAAGGTCACAGGATGCAAGATACACATAAAAAAATTGTATTTCTGTGAACTAGTTATGAACATATATACACAGAAATTAAAAATACAAGGTCATTTGTAATCACAAATACAAAAAGAAAAAATAATAATTAGATATAAATCTAACACTTTTATCCAAATCCCTCATTTTATGTTTTGGATGTCAAAATTTACATCATTTTGTAATTTGTATCCCCTGATTATTTTATTTATAGTTGTTTTAATAGATGTCTATTAACCATTGTACTAGAGATAAAATTGCTTTGCATACCAACATTTTTGTCCAGAGTATTCTGAATATGATTCTGTAATGCTTATACCATTGAGTGTTGTGCTTTTGCATGTTTTATGTTATTAATTAGTGGCCTTTTGATACAGCTTAAAGAACTCCCTTTAGTAATTTCTGTGAAACAGGCCCAGTGATAATGAACTCCCTTAGCTTTTGTTTGGGAAAGTTACTATTTCTCTCTCATTTCTGAAGGACAGCTTAATTGATTTAAGTATTCTTGGTTGGCAATTTGTTTTCATTTAGCAGTTTGAAGATATCATCCTACCCTTTCCTAGCCTGCAGGGTTTTTCCTGATAAATCCACTGATAGTTACATTGGACTTCTTTGTATGTGATATGTTTCTTACTTCTTGCTGCTTTCAGAATTTTTTCTTTGTCTTTAATTTTTGATAGTTTGATTATGAGCCTCGGTGAACTCCTCTTTAACATGTACAGGTCTTGTATACTGAAAACTACAAAACACTGATGAAAAAAAGAAAATGTTCAAAGAAGTGGAAAGACATACCTGTTTATGGATTAGAAGACTCAGTGTAGCAAAGATGTAAATTGTTCCAAATTGATGTTCAGATTTAACATAATTCCTATCAAAGTCACAGCAACACTTTTTTGTAAATATAAGATTATTCTAATATTTGCATAGATACGTAAAATAACTAGGATAACTAAAAAACAATAGAAAGAGAAGAAAAAAGTGGGAGGAATCAGTCTACCCGGTTTCAAGATTTATTTTATAGCTACAGTACTTAAGACAATGTAGTATTATCAGTGAAGGGATAGACACTTAGATCAATAGGACAGAAGAGAGAACCCAGAAATATACCCATACACATAAACCTAACTGCTATTTGACAAAGGTACAAAAGCAGTTCAGTGGAGGGAAGATAGCCTGGTGCTGGAGCAGTTGGACATACACAGGCCACAAGTTGAAACTTGACCTAAGTCATATGGCTTATGTAAAAATTAATTCAAAATGGATAATTGACTTAAAATATAGAACTATAAAACTTTTAGAAAAAAATAGGAAAAAAATTTCTGGGATCTAGAGTTAGACAAAGAGTTCTTATACTTGATACCAAAGACATAATCCATAAAAAAATAAATTGTCCTGATCCTCTCCTTCCTCCCAAATATAAATGAGCTTGGCATGGCAACGGCCACAGAGCACGTGTTTAAGAAGTGATAGTCCCCAAATCAGAGGGGGCCTGACTGCATGCCAGTAACCTCACTCTCAAGAGCCTGCCCTTCTCCCTTTGCACTGTCTCCCTCCCCACCTCTGTTTATGCTCTATCAAAGAATAAGGTGTGACTAGCACCTCTGGTTAAAAAAAAAAGTACTTCATTAAAGTTAAAAACTTTTGCTCTGTGAAAAACCCTATTAAGAAGATGAGAAGACAAAGTACATACTGGAGAAAATATTTATAAATCACATATCTAACAAAGAATGATATCTAGAACTTATAAAGCACTCTCAAAACTCAATAATATAAAAATAATCCAATTAGAAAATGGGCAGAAGACGTGAAGAGACGTTTTACTGCAGAGGATATATAGATGGCAGCAAATAAGCACAAGAAAAGGTATTCAACATCATTATCCACAAGGGAGACGCAAAGTAAAACCACAATGAGATAAGAGAATCACTACACACCTATCAGAAGGGCTAAAATAAAAAATTGTGACAACACTAAATGCTGGCAAGGATACAGAGAAGCTCATAGATTGCTGGTGGAAATGTAAAATTGTACAACAATTTTGGAAAACAGTTTGGCAGTTTCTTAAAACATTAAACATTGAACTGCCATACCAACCAGCATTTGTACTTCTGGGAATTTATCCCAGATAAATGAAAACATGTTCACTGAAAAATCTGTACACAAATATTTATAGCAGCATTATTCATAACAGCTAAAAACTGGAAACAACCCAGATGTCCTTCATTGGGTGAATGGTTAAACATCCATGTCATTGAATACTATCCAGCAATAAAATGGAGCAAGCTATTGATACACACAACAGCTTGGATGAATCTGCAGAAAAGTATGCTGAGTGAGAAAAGCCAGTCCTAAAAGGTTACATACTGTGTGATCCTATTAATATAGCATTATTAATGTGACAAAATTGTAGAACTGGATAACAGATCGGTAGTTACCAGGAGTTAAGGTGGAGGTGGGGGCAGGAGAGAAGTGAGTGTAGCTATAAAAGGGCAATGGGGCCAGGCGCGGTGGTTCACGCCTGTAATTCCAGCACTTTAGGAGGCCAAGGCGGGTGGATCACGAGGTCAGGAGATTGAGATCATCCTGGCTAACACAGTGAAACCCCGTCTCTACTAAAAATACAAAAAATTAGCCGGGCGTGGTGGCGGGCGCCTGTAGTCCCAGCTACTTAGGAGGCTGAGGCAGGAGAATGGCGTGAACCTGGGAGGCGGAGCTTGCAGTGAGCCGAGATCTCGCCACTGCACTCCAGCCTGGGCGGCAGAGCGAGACTCCCTCTCAAAAAAAAGGGCAATGGGAGGGATCCTCGTGGTGATGGAATTGCTCTGTTTCTTGTCCTTTTTACGATGTTGCACTATAATTTTGTGAGATGTGCCCACTGAGGGAATCTAGGAAAAAGAAACATGAGTGCACTCTATGATTTCTCACAATGGCATATGAATCTACAATTACTGAAAATAAAAAATTTAATTAAAAAATTAAGCTATTTAAAAAGCAGTGTGCACCTTTATTTGTAAAAATGTCTTTCTTTCACCCACACAGTGATATGTGTTTCCTATTTTAGCTGTTCAGAATATATCTTCTATAATCCATTGCATAATTATTTCCTGCTGTTCCTAAGATGAAACAAATCACTTGAAATTGTTGCTTTAAAAAAAGAACTTAAGTGTGGAAAATAAAGCTGGTTTTACTTATTTTAAATTCTGGATGCATTTGAATTTGACATGAACATCTATAAAATATTAATATATAAATATTTGCAATACTTAAGTCAAAAAGTATTTTTTGCAAAATAGTTGTGACTATTTTCATGCTGGGAAAGCTTCTATGAGGACAAACTCCATGGTTTGGAGGTCAAAATGCTTTTCAGGTCTTTAATATCTACATTGAGTCCAAAACTACTTTTGACCTTTATTAAATAAAACTAGAATAAAAACTAGAACTTTTATTATCCTCTCATGTGTGTATACAGTCTTTCCAATGAAGATTTGAATACATTGTATGAAGAAACTAACTCATATGAAGAAACATATATTACAAATTTTCCATCTAACAAACTCCACACTCATGCTTATGTATGTTAAATACTAGGGATAGACTTAACACTTTTAAAAAATCTATTTTGACAAGTTGCCCTGAAAAGGGCATATACCCATTTATACTCTCTGGAATACACGTGCAGAACGCGCAGGTTTGTTACATAGGTATACATGTGCTATGGTGGTTTGTTGCACCCATCAACACATCATTTACGTTAGGTATTTCTCCTAATGCTATCCCTCCCCTAACCCCTCACCCCCTGGACAGGCCCCAGTGTGTGATGTTTCCCTCCCTGTGTCCATGTGTTCTAATTGTTCAACTCCCATTTATGAGTGAGAACATGTGGTGTTTGGTTTTCTGTTCCTGTGTTAGTTTGCTGAGAATGATAGTTTCCAGCTTCATCCATGTCCCTGCAAAGGACATGAACTCATCCTTTTTATGGCTGCATAGTATTCCATGGTGTATCTGTGCCACATTTTCTTTATCCAGTCTATTATTGATGGACATTTGGGTTGGTTCCAAGTCTTTGCTATTGTGAATAGTGCTGCAATAAACATACATGTGCATGTGTCTTTATACTCTTACTAGTGATGTCTAAGAAGGGAAAGAGTTCAATTTTACTGGGGCCAGCAAAATGTCAGGCTCACTTAAGGCCTAGAGAAATGGTTTTCAAATTATTTAGCCAGAGAACTCTGTTAAAAGAAAAGTTTATGTAGGTTGAGTTATATGAAATTGCTATTTTTGCAGGTAATATGGTTGAATATCAGCAGTTTCATATGGTTCAACCTAACAGAAACCTAATAGGTAAAGCAAAAAAAAAAAAAGTATAACTGCTCTGATTGATGGTGGAGTAGGGGTGTTCAGAGGACCTCAGAGAAGGGCTCAAGAGCAACTGTCTGCTCTCAGAAAGCCCTGGGCTTGAGAGCAACTGTCTGTTCTCAAAAAGCCCTGGGCAGGAAAGGCAGATGCAGGAACCTGGAACTCTCAGGGCCTCGGTCAGGGTGTGTGTGTGGGCGAGGGTGGTGCACCGGGTGAGGGCCCTTGTTATGGAGCTGGCAGAGAGGAAGAGAACATCAACAGCTAGCAGGAGAAGAGCTGCTTTGGACAGTTGCCTGTATCAGTAAATCTGACCTTGCTCTTATGTGGGATTGCAATGTCTGAGAAGCAGTACAGAGTCCCTACAGTCTGTTTTATAATTTGTCTTTTTAAATAGAAGATGAGTATACATATTATTTCATAGTCAGATACCTCTATATAAAAATGAAATGAAGAGCTAAAGTCAGGAGATATAAAGATTTTTAAAAATTTTCTGCCTTTCTCTTATAAAAAACGTAGTGACTGTAAGAGTTTAATGCATAGCAGAATTAGATACTATTTATTCCCATTTTCCACCCACTTGCATTTTATTTCAACAGCTTTTGAAACAATGTAGATTTTTAAAAAAATAAATGCTACCAATAGACTGAAGAGTAGGAAAATTGTACATTGATATAAAGATGAGAAACTCAAGAGTTATTAGGCTCTTGGCTTTACTTGTAAATATGTTTGCTTCTCTTTGCTTTACCTATAGTGTGGTGTCTTTCGGGAAAAATGCAATCAATTTGAAATTCACTAGATTTGTGTTTTAATTTCATCTCTCCCACTTTAATTTCATCTCTCCCACTTAACTTTAATTTCAGCTCTCCCACTTAACTGAGATTATCTGTGAATCTCAAGTCTATAAAATGGAAAGAGTAATAGCTACTTTTGATACTAACATTATAGGCTTCAATGAGACAACAAATTTCAAGTGCCTAGAAGAATGTCCACGTCTCTTAAATACTCAATACTCACTCACGACTTCTTTAACTCCCTTGTGGTGATCATATATTTTTTATCTATGTTTGGCCATAATCTATAAAGCAGAAGAATTGCATTTGCCTACCTGAAGATAAGGAGTTCTACATCTTTAGAGCAAGTCTTGATCAAATTAACATCATATTCATAACAACCAAAAAATTGCACTTCACTTAAAATTGTTTTCCATTTATTGAAAAATCAAGAAAATATAATAATTTTCCATTTGCATGACATCTGTGATGAAATGGCAATGATACTTACTTTCTTCGAGTTGTCCGGACTTCCTCAAATCTCTTATATACAGTCTTCAAAGTGATCAAGACAGAGAAATATGAGAATTCTAACTGATAAAGCTGAGTGGATCACAAGTGTTTACATTTTCCTCCTCCTTACTTGCAATCAAAATGGTAAAAATAAATACAAAATTAACAATAAATTCATAGCAGTGATGAAAAACAGGGAGAGTTACTACCTGAGGCATTTGCGAAATTCTAAAAGATAAATTGCTAGATTTAGACAAAACAAGAGGAAAAAGCCCACAATCCAACACTGGTGGAAGAGGGGAAGATGTCACTGGAACAATGAGTGGATTTGACATCCTCATTAGACCTCTGCGAAGAATCTCAAGCCTGAGCAACAGGGCATGGTTATCAAAGCCAGGGAGTGGACAGGGCAACCAGAACCTTAGCATCTCCTATGTGGAGCAATCAGCTTTGTTGTTTGCCCACCAGATGGTAATAAGTATCTAAGGAAGGTGAAGGACCCCCTGAAGCTCCTAATGTGGGGACAGTGCCCTAGGTATAAAAAGTGCTTGAGCAAGACACCAGATGGTTGAGGAAAAATTAACAACCAAAAAGAGAGAAACCAGGCTTAATGAACAAAGTAAGGAACCTTTAAGAAAACTGACTTAATGCCAGAAAAAGACTCTAATCAGTATCCTCAGAAAGATTTGAGAGGTGATTGAACTTATAAAGTTAATAACAGGCTATTTTAAAAATGGAATACTTGAAAAAAAAGAAAAATTTTTAAAATTAAAAATAGCATAATCACACCAAAAGTTAAAACAAAATGCCTAAAAATTATGTGCCTTATCTTATTTCTTCATTGATGTATCCCCAGAGGCTACAACAGCGCCTGACCACACAGCTGATAATGGTCAATAAGTATTTCCTAGCAAATTAATGAAGGTTCTTTAGGACAATGAACTGTAGAATACTCCCAGTATATAAAACAGGAAGGATCAAAGAGATCCAATATCCACGCACTAGGAGCTCTAGAAATAGAAGCCATACAGTAAGTAAGAGAGTGTGATGTTAGTACAGGAATAGACAAATAGATCAATGGGAATATAATCGAGTCCAAAAATGCAAGCCCAATCTCTATTTGGAAATTTAGTATATGATAAAGGTGACATTTCAAATCAGTGGATAAATAATGGTATTGGGACAGTAGGCTATCATTTTGAGAAAAAAATATTTAGAATTAAATATTTTCATCATATGTATCACACAAAATATCCCAGGTTGATATAGACCCAAAGGAAAATAAATATTTCTACCAAAAAACACCTGCACTCATATGTTTATTGTGGTGCTATTCACTATAGAGAAGACATGGAATCAACCTAAGTGCCCATCAGTAGTGGATTGGATAAAGAAAATGTGGTACATATACACTGTGGAATACTATGCAGCCATAAAGAAGAATGAAATCATGTCCTTGGCAGCAGCATGAATGTAGCTAGAGACCGTTATCCTGAGTGAATTAACACAGAAACAGAAAACCAAATACCACACATTCTTACTAATAAGTGGGACCTAAACATTGGGTACACACAGACATAAAGATGGGAACAGTAGACACTGGGGACTCTAGCAGCTCCCCCAACCCTGGTGCTCCTGGCCCAGGGTTTTGTAAGGCAGTTTATGGGAAAATTGAACATGTGTTGGGGCTTGGAATCTTGACTTAACTGTTTTCCCACTTTCCACCCTATTTCTACTTTCTTTACTGAGTAAAATTCTTTTCCACCTGCTCCTCCAACCCAGGTGCCCCCGGCCTGCCCAGAAACTGCTGATGCAGTAGTGAGACCATAAGTGTGGGGAAGGGTCGAGGTCAGATGCACTTACTGAGTTGCAGGGCAGAGCCACTGCATTCCTGTAAGAATCTGCCCTCACCCTGTGAGTGTTTCCATGACCAAGGGAGCAATACGTTAAGTAGCAAATAAAAGAACACCATAACAGATCTAGAGAGAGAATATGGGAAAAAGAAAAAAGTTTTTGCACCTGCTCTTGAAACAAGGGGTCCTACCTTTTTATGTTGCACTGGTTCCCTGACTCAATCACAGTCGTTCCTGTGTCTGTTCAACTTTACCTCCTCAGAGAAATTTCCTGTTAACTTTTTTGTTTGTTTGTTTGTTTGTTTTTTTGAGATGGAGTCTCGCCCTGTTGCCCAGGCTGGAGTGCAGTGGCCCGATCTCGGCTCCCTGCAAGCTCCCCCTCCCAGGTTCACGCCATTCTCCTGCCTCAGCCTCCCGAGTAGCTGGGACTACAGGCGCCCGCCACCACACCCGGCTAATTTTTTGTATTTTTAGTAGAGATGGGGTTTCACCGTGTTAGCCAGGATGGTCTCGATCTCCTGACCTCGTGATCCGCCCACCTCGGCCTCCCAAAGTGCTGGGATTACAGGCGTGAACCACTGTGCCCAGCTGAAATTTCCTATTCACTTTATAGAAAGGGTCACTTTTTTTTTTTTTTATAAAAGATCAGACAGTAAAATAGTTAAGTCTTCATTCATAAGGTCTACGTTACAACTACTACACTCTGCTACTGTAGCAGGAAAACAGCCATAGACAATACATCAATGAATGGACATGGCTATGTCTCCATAAAACTTTGTTTTCAAACAGTGAAGTTTGAGTTTCATACAATTTTCATGTGTTACTAATATTATTTTTCCTTTTCTAAAAAACGATAAAAAATGTGAAAACCATTCTTAGCTTTCAGGCTGAACAAAAATATTCAGAAGCCTGGCTTTGGCACATAAGATGTAGTTTGCTGACTCCTGCTAAGTAAATACGTATAGAAGCAAGTCCTCTGGAAAGTAGGGTGATATGAGGACTGGACCACAGTGGAGGGATATGTTTTAAAGTGGAGAAGCCACAACGAACACAAGTGCAATTCATTCTACATATCAAAGCTTGGCAAATTCAATATGTAATTTCAGTGAATTTGTGAAAACACTTTTTCTTTTTTATACTGAATGGCTGAGTGCAATTCTATTTGAGTAGTTAAAAATTATATTAAAATCAAACATGTTTAAATGAATATTCTAGACCTATTCTTTTTTATCTCCATTTTAATATTATGACCATCTCTTTATTCTTTCCTCCCATTGCTGTTATTCCATTTCTCCACATAGATATCTCTTTTTTATTTTAATTTTTAGTTTTTTGGGGTACATAGTAGGTATATATATTTGTAGAGTATATGAGATATTTTGACACAGGCATGCAGTGTAATAATCATTTTGGGGTAAATAGGGTGTTCATCAACTCAAGCATTTTTCCTTTCTTTGTATTACCCATAATTCAGTTATACTGTTTTAGTTATTTTAAAAGGTACAATAAATTATTGCTCACTCTAGTCATCATATTGTGCTATCAAATACTAGATCTTATTCATTCCAACCACATTTTTGAGCCCATTAACTATCCCCACTCCCCCCACCACCCAAATTACCATTTTTAGCATCTGGTAACCATCACTCCACTCTCTACCACTGTGAGTTCAATTGTTTTAATTTTTCTAGTTCCTACAAATAAATGAGAACATGCAATGTTTGTCTTTCTGTGCCTGGCTTATTTCACTTAACGTAATGACTTCCAGTTCCATCCATGTTGTTGCAAATGACAGGATCTCATTCTTTTTTATAGCCGAATAGTATGCCATTGTGTTTATGTACCACATTTTCTTTATCCATTCATATGTTGATAGACACTAGGTGGCTTCTAAATCTTGGCTATTGTGAATAGTCCTGCAATAAACACGAGAGAGAATGAGCTATGTTTTTGATATACTTTTGGGAATATACCTAGCAGTGTGACTGCAGGATCATATGGTAGTTCTATTTCTAGTTATTTAAGGAACCTCCAAAATCTCCATTTTTCTCTATATTGGTTGTACTAATTTACATTCCCACCAGCAGTTTACAAGGGTTTCATTTTCTCTACATCCTTGCCAGCATTCGTCATTGCCTGTCTTTTGGATAAAAGCCATTTTAACTGGGGTGAGATGATATTTCCTTGTAGTTGTAATTTGCATTTCTCATATGATCAGTAATATTGAACCCCTTTTCTCTTATCGGTTTGCCATTTGTATGTCTTCTTTTGAGAAATGTCTATTCTGATCTTTTGCCCATTTTAAATCAGATTCTTAGATTTTTTTTCCTTTTCAGTTTTTTGATCTCCTTACATATTCTGGCTGTTAATCTCTTGTCAGATGGATAGCTTGTAAATATTTTCTCCCATTCTTTAGGTGGTCTCTTCACTTTATTGGTTGTTTCCTTTGCTGTGCAGAAGCTTTTAGCTTGATATAATCTCACTTGTCCACTTTTGCTTTGGTTACCTATGCTTGTGAAGTGTTCCTTAAGAAATTTTTGCCTAGTCCAATGTCCTGGAGAGCTTCCCTGATGCTTTCTTTTAGTAGTTTTGTAGTTTGAGGTCTTAGATTTAATTATTTAATCCATTTTGATTTGATTTTTGTATAAGGCAAGAGATAGGGGTCTACTTTCATTCTTCTGCTTATGGATATCCTGTTTTTCCACCACCACCCTGTCTTTTCCCTTATGTAACCTTGTGTATGTTCTTGACACCTTTGTCAAAAATGAATTCACTGTCAGTGTATAGATTTGTTCCTGTTCCATTCTGTTCCATTGGTCTATTTGTCTGCTTCTATGCCAGAACCAGGCTGTTTTGGTTACTATAGCTTGGTAGTATAACTTGAAGTCAGGCAATGTGATTCCTCCAGTTTTATTCTTTTTGCTCATGATGGCTTATTCTCTTCTGGGTCTTTTTTGGTTCCATATAAATTTTAGGATTGTTTTTTCCATTTCTGTGAAGAATATCATTAGTATTTTGTTAATGATTGCATTGAATCTGTAGATTGCTTTAGGTAGTATGGATATTTTAACAGTGTTTATTCTACCAATCCAGAAAGTGGAATATCTTTTCATTTTCTTATATGATTTTCAATGTCTTTCATCCGTGTTTATAGTTTTCACTGTAGAGCTCTTTTACTTCTTTGGTTAAGTTTATTCCTAGATATTTTATTTTATTTGTAGCTATTGTAAATGAGACTTCTTTGTTCTATTTTTTCTGATTATTCACTGTTGGCATATAGAAATGCTACTGATTTTTGTATGTTGATTTTGTATTCTGCAACTTTACTGAATTTATCAGTTCTAATAGTTTTTTGGTAGAATCTTTAGGTTTTTCAAAATATATAAGATTTTGAAAGGCTAATTCAAATTCTTCCTTTTCAACTTGGATGCCCTTTATTTCTTTCTCTTGTCTGATTACTAGCCAGGACTTCCAGTATGACGGTGAATAAGAGTGCTGAAAGTGGGCGTCCTTGTCAAGTTCCAGGTCTTAGAGGAAAGGCTTTCAGTTTTCTCCCATTTTGTATGATGCTGTGGGTCTGTTGTACATGGCTTTTACTATTCGAGGTCTGTTTCTTCTATACCCAGTGGGTTTTTATCATGAAGGGATGTTGAATTTTATCAAATTCTTTTTCAGCATCAATTAAATCAGTTATGTAGTTTTTTGTCCTTAATTTTGCTGGTATGTTGTATTATCTGATTGATTTACATAAGTTGAACCATCCTTGCATCCCTGGGATAAATCCCCCTTCATCATAATGAATGGCCTTTTTAATGTGTTGTTGAATTTGGTTTGCTAGTATTTTGTTGAGAATTTTTGCATCAACATGCATCAGGAATATTGGCCCGTAGTTTTCTGTTTTTGATGTGTCTTTGTCCGGTTTTGGTATCAGGGTAATACCAGCCTTGTAGAATGAGTTCAGAAGTATTTCCTCCTCCTCCATTTCTTGGCATAGTTTGAGTAAGGCATGTATTAGTTATTCTTTAAATGTTTGGTAGAATTCAGCAGTGAAGCCATCAGGTCCTGGGCTTTTCTTTGCTGGGAGACTACTGCTTGCTCGTAGGAGCCTCTAATGATCCTTTGAATTTCTGTGGCATCAGTTGTAATGTTGTCTTTTTCTTCTCTCATTTTATTTACTTGAGCCTTATCTCTCTTTTCTTAATCTGGCTAAAGGTTCGTCAATTTTATCTTTTCAAAAAACCAACTTTTTATTTTATTTAGCATTTATGGTATTTTCTTTGTTTCAGTTTTATCTATTTCTGCTCTGATCTTTATTATTTCTTTTCTTCTAACTTTGGGTTTGGTTTTCTCTTGCCTTTCTTGTTCTTAGGATGCATTGTTAGGTTATTTGAAGTTTTTCTACTTTTTTGATGTAGGTGCTTATAGCTATAAATTTTCCTGTTAGTTCTGCTTTTGCTGTAGCCCATAGGTTTTGCTATGTTGTCTTTTCATTACCATTTGCTTCAAGACATTTTTAAATTCCCCTCTTAATTTCTTCATTGACCCATTTGGTCATTCAGTAGCATATTGTTTAATTTTCACGTGTTTGTATAGTTTCCAAAATTCCTCTTGTTATTGATTCCTAGTTTTATTTTATAGTGGTTAAAGAAGATACTTGATATAATTTCAATTTATTTTTTAGTTTTTTTAAGACTTGTTTCGTGACCTAACAAATGGTCTATCTTTGAGAATTATTCATGTACTGAGGAGAAGAATGTATATTCTGTAACTGTTCATTGAAATGTTCTGTAGATACCTATTAAGCCCATTTGACCTATAGTACAGATTAAGTCTGACATTTCTTTGTTGATTTTCTGTCTGAATGATCTGTCCAGTGATGAAAGTGGGTTGTTGAAGTCTTCAGCTACTATTGTATTGGGGTTTATGTCTCTCTTTAGCCTTAATAATATTTGCTTTATATATCTGGGTGTGTATATATTTGAAATTATGATATCATCTTCTTGATTTTCACCCTTTATCATTATGTAATGATTTTTTGTCTGTTTTTATAGTTTTTTCTTGAAATCTATTTTGTCATATCAGTATAGCTACTACTGCTCTTTTTTGATTTTTATTTGCATGGAATATCTTTGTCCATCCCCTTATTTTCAGTCTATGTGTATCTTTATAGGTGAAGTGTATTTCTTGCAGGCAATAGATTGTTGGGTCTTTTTTTTTTTAACCCATTCAGCCACTCTCTGTCTTTTGACTGGAGATTCTAGTCTAATTATTCAATATTATTGATATTAATGATAAGCACTTATCCTGCCATTGTGTTATTTGTTTTCTAGTTTCTTTTGTGATCTCCTCCTTTTCTCCTTCCTCCCTCTCTTCCTTTTAGTGAAGATTTTCTCTGCTGGTATGTTTTAATTTCTTGTTTTATTTCTTATGTATCTATTGTAGGATTTTTAATTTGAATTTACCTTAAGGCTTGCAAATAATTTTTTATAATCCATTATTTTAAACTGATGGCAACTTAACACTGATTACATAAACAAACAAGCAAAGGAAAAACTAATAAATACTGTAGCCATTAACTTTGTCCCCCTACTTTTTAACTTTTGTTGTTTCTATTTATGTCTTATTGTACTGTCTATGTCTTGAAAAGTTTTCATACTTATTATTATCAGTCTATTTTTTCATTTGTCACCTCAAAATATGAGTTCACACATCCCAATTACGGTGTTATACTATTCTGTGTTTTTTTTACTCGTGAGTTATGTACCTTCAGATGATTTCTTGTTGCTCATTAACGTCATTTTCTTTCACACTGAAGAACTCCCTTTAGCATTTCTTGTAGGAAAGATCTAATGTTGAAGAAATTTCTCAACTTTTGTTTGTCTGGGAAAGTCTTTATTTCTCCTTCATGTTTGAAGGATATTTTCACTGGATATACTATTCTAGGATAAACATTTTTTCCTCCAGCACTTTAAATATGTCATGCCACTCTTTCCTGGCATGTAAAGTTTCTACTGAGAAATCTGCTTCCAGGCATATTGGAGCTTCATTGTATGTTATTTGCTTCTTTTCTCTTGCTGCATTTATAATCCTTTGTTTATCCTTGAATTTTGAGAGTTAAGTTATTAAATAGCTTGAGGTAGTCTTGTTTGGATTAAATCTCCTTGGTATTCTATGGCCTTCTTATACTTGAATATTGAGATCTTTCTTTAGGTCTAGGAAGTTCTCTGTTCTCACTTTGAGTAAACTTTTTATTCCACCCACCTCTCTCTACCTCCTCTATAAGGCCAATAACTGTTAGATTTGCCCTTTGGAAGCTATTTTCTAGATCTTGAAGCCATGATTCATTCTTTTTTATTCTTTTTTCTTTTGTCTTCTCTGACTATATATTTACAAATAGCCTGTTTTGAAGCTCACTAATTCTTTCTTCTGCCTGATCAATTCTGCTTTTAACAGATTCTAATGCATTCTTCAGTATACCAGTTGCATTTTTCAGCTCCAGAATTTCTGCTTGATTCTTTTCAATAATTTCAATCTCTTTGTTAAATTTATCTGATAGGATTCTGAATACCTCATCTGCGTTATCTTGAATTTTGTTGAGTTTCCTCAAAGCAGCTTCTTTGTTCTCATTTCTTTTTTTAAATTTTTTATGTAACTTCTATTTTGAGTTCAGGAGTACATGTGCAGGTTACATAGGTAAAATAGTATCATGGGGTTTGTTGTACAGATTATTTTGTCACCCAGGCATTAAGCCTAGTACCCATTAGTTATTTTTCCTGATGCTCTCCTTCCTCCTACCCTCCACTCTCCAATAGGCCCAGTATGTGTTGTTCTTCTCTATGTGTCCATTAGTTATAATTTAGCTCCCACATATAAGTGAGAACATGCAATATTTGGTTTTCTGTTCCTGTGTTAGTTTGCTAAGGATAATAGCCTCGGTCTCCAACCATGTTCCTGAAAAGGACATGATCTAATTCTTTTTTATGGCTGCATAGTATTCCATGCTATATATTATATCCCACATTTTCTTTATCCAGTCTATCACTGATGGGCATTTAGATTGATTCCATGTCTTTGCCGTTGTGAATAGTGCTGCAGTGAACATATGTGTGTATGTGTCTTTATGACAGAATGATTTATATTCCTTTAGGTATATACCCAGTAATTAGATTGCTGGGTCAAATGGTATATTTTTGTTTTTAGGAACAGAAATATCCTCAAAATTTCTGTTTGATGAATCACCATAGTGTCTTCATGGTTGAACTAATTTAAACTCCCATCAACAGTGTATAAGTGTTCCTTCAGTTGGAATAAAAGAAAAAATTGACAAATGAAATCTAGTAAAACTAAAGAGCCTCTGTACAGCAAAAGAAACCGTCAACAGAGTAAACAGACAACCCACAGAAGAGGAGAAAATTTTTGTAAACTATTCACCTGACAAAGGCTAATATCCAGCATCTATAAGAAATTAACTTACATTTACAAGAAAAAAAACCAACCCCCATTAAAAAGTGGGCATTGGGGGCTGGGTATGGTTGTTCACACCTGTAATCCCAGCACTTTGGGAGGATGAGGTGGGCAGATCACTTGAGGCCAGGAGTTCAAGACCAGCCTGACCAACACGGCAAAACCCTGTCTCTACTAAAAAGACAGAAATTAGCCAGACATGGTAATGCTTGCCTGTAATCCCAGCTACTCGAGGCCCTGAGGCACAAGAATCACTTGAACCCAGGAGGCAGAGGTTGCATTGAGCTGGGATCATGCCACTGCACTCCAGCCTGGGTGATAGAGACTCCGTCTCAAAAAAAAAAAAAAAGAAAGAAAAGTGAACAGACACTGCTGCTCAAAAGAAGACATACATGCAGCTAACAATTATATGAAAAAAAAGTGCTACATCATTGATCATTAGAGTAATTCAAACCAAAACCACAATGAGATACCATTTCAAATCAATTCAGAATGGCTATTATTAAAAAGTCAAAAAATAACACATGCTGGGAAGGTTGTGGAGAAAAAGCCACACTTATACACTACAGGTGGGAGTATACATTAGTTCAACCATTGTGGAAGAGAATGTGGTGATTCCTCAAAGACTTAAAGTCAGAAATACCATTCGATCCAGTAATCCCATTACTGCGTATATACCCAAAAGAACATAAATCATTCTATTACAAAGACACGTCATGCGTATGTTCATTGCAGCACTATTCACAATATGAAAGACATGGAATCAACCTCAATGCTCACCAATGATAGACTGGATAAAGAAAATGTGGTATATATACACCACGGAATACTATGCAGCCATAAAAAAGAATGAGATCATGTCCTTGGCAGGGACATGGATGGAGCTGGAGGCTGTTATCCTGAGTGAACTAATGCAGGAGCAGAAAATCAAATACCGCATGTTCTCACTCATCACTGGGAACTAAATGATGAGAACGCATGGACACATAGAGGGGAACAACACACACTGGGGCCTATCAGATGGTGGAGGGTGGGAGGAGGGAGAGGATCAGGAAAAATAACTAATGAGTACTAGGCTTAATACCTGGGTGATAAAATAATCTGTTAAACAAACCCCCATGACACACCTTTACCTATGTAACAAACCTGCACATGTACCCCTGAACTTAAAATAAAAATATAAAAAAGGAAGGTTCACTTTAACATCTCATAAAACTAATGTGAGTTTCATGACTTTCCTTCATCTTTCAACTACATCATTAGGAGAGTAAGAGAGGGATAGAAAAATGTCACTTCTACTAATATTGTATTTGATGAGAATTAGTCACATTGCCCAACCCAAAGGCAAGTCAGGCTGGGAAATAAAAGGAAACCTATAGTTACGGTTTTATTGAGCACAAAATTGAGGTGTGAAACAATTCCATAGAACAGGAGTGGCCAAATATTTTCTCTAAAAAGCCAGACATAATAAATATTTCAAGTGTTGTGGAAAATATGACCTGTGTTGCAACTACTGAACTCTGCAATTATAGTACGAGGGCAGTCATAGACCATAACTAAATGAGGGAGCAATGGGTGCAGTTTTGTTCCAATAAAACTTCATTTTTAGAAACAGGAAGAAGGCCAGATTTGAGCCACAGGCCATAGTTTGCTGACCCTTGCCTTAGGGCATGACTAAGTATAATGCTTCTAATTTTTCATCACCCTTACTGCTATGTGATACTGAAGCATAATCATTGGATTGCTTGTCTCTTTTTCGAAGACTCATGGGCCATCCATCCTCCCACCTCGTTTATATTCATACAGAAAACAGGGATAGTGTCTTGTTTTATTCCTATCACAGTGCTTACGTGCATGATATCTGCAGTTTAGTGTATGTTCAGCAAATATTTGTAGAATGAATTAATATTGCACAAAATAGCTTGTTTGTTTTCATGATTGCATAAAACATTGTGTTTTTAAAGCAGTTAGAACCATGGGTGGTCAGGATTCAGAAACATGTATTTAAGAAACAATTAGAAATGGGGGAATCATATATATCATTTGGCTTGACCTTTATAAAATTTATGAGAAGAAACATAGAAATGTGGTCCATTGCCTACACATAAAGTGAAACAAAAACACAACACAATAAAACAAAGCCTAGAATGATGGGCTCCATTGGAGCCAGCGCTATAGCTCATGCCTTTCTAATTGCTATTATAGAATGTAGTGGAAAGGACATTGAATGTGAAATTGAGATTCAGTAGTCCCAAGGACAGACATTTCATGAGAAACCAAGCCTGACATTAAACCCTGATCTTTTGTATTTCAAAAGCAACTGAGTCCTCTGTGGGTGCTAATTTGAATTCTATTACTGAGTTGATGTGTCATAATAATAAATGACTTGCACTCTCTTGCATAACAATATTTATACCTCTCAATGTCTTTCATAAAAATATTTGGTGAAATATTGGTGAAAGAATAAATCATATTGTGATAATTTACTCACCTTATATATTTTCTAAAAAACTCTATACTGTGCAGATATTTTCCATATGATTGTCTATTTTACATTATAGATTAAATGATATCTACTTGGAAAAAAATGATAAGCTGGAAGAGACAGCAATTTGAATATTTTGCAGGAAAATAATCTATGGAGTACAGGGATTAACACATATTTGAGGGTAATAAAAACATTAGTAAACCAAAAGTTAATTGTACTTTGGAGAAAGTAAAGTACAATAAACTTTACCTTATTATAAAAAGTTTACATTTGATCTCTTATAATTATTATAAGAGATTTTTAATATTTCAGTAATATAAACTAAAAAATAAAAAGTAAGAAAGGTAGAGTTGATTCCTGCGAAAAACACACACATTTGAGAGCCAAAAAACTGCAGTTTTTCTGAAGGACAATGTTAGAAGCTCTGCTAGGCAAGAAAAGAAAGTGAATATAATTAAAACTATGGGGAAAAGCCCCAGAAAATTGCTACGGGGCTTTTCATTCATTACTGACAAAGGGTATAGATTATATCTGCTATTACTCCATGATTTTAACTTTTATGTTTAAATTGACTTTTCTTGCTATTTGGGGATTAATTAAAATTCTTAAAAAAGAAAATCAAAGTTCACTAAAAATACCAAGCATATTCTTAGATCCTAGAAAATGTTCCATATAACTTTATTTAATTCTGATGATAAAATTCCAGCATCTTGTACTTGGGAACAATATTTAATGCCACCAATTCCTTGGACTATTTAAAGAATAAAAAAATGGAACTGCCTTAATTATTCTTCTATGTTGTAAGGCCCTTTTATTATTAGATTCTATATCCTCTGGGTCTGGCAAATGCCAGATGCTTAATAAATGTTAGTTGAATGAAAGGTGACTTAAAATTGCAACTTTCAAAATTGATTACCAAGAGAAATTTTGTGCACTATATTTTTACAATCTTCTGGGGAAAGCAAATGAAAAGCCTAACCTATCACATCAACTATGCCATAATATTTTCTCATTAAACAATTTTTTATTATTTAATTCATCAAGAAATTAATGTATCTCTGTAAAGCACAATTATATTTTAAGTATAAAACCCAGATAGTTTTTAACTGAAAAAAATTATCACTTAGATTAAATTGATGGGGAGATTGGGCTGAAGATGAACATGATCATATTAATACTCTCGTCATGCTCATTTATTTTAGCCTAAACAGCGAACATCCATTGTGTCTTCTCTGGATTTTCACCGAATGAATCACAACCAAGAATATTTTGAAATCAACACATCTACAGGGTGCACAAGCTTTACTGCCAGTCCTCCTGCTAGTCCACCCACCTCTTCTGTGGGAACCACAGAAGTCAAGAATGAGGGAACTAACCATACAGGTAAAGCAGTTCACTTTATGCAGCTATATTTTTATTTTAAGACTGAAGTATTTATGAGTTAGAGGAATTAGGAGGAGTCTTCGTACAAATTGCATTGTGTTTTTAGTTCACCTCCATGTGTGGCAATGTAGGGCTTTAAGATTCTTGTCAGTGTGGCCGTAATATTCTTTTTGAATACATGGATGGCCTTTTGGTGTTAGATATTAAAGATGATGATTTAATGTGATTATAGTAGTAAAAATACCAGGGACCTGGAAATGTTCTTCCACTGCCATTTACCCCTTACCACACAGCGGTGTCAACTAATCAACAGACAACTTTATTAAGAGATGCTTTGAAGCTGGAGAACTTATATCAATGATGTCTGGTAAGAAGGAATGGTACAATGTGGCCTAGTCTGGCTTTCAACCTATTTAAACCATGGTGAACTTGCAGAGGAAGTGTGTTGGGGGAGAAAATGCTGGGTGTGAGGGTAAGATTAAGAAAAATAACACCACCCACTAGTAAAACATACATTGTTCCATGCAGTCAGATTTGCAAAGCTTTCTTTATCTGGGGGACAAGGAGCTAACGCCTGGCAAGGCCAAGGGACATATTAGAAATAAGAGAAGTGGGACCCAAAGAATATCCTCCCCTGCCATATAATTTACAATAAGGGTTAAAGACAAATACAATATAGAGACAAAAGTCTTAATTTTAAATGTTTTATTTGGAAACCAAGAATTGCATTTGTGGCATACTCATAGGCTGGATGGTCTTCATTATGTCCAAAGAACAGACGGATAGAGGTTTTACAAAAAAGGGGAAAGTTACATATTGCTCTTTGAGGAAGTTCATTGGCACTAATGATATATTGGTGAGCTGGAAAGTTTTGATTGGTAAGTGATGGCTATGGGTAAAATGATTCTCAGAGTTGCAGCAGGTTGTTTCAGTAGCTATTAGATAAAACTGGTTTCAGGTTACAGCAGGCAGCTTCAGCAGCCAAGCTCACAGGGAATTACATTGTTGGAACAGTGTTATGTGCCCTAGATGTTTTCTCCCCTTGACCTCTCAACTGTTTTAGTTGGGTATAACAAGAATGACCTAATTCATATGGTCAACTTTCATGTAAGTAAACAATTACTTTCCTTCCAAGAAACATGATTCAAAAACCCAGCCTAGCATTCATTCAGTGAATTCAAATTCTGATTTGAATTTAGAATAATGAAGTGTGGTCTATGTGAGTATTCCATATAATCTTTGTTCACAGTGAGTGTATGAGTATATATGTATGTTCATATACCTACTTAAGTCCTTTAATCTGACTCTATGTTTAAAAGCACTAACACAAACATTCTGGAAATATAGTCAGAGAATTACTTTTCCCTAGGAATAAAGCTAAGATTTTAAAAACAATGACTAATGGGAATGATAAGATTGACATTCTATGGAAGTTATAATCCAAACTTTCATGGAAGCCGGAGTGATATTTATAAAATGTAAATCAAAGCATGTCATTACCATGCTTAAAATGTTCCCATGTCTTCTAATCGCACTTAGAATAAAATCCAACTCCTTACCATATCCAGTGATGCCTAATTTAGCCTGGTTCCTGACTAGCTCTGTAACTTGACTGAACTCATCCTGGCCATACTGGCTTTCTTTGCTGAACATTCTAGCCCTGGGGCTTTTGCACTTTGTTTCCTTCTGCCTGGAATCTCTGCCTTAAAATTTTCATGTGCCTAAGTGTCATTTAGGTTTTGGTTCAAATGCATTTCCTCATAGAGGCCTTCCCATACCACCCTATCTCAAGTAGATGTCCTCAACGTGATAAGAATTATAACAATAAAAATGCAAAAATAACAATAATAATAAATACTTAAATGACACTATGTGTCAGGAACTGTTTTAGGCATTTTATATATATCAATTCATTTAAACCTCATGACTGTTATATAAATTCGGTATTATCTGTAGATAAGGAAATACACAAAGAACATAAGTAACTAAATAACAGCCCATAATGACAAAGCTGGAAAAAGTTCTGGTATGAACTCAAACCTGGTACTAGAGTTCATGTTTTTAACGATTTTTCTATGTCACTCTAGTCACTTCTATCAAATCATCCCTTTTTCTTTTATCCATAGCCTTATCTCCTATGTAAAATTATATTGATTACTTCTTTGCTTATTTCTTGTCTTCTTTCTAGAATGTAAGCTGCAATAGGTTGGTCTCTGGCCCATTGTACGCACTGAGGTCAGACTGCCAAAGTTTGATTACTAACTGTGAAACTGAGCCTCTTACCTAGCTATGAGACTTGATCTCTTTATGCTATAGTTTTCTTACTATAGAATTAGATTAACAATGAATTAATTAGATTAACTTACCCTGTACTGTGGTGATGCATGTAAAGTGACTAACACAGTGCCTGGCAGATAGTTAGTGCTCAATAAATGTTAGTAACTATTAGTAGTAGTAGCAATAACTATGATATTAACATAATTCTTTGTATTCTACATCAATCCTAGCATTCATTCAGTGAGCATTAAAATGTATTGTCTGCTGTGTACTAAATGCAGTTTTATAGGACAGGAGAGATGAGATGTGATTTGTAAAAACAAAAAATAGTGGTATGTGGACCTGGGAAGGGTTCTGGGCATATAATTATTATTCAAACAATATTTATTTGAATGACTAGTTCCAGATTTGAAAACCTAAAATGGGGCAATGACAGATGCTTTGATACTTGCCTTTCAGAATGCCTTTCTTGGTTTTGTTTTAGTTAGTACATTGTTTTGGGGATGATCGATTTTCTGAATATTTTTCAACAGGTGAGAATCGGTTTTCAACAAATTTTTCTGTCTCAGTTGGATAGAAATATTACCTTTTCCCCTTTATTATTTTAATTAAAAGCAGTAGAAATTTAGGTCTAGTCCCAAAGCCCTGGCGCCTTTTCTCCACTCTGAAACTGACCACCAGAAGCAGAGGATCAGAACAAACACATTTTGCTGCTGCCAGGAGTTCAGTGGCATCATCCAAAATGTGTGGAGAAATTGTAATCATCAGGATATTTTCAGGTCTGACCTTTAAACAGAACTGAAATCTAACCTTTTAACAGTTGAAATGGTTTCCAATACCATGTTACAGTGGTTTTCTAAGATAATATATCACCTCCACATTACATAAACAATTTTAGGATAGACTGATATTTAGTAATAATGTGAAAGCACAATTTGCTTTGCTTTACTTTAAAAAGGAAAACTTGTAAGGAAGGCATTTGTACTTACAAAAGTAGCATTTTATTAGCTTACACATATTTAATTTGTTATGCTTTACAGACATTGCCACTGGGTATATAAAGAGAATGAGTTGAAGAGTCAGTTCCATCACTGATTTGCTAGATATTTTCCATCAAAACCTTTAACTTTTCTGACATTTAATTTGCTCCTCTGAAAGTGGAAATAATATCTACTCTTTAGGTATTTGTAGTAATAAATGAGTTTATGTTAATACATTTTGTAAACCTTGGCAACTAATATTATTCTTTAATATTATCACAGTTATTGCTTAATATTATTTTTGTTTTTAATACTATTATTTGAAATCTGTAGTAGCTTTAAGATAGGGGGGCCTGTTGTAAGTCTGTACAAGGTATGCCAAGGTAGCTGACCAAGCTTATGCCGAGATAGCTGACCTTTTCTCGACTTAGAAGTATAATTTAAATTTACTGATTAACCTACATTTCATTTTATAAATGATTGCATACACAAAAAATTAATCTTGACCAAAATGGCACTTAACAGAACAAAGACTAATACATCTTCAAAAATAAATCGTATGCTGCAAAACACTTTTAAGTGAACCAATGAATTTATTATAACAGAGGGCCATTTAAAAAGTAGCTTGAATTGTGATTAAAGCTTCAACTTGTGAATCATCAAAAAAGGTTGTTAGAATTAAAAAGCTTTGGTGTTATACAGTCTGGGGAATGATATAAATAGGTTTACATTTAACTAGAAAGTTCACTCTAGTATTAATATGTAGTAGATTTGAGATGAAATGACATTGGAGAAGGGGAGAAATAGTTTCATAGCAAAGGGAAAATGTAAATTGGTTTAAGAGATACAAGGAAAGAGTAATTAACAAGTCATGGTAATTGGATGTGCAAAGATGAGGGGAAATATTTCAAGGAGGGCTCTAAAGTTTCTAGCTTAAGCTGATGAGTGAAAGGTGGATGCTCTTCCTTGAAATGTAGAATATTTGTAGGTAAGAAGAGAGGGTGAGGGATAGATTATGTAAGGCCCTAATAAGCCATTTCAGGACTTTGGCTTTAACCCAGAGTGATTTTTCTTAGAGCCTATTCAGTTCTTTCAGAAGAAAAGTCACATGATCTGACTTCTATTTTATGAGGATTAATCTGGCTATAATGTCGATCATGGATGGGGAGAGGGAACAAGGGTGGATGCAGGAAAGCCAGTTAGAAGGCAATTGTAGCATTGCAGTAAGAGAGGGAAAGCAGCTAAGATCACAGGTGAATCAGCAGAGTTAGAGAGAAATGGAGAGATGTTGGACATGTTTTTAAGGCAGATCCAATGGAATTTCATGGTGGAGTGGACATGGTATATGAGAAAATGAGAAGAATTAAGGATGACTCCAAGACTTTTCTCCTTAACAACTATAAGAATGAATTTCCTATCGTTTGACACACAAGAGATTTGGGGAAGAGAAGGTTTGGTAAACAGTGAGAAATACCAGGAGTTAATTTTGAGATGCCTACTGAATATCTGAATAGATGTGTCAAGTAGGCAGCAGAAGGTCCAGTCTGCAGATATAAATGTGAACGTCGTCATTATACAGATGATATGCAGCGTGTGTAGAGGAAGAAGACCAATAACTGAGCTTGAGGAAGGATGGAATGAAAGGCAGCACCAGCAAGGGAAGCTGAGAAGGAGCAACCTGTGAGATAGAAGGAAATCTTTTGGTGAGTGTCTTGTTCTGAAGTCAGGTGAAGAAAGTTATTAAGAAGGAAAGAGTGATCAACTCTGTCAAATATAGCTGATAAGTTAAGTAGGGTGAGGACTAAGTTAGAATAGGTTCATGGATTTAACAATATTGGGGGTGGGGGGGTCACTGCTGACCTTGACAAGAGCAATTTGGTTGGAAATAATAGAGCCTCGTGTGGTGGTTTTAAGGGAGAAAGGGAGGAGAGTAATGATAGACTACCCTTGAAGGAATTTCTTCACAGGGGAATTTTTAAGTTACGATGGAGGAGAAAGAGGGGATGATGAATTCTATTATTAACCAAGTGGAGAGACTGGTTTTGGACAGGAGCATGAACAGATGTTTTGGTTGTGGGTGCAAATACTGGCAGGAGATCCATGTGGTGGGAATCTGGGGAAGATCTGTTCTGATAGTTTTCAGTTTTTCTACAAAGTAGAGAGCA
The DNA here is from genome assembly GCF_028858775.2 of Pan troglodytes. Taxonomy (NCBI): domain Eukaryota; kingdom Metazoa; phylum Chordata; class Mammalia; order Primates; family Hominidae; genus Pan; species Pan troglodytes. Next base: position 106,223,205 of record NC_072408.2, on the reverse strand, counting down.
GCAGCTTCAATTGAAACCAAAGACAGAGAAGGAAATGTAGAGTTTGAGGAAAGAGAGGACAGTGTGAAATAGTTGTTTAGAAGAAACAGTGAGTGGACAAAGGAGGTATATGATGTGATCACCTGGCAGAATTAAAGGCCTATTTAAAGTCTGTGTTCATGCATTTAGAATTAGACTATCCAATGTGGTTCTGTGTTTTTCTCCAGCCTATGTCAGCTGGAGGATGCAGGTGCAGAGTATTTGGAGAGTTGAATTTTACATAGGTTGTGGTTTTGCTAAATTGGTATATTGAAGTGATTGAAGAGCAAGGAAATATAAATGCAAGGGAGTGTAATATTTAACCACAGACTTCAAGATGAAGAGGGAAGCGAAAGAGAACAAGGAGATAATTAACACTGAAAAATCAATAAGATCTTAGGATTGGAGATTCCAGTGGGGTCAAAGTATTGCTGGAGTCAAGGTATTAAAGAAGAGGGTTGGAATAATTGTTGGATTCAAAGAATGGGATGCACAAGGAACTAGCAATGATTATAATTATCAGCAATTGTCTTAAGACCATGGGACTGAGCAGCTGAGTTAGCCTCTCCTCCATCAACATATTCTTAAATACTGCAATTAAATCAGTACAACAATTTCCTGGAAGAAATGTTTGATACTTCTAAAGACATAACATTCACTGTGTTCATAATATTTAATCTTTCCATTTGTTTAACATATTATAATATAGATCACCTTTATCTGAGTTCACTTCTTCTATACTTTGTCCCACTCTTCCTTGAGGTGCCAAGGCTCCTCACGTCATTCCCTGGCTGCCAAAGTCTCCCTAAGAGAGGTGTTTCATTCAAGGCCACTTCCCTAAGGGGCTCTCTCTGCACATGGCCACTATGTGTCTCATTCTCATGTGAAACCTTTGAATGACCTGAGAACCCATCTGCTAAGATATTTCAATCTCTTGGGTCCCCTTAATGGTTGCCAGTGTGTTCTTCTTTCCTCGGGTAACAGTTTTTTTTAAATAGAGGTGGTGAGGAGTGGTAGAATTCTGGATCTATGTTAAAGGTAGATCTATCTGTCTATCTATCTATCTATCTATCTATCTATCTATCTATCATCTGTCTATTGATTGATCTATCAATCTATCTACATATATATTTGGATGAATTGGATGTAGGATATAAGAAAATAAAAGGGACCAAAGTTGTAATTCAAAGATATTTGGTGTTTTGACCTTTGGAAAGATGGAGCTGATATTAGTGGAGATGGGGAAATCTCAGTTTTGAACATTTTAATTTGAAAATCTGTTGGATATTCAAGTAGATATGTAGAGTAGATAGTTGAGATAATGATCTTTTTTCAGTGAGGGAGGGTAGGGTGGGAGGAAGCCATGTGATAATTTTATGCTTATCAGAAGTAAAGAGTATCCATTTTAAAAGACTGAAAAATAGCATCTCAGCCTATTGTGAGTGAATTTATGAGTTCTGAACTCTGGGTAGTTGTGTTGTGAATTGCTGGGGGAAAAGAAGCTGAGCATCACCAGTAATAACAGGTGTTCTCTATCTTTATAGAAAGCTGTGTTCAAAAAGTTGTTTCCATATGAAGAATTTTGTGCATTAGCACTTTCTCAAGGGCACCTGCTAAGCAAGTCAACTACCCTGGGTAACTAATTATCTTCAGTTTTGCTAGTAGTTTCAAACCATCACCTCCTGCAGGAGAAAACTGATGGGAGGAGAAAATCCAAAAGGAGTAAAGTGGAAAAGTGCTTCTTTCCAAGTGGGAGAAATAACAAAAACAAAAGCCTGTAAGTGCTTAGCAGCATAGGACGCTTTTCTGCAAAGGAGAGAAAACACTAGAGGAGAACTAAAATTAGAATGGAGAGGGTGGCATAGGCCTCTCACACTGATCAGGGATTGCCAGAAAGGCAAATGAAGGCCTGTGTTTTAATTAGCTCACATGGCCTGGAAATAGACCTCCTGAAGCTGAGACATCATTATTACAGCAGCCACTGGCCACAGGCAGCTGAGGGAGGCTTTGGCCTCCAGCCGACAGGAAGGCCAGGAACAGGCTGCTGAGATGACCTCTCAACTCCAAGCTAAGATTCGGGGCGAGCTGATATGGAGAAAGTAAAGGGTTAGAGAGAATGATGCGAGATTACATCTTTGGGACCTGTTTTCCTAAAAATATATACATTAAATATATTAGCTGAGTTATTGATTGGTAAGTTCAGTACTTTCAATAGACCAGGATTTTAGGTACCCTAGAGGCAAGTATTTTTATATCAAATGCTGCATATAGATGTAATGGTAAATTATATTCTTGTCACTTCTTGATAAATCATGAAATGTGTCTCCTGTACTTTTTCCTGTTTTCCTGTGGTGTCACATGATGACTTTCACCCAGTGCCTTTGTGACAAATTGCACATCAGGTAGAAGGCAAGGTACAGGTTACAAGATGCTTGATGAAGAAAAGTTGATTGCTTCTCAGCACTTAAAATTATGAAAATACATAGTTAGATAATGGGGTGATGTTAGTTAGCTAGTGCATGGGACTTGTTATTCCAAATGAAATTAGTTGATATAATACTATTGGCTTACCTAAGCAGTATTAAATAAATGTGTTTACTCAGGGTGTGCCATTATGAGAAAGTGCTGTGAGAGTATCTAAAGGGGGTGACTGATCTCGTGCCAACAATGAGTGGGGCTCTGAAAGACAAAGAAGAATTAAGTAGGCCAAGGTGGGGAAGGAAGATTATTCTTTAAAGAAGGAATAGCATATTTAAAAAAATCCCTGTGGTAGAAATTAACATGAAACTGCAGGTCAGAGAGAAAGGAGAGAAATGATAGGAGTTGAAGCTGCAAAGGGAGTAAAAGCCCAGTCAAACCCTTGTAGCTACCTTCAGGATTTTGGTATTTATCCTAAGAGCAATGAGAAGTCATTGATAGGTGTTTTAAGCAAAGAGAGATGATCTGATTTGCATTTTACTGTCCGGTGGCTCTTATTTTCTCTGTGAACCAAGAGCAAGTCTGTCTTTGGAGAGTAACAAAAGAGGGCAAAGATGAGATATTTGAGGAGGATGGAGAAAGTTTGAGTTAGCTTTTTGTTCAAACTCCTAATGAATGAATGGCTGGTACATGGGGCCTGAGAGACACACAGGAAAAGGGATAATAGGGAGTGGGCATCCCTTCCAGTATACCTGTGGCCTGCAGGTGGCATATTTAGGTCAAGACCATTCTGGCCAGAGCCTGGAGCTCTTTCTGGCTGGTCACCTCAGCTCGCCTCGCACTGGCAAAGTGGTCCCTCTGAGTCTCTGCCAGGTCGGCCATCTGTCTTTCCTAGCCTCTGCAGCGGTCACCTCTCCCCTTGCCAAGCTGGCCCCAGGGCAGCCCAGTTGGCTTTCAGACCAGCTGCCTGCTGAGGCCCCCTTCTGGAGGCTCCAGGTACCTCCGGGTCTCATTCGTAATTTAGGAATATAAGTGGGACTCAGAAAGATTTATCCCCAAAATCTTGCTAGTCCTTACCACAGGGAACTATCAAGTTTAATAGGATGTGGCCCTGCCCAGAATCTAGATGGGATTGGGAACCCAGAGCTCTCTTTTCTTATGTTCGCCCAATACCTATTTATTATGCTACATTCTCTCGAGGCCAGTGCCCAGAAAGGAAAGTTCCAGACACAAATGTAGAACTATTTCCCTATCCTCCCCATCTCATTCAGCCTTTTCCTTTTTGAAATTCTCCAGAAGCTGGTATGTCCTTTCTCTTCTGGGATGGGCTTCTCATTTGTCTATACAATAGATCTTCATACGTCATTCTGATTGGTCTAAAGCAGGACTCTGATTTTTAAGTCTATTGACTTGCTAACCCACCTTTTCTTCTGTGAGGGCATTAGGTACCCTGTCCAGCCCTGGAAGAGGAGCAGTTTCCAGTGAAACACAATTTGAAGATGGAAATATATCAAGTTCTTCTTTAAAAAATACTATCCCTATTACATTAAGCCAGTGCCATTAACTGCAAACTACATAAACACAACATATGCTTAATTAATGTAGCTTCATAAATGCTTAATACATGTGGGCATTATTACTTTTTTATTGCTGTTATTACTAAAGATCTAGGCAACAAGCAGAGCCTGAAATTTTAGAATTCTGTACAAATTGCAGAGCACCTGGGTGCTATGAGTCCAGCCAGGCACCAGAGTCTTAAATTCACAAAATTGCTTGGAACAAGCAGGTCAACCTGCTGATGAGCAGAGCTGAAAATTCCGTCTGCTCTGTGCCCCAGTTTTATGTATCCTGGGGTGGGAAGGTGTGTCACTGCTGGGGACAGCCAGAGTCCTACAAGCGCTAATCCTTCCAAAATTACAGCAGAGGCGAGGGAGCAGTAGTTTCAGAGAGATTTTGTGTTGAAAATCTGTTTTTTTTAAAATCAATTTTTTATTAACTCAATTTTCTCTTGCTTTAACTTCTGTTAATGCACGTGAAAATATAACAGATTTGTTAGCTGAAATTTTCTTTGAAATTCAAATTTATTGCTGTATATATCTTCTCTTTAATTATCTTGTCATTTTTAGTTTACTTAGTAGTTTTTCTCTCCTGACTTTCTCAACCAGGATGTTTATATCTCTTGAAAAATCTCCCTGCGTATTAGTTATATTTGTGTGATATATGTGTGATCATTAAAGTTAAAAATAAAGCTGTGAGAGAAAAGCTTATGGTAATTGAAAAATTAAAACAAAAGGAGGAAAAGAGTCTTTTGATATTCCCAGGTTGGTGCTATGGAGAAAATCCCCTCCTTCCCCCTAGTTGAAAACAGTTTTCAAACTACAAGTCCTTTTTCTCTATTCAGATCTTCTATCTGTACAGTCTTCTTTGGGGAGAACATTTTCCCCTCTTGCTCTCTTCACTTGTCTATGTTGGGTGGGTGCCTCATGTGTTTACCTGGGGCCAGGCCCTTCAAACACAGGCTTCACTTTTAGTGTCATGCCACAGTGAGCCAGCCTGTGACAGAACTTGTTCCAGACATTCTCCCCAGTTACTTCTACCTACTGGATAGACTGATTGTTCCTTGCCTCTCCTAGACTCTAGTGACCTCAACTCTTCAAATCTATCATTGGCAGGATTCTAAGAAGGCTGTGATCCTGCTCCCTGTCTCCATGCCTTTGTGTGAGGTCCTTCTTTTGAGTGTGTGTGGGGCCCATAACTTGCTACTAGCCAATGGCAAAGGTGATAGGATATAACTCCCAGATGTTTTAGGGCAAAGGTGAATGGATTGTGCAGATGTAATTAAGGTCTCCAATCACTGGTTTTAAGTTAATCAAAAGAGAGATGAACTGATAATAAGCTGATTCCTTAAATTTCAGGCATAGAAGTTAGCAACTTGATGCAGCTGAATTTCTCTCTCTTTGTTGCTAGATTTGGAGAATAAACCACATGAGCTCTGCAGCTGCAAGGAAGCAAATTGGGCCAATAGTCTGTGAGCTTAGAAAAGGACCCTGGCCCTCAGATGAGAGCTGGAGCCCTGGCCAATATCTAAATGAGACCCTGAGCAGAGGGCCCAGTTAAGCCACCCAGACTCCTGACTCTTGTAAACTGTGAGATAATAAATGCATGCTCTTGTAAGCCACTAAGTTCGTTGTGCCATATTATGGAGAGGCAGAAAACAAACATATCCCATGCTCCTTTGATTTTGGAAAGAGAGTGTCTGTCCCTCTCTCCATCTGCTCTGGCCTCAAGGTGCCTCTCCCATCAATAGCAGTCCCTTGATCTTTTTGAGATTACACAATAAAGAGGGAAGGATTTTAAAACTGTCACCTTTGCCCCACATCCCCAAGCTCAACTTAACCACTTATGCAATTTTCTATCATACCATTCCCAAAATACCAATTTTTACTTTAATAGGTACTAAATTATAGAGCTAAAGCTCTGATAATGAAATCTTAAGACATAAGACAGAGGGTGGGAGACTATATTAGGGATCATCCAGACCTAAATAAACTATTGATGTCTCTCATTTAGGCTTCCCACCTCCAGGACTTGACAGTCTCTTAAAGCTAACAGAGTTCTTTTTTTATTTTTATTTTTTTAAAAAGGATATCTGATCACGCCATTCCGCTGTTTAAGAACATCTTATGCTTTGTCCCTGCTTAATAACTTTTATGTAAGAATATCCAAATGTCTTAGCATGCTCAACACAGTCCTTGATAATTTGGATATAACTTCCTATTCACCTCTATCCAAATATATCATGGACTTCTAAGTATGTTGTTCTCAGAGTTCATGGCTCCTTGTTTTAAGTACTTTTTCATCATCTTGGAATGCCTTGGCATCTAATCTACTTGGTAAATTACAATTCTTACATGAACTGTGGCTAAAGACAACTCTTTTAGTTCATTCGGGCTGTTATAACAAAATACCGTAAACTGGGTAACTTACAAACCACAGAAATTAACTTTCCTGCAGTTCCAGAAGCTGGGGAGGCCACACTGAGGCACCAGCAGATTTGGTTCTGGTGAGAGCCCACTTTCTGGTTCATAGACGGAGCATTTTCTCTGTGTTCTCACACAGTGGACAGGGCAAAGGAGCTCCCTTGGGCTTCTTCTTCTTCTTCTTCTTTTTTTTTTTGAGACAGAGTCTCACTCTGTCGCCCAGGCCGGAGTGGCCGCAATCTCTGCCTCCAGGGTTCAAGCAACAACCCTGCCTCAGCCTCCCGAGTAGCTGGGACTACAGGCACGCACCACCACACTTGGCTAATTTTTTGTATTTTAGTAAAGATGGGCTTTCACCATGTTGGCCAGGATGGTCTCCATCTCCTGACCTTGTGATCCACCCACCTCGGCCTCCCAAAGTGCTGGGATTACAGGCATGAGCCACCGCGCCCGGCCAGGCTTCTTTAATAAGGGCACTAATCGCCTTCATGAGGGCTCTGTCCTCATGACCTAATCACCTCCCAAGTGCCCCACTCCTAATCCCATCACCTTGGGAGTTAGTATTTAAACATATGAATTTTGGGAGGGTACAAACATTATGTCTATGCCAGTAACCTCCCTTGTGAAGCCTTCTTTAACTCCACCAATTCTTGCATCCATACTCCCACTAGCGTTCTTCACATGCTTCGACTATTGCATCTCTTACACAAAATTATTTACATGTCTGTGAGCTCCTTAAATGCAGGGACCATGTCTCAAATAAAGTGTATCCACAGTGCCCAGCATGATGACTGACCTTATAATAGGTGCTCAATAAATGGCAAATGATTGAATCACTGAAAGAATATTTGCTTTGCTGGGATTCTGCCACCTATGTGCCTATTGCTATGTATATAGTAAGGTGAGCTCTGTAGTTTTTTCTGAACTACATTGCCTTCTTCGGAAGCATGAGCCTACCTTTCATTCGTTATTTCATAAGTTGCCTCAGGGAGATATGTCATTTTTAATGTAAGTTTTTGTTACATAACTGATCTGATTTTACAGATGAAAAGATTGCAGTTATTTACATGAGGAAGATATTCATTTTTCTTAGACATTTATAAAGTAATTGGCTCAGCATTTCCAAAATCATTAATTTCACTCTAGAAAGCCATGTATCTAATAATGTACAATAATTTATAATTTTCTTCCCCTTTAGTGAACAAGTATCTAAGGCTTGACTTTGAAAATAACAGTAAAAACTTGAGTGATCCCTGTTCTTTCACGAGGTCAAAACAAAGCATAGCATGGCTTTTTTTTTTTTCTTTCCCATAACTGACTTTTTCTTCACCCTGATGTTGTTACTTTCTACAGGAGCCATTTATGAGGTTGGGAATCTTGTATTAGGGCCTGGAGCATTGAAGAGAATGAGACCTTTCAACATATTAGTGATGATCAGAATCCAGTGTGCGGAATGAATACCACTGACAGAATTCTAACATCTAACAATGCGTTCACACAATCTAGAGTGAACTCTCACTTACACGCGTAGGTGAGTTTTCCGTAGCATAGTTCCCCTGTGCTATAGTAGAAAAACTAATGGAGTGTTATTAGGAAGGCACATATGCTACAAAGAATCAACATTTATTCCGGAGTCAAAGATGTAATTTTTGTGTTATCTGCTTTTTTGGATCTGAATCAGGTCTATTCTATGTCTGTGTTCTCTCTATTAGCACAGATGTCTGGGTTCTATTTTATTAACTCGGATAATCAGGAGTTGACTATGGAAAGCTAGTGATAGATTTCAGATTTCCTTCTGAAAAGCACATAAGCACATGTGAAAGGAAGCACTATTAACTAAACAAACCTCTCGGTTCCTAGTGATTAGCATTTTGACAAGCTGTTGTTTTAGATGAACAATTTAGATCACATATTACATAATTTCAAAGTATTTTTAATATATCTTTCAGATCTTAGTAATAAGTAAAAAGTACTTCTTTTATTTAAATTTGAAGGAAATGTTCAGGTCTGTTTTAGTCTCCTTAGCATATTTTCTAGTCCATTGATATGTTCTTGGCCATTGATATGCAGCTGGGTTTTATTTCTATTATTAGTTATGATTTTCTAGAACAGGGGAACATTACAATAAATACTATGTTAAGTTCTCTAAGCTAAGTAGTTTGCTACTAACAACATGTTTGTTCCCTGAGGTTGCCTTATATCAAATTAAAACTGGAATATTAAATTTGAAGTGAACCTGAATCATTTCCCTGTATCTCATATTTAGCATATTCCCTTTCAGGCAATAATTATTTGTACTTTTAAAATTATTATTATTATTACTTTTGACACAGCCTCGCTCTGTTGCCCAGGCTGGAGTGCAGTGGCACAATCCTAGCTCACTGCAGCCTCCACCTCCCAGGTTCAAGCAATTCTTGTGCCTCAGCCTCCTGAGTAGCTGGGACTACAGGCACGTGCCACCACGCCCAGCTGATTTTTGTATTTTTAGTAGAGATGGGGTTTTGCCATGTTGGCCAGGCTGGTCTCGAACTCCTGACTTCAAATGATCCACCCGCCTCGGCTTCCCAAAGTGTTGCGATTACAGGCGTGAGCCACTACACTCAGCCTATTAGTTGCACTTTAAGATTAATCTTAAATATATTAATCTAAAACCAAACCTCTATTATTGGGCAAGAGCTGATGTCATATGTTCATAATACTATCTTAACAACTTTAAGCATATGAGCTACTGTGGTTGGGGCCTCAATTATTGCTGTTTATAAATAAAATATAAAACTGTAAACACTGAACAAAAATTAGGTGTATTATCAAATTTTCAAAAAAAGCCAGAGAAAGTAAGTTCATTCATTCATTTAACAAATATTCCTTTAGTACTTATAAAATGTTAATATCCAGGCAAGATACTGGAAATAATATAATAGTGGGAAGACATGCTCCCCTCTCACAAAAACTTTGTGGTAAAAAAAAATTTTAAACTAATGTTATTATAGTAAGTACAATATGAACATAGTTATAGGAGTACATAAATCTGGTCAGAAGAATCAGAGATGGTTTCACAAAACGAGTGATGCTTGTCCTGTGACTTGAAGTATTAATCAGATAGATATTGACGGAACATGGTGAGGAAGGAGAAAGAGAGGAGAGGAGGGGAGGGGAGGGAGAGGAGGGGAAGGCAGGGCAGGGCAGGGCAGGGAAAGGAAGGGAAGGGACGAGAAGAAAAGAGCCTTTGGAATCACAGAAATTCCTACTTAAGTCTTTAGTTTGCCACTTACTATGAAAAATGATCTTTGGGTAAATGACAGTCTTTCAGAGATTCTTCTATTTTTCAAGATAATGCAGATGGCAGTACCTAGCATAAAGCTTTGCACATGGTAGGCTGTCAGTACACATTAGTTGTCCTCAGCTTCATTGAGCCTCATGACAATTTTGACGGTAGATAGGACAAACGGTATTGTCAACATTTTAAAGATTACATTTAAAAAGTAGGCTCACCGTGGTTAGGAAACTTGTTTACAGTCACACAACCAATAAAGGAAGAGCCTGGACTAGACCTCTTCCCACTATACTGTAACAAGGATTCCAGGCTTTTTTATTCATGTAATTATTTATTCAGTCAATAAATATTTCTTGAGCTTCTAAGCATCAGACACATTACTATATACAGATAATACAGTGGGGAGCAAACAGACAAAATCTCTGCTCTCTTTGAGCTGAGAGTTCATTAGAAAATGTTGACGTTATACCAGCAATTTCTCTCTTATTTTGAGACAGGGTCTCACTGTGTTGCCCAGGCTGGAATTCAGTGGCACGATTACAGCTCACTGCAGCCTACACCTTCCAGGCGCAAGTAACCCCCCAACTTCAGCCTCTTGAGTAGCTGAGACTACAGGCATGCAACACCATGCCCAGCTACTTCTTTTCTTTTTTTTTTTTTTTTTTGTAGAGATGGGGTTTCACCACATTGCCCAGGCTGGTCTTGAACTCCTGGGCTCAAGTGATTTACTTGCCTCAGCCTCCCAAAGTGCTGGCATTACAGGCATGCGCACTGCACTCAGCCTATGCCAGCAATTTCAATGAATCCTAATGACTGTTATGCAAGGACACATTTAGGTGATCTGGGGGAGTGTATGGCAAGAAGGCATTTTTAATCAAGGGCATCGGGGAAGACCTGTAAAGGGAGGTAATATTTTTGTCAAAACCTGAAAAGTGAGCAGGAATTATGTGGTCACAAAGGAGGGAAGACTATTCCAAACAGTGGCAGGTTTGGCAAAGATATAAATGAGAACATGATATGGTCAAGGAACTGAAACTGATCTGTAAGAGCAAGATCAAAGGATGGTGAGAGGTGACTGCAGAGATTGGCAGGGGCCAGGTTGTAGAGGGCTTCATAAGCCATTTTAAAGAGTCTGGATTTTATTCTACAGGCAACGTCTGCTGCATTTTCATCACCGCATAAATAAGCCTAACCACAGGGTAAATCGGGTCTGAAATGTGACTCTTTTCTGCTTATCCCATAGTAGGGGCAATTACCTTTTTTTCAAAATTCTCACAGAGGCTCATATAAGCTTGTGTTGGTCTTGGCGGGAAACCATCTAAGGTTTAGGCAACAGAATGATATCTGATTTGTATGTTTCCATGTTCACGCTAGCTGTGCTGTAGCTTTGCCTAAAGGAGGCAACCAGGATGAGTGAAACTAGTTGTTACAGGTAAGTCAGTAGCAGCTTAGATCAGGCTGTATCTCTGGGAAAGGACAGAGGGTAGATGTCTAAGATGTAGAATTTACTAGGCTTTTGATTGACTGTGAAAGCTAGAAGGGAAGTGGGTGGGAGGGGGCAGGGAGGCTGCTTCCTCTCCTGGCTTGAGCAGGAAACCTTAGGGGCCTCAGGTATAATATATCTAAGACTTCATGTTGAGCAAAAACTACTGTAGTGATTCCATGATGGGAAGGTATCAAAATCAGTTGGAACAGAGGGCACAATAAAAGCATTTAAAAGTCTTTTGGGGCCAGCAGTCATGACATTACACTTAAAGGGATGGCTTGCTTTTGTGCAAGCTCTCTCTCTCTCTCTCTTTTTTTTTTTTATACAGAGTCCCACTCTGCAACCCAGGCTGGAGTGCAGTGGTATGATCTCAGGTCACTGCAAACTCCATCTCCCAAGTTCAAGTGATTCTTGTGCCTCAGCCTCTGGAGCAGCTGGGACTACAGGCATGTGCCACTATGACCGGCTGATTTTTGTCTTTTTGGTAGAGACGGGGTTTTGCCATGTTGACTGGTCTCGAATTCCTGGCCTCAAGTGATCTACCCACCTTGGCCTCCCAAACTGCTGGGATTACATGTGTGAGCCACTGCCCCTCTTTCTTTTTTTCCTTTCCAGAAAAGCTGTATCTCTTTGATATGCTCATTTTACTTCTTAGGACTCTGTATATTTCCATTTGGCTAAGTTTGTTCTAAAGGGACATTAGTTGTTACCTGACTTTAGTTTTAATTTAAAAGATGTAGGGAACTGTAATTATGAAAGTGATTGGACATGTGGGCACCTGATTCATCTCCCTGAGTGGCATTATGACTCACCTTCGTTAAAGCAGTTTTGCTTTGCCTGATGCCTTATCGGTTTGAATTTTCTCTACCCTGTGTGTGAACAATAAGATAAGTTTCTCTCATGGGTCATTCACTGCTCTTCATCTCTACTATGAGTCAGATGTTTTGCATTTCAAAACATTATTCTGCCTATAATTTCCCTCTTTGTAAATTATGCAGAAAATTTCTACCAACAACAGATTCTCATTTACTGACTTTTTAGATTTGTATCTGTAAAACATGTTCTAGTTGCTTTGCCATAATTTAGTGAGCAGTTTTGTGGACAACAACAATTAAAATGAGGTACTGTTTTGTTTTATCATCATTGTCTAAACATCAAAGTGTCTCATTAGTTAAGAGCATAATCATCTGTAAGAAAATCCAAATAGTGACGATTAAGCAATGTGAAAGGTCTTCTTCATTCTTTGCTTCTAGTTGCAGCCGGTTTTCCTCCTTTCACATTCAATCCCCTAGAAAGAGCTGTCTACACTTCCTGGATTCACTTTTGGATCTCTCAGTCATTCCTGAAAATTACTCCACTCTTGCACTGAAGTCTCAGTTAGGTCACCACAACTGCCTTTTCCTAAATGCAACGGACAAAGTCTTTATTTTACTTGACCAGTCTGCTACACTTAACCCTTGAAACCCTCTGCATGTACCCCTCCACTATCCTGGTCTTCCTTCTACCTCTCCAGTCTCCCTTTGTGAGCACCTCCACCTTGGTCTCTTCCTAAAAGGTACTGTTCTTTATGGCCCTAGATGGAATTCTTGTCTCATTCTACACAGTGCGTTGGATGATCTTAGCCACTTATATGGCTTTATTGCCAAATCACATACTGATAATCCTCAAAGTTTTGTCTCCAGCCTAAGCTGGAATTCCAAATCCCTGAATTCATCTTTCTTTTGACCATTCGACTTAGTTGTCCCAAAGGTACTTCAAAGTGAACATGTCTGTATTCGTTTCTTAAGGATGCCACAAAAAGTACCACAAACTGGGTGGCTTGATACAACAGAAATTTATTCTCTCATAAGTCTGGAGCCTAGAAGTCTGAAATCAAGGAGTCAGCAAGACCATGCTCCCTCCAAATGCACTAGGAAAGAATCCTTTCTTGCCTCTTCCAGCTTCCAGGTGTTCCTCCTCTTGTGGCAGCATAACTTCAATCTCTGCCTCTGTTTTCTCATGGCCTTCTTCTCTGGGTCTCTGTATCCTCTCCTCTTCTTATAAGGAGGCCAGTCATTGAATTCGGGGCCCACCTTTGTTAATTGGTTTTGTTTTTATTGTAAATTCATGAACTTCATGGTGACAGAGATTATGATTTCTACTGGAATCTCTAGCGCCTATTATGGTGTTAGTAAATGAACTGTTGCCTAACAAATGTTTGTTGTAGAGCATGAGAAAGGAAGGAAGGAAGGAAGGAAGGAGGAAAGGAAACTGATCAACAAGAATTAATCTGAAAATTTGATAAACAAGCCAAAATAAGTTTAGGTGTGGCTAAATGTAATTTTTTTCTAATCAATATATCAACAAAATACATTAAGAATCAGTGAAATCTTGAGCTAATTTTAAATCATCCTTTATATTCCAGCAAAAATCCGTGGTTCCCATGGATTACAATTATGGTTTCCCATTGCCTATTTAACAGCTGACTCTTTTTAGCCTTCTTTATTAATTAGAAAAACAAAGTTCCTGCCTTTCTTGATGCCACAGGATGTGATATTGTTTCCTAAATATTTCTAGAACATGTTTCTGAAAACTACAAAATTAAGCAATTAAAAGCATTGTAGCTCAAAAAAGTTTTTTAACTATTTATAACCTAACAAAATATATTTTGTAGGTGTCAGCCTGCAAGAATGAAAAGAAGCACCGTTTGTAATTTCTATGTGCTTACTTTTATAAAAACATTTGAGCAGCTCTACAAATATAGCTGGTGAAAGCTCTGATTGAATATTTAGGCAACCAATAAATTAAAATGGACCAGACATGAAGGGTTGTATCTACTTTGCCTACATTAAGTAATCCTCCCATGAGAGGATCTGTGGTAGACCTCTGAGCTTGTAATTATTGAAAATGCCCTTGGTTCAACTAAATCAGACAAGGTCATATCAATGCTGATGAGAACAAGAGTGGAAGTGCCTCATTTTCCCACAGCATTCATTATGTAGACAAATAAGGATTACTCCAGGGAGTTAACTATATTCTTTGCAAGAAGGCAAGTTCACAAAAGAGACTCTAAGTCTTGATATTTTGCTCTATTTTGCATTAGTGCTATTTGATGGTATGAAATTCATACAACTTTCAGAACACATAATTATAATATTCACTAATTAAACAGAAAAAGTCAATCAAATTAGATACAGCTAGGAAAATGTCTTAGCATAACCCAGTAGGTCTGCCTAGATTTATTGTCATTAAATTATCATAAGTAGACACTAGGATTCACAACTTAGTGTTTATTATTCTTCATCTATTTTTAGTTTATTTTGACAAGTGGCAGAAGATTCTAGCTTTACTATGTTGTACTTGTGTAATCACTTCCAAAGTCTTCTGTAGCAATTTTCTTCACTCAACAAGATTCATTTTTGAACTCCCAGTAATTTGAGAGGAGTTAAAAGTTTCCTTCCTTTCAGCAATAAAAGTCATCATTGTCAATTAGATTTTTGTAGGTAAATTATCTCTATAATTATTAAGAACTTTTCTAAATGTTTTGCATATTCTCACTAATTTAATTCTCACAACAACCCTAGGTAAGTACTGTTGTCATGTCTGATTTACAGATGGGGGATGAAAGCACAGAGCATATAACTGCCTTGCCTTCATTGATAGAACTAGAGGTGAGTGGAGCCATGATTTGATTCCATCCATTCTTATTCAGGGCCTGCACTTTGACCAACACATTATTCTGCCTCTCAATTATCTCTTTATATCATATTTGTGATATACTTTAGAAAGTACATACCACTTTCGCTTATTAAAATTATTAATCCACATACACTAGATCTTTTATTTTGTAATTCTTAGTCTGTAAATAGACCTCGAGAAGCAAACCTTTTATTTCTCTAATTAAGTTAGGTCCTTTTGCAGTTGAGTCTCCTTAAGTCAGTTTCCTTAAGCAAAGCATTCAAGTACTGTTCCTCTTGGTGCCTCCCACATATCCATCATGTAAAGGCCAGACGCATAGGTTAACCACAATAGATGCTTCCATTACAAATGGATGGAAGAGTATAGGTACATAGAAGTCACTGGCCAATAGAAATTCTGAAGTCCAGCCAGGTACGTGTTGCCAGTTTTGTCAGTAGGGTTTGGTTCTACTCTCTGAGAGTTGGCCACGGCTTTTGGCTCTGCCCTCTGGAGTCTTACTTTCTTTGAGTAACCTTTTCTTTATTGTTATAATAAGTGACCTATGCATAAAACTAAATCTTCTCAGTTTGCTTCCTGCCTATAGCAGTTCTAGAATTCAGAGGCTTCCTTTCATTTTGTACTGTCTCTTTTTCTTTTCTTTTTCTTTTTTTTTTTTTTTTTTTTTTTTTTTTTGAGATGGAGTCTCACTCCATTGCCAGGCTGGAGTGCAGTGTGTGATCTCGGCTCACTGCAACCTCCGCCTCCCAGGTTCAAGCAATTCTCCTGCCTCAGCCTCCTGGGTAGCTGAGACTACAGGTGCATGTCACCACGCCCAGCTAACTTTTTGTATTTTTAGTAGAGGCGGGGTTTCACCATGTTGGCCAGGATGGTCTCGATCTCTTGACCTCATGATCTGCCCACCTCGTCTTCCCAAAGTGCTGGGATTACAGGCATGAGCCACCATGCCCGGCCTTCTCTTTTAAACTGGCAGTGTTTTCAGCAACACAATTTTTAAGAACTTCGTGGGTTTTCTATGAATCTCATTGGGTTTCAGTCCATTAAACAAAAGCCACAGTCACAAATCTCTTTAAGATAATCCATTCTCTATTTTGTGTTCCCTGTGAGTCTGATGAAAGACACCTCCTTAGATACTTAGAAACCCTATATTGTTTAACAGGGAGGACCTATGAGGCATGTTTTTAAGATCCTCAGAGAGCCTTTTGTGGTTCTTAAATGATCTATGAGGTATAGCCTTAGATCTTTTTGAAGTCTTCACAAATGATCTTATAGTCCCACCCTGGATTTGATCTTTGACTTGAGGCTCTCTTTTAATTAAAGAATTGTTTGCCATCTGGAAAGGCTAGGAATAGCCTGAGTATTCCATCTATAAGGTGAAAGTTGTACTACCTTTTCTGACCTAGCTTGGGAAATCTTGTATTGTTGTTACAAGCAAGTCACAAACCTGTCCAGGTTTAAGGGGGCAGGAATCAGATTGTATGTCTTAATGGGAAATTTACAAGATTCTAGAAGAAAGTATGGGATGGGAGATATTGTTGTAGCCATCTTTGGAAAATAAAATCAAACTAAAAAAACACTAATGTGATTAAACATTTTTAAACATAAACAAATGGTTCACTGATACTTAAACATGCAAATGCCTTCAATGTAGCTTGAAGAAAATATACACTCTTTTTCTTAAAAATTTGCTTTTGTCTAAACAATTTTTGAAACTTAGCTTCTGGAGTTGCTTATGAAAAGCTTAAAAGATTTATTATGACTGAATGCTTTGTACTAGTCACAATTTGTTGGCAAAGAACACTTTTATGGTAGTTTAATTATTTTTGCTCTGAATATTTTTTTAAGTTTTTGTATTGTGGAAATCTTACTGATGTTCCTAGGAAATAAAACTGTCTACAATGTTTTCTGCAGTGTTTCTTCAGATACTGCTAGCCACACAAAAGCCAGAGTATAATAGAAACCGCATTTTGTTCAAGAATGATATGCTGAAGAATAATGACCAATTCCCTTAACCTTTCAACATTTTAGTTAACTCAGGCTCACACCCGTAATCCACCACTTTGGGAGGCTGAGGCGGGCAGATCACGAGGTCAAGAGATAGAGACCATCCTGGCCAACATGGTGAAACCCCGTCTCTCCTAAAAATATAAAAATTAGCTGGGCCTGGTCACGCACGACTGTAGTGCCAGCGGCTTGGGAGGCTGAGGCAGGAGAATCGCTTGAACCTGGGAGGCGGAAGTTGCAGTGGGCCAAGATCGCACCACGGCACTTCAGCCTGGCGACAGAGCGAGACTCCATCTCAAAAAAAAAAAAGATAGGTGTGTGGGTGGGGTGTGTGTGTGTGTGTGTGTGTGTGTAAGGTGCAGGTTGTCTTAGATTAAATGAACATGTAAACTTTTTTCATTAAAACAATCAATGTATCCATGATTTAATCAATCCAACCCAGAGCTGTACTGGGATTGATTCAGGAGAGTGAGTTTCCTGGACAAACGGTGCAATTAACTAGCTGTGTGACTTCTTTAAAGCCTTGGCAACTTACTTTAATTTGCTGAAATGAGGTGAGATGAGACTGTCATCAAGAGAAATATTTGTTAAATATCTTGTATTTACAAGGCATCCATGTGCGATTTAGTGTTAAAGCAGTTTTAATCATGGCAAGGCTCATATGGGAGAGTAGCCCATTACTTGAACCATGCAATTTAATTTCATCAGGAACATTTCTAAGATTATTCACTGTAATCTGAACTCTCAAGAGACTTCCTTTTAAGAGACCCTGTTACTGATATACTTTGAAGTTCAAAGCAATAATCAGGATTCCTTTCCTCAGCAGCATTTCCTAACAAAGCATTTGAGCTTTTTGTCTCTTCACCTTTCCACAAACCTGAAAATGAAAGCACTATCTGAACACCCCAGATAAAGTGAACTTGGTATTAAAGAGACTGTACAACTGCCCCTTCAAAACAACTGTTCGTTTATGGATAACAGCTATGCTCACCTGAGTGTGCAACAGAATCCAAGAGGAAAGCAAATAAAATTCCCAGATGGTTGAAATTTATGCTAAGGAATTTAAATCAGCATTTTAAATGTCACTCCACTCATGCATTTTTTTTTCGTATCCACAGAGTTGGCATGATAATGTTTTATCATATGCATTGAGTTCTGATGCATGTCTGAGGTCATAACTGAGTAAAGAAAAGAAAGAACTTTCCATTAAGCAAACACTAAAGTTCAGAAGTTTATTTTTGAACAGCGAATGGTTTGATAATTCATGTATTCGTCTGTCATTTCTCTGATTTTGTGGTCGAGATCATTTGAAATGCACATGTATAAAATTCCTTCATTTACATTTTACTTCTTATGTTAGTTCCATGTGACAATATTCCACGTTCTAGTTCTTCATTTTCTTAGTATCTTTCACTGCTAACATCTATGGATTTAGAGGAAGAGAGAGGAAGTGTGTGTATTCTTTCTAGGACTAGAACATTGGACATATAATTCTTTTTCAGTTTGATCTCGTCTGTGTTAGTACATTTCCTCAACAGTTATGTATGGAAAGCAACATTACTCCAGTCATTTTTCTGAAAATAGTTTCATGTTCAAAGAGTTAGCTATAAAGTCTTTGTCCCATTTAGAAATTATTGTATTTAGGGTTTTTTTTTTTAACATATCTTAGAGTTTTAGTTCATTATACCTTTGTCAAATAACACAGTTGGAAATTTGATTAGTTATTATTTGCACATTTAGATCAGAAAATCTGTATTTAGGATTTAGGAATTATGATACTATTACTAACAATGATTACTTTGTTGAGTTTTTACTATAGGTGAGTCATGAAGCTAAGTACATTTTCTAATCTATTCAAGAATTCCCAGGAGATATCAACATTTCTCAGACAAGGAAAATAGTAACTTTCCCAAATCAACATAAGAAAGGGACAGACCTGAGAGGTGAGCTCAGCTTTGTCAGGTTTAAAAACTAATGCCCTTATAGCAATGATATAAACCAGTGGTTCTCAACTTGGGGTGATTTTACCCCTTCTTCCCAGGGCATATTGGGCAATTAAGGAAGATTGCTACTGGCATCTAGGGATACAGACCAGGGCTGCTGAAAACATCCTACAATGTACAGAACTGTCCACAGCAAAGAATTATCTAGCTCTAGGATGTCAGTAGTGCTGAAGTTAAGAAGCCCTGATATACCCAAGTGCTTTTTTAACTCAACTAATGGATTATCTTAAAACTTCAACTCTGTTCACCAAGTAGCCTTTAAGTAAGGTGATCCAAACTCATAGACTCCAAGTGGACTTGAATTCATTGACTCTAGAAAACAGAATGTGTCCCATTGGGAGGTAGCTGTCATTATTGCTTTACAACAGAAAATTTACTTTTAAAAATTCAAAAACACATGAATTGCAGTTTAATCAAGGACAAGAATCCAAGTCAATTTTTTATTTAATTTACATTGATCTATAGTTCCTGCATCTTAGGTAAAAAAATAAACAAAATAAATAAGTAAACAAATTCACATTGAAACCCATAAACAACAAAACTTGGCATACCAGAAACACAAAGAAGATGCGTGATTTAAGATCTTTTAGATAACCATAAGATCTTTTAAGATAACCATAAGAAAGCTTATATTGCTGTAATTTGTTCAGCTAGAAAATTGTAGCTTCTATGGCATATTTCTGGTTACTAAAGCATCACCAAACTTCTGAATAAAGACCAAAACACTTCCCATACTAAACATTGAAATAAATGTGAACTATACATACATTTAAGATTAATAAAAACAAGCAAGACGATTATTTACTCTATTATTTTGGAGCCTATCTTTGCAGCTCAGGGTACAAGATGGGAATGCACCCTGGACAGGATGCTGTCCCTTCACGGGGTACACTCATATTAACACCTACACTCACTCAGCCTGGGACCCTGCAGACACACCAGTTCACCTAACATGTGCATCTCTGGGATGTGGGAGGAAACCAGAATACCCAGAGAAAATCCATCCAGACACGGGGAAAACCCGCAAACTCCACACAGACAGTGGCTCTAACTGGGAATAGATTTTTTTTTCCTCACCAACATTATAATGAAATGACATTTCAATGAAGCAACATTATTCAAGGGCCTGCTGTACTATTCTTTCCATTCATTTATATATTTTCTGGGAACCTCTATACTTCTGGAAATCATGTGTCAAATTCTAATTATTCCAATAAAAAGTCTCAATCAGCACATTCTTTGGATTAAAACAACCTAAGATAGATCAGGGTTACTGAGACTGAAATTGTAAGGAACTGGCAGCATGATGTAAATCCAAATACATCACTAAGCATCCAGGTTAGTTCAGCTGGTGTTTTTTTTGTTACATGACTTTCTCAATGAAAGAAGCAATGCATTGATTTACATTCTGGCTTAGTTTCCTTTCCTTGAAGTGGACCAAAGTTCTGAGTCATTCTTAGGCAAAGTTCTCTACTATTTGGCTGAAAGTTTTCATTCTTTAATCCAGTCCACCCCTTTCTCAAAGGTAGTTTTCTTTCTCACTTTCGCCAAGTCACTAAAGAAATCTAATTTGTTGGTCATGATTTGTCAGTTAAGCTTGTAAGATTGCATGCAGCTAATGTAAGCAGGATTTAAAAAAAAAATGAAACAAGTATTCAAAAAGAGCAGTAACTGGAGCAACTAGGGATATCTAGGGAGAAGAAACTAATGAAAAAGTCTCTTTAAAACACTATCATTGAGATAAATCAGCTGGAAAAAATTTCAGCCTTTGTGTTGTTCAGTTAAAGATTCATATCCCATGAAGTATCTGACTTGCCTGGATTGGACCAAATCTGCATTCTTGGTCAGGGGAGGATGGGACATTGCAACTGAGACTCTTACCCGTCTAATAGGGAAGGGATAGTTTCTCAGATGCTGTTACTAATGAAGGAGGATTCTAGTCAAGCAAAAACAAAAGTGTCCACCACACTGTCTTCCCTTTTTTCCTCTCCCAATTATCTTGAAACCCTGGGAATTTATTTCTGTATCTTCCAGTTGTCATACGATACCTCTTGATGCATCTACTGAATCTTTACAGTTACATGCACATAATGGCCTATTCCTGCCCTTTCCTTGGGAACGATTACCCCATAGTTCCTCTTATTTCTCACTAGTGGTCAAGCTTACTACCACCTCTGCTATGGAACTCCAAGGGTAAGTAAGATACATGTAAAAATGAACCTACACTTGAAATTTACTAGTGATCTTCTTGGATATTTGAAGAAGGTGATTTTCACATCATATTTCATGGTACCTCAAGCTTTCATGATCTATCTATGAGGAAGATACTTGCTTTTCATATAGACCCTTGCTGTTTTAATCATAACCAATTCCAATATCATTCCAGAAATTAGGGAATTAAGGCAGGAAAAAGAGTGCAGCTTAATATGACGTGGAAGGCATACATTATGAGGGAGTGGAGATGAGACATGATAATTTCAAAATAACCACTGAGATATAAAGGAAATCGTAGTGCCCTGAAACCCTGGCACTGGTACAAGAGTAGGAATGTAAGCAGCTGAAAAAACTTGACACAGTGTACTTTTGCAGTAACATTTTATGCAGAGCCAGAAATTGTCGCATATAAAAATAATGTGCGTGAGTGTGTGTATGGATGTATAAAACTAGGGGAGGAAGTGGGGAAAGAAGCTAATATGTAGCAATTTTTCTGTGTATGACAAACCCCTATTTAACAGTCTTGTTTAGGATTTGAAATGAGGATGGAAAACATATCATAAAATATCATTTACAAAGAAAGGAATTTTAAAAAGCAGAGATAATGGAACATTTTCTCTTTATAAACATCTTATTCTTCCCTGAAATCACAAACAGCTGCAGTATATTCTGACTAATTACAACTGAATCATAAGAAACACAGCATGATAAGAACCCTAAGTGGTTTCAGTATGGTGCAAGTTGATTTTAAACCCTTAAGTTCTATGTAATCCATGTTTTATTCACACTTGGGTCATTAGTTTTTTTTTTTTAAGACATATTTTTTCTTTTTAGGTTCACAGCAAAATTGAGTGGAAGGTACAGAGATTTCCCATATTTCCCTACTCCCCACAAGTGCACAGCCTCCCCCATCATGAACATCCCCCACTAGAGTGGTACATGTGTTGCAAATGATGAACCTACATTAACACACCATTATTACCCAAGCTCCATAGTTACAGTAGAGTTCACTCTTGGTGTTGTACATTCTATGGGTTTACACAAATATGTAAGTAGACATGTATCCATCATTGTAGTATCATATAGAATATATCACTGCCCTGAAAATCCTCTATGCTCTGCCTAGTCATCCCTCTGTGTCACCAATTTTAAAGAAATAATAATAGTGTTAGTTTGGGTCATTTACTAACGTAGTTAAATGTCTTCAGTACTATGGAATATTTTAACAAATAGTAAAGCATTATTATTAGTACAGGTGCCATTTATTAATAATTTATTCTTATTATATACTGGTGAAGTTTACCTTTGCATTATAAGTAGAAAGAAAATATTTTTCACAGGAATGTCTTTTTCCTTAATAATTAGAGCTTAACTATTTTCAGGCAGTAATTTAGCAACAAAGACCTGTTCTTTAGATATGAAATTGTAAAACTGAAGAATTTGGAAGGTTCTCACAGATGAGGGAGTACATTGTATTAGGCTTTTTCAGAGATACAAAACCAGTAAATTCTCTCTCTCTCTCTCAGTATGTATATGTGTGTGTGTGTGTGTGCACATGTGTATACTGGGTACTATGACCTAGACAAGTTGACACATACCAAGAGGGATAAATTTACTTACCTAAGAAATAGATTAGCAACTAATTCATCAGATCTTTAATCCTACCCTTCTTCTCACATGTCTTATCTCTTAAATTGTGCGTTTACAGAGATCACTAAAGCTCAGGGACTAGGAAAGGCTTCATCCTACTCTCCTTCCTCCATCAAACTATCACCAAGAGTTTAGGGCTTCCTGGGAGGCTAATCTGGTGCGGCATGTGTAGAGACAACATACAGTAAAATATAATACCCTGGTATACATGCTACCTAGACAAGGACAATTAGAATCTGGGAAACTATTCAATGCTTTGCATAATGAAGAAATAGATTAGGACATACAGGCTCTAAATGCCATACAAAGTGAGCTAACTCAAAAAAAAAAAAAAAGCAGGGGTAGTTTGACAAAGGACAACTTCATCTACCTTCAGATTTTCCTTAGGGTCCAAAACCAGAAACTGTCCCATGATTTGAGGGACCCTAGCAAAAAAAAAAAAAAAAAACAGAAACAAAAACAAACAAAAAACCCAGAAACTCTATAGCAGAAGGTGAAGACAACAGTGAATATGAAACCCAGTTTGTCTTTGTCACTGAAACAGAATCTGTCCTCTCATCTGAACTTCAGTAGAGTGCATCGAAGTACTTGTAAGTCTCTTCTTCAATCTTAGGACTAACTATATTCCAATGTTTGTTGTTTTCATGCACAATGCACAATTTCCCCCAAGATTCTGATAAATTATGGTCATTTTTAAAAGGTAGTAAAATTTTATGAGACCATGATATCTTAGCTACAGTTCCAACAGGTAATTAAATTCTAGACCTGTGAAATTTCAACTAGTCAATTAAAGTAATATTTCACCCCGAAACTAGTGTATGTGTAGTGAAGCCAGGTACTTATTAACAAACCATTACCTTCCATCCAGAGGGCAAAAACCTCCTGAGACTGGGAAAATGTGCTGTGACTATATAATTTTTATTGAATTCATTGCATGTCTGTGTGTCTGTTGCCTGTCTTTTAAAGAGATTCTAGTAACTCATCTGGATCCACTGGCCTTCTTGGGTCTCTAGCTGCTTTCTTTATTCCCTCTGCTTAAAACTCAGCCTAAATCCTTACTGTTTATAGGTCCATGATGACAGGATTTCTTGGTGCTGTACCCATCATCATGTTCCATAAGCCATAACAATAATAGCTGAGGCAGGCTATCCTGCCAATATTTCCCCTAAATGCTCTCTATTTTTTAAGTCATGGCCAAGCACTCTGGATCCATAGATCTTTGTCTAATCAACTTTGTTGTTAGCACTGACAGCTGAGACAGCTCCACCAGTGCCTTTTTGGCCCTAGAAGGTGGATCTAGTGCAACCCTATCATCTCTATGCCGTTAGCTGCTGAAGACTAATTTTTTGTGCCTCCTTAAGTAATCTAAGAATAACAATCATGCCCCACTAATCTCCTACACACTTATAAGGGTCTTCTTTATGTTCTGTCGTATCTCATCCTATATTTGTACAATGTTCTTCACCACATTTTTAAACTAAAATTTTCAAACAGTCAAGTTGAAAGAACAGTGTAATTAACGTATGCCCATCACCCAACAACCTACATTCAAGAGTTAACATTTGCCATATTTTGTCTATCTATCTATCTATCTATCTATCTATCTATCTATCTATCTATCTGTCTCTGTCTGTCTATCCGTCCATCTGTCCATCTATCTATCTATCTATCTATCTATCTATCTATCTATCTATCTATCTACCTATCTTTCTATCCATTTATCTATCTGTCTGTCTATTTATCTATCTTTCTATCTTCCTTGCTGAAAAATTTGAAAATAAATTCTGGAGATAATGTTACTCCTAAATATTTCAGTATACATATAGAAAAAGAGCATTCTCTTAACCATAATACCTTGCACACTGAGAAAATTATAATTTCTTAATCAAGTGATATCTAATCAGCCTATTTCATCTAGCATCTGTCTATCTAATTTATCCAGTTTTCCCCAAAATGACCTTGCAGCTGCTTTTTCAAACCAGGATCCAGAGTTCACTTATTTAATTTGATTGTTACATCACTCAAGTTTCTTTAAGTCTAGAACAGTCCACCAACATTTATTTTTGTGATACTGACTTTTTGTTGAGATGATGACAATTGTCTTGTAAAATATATCACATTCTATATTTGTCTGATTGTTTAACTTGTCCTTTTATACCTGTACTTTTTATAACCTGGATATTAGGTCCAAAGTCTTGGGCACATCCAGGTTAAGCATTTGGCAAGAGTATGGTACTTCATAGGTGATTCTGAGTACCTTATATTGCATCACATTAGGAAGCATAAAATATCAGGCTTCGCTCTATTGGTCATGCTAAATTTTATCACTTTTAGGGTGGTTACTACTAGATCACTTCATTGCAAGGTCTGTTTGCCCTTTGCAATTAGCAAGTAAACTGTAGGGTAAATGAACTGTTGGGAATGACATCAGGTATTCCCCAGTGAACTTTCACGTAAGGGTTTATCATTCTTTGATGATCCTTGATGGGAACAATGGTTTCATTGGGATTGCAAAATTCTGATTCTCTAATAATATTATTCCTTCTACGTTTATTGGCTGTTAATCTCTTATAAAGAGCTTTCCAAAATAAAATGGGTATTGGCGACAGCTTTTCCCAGAAAGGTGCGATATTCTGAATTATTTTCTTTTAATTGTCAAATTTTAGAGTGAAAAGTTGGTTTATTAGTGAGCTTTGATAGTCGTGTGTCTCTCTATCACTCTCTTTATCTTATTCTTTTTTCTTTTCCCTTTTCTTTTCTCAACCACTGTAAAATTGTGAATTTTTATATGTTCAGTGTTTTACAATAAATGACAACGGATAGTGCAAGAAAAAATACGCGTATATTTTATACATCTATAATGCATATATAATACTTATTGCATATGAAGGATTTTGATTAAATTTTAATATTATAAGTTTCTAACTTTGATCTTATATTGTCTCTTTTCTTTTATAATGAAAATCTTAGTTTCTAAGACATTCATGTTTGTTTTATCCTAGCATATAAAGTAGGTCCTAATGAGAACAAAACTATTTTTAAATACTTTTTAATTATTTTATTTTTTTCTAAATTTTAACTTTTATATTAGATTCATGGGGTACATGTGCAGGTTTGTTACATGGCTATATTGCATAATGCTCAGGATTGGGATATGATTGATCCTGTCACCTAGGTCGTGAACATAGTATCCAGTGGGTAGTTATTCAACCTTTGCCCCCTTCCACCCTCCTCCTCTAGTAGTCTCGAGTATCTGTTGTTCCCATCTTTACATTCATGTGTCCCCAATACAACAAAACTATTGAGTGAAATTTAAAATTTATTTGAATCACTTTTTGTGCTTACAGTATATCCTAAAATTGTAGTCATAAAAATATAATCAGAATGCTTTGCCAAAAGTCACTTGAAATAATTTTCTCTCCAAGTCGTATTACTAATTTAAAATAGAGTTAGGCTTATTTATTCTGGTTTTCTTTTAATTTTAGGATTTAACTTTTCTATTTTCATTTGTAAAATTATATAAGGCATTTACATAGTTCAGATGTCAAAATTATATAAAAAGGTGTACTCAGAAAATTCTTCTTTCCATCTATTCCCTACTTTATTCCTCCCATTCATCCGCTATGTTATCATTTTTAAGAATTTTCTTTTTACAACACACACACACACACAAGCACACACACATACTCTGCTCTGAACCTTGAATTTTCCACTTAATACATTCTGACCATTACTTCTTATCAATACATAAAGACAGTCTTCACTTCCTTTAAGGTCTGCATTATGGTATTTCATTGGGTAGTATGTCATTGTTTATTCCATTATTGCTATTGATGGAAATCTGAATTACTTGCAGCCTTTTACAGCAGTAAGTAACCTTGTACATATGTTGGTTTGTTCTCCTGGAACTCTCTCTCTTGGGGAATATTCATAGAAGTGGGGTTCCTAGGTCAAAAGAAAATCTGAATATAATTTTTAAAAATACCGATTAATTCTCCTTCAAAGAGCTTTTGCCATTTTGCACTTCCATCAGTAATGTATAGCTCACAGACTTCTTTCAAATGTTTGGATGTGTGCCAATCTGCTAGGTAAGAAATCTCTCAGAATAGCATTAATTTGCATTTTTCTTAGTATGAGTGAGATTAAGCAATCTTTTAGGTGCTCAGGGGCCATTTCTCTTCTTTTTATGAAATGCCCACGTCTTTTGCCCAATTTTCTATTCGGATTTTGAATTTTTTCTTCACTATTTTAAGATCTTTTTATATATTAGAACAGACTAGTGGTCCCCAGCTGGGGATGATTTTGCCTCCCTCCCCACTCCTCTCCCCACGTTTTTTGGCAATGTCTGGAAGTATTTTTGGTTGTCACACCTGGGAAAGGGGTGCTATTGGCATTTAGTAGGTAGAGGCCAAAAGTGCTGCCGAATGCCCTGCAGTGCAGAAAACAGCCCCCATAACAAAGAATTATCCATCCCCAAATGTCAATAGTGCTGAGCTTTAGAAACACTGGATTAGACCTTCTCCTGTGATATAAGTTGCAATATTTTCATCTGGTTTGTGATTTGTCCTCTGATTTTGTTTATGATGATTTTTTTTGGCCATTTCTTTTTTTTAAGTAGTTGAATTTCTCAATCTTTTCCATTATTGCTTCCGTATTTTGAGTCATAGTTAGAAAGGCTCCCTCACTCTTAGGATATAAGGGATTTCACTGTGTTTTCCTCTAGATCTTATATGGTTTTATTTTTTACATTTATGTAAAATTAATCTTGAGATAATGTATAAGATAGAATTCAATTTTTTTTACTTTTTCCAAATGTCTATCAAGCTGGACCAATATCACTTATTCTAAAGATCATCTTTCCTCCCAGCGATTTGAGATGCCAACTTTGTCATATACCCAATTTCTATATATACCTGGGTCTATTTCTGGACTTTCTATTTGTTTCATCATCCTTCTGTCTATTCATGGGCCAATACCACACTGTTTTAATTATAGAGGTTTACAACACAGGGATATAAAGCAGGGAGTTAGTTACACAGATGATGAAATAATAGAGGAGCCATACTGGGGGCAGCGAGGTGACCTACAGGCTAGCAAAAGCAAGAAGCCATTAGTGTCCTGAGGCTGAGAGACAAAAGGAAATGGTGGTTATCAGAGCCCAGGAACCAAGATAAACCAAGGAAATAATGGAACCATAAAAAAGGGACAGTCATCAATGGAGATACTTCCCAAGGCAGAAAGAAAGGGAGAGAAATACCCCTGACTTCTCCCTTCCTAACACCTTCCAGTCTTGCACAAGTGCTTCTAAATGGCTGTTCAAGCCCACCCAGAGCCCGGCTGATTTGGGAGTCTAGAGAAACACAGTCCAGAGGGGGCTGCCCCCTGTAATACAGAGAACAGAAGAAGAGAAAAGATGAGCTCTTAGGGCAAATAGATCCAGGTCCAGTGACGCTGATATTCTTAGTCCAAGGGCTACCTCTGTTGACGTGTAAAGGATGTAAAAAATTGTTTATTTTTTCATTTGTTGATTTTTGTTATTCTCTTTCTTTTCTTATTTTTTTATACAATTTTGTTTCAGTACGACCCTATTTTAAGCAACTTCTTTCTTCTCCTTTATAATCAAACCTCCAAGGAACTCTTGTATTATTAATATTTAGAGTGCCCCCTTCTCCATCAGAAGAGGTACCTGATAGAGACCGCCACTTCTGGTCTTGCCCGCTAAGTTGCTTCTGACTCCCCAGCATTCAGCACTCTGATCCCCAGGGATCAGACCTGTTCTGAATACTTTCTCATTTAGAATTGGACCCAGAACCACCCTTAGGCCCAGGGAAGTGTAGTTTTTGCTTCAGGCCCTGTGCCTTAAGGGCCCTGATCCATCCATATGGGCCCCGGTTCCTATTTCTTACCTTTGAGGCACTCTACAACTCTCCACTCTCTATACCTGCAATCATCCACCTGACCCGTAAGAACTCTGGGGCTCACACCCTTCTGAGTTGTCCCAGGACCCATGGCCAGCCTTGATTTCAGGAGAGCAGCCTGGCTAGTGGATCCCTCCTGCTGGCTACCACAGTATTTCTTTTGTGGAATCACATGAAATTGGTCTATCAGATTGTGCTGATATATGTACTTGGGTGACTCAATGTCTGACATAGGATGAGTTTCAGAGCTCTGGGCTACCGACTATTTGTCACTGACCTTTGGGCTTGAGCTTTGGGCCTCTGTGTTAATGCTCACTGGTGTGTGTCTGCCCATGGTGCTGCGTTGAGTCTACAGCCCTTGTGGGCGGCAGGAGCTGCAGGAGGTATCCTCAACCCAATGTACTCCCAGCCACTGGCACCCAGGATGCTTACCCCAATCCCTCTGCAGGCTCCATGCCACATGTCAAGCAGTCCTCTGGGAATGATCATTCTGTTTTCTGGTAAGACTCTTCTAGATTGTTGCTCAGCATGGCCAGTGGATCCTTTCAATCAATATTCTACAATTGATGCAGTGATATTGCGTTCTTTGGGGTGGGGGGACCAATTCTAAGCCATGCTGAATGAACAATGGACATTCATTTACAGAAATAGAGAGTCTCTTCTCTCACTGCCCCTAGGACCCTTGTCTATCTTCCTCATTGGTGGCAGTTTGTGGAAGGTGGGAGTATAGCAATAATCAAAAGCAGTCAGCAATGCAATCAGTAATGCAGTGGTTTTGATCTAAATAGTTGAGGAAACACATGGTTGGAAGATAAGTTTATGATATAAAATTACCATCAGTAAAAACATGACCAGAAAACAAACCATCATTCACATTATCTGAAATACTCTGGGAATGACTTGCGTTCATGACCATCAATGCCATAACAACCTTCAAGAGAGTCACCGAAGTCAGAATCCACAGGGTGCATGATAGATGATGCAGTGTCATGAGTAATCATGTACAGCATTAAGTAAATGATATTAGAGAACTACAGGTACAAAATGGTCTGTGTTGCTTAAATACACACAGTTTCCAAAGAGCTATGGCAGTAACAATAATAGCATTGCTACATTTTTCTCAGATGGGAGATGCGGAAGTAGTTAGGCATGGGACATATGACAATAGGGAACATGAAGGTATGGTTTCTGGATCTGAACAGAAATAGGCAGTAATCAGACACTGCGAAGAATCTTCATGTGCACTGATTGTACAATAAACATGTACAATAAACAAATATATATATACTGCTTGTCTACTCATTATTCTAACTCTTCATTAATAAATCACTATACTTTGCATGAGTCCATGAATTTGCAGTACATCTTTAATCAAACTGTTTATATAGACAGGAGTCCTGCAAAAAATAAAATATTTGCCCAGGATCTTACAAACCTTAAGGGTGGTACTGATTGAACTCTCTCCTTTTGGGGGCATTCTTGGAGACAGAAGTCAATTTACATGTAAGTGGGAGAGAGATTCATTTAAGACCTCCAAAGCTGGCTTCAGAGCCCTCCCCTTGGTGAGAGGGAGGCTAATTGTATCTATTTGGAAACATGCCTAGTTTTCCTCTTATATATACAAGTCCCCTCCATCTCACTAAGGTAAGGGCTCTGGAGCCAACTTTGGTGGTCTCAAATGAATATATCTCCCGTTTACATGTAAGTTGGCTTCTGTCTCTAAGATATGCTCTGGTATGGGTTATGGTGATTTTATTTGTCCTTGTTTGATCTGAAAGGTTTGTTGCATAAAGGTTTGTTGGATTCAGAGTTAAATAGTTTGTATTATCCTATTGGAATTAAAACTTAAAGGCATAGTCAGGTTTTTGGAGGTCGGAAGCTTATATAATTTTAGAGGTCCCCTTTAATAATAGGATTATCATATATATACATTAGGTACAGACTCTGAAAGGTGTTGGTGTAAATCAAGGGTCCTGAAGCTTAAGCTTCATGACCTGTGTGGTAAATCCGCCTCTGCTGGAATGCTGACTATTTTTCGTCTCAATGCAAAATGTTGTCTTTATTACTTCTAAATTTCACCTTATTAAATTTCTTGGTAGCCTGTATCGGTTATACGCTGTATTATTTATTTCCCTTGGCATCATGTCATTTGTTAATCATAGCATTTCATCTGCTTTTTTACTTAAGTCAATGGTAAAATAATGAACAAGTCTGTTAAAGATTTTACTAAATAGATTTTATTGAAATATTTGTTATTAAGGGAAATAATTTCTTCTATAATTTCTCCCTTCCTTTACTGCCTAGTTTCTAGTTTCTCCTTTAAGTTTTACCTTCCTATTCTATCACTTGTCTTTTTTACTAAAAGTGGAATTTGGGAAGTCTTCTAAACATTTAGTTTCTAAGCATTTTTTTATAGGCTAAGTAGAGGAAAG
Source organism: Pan troglodytes (assembly GCF_028858775.2). Lineage (NCBI taxonomy): Eukaryota > Metazoa > Chordata > Mammalia > Primates > Hominidae > Pan > Pan troglodytes. Next base: position 106,192,133 of record NC_072408.2, on the reverse strand, counting down.
AGTCTTTTATCTGCATTAACCATAATGAGGTAATGAAAAAAATTCGCCTAATCTTTGCAATATGTTTGACAATTTAATAGGATATCTATAACCATCCTCCATGTTACAATAATTTTTAAACATCACTGAGATGTGCAATTTGACCCTAGTGGAAATAATAATTATTTACTCTTAAGATCAACTTGCTTTGGGTGTTTATCTCATAATTCCCTTAATTAAGTCATCAAATATGAATAAAATAACAAAGACATTTTAAAACTTAATTATTTTCATGCTCCTAGACCCCCTACTGGGATAAAATGTATCTTTTAGAGGTTGTTGAGCTGTCTTCAGAGGAGAAAATGTAAAAATTAGCAGATAACTTGACTGCGTTTATTAAGATATGGGACTATAAAAATCACCCTGAAACTTTGCAGGTAAAATACATGCTTGGAAATAAAATTTCAAGAACTTTATAGCAGATATTTTTATAAATATATAGTAAAATGTGTTAAGATACCGTAATAAAAAATTCAAGTTCTTGTTTAATTTCTGCTTCCATCTATGTAACTTTGGATATGACAGACATTTAATATCTTCAAATTAGACTTATGACCTGAAGGACTTTTTCATCTCTTCCATTTATTAGGCACACTTTAACATGAAGAATTTAAATTCTCAAGTCATATTTTCTGACCTTTAGCCACTTAGTTTGGGCAATGTATTTTATGTTTCTAAACCTCAGTTGCCTTATCTATAAAGTAAGGACAATGACAGAACCCCTCTCGTAGGATCTTTCTTATGAAGATTGGATATGAGATAATATATGTAAAGATAATGTATAATGAAGTCTCTCAGCAGACTGACAGGAAATTTTAACTCGTCTAATGTTGGCGGTGAGTATAAGGTCTTATTATATCAAGTTATTTTATAGGTATAGATAAAATTGCTAAGGTTATAGTTGTCATAAAACCCCCTCCACTTTTTAAGACACCAATAGATTTTAGCAATATGCTATCTCATTTCACTAAGCTGTGCAATGTCCTTGTGATGTGTTAGGATATTGTCTACAATGAAGTCGATTATTAGGATTTTCTTCATAATTATTTTGGATTGATAATGTACTTTTAAAATGTATAATTATCTTTCCTACATGGCACATATGTTTTGCTTCACTTTCTTCCTGGCATTTGGAATTTCCATAGATGCTTTCATGTACTGATATAAGTATTTAGTCATCTTAATTACTTATGTGAATGTTAAGGAAATGCGAACAGAAAATATATTCAAATTTTTCCTTTGAAATTAAATGTGGTCAAATGTTCATCATTCCCCCCACCCCCAGTGTGCTATTACAAAGTGTAAACAAATCACGAGTTATCCCAATGATTATGTGATTTTAGAGGTTTTAATAATACATTTATTCAATCAATTTGAAAATGCCATATAGATATTCAAATTTAAAGAAACAGACAAGATTCACTGAATCATATTAAAGCTAGTTTATTAACCATATCATATTGATGATATATTGACAACACTGCTAGAAGGTTGACTCCAAACTTCTCATCTGTTTGTTCATCTCTGAACACTTACTAATTCTGAGAAATAGCTTTAGAGACACATTATTAACTTCCCATTCAACATAGTTTTCCTTCTCTTCTTTCCTATGTTTAATTTAGGTGATACAGTACAATACCAGGCATCAAGGAAGGAACAAAAGCCCTGATAATAAGGAGTTACTTAATAAAGCATTTGAAATGAGACTTTCAAAAATAGTTTGTTTTTATCAGTTTTCTAAAAAGTACACCTAGTACTTGATTCGTCAACTTTTTCTGTGATGACAAACCACAAAATATTTTAATTTTTTTTTATTTTTAATGTTTGTGGTTACATAGTAGGTATATATTATTTATGGGGGTACATGTGATGCTTTGATACAGTCATGCAATGGGAAATAATTACATCATAAAGAATGAGGTATCCATCCCTTCAAGCATTTATTCTTTGTGTACAAACAATTCAATTACACTCTTTTAGTTATTTTTAAATGCACAATTAAGTTGTTGTTGACTGTAGTCACCCTATAGTCACCCTGCTGTGCTGTCAAATAGTAGGTCTTCTTCATACTTTCTATTATTTTTTGTACCCATTAACCATCCCCACCTCCCCGCAGTCCCCCAGCTACCCTTCCCAGCCTCTGGTAACCATCCTTCTAGTCTTTATATGCATGAGTTCAATTGTTTTAATTTTTAGATCCCACAAATAAGTGAGAATGTGTGTTTGTTTTTATGTGCCTGGCGTGTTTCACTTAACAGAATGATCTCCAATAAACCGCAAAATCTTAATGGCTTACAACAACAAAGATTTATTTCTTGCCCACAAGTTTGCAAGTGGCTCAGACTAGGTTCAGCTTGGCGTGGGTCAGTTGTTCTATTCCACACATCTTTTCATTGAGAGACCCAGGCTCAAGAAAACCACTATTTTGTACATGCTGTGCTTATGAAAGAGGACATAATCTTAAGAAAGTGATGAGAAGCATGTAGCACTTCTTATAAAGCCTTTCTTGGGATTACCACACTGTCTCTTTCACAATATTTCATAAGTCAAAGCAAATCACAGGGACCAGCCCAAAATCAGTGGTCAGGGAATATACTTTGTCCACAGAGAAGCTGTGCTGAGGGAGGGGATGAATAGTTGTGAACAAATCGTGCAATTATGTATAGTATATTATTTAGTATTCGATATTTGGCCTTTAGAAACCCCTGCACTCACACTCGAATTACTGGTTCTTTTTATGTACAAGGTAGAGTCAGAATTTTAACATTTTAGAGGTAGTAAGGACTTTGAAGAGTCTGTAATCCTATTAATTCATTTCACAAATAATAAAATAGTGTGACCTGAAGACATTAAGTGACTCTTGCCATGATGAGATTCTGTTAGTGACAAAGATGGATGTGAAACCCAGCTTACTGTTCTCCACAATTAATGCATTTTGCTGCCAGTCGGTTAATTATTTAGTCTGGATTAGGTATTCTCTGAGAAGTGAAAAAGAGTAAAAATTCCAATTCACAGTAGAAAAGCTAAGAGTTTACTGTAGTTTTCTTCTCAGCCTAGAAATATTTCATCATTCAATTTCAGTTCTGCTAAAATTAATTGACTGTTTAAACTGAGCTGTATTCTACAGCAAGCCCTGCAAGTGAAAACATGTAATGAAATACTATTAACACTTTACGAAAACCATGGAAAGAATAGAGACACAAGACTGTAAAAAGTGTAATTGGTATTTATATTACTATCAGGATATATAAAATAAACAGAAATAATTAAACGTGGTTTACACTAAGATTAACTAGTATCCTGCCTGAAATAAATATATAAAGATTAAAAATACTGTTAAATGTTGATCGATACTTGAAGCATTAGTTTTCTTTAGGCATATTTGGTCACAATGGGTTAATGACATCATATTTTGCATTCCCCATTACACGAGGTGAGTGGTACCTATGTAAATGAACACAATTTTTAAAGATATTGTTAAGCTGATTATATATGGAAATCATTCATTTAAGGGAACATTTTTTATATCTTTTTTAACAATAAGAAACTATTTTCATAAGCCTCAGCACTCCTATAGAAAGAATAATTGTATTATTTTTATAAGCTGTATTTTTTATGCTCTTGGCACACTTAACTACAAATATTTCTTTCAGTCTTTTTAGAAAGTAATTATTTATGGTTTTATTCAAGCCACATAGGTAGTAAGCAATGAACCCTGGAGAATAATGAGTATGAAACTATCTACTTAAATAATAAAATATCCTACTAAATATAACAAGAGAGAAAGGTAGGAAAATGGGAGCTAACATGTACATTAAGGGTAGATACCAGATATAAAAGTAGTAGACTAGTTTGTATCAAGTGCCTGAATTATAGAGGAAATGCATAAAGTTGGATAACAGAGCAATATTTCATCCCGAGCTTCCAAACCAAATGAGATACTGGATCATTAGAGCAACTTGAATGAATAAATGGATGAAATATATTTAAAAGAATTTTGAAAAGAACAATGGGGTAGAGAGATCAATTTCTTTTTTTCATTATTGTCCTGATGTTTCTGCCTGGCCAATTTCTCTTTATATCTCACACACTTTAGATTTTAGTTTCATTTCATCTTCTGTGGCAAGCTTTTCTTTCTCCCCCATGGCTGTACCAGTGGCTGCTCATAGCATACTCTACTTGCCCTAGGATAGCCTATCTGTAGTAGAATTCCCTGCTTGTTTGCCTAGTTCTACCTCCACATTCTTTTAGCTCCATAAGGGATGGGACTATGTCAGTTTTACCTGTTGTTCTATTCATGTCATCTGACACAATTCCTGACTACATATAGGGCATTCTATAATATTTGTTGTTTGGATGATGTGTGATGGAGTAGAATTCTGTGCCTGTGTGTGTGTGTGTGTGTGTATGCGTGCACACACATGCACAGTGAGGGGCAGGCAGGAACTTTTCCCTGCAAGATACTAGAATGTGTTAAACTTACCAGTTAAAAACTGTGGTACTAGTAGGGTCTAGATATCCATGGAACGTAGTAGAGTTTAAAGACCCTACTAAATATAAAAATGTAATGAATTAAACTTAGCACTTGGAAAATTCTAGATACCAGTAGAATGTAGAAATTTATGAAACTTAATAGAATATAAAAACCCTACTAAATATAAAAACCATGATATTTTATAGGGGAAGCATCAACATGTTATGGGAAGAATGAATTATACAAATGATATTGAGAATAGTCACTATTTAGAGGGGGTAAAATAAATTTCAATGGATTAAATAGTTAACTTCAAATAACATTGAATGAAGTATGGGTCTTGTGTTTACTGACTTCTACGTGGAGGCGAATGTCTAGTAATAAAATCACGCAACTAATTATAAAGAAAAGAATCAATATGTTTTACTACATAAAAATTAAGATCAGCTGAATGCCACAAAGCAGTGTATGAAAATTAAGAAGTAAATGTTAACCTATATAAAAATTAAAAAAATGGTAACTATCTTAACAATAAAAGGAATTCCTAAAAATTAGTAAGAAAAACATCCTTATGTTAGTAGAAAATTGGGAAAGAAAATAGACAATTTGAAGAATAGTATTCAATTGGAAAAACATGTTCCACCTCATTAGCAATTGAATAAATACAAATTAAAGCAGCAGTATAATGCAATATGTTATGAAAAAAATAGAAAACATTAAAAAGTTGTAATATCTAATGTCTAAGAGCAGGCTAAGAAGGGCATTCTTATCATGTATTGTAGTTACAATATGAGTTGATACCTTTCTGAAATGTAATTTAGCAAGTATCAAGATCCTCAAAAATGTTTATACTCTTTCAACTAGTAATGTGATTTATATATGAGGGTTTTTTCACCTAATTTATTAAATAAGTATTAAATTTGTACCATGGACAAGACACTGTGTTATGTGTTAGGGACATAATAGTAGGCAAAACCACCAAGGCAATTACATCTCAGGGAGACACAGACACATAAACAGATGATGAGTATAATACTAATACTTAAATAGCTTATGTTCTCAGGCAGCGTTCTAGGTGCTTTCTGTATATTAAACTTATTTTATCCACCCAACACCCAGATGAGGCAGGTACTATGATCTTACTGAAGTCAGAGAAGTTAAGTGTTTTTTCTCTAAATCACTCAGCCCATGCTGGAGATGAGATTTAAACCCAGGAGCATGGTTATATCCACAGGGGTAACTATCATGCAGGGATGGATATAATGCAAAGTGTATTATTTAAAATGCTAAAAAGTTGCCTAACAATAGAAAAAAGGGAAATCAAACCATATTTAAATGATAAAATTTAATTATTTAGTCATGAAAAAAATGACACTTTCCAAAAACTTATAGTAACATGGAAAATATTTTTAATATCATGTTAAATGAATAAAGCTGAATCCAAATCAGCATATGTAAAATGAACCCAATTTTGTTATTAAAAAGTGTTATAAATAGATACATGTATTATACATATTTATATATACATAAATAGATGTATTTGATTCCCTCACTAGATTCTCAGTTGATGAGGAGGCATTTGATAGGTTTGTCACTGTACACCTAACAATTACTATTGTGCCTAGACCTAATAGATGCTAAATAAGTTTTAAATGAATACATGAGTAGCCAAGAAAAAAAAAGTCTAGAAGAATATGCACCAAAATACTAGCATTAGTTTTCTCTAAATTCTGGAATTATAGCTTATTTTAGTTTTCTGTTATAATTTTTTAGTATTTCCAAAATTCTCTCTAGTAAACACGTATAGACTTAACTGGCTTCGGTTTTTAAAGAGTAAAGCAGGTTCTAAAGGGAACTCATGTTTAAATATTAATAGCATTAACAACCATCTGTCTTAGATAGCTTAGGCATCAATCTGCTGGAAGATAGGAAATTGAACCAGATGGCCCTCCAGGATTCCTGTTAAATACAGGTTACCTGGTGTACCCGTTATCAAGTTATTGTATCTCATCTGCAAATTCACACTCCATTGCCTGTTCTGCAGAAATGGAGATGAGCCCTTTAAATATTTTCCTTTGCCAGCCTGTGCAATGTTCAGCTTGGTCAATTGAAGCACAGGAGGAAGGAATTTTCCTTCCTGATGCTGGCATGCTCTCTCAGCAGGCTCCTCAGTGTAAACAGCAACTGCACCATCAGGCTCGCACAATGCCAGTGCGTGGTGGTCAGCAGCACCCACTTTGGACAATTTCATAGAGGAGAGACTCCAGAGACACGTGCCTATAAACAGTTTTCCCTGGCATTCTAGAGAGCAGATTTCCATGAAGTTCTGAAGGGCAGATCTTCAGCAACTCACGCTGGCACAGCATCCTATTCAGTGCCTGCCGTTCCACAAGCCATGGCTGTGCCCTCCCTGACAAGGTCAAGATCTCAGCCTTCAGGATAGGCAAGCGTCTTCATTGGGCATCTATATCAGTTCTAGAGTAGTGGCTGTTCCTTATATCTGTTATTCCTGTATATTTTAAGAGTACCCTTTACTCCTTACTGACCAATCCCTCAATATTCTAATCCCCTGTTGTAGTTGATAATCCTTTATACATTAAACTTTTCCTGTTCAGATTATTGTACAGTTTCTGTCCTCTGATTAGACCCTGGATTTTATAAATTTTAATAATTTTATTATAATTTCCATCCTTCTCTCTTCACTAAGAAAAGGTAAAAGATATAAATAAAACACTACGAAGGGTAGGTTTGCCACAGAGATCAATAACTATAATTATTCAAATATGGAAAGGAGATAAAAGGATCCCAAAACATATACCATTCCAAATAAATGGACAGGTACATGGTGTAAGCTGGGTAAATAGTTCTTAAGTAGGGAGGGAAGAAATGTAATGTATTAAAGAAAAATATTCCCTTCTGCATTGGCAAACAGCATGAAAGCAGAGTTATTAGCAAACAAGGTATTATAAGGGGGCAAACTATTAGAAGACAAAACAACAAATGTAAATGAGAAATGAAATCTGAATCTCCATGCAGAGGCCACCAAATCAGAAAGCCAAGCAAACAGAAGTGAGCTTCTTTTTGCAGGGCAGTGAGGCTTATCTAATTCTGAATAATATGATTCTCCCAAATTAGTATTACTCACCTTTTAGTCAAAAGACAACTAAAAAGGCATTAAAATAACAGAATGAACCTAAACTTTGGTTAAGGAATAAATTTGTGGCAGGAAAAAAATAAATAAGACTGCAAATACTTCAAATTGCGGATCTGAAGTAATTGTTAAAGTGAATTGCACAGAGAAATTCACATCAAAGCCAAGGAAATAATTCTAGCACTATCTCAATCTCCACTTACCAATTATGAAACCTGAAGCACAGTTACCTTATTAAATGGGAGTTAGTATCATGATTTAGCAATTCCACTCTCTTAGGTCACGGACTGTCTGGGTTTAAAATTGGGGATTCAAAGAAATGGTTATTTACAAAGATTTTGAGATAAATGTTTTATCAATTAAAGGAAATAACACATGCAAAACATTTGGCATATTATATTGCCTAAAATAAGCACTCAATAAGTATTAGATATCATACTGTTAGTTATTAATAGTAATACAGCGATCATATTGACCTTTTATTGACATCACACATCATTATAATGCCTTTGTGTTTTTCTGTAAAGAAGCTACTGTACTAAGAGCTGTGGAAGGTACAAACACCGTTGGATATGCTAATACCCTCCCAACTTTCTATTTCCTATCCCAAAGATTGTTTGAGTCATATACTTATCTCTTACTGAACTTCAAGTCAATAAAAACTTCTGGGTGTTTTTTTTCTCCCCTGTCAACTGTTATTATTCTGCAGGTCTCCTATCCTTTACTTATACAATTGATTTTGCAACCTAAATCCACTTAGTAATCTTATCCATGTTAATATTATGGGTGTTTGGCCTAGTAATACCAGACTCAAAGTCATTTTAGCATTTATTGTATTCATTCTCTTTCTTAATGGTGTGACAACAGTGGGTTCAATGAGCATTTCTTTTGGGTATTCATCCAAATAATAGATTAATGATTCCTATTTAGTGAGTGTCTGTTATACGTGAGACACTATACATACATCATGTCACTTAACGCTCAACATGAGGAAATAGTGAGGTTCAGGTAAGTACAACATCACGTACAAACAAAAAGGCAGAGACAAACTCTGAATTCAGATCTTTGGTTTTGAAGCATGTAGTTTGACCACTATATTTATGATTTCTGGTGCATCCAAAACCATACAAGGAACATTTTCATATGTTTTCTAGGCTTTACTCTACAGAGTATCTGGAGTAGAACCCAGGAATTAGTATATGAGAATTGCCACACTACCCCATGTTGTCTCTAATGAACAGAAAAAGGGTCATTGGTTCATTTCAGACCCCAGTGATATATAACTAAAGACCTCTTTCCTGGTTGTATAGACCCATTTATTGATATTCTTTGAGGTTAGTATATACACTGTGCTATTATTTAACTTATATTTACCAGTTAGTTCATAAGATTTTTGTGATACTTCTTTTATCTTGCATGAAGCAGGAGAGAACCCAGTGTGCCAATAAGAAGCTTAGCTGAAATCAAGTTAATTTGCATAAACATAGATGCATCCTCTCTTTGGACTATAATCCTAGTAACATCAATGGAAAAGAAAATTACTTTAGTATTCACTAGTGGCCTCCATAACAGTGTAAAATAAATGCTCGAAGTGATAGGATTACATAGAAAGAAGAGCAGGCTCTCATAGAGAAAAATGTGAGTACATCACACAGAAATTCCATCCTTTTCCCAGTTCCTCTAAGGGACCTGGCCCTAAAAGCTAGAGAAGAAAGAAATGAGCTAGCATCATTAAGAGTCTGTTTCATAGAGGAAATGGATGGGACATGATCTAAAATCTTAAGGAATGTGAAGGTCCTGGCATAATGGAGCAAGCAAAGTGAAAGAAAATAATAGCAACATTATTGACATGCAGGAATTGACATGCTAAGTGAAAAAGATTAAAAGGAAACTAAATTGACCAGAGTTATAATTTATGCTCTGGAATTCTGGGAGAGGAGATGAAACTGTGTCAGAATATAGAAAGCATTAAAAACACAATAGAAAAGATTGAATTTAATTTGATATGACCTGGGTATCTTATTATGGTTTTTGTGTATGAAGTGACATGAGAAACCAGTATGTTACAAGATGATGATAGTAATAGCCACTGCCATTTATTATGTGCTTATCATATGCCAGGATTTTTACAGACAACGCACACATTTACTCTCCTTCATAAATTTATAAGATTGATATTATCTCAGTTTTACAGGTAAGGAAACTGAGACATAAGGGAGATAAGAGATTCACCCAAGAGCTCACAGATAAAATGGAGTGAAGCCACATTTCACCTGTGTATATCTGATTCTAAAGACCACATCATACTGTGGTGCCTCTAATGAGATTGGTCTAGTATCCTTGTGAGATTCATACTGGGGAGAAGCAAAGATTCTAATTAGGAGAAGGGTAACCGGGGCTTGGGCTAATGTGATTCAGTTTTGTGTGCAGTGAAACTTGTGGGGATAACATCCCTGTTTAGGGGTGAAGAGTCTAATTACAATTTGAATTACAATATGAAGCAGTTTATAAGGTGAAATGTACCCTTCATCAGACTATGTCATAATTTAGTTTTTAAAAGTTATTGAGAATCTTTAGTTATATCTATAATAGACTCTATAACTCGACTACTTAGAGAACTGGATTCTCAGGGAAATAGTTTTCATGTGCATTAGGAAATGTTTAGAGGATCAAATTTGCCAATGAGAGCTGAGAACTCAATCTCTGGATGTTTAAGTTTTTAAGTAAATAATTCATGGATTTGTAAGATCTTTCTAAGGTTTTTATAAATGGTGTGATTTTTATCTTCAGATGGGTCTTTTGCCTGATGGGGATGGCCTCTCAAGATATATTAATTTCTTCATAATAAGTCCTTTTGTATTGTATGCAACACAGATTACAAGAGATATGCAAATAAGGAAGCATATTAAGGCACAGTTTCATTACATTGATTAAAGGCAAAGCAGAATTTTTGTTGCCTGCAGTGAAGTAGTTATGCCAGAACTCAAGTCAGTGTGGTTTTTTTTTAAAGTCTTTTGGTGTTTCTCTGTCTGAGCAAGCTGTTCTCATAGCAGATTCCCCCCTCCCAGATCCTCATCAGAATGCTTGATGTTTCTGTCATTCTTATTTATACTTTTGTTTTAATCATTACTTCTCATTAGCATTATGAGAACATACACATTCACTTGTTCATCCAACAAGTATTTATTAAATGCTTATTGTATGCTGGGTACTATGTTAGCTGGAACAATTTGCTAAAGGGATTTTTTTTTAATCTTAGAAGAACTTTAATTTATCAAATATAATAGCAGGTCAGACTTAGTCTTGGAGTAAAGAACATGTTTTTATTTTGTTTTAATGAAGGGCAAGAAGAAATTGTACTTTTCATATTTAGTATCTACTTTTTCCAAGTCACTAACAAGCAAACATTGGCAAAGTCTTCAGAAAATGTGGGTCATCTTTGGTCAAGTTTCAATCTCAGAAGGTGCATCTAAGTCACATTTCCGAATATTCTGAGGTATGCTTTCTCCTATGTTCAATAAATTATTTTAAACTTTCCTTTAAATAGTAGACTTCATCCATAGTGAAGAGAGCCCAAGGGAAGGAAGAGATTGTTGCTTAAGCAGGAAACCTCAGTACTAATCTCTGGAATTATCTAGCTTTATCTTATTGATGTATGTCAGATCACTCTTCTTGATTCTCAGCTTCCTTTCTGGTAAAATGTAAGAACTGGTCTAATTGAGGCATGAGGACTTTAATACTTCTATGCTTTAACTATAAATATAAAGCCACCAATTTGAGCACCTGTTCTTTGTCATATACCGTGATTGCTCCTTTATCTGTATTATTTCTAATCCTCATGACAACAAGGAAAACTGGACATTATCATTTTATAGAGAAGAAAACCGAAGGTAAGAAAAGACACTAATTTATCTATGCTTACATGACTTAGAAGTTCTTTGTAATTCAAACCCAGGTCTGTCTGATTTTAAAATGTGTTTTCTACCATCACAGGTTGAAACATTAACATTCCCATAACTCTCAAAAATAAAAAAACAGTTAAAAACTAAAAATAGTGCAAATAAACTCCAGGATTACCACCAAAATTAAAAATTATTAAAGTCCACCCCCAAAAAGTTTAATTTAAAATTACAAGAAAATATTCCTTTACAATGGCTCATTTTTTAGTATATAGTTAGTTTAGTGGGCCTTGGCCTCTGAGAGTTGATCATCGTAAAACCTGTACGACTCATTTCAAAGTCTTGTGCCTCAGGAAATAAGACTTGCATGACCAATGTCCCTTGTCTTGTTGTGTTGCCTATTTTAATTCAGCAGCACTGACTTTACTGGCTGCCCGTCAGCAGACTCACAAGGCGGAAAATACCAAGATTTTTTCCAAAATACTTACATTCTAGAGATTTTCAAAAAGTGGAATGATAAAGCACTTTGTGATTTTGAAAATGACTCATAAACCTAGATTACTATAAGGGAGATAGTTCTCAAAATAAAATGAGAATGATTTGGGAAAAGAGAAAAATACTTGAGAGCTGTGACTGAGACTATTAGGTTTGGAGTGATTGCTATTAAGACAGACACAAAACCAATGCAGAACTAAGTGACCGTAGCTGAATGCATTCAGAAAGACGTGGATGTGATCCAGTCATTTTGAAAATACTGAGCCTAAGAAGTGAGTATGGCTCACTTCTACACTACATTTTCCTACACTACATTTGAGGGGTTGGAGTGTTTAATTAATTGATGTTTGCATTAATATTAAACATCAGTTGATGTTAAAACAAGTTAGGCATTCACACAGTTTAAAGCTTTAAATCATTTTAGAATTCTTCATTTAAAAAGCAGTACCTTTGTACCCCAATCTCATTTCTTTCTCACACAGAAAACTTTTTCATGGTTTTCCACTTTTTAGCTTTTGTTTTTATTTTCATATGGACTACTAATTTTTAGCAGCTTCTTTTATCTTATACCCTCCTGCCTCAGAACTGGGATGTCTACAGTTGTCTTGTGTTTGTAGAAGTGATGGATTTATTAAGTTAAATAATTTGGTGCTCTTTCTTCATCATAGTTTTTAATCCCTTCTAATAATGCATTGTTTCCTTGTGAGTGTCCATAGCTGTATTACTCCACTCTTGCACGGCTATAAAAAAAATACCTGAGCCTGTATAATTTACAAAGAAAAGAGGTTTAATTGTCTCATGGTTCCACAGGCTGTACAGGAAGCATAGCTGGAGAGGCCTCAGGAAAGTTACAATCATGGCAGTAGGTGAAGGGGACGCAGGCACATCTTACAGGGCCAGAGCAGGAGGAAGAGAAAGAAGGGGGAGGTGCTACACATTTGAAACAACCAGATCTTGGGATAACTCACTCACTATCATGAGAACAGCACCAAAGGGGAGATCTGCGCCATGATCAAATGACATCCCACCAGGCCCCACCTCCAACATTGAGGATTACAGTTTGACAGAGATTTCCGTGGGGACACAGATCCAAACCATATCAATAGGTAAACGTTTTTTATTGTGATAAAATATACATAACATAAAATGTGCCATTTTAAACATTTTAAATTATACAATTCATTGGCATTTAGTATATTCATCTATAGTGTTATATATCCATCATCCATATCTAGCTCCAGAGAATGTTCTGTATTTCTCTATTAGGTCTAGTTGGCTTACAGTATCATTGAAGTCATTTATTTTCTTATTGACCTTCTGTATAGTTATTTTATCCATTATTGAAAATAGGGTATTGAAATCTCCTATGATTACTGTAGAGCTGTTTATTCTGCCTTCATTTCTGTAAAATTTGCTTTATATATTTTGGGACTCAGTTGTTAGGTGCATGTATGCTTTTAATTGTCACATCTTCCTGAGGGATTGACCCTTTTATTAATATATAATGCCTCCCTTTTTCTTTTATAACAACTTTTGACTTAGTACATTTTGTATGATATTAGTATGGCCACTCCAGCTTTTTCTTTTTTTACTCTTTGCATGAAATATCTTTTTCTATCCTTTAACTTTCAACCTATTTGTGTCTTTGGATCTAAAATGAGTCTCATGTAGACAGTATATATTTGGATCATTTTCTAATCTCTGCCTTTTAATTGGATAGTATAATTCATTTACACTTAAAGTAGCTACTGACAAAGAACTTACTTATGCCATTTTGCTATTTGTTTTCTGATGTCTTATAACCTTTTTGTTCCTTAATTCCTCCATTATTGTCTTTCATATTAATTACATTTTTGTTATTAATTTAATTTCCTTTTGTAATCCCTTTCGGTTCCCTTCTCATTTACTTTTCTGAACATTTCTCACTTGTTCTTTTAGGTTACTTTCGGAATTACAGTTAGTATCTTACATTTATAAGTAATCTAGTTTGAATTAATACCCACTTAGCTTCAATAGTATATAAAACTCTGCTTTAATATAGGTCTCTCCCATGTGTTTGTGTTGTTATTGTCACAAATTCCATGTTTTCACATTGTGTCCCCATTAGCATAAATTTATAATTATTGATTTATGCATTTGTCTTCTAAATGACATAGGAAAAAGAAGAGGAGTTACAAACTGAAATTACAATAATACCGTTTGTTATATTCACCTATGTAGTTACCTTTACTGGTGATTTTTATTTCTTCATGTAGCTGCAAGTTGTTGTCTAGTGTGTTTTTGTTTCAATATGAAGAACTCCCTTTAACATTTCTTACAGTACCAGTCTGTTAGTGAAAAACTCCTTCACCTTTTGTTTATTTGTGAATGTCTAAATTTCTCCTTCATCTTTAAAGGATAGCTTTGCTTAATATAGGTCTTAATTTACAGTTCTTCTCTTTCAGCAATTTAAATAAGTCATTTCACTGTCTTAAGTCTTCTATAGTTTAAATAAGCTATTATTCTTATTGATGATCACTTGTACCTGATGAGTTACTTCTCTCTTGCTTCTTTCAAGATTCTTGCTTTGGTTTTTGATGGTTTGATTATAATATGTCAGTTTAGTTCTGTTGGAGTTTATCTTACTTGGTATTTGTTGGGCTTCTTGAATAAGTAGATTTATTTCTTTTATTAAATTTGCATTTGGGGAAGTAGCTAGTTTTTTTATTTCGTTTTTTTTTTTTCTTTTTTTAAGGAAGACTCAATTTGTTCAGTTAGGGGGTAACTATCAAGAAGAATATATAAGAAAAGTGAGCCAAAATGTAGAAATACTGTGAGCCATTATTTGGTCTTTTGTCCGTTATTCTGTCTCCTCTCTTTCTGGGATTCCGATAGCTAGATAGGTAGATATGCTTAATGATATCCCAAAGGTTGCTGAGGTTCTGTTCATTTATCTTCATTTATTTTGTTTCTGTTCTTTAGAATGGATAATTTCCATTGATTTATCTATATGTTTTCTATTCTTTTTTTCTACCTGCTCAAAAGTGCTGTAGAAACCTTCTAGAGATTTTTTTATTTCAGTATTATACTTGTACATTTCAGCTCCAGAATTTGTTTCCTTTATATCATTTCTACATTCTTTATTTGGTGAGACATTGGTTTCATATATTCCTTTGGTTCTTTGTCTATGGCTTTAAACATATTTAAGACAGTTGATTTAATCTCTTTGTCTAGTAAATCTAGTGTCTAGGATTCCTCAGGGACAGTTCACATTCATTTCTTTTTTCCCTGTAAATGGGCCACACTTTATTATTTTTTTTGGAAGTCTAATATCTTTTTGTTTAAAACTGAGCATTTTAAATATTATAATATAGTAACTGGAAATCCGATTCTCCTTCTCCCCAAGTTTTTGTTATTGCTACTTGTCTTGGGTTGTACTTGTATGTTTAGTGACTTTTCTAATTTTTTACTGACAGTATTTTTTATCCTCTGTGGTCACTGAAATCTCTGTTCTACTAACTCAATGGTCAGCTAGTGATTTGACAAAGATTTCCTTAAATGCCTGGATAAAACAAAAACTCTCTCAGTCTTTGCAGCTGGGCTCTTTGTGTATGTTGGGGCAGGCCTTTAACACTCAGCTAAGCAGTTTACAACTCTGCCTTCAACTTCATTTCCTGCTTTCACAGAGTCTGAAGTTCACCCAAAGGTGAGACTTTAGGATCTTTTCAAGATCATTTGATCATGTGGCCTGTTCTGCGCATGTGTGTGACCTTCTAGATACCTGGGAATATGTGGAAGCTTCTCAAAGCCCTTATTCCCCAAAGCATCTCACTTCCCAGCCTTCTTCTCAAGTTTTTTGTTTTGTTTATTGTTTTTCCCATCTAATATTCTTTGTCTCATGAGGGTAGCAGTGGCTGGTTGATTTGCTATTAAGTATTTATATAGATGCTGTCTGTGCAGCCATGTTTGTGCCCTGGGAGAGTTCTGAGTTAGGCAAAATAAAGGCAAGTCCCCTGTGTTAGTCCTTCAGGAAACCACCTGATAGGTCAAAACAGGCAACCACAGTTTTTTCAGAACAAAATCTGTTCTGCTCCCTCTGGTACCAGGACCCACACTGGTAGAACAAGCTGCTTTCTTCAGGACCACCATTAAGCCAGCAATGGCGGGGATGGACACAAATAAATTAAAATACTATAAACCTCTTCCACTGGGTTACAGTGGCCCTTTCTCTTGATTAAGAATTCTCTTGGTTGCTGCAAACCTTTGACTGGCAGTAGGTGAAGGGGAAGCAGGCACGTCTTACAGGGCCAGAGCAGGAGGAAGAGAGAGAAGGGGGAGGTGCTACACATTTTAAACAACCAGATCTTTGATAACTCACGAAAGCAATACCAAAGGGGAAATCTGCCCCATGATCTAATAACATCCCAGAATTTCACAGACATCCCATTTTCCAGAATTTCAGTAACTTTGTTTCTGACAGTTTTGCCAGAATTGTTTGTTTGTTTGTTTTGTTTTGTTTTTTGCTTTTCAGTGGAGAGTAAGGCTATTGGAGTCTCCTACTCTGACACTCTCGCTGATGCCTTTATAATGTATTTTAAGTTGGCTTGTGCACATTTATGACTCCTGGTCTTCTCTGGACCTCTCACATGCTTCATACCTCTCCATTTGGGAAAACAGCTTTTATGATTTTATGTGTGTGGTGGTGGGGAGGGGGAGGAGAGAGAGAGAGAGTGTGTGTGTGTGTGTGTGCGTGTGTGAGAGAGAAAGAGAGAGAGAATGTATACATGCATTTAGGGAGGTGGCTAAGTTAAAAAAGAACAGGAAGAGTTAAATCGTTTAGGCAGGGGGGTAACTATCAAGAAAATACATAAGAAAAGTGAGTCAAAATGTAGAAATCCTATAAGCTAAAAACCAAGGACTTCAAAATGAATTTATGGAATTCATATGATATCCCAATCAGCATTGTGGAGACTGTCTCTTGAAGCAAATATACACTAAAGAAAAGGATAATAAATTGGATATCTTTGGAGGAAAATTAAAGTTGAGTTATAAAGCATGTGGCATCGAAATTAGTAGGCAAAAAAATGTTCTCCAAGTTAAGTAAGGCAGAGTGCTCCTAAAAATAATGCCAGTAGCCCAATTTTACAAACCCTATGTAACTCTTAGGACATTGCCACCTTCAGGTATGATTAGGACAGGTGCAAAGTAATTTAAAAGCAAGCATGAACTAATTTTGTGAAGGTTATCCATGCACAAAGAGAAATTTTACAAAGAGCATTTTTTTTAGGCTCAGGCTGGGTACCAACCACAGCATTTGGCTCAGCTCCGCAGGTGATGCCAGCTGTTTTTTAAAAAAGGTCTGCCTACCTTTTAAAGGATTTGCGTTTCTGGATCAGAATGAAAAGAGACCCACTTCCTTTCTTCCCTTACATGTTCTTCCCTATCCCCACCATAGGAACCCACAGACACTATTTTCACTAACTCTCTGTGCAACCTGGGTCAAGTGATTTAACCTTTATAAAGGTCAGTTTCCTCCTCTTTAAAATGAAAGGACTGAATGAAAATGATGTATCTCTAAAGTCCTTTATGCTTTTAAAGTTCCATGATTCTTTCTGATACAGTTTAGAATCTTTATATTCTTCTGTTCTCTTTATCTATATTTAACAACTGAAACCACTACCTCATAAACTATACTAACATCACTTTCCATTCTTCCTCTAAACTATCTCTTGCATTAGAATCCACTTCCTAAACTATTTTGTCTTCCTTTGAATTGATATGACCATGCCTAAAAGAATGACCCTACATTTTCTCTCATTCTTGAGTGTCTATCATAGAGAGGGCTGCAAAGAAAGGAGTTATTTCTCAGATCTCTAGATCTTGTCCACTGACGATTCAGACTCCTTTACTGAGTGATTGGCATAGTAACAATTTGACCACACCCCAACCAATGTCACTGCCCAGTATCTTTGATATAAGATGAATTAGGATCATTTTATCTGACACCTAAAATTGGCTCCATTTTAAATCACCTCCAAAGTTATTAAAATTATTTGTTCTAAACACGTAAGTTCCCACGTTGTCTTTTTCAGAATTGGAAAGGACATGGTCCAAAGCTGACAAATGTCAAAATAAATAGTTTCATCTGTTCTAGGAGTTAGCTTAAATGCTCCTCTTCTTTGCAAGCCATTTGAAAACAGCAGTGATTACCATGAGAGAAGTGCAGCCTATTTAAGAGGTAATTATAAGGATATGAAATTGACAACAAAATTAGTGCTCTTAGTTGTTTTTAAAATTATATTAGCACTTCCACAGCAGACTAGATAAATCTTTTTCTTATTGCTTTTAGCTAATTGAAATATTAATACATTTGAAATACAAAAAATGTGACTGATCATATGCAAATATAATTTGCAAAAGATAATTCTGTTATGCATAGAAAATCACCTCTAAGGAAATTAGATACAAAGGATATTTGGTTCATGTATTTGTTGCCCAAAAGTAGGCAAGATTTTATTTTTAAGAAATTATAAATCTTTGATATCTAGGGTTTAACTAAAGGGAAACAAAATATAAAAGCACAAATTCATTCTTCTTTGTCAGAACCTGATGTTCTTACAAAATTTTATGTAAGGGCCCAGTGTTTATCATTTCAACCTTGTTTTGATAAAGCATGCCTAGAATTCCTATAATTTATGTATTCCAAAAACCTAAGAATCCATTCTTAAGGGACAGAAAACAATTATGATACAATAGCATGAGTGCTACAAAGAGAGATATATGAGGTGAAATGGAGCAAATATGCTTGTCAGAAACAGGGAAGCTTTCTCAAAGGCTGTAAGTGAGACTAAAAGAATGTGTCAACAAATAATAGGAAGAAAGGAATTAAGAATAGAATAGCATGGACAAACACACACACATGCATATACACACACAGTGGTTTGTGTAGCTAGGGCATAGAGTTCACAGCAGGGGAATGGTGGGTAATCAGGGAGACAGATTAAGAATGACCTAATAAGACTCATGTGTTTGTCAAGGTAAGTAATGCTATGTGCTGGAACAATTTTATAAATCCCATTGGTCTAACACAATGCAGGTTTATTTTGTGCACAAAGAATAGTTTATTTGAGTGTTAATTGGGTGCCCTTCCATGTGGTGATTCTGGGAACATGGCTTATTGTTCCTTACAGTTCTATATGCTCCAGGAAATTTCTGGTTAATAATATCAAATGCTCCTGAGGGATCAACCCAACTTGAAAAGTGCCCACTGCATGTAGCAACTAAAAGGTCACTGTGACAGTTTCAGGAGTAATTTCATTGGAGCATAAGGGTAAAAGCCAGTTTGCAGTGGAGGTGAGTGAGAGGTGAGAAAGAATTGCTGGTAGATACCAATGACTCTTCAAAAATATTGGATGTAAATAAAAGAGAAGACAAGAATTGCAGATGAGGAGAGAATACTTGAGGGGTTATTTTATTATTTGTCTTTGATTGTTTTGGCCAGCACAGAGATTTTAGCATGGTTATATGATGAGAGTAAAGATTTAGTTGAGAGGAAAAGGTTGTAGATGCTGAGAGGAGAGCAATAATTAAGTGAGGTCCCTGAAAAAGCAGCTGACAATGAGATTCAGAGGACAGATAAAGGGATTAGCCTCATGCTGGAAGCCTTAAGCTTTGCCCACTGACCTGGGAGAGAAGGCAATGAGATAAAGAAAAGTAATGTTAAAGCTATTTCAGGAATGTCAGACAGTGTTTGAAGTTCAGATATATGTGTAAAAAAACAAACTTCAAATAATAGAGAAATAAACCATGTATTTAAAAACAATTGTGAATCATGGGATATTGGATCTATTCTCATGTAGTCTAGAGAGGCTGGACTGCTACTTAATTTTCTTCATTGAATGTGGCTCCTGCTCGTCGCTAAATGTGTTTCAATGGTCACACATTTTATTGGTAGACTTAAAAGATATATGTGTAAGTTAATATATGATTTTAGCTGTTACTTTGGAATACATAATGTAAATCTTTGAAAGATCTGAAAACTTGTATTTGATATTAGTTATTTTGAGGATTCTGCCTACTGAATGTAGATGGAATATATTCACGTTTTTCTTTTGACAGAAATAGGGCAGTTTGATTTTTTCTATTTGATTAAAAATATATTAAAAATAAATTATAGTATTCTTGATGTAAGCATTCTGTACACTTATTGTTTTGAGAAGGAGCTTTAGGCAAAGTTCTAAAGATTTTTGTTTATTCATAAAGACAAAACATTATCTCAAAGGTCAAATAAAGAAGAAGAGAAAAAACTAATCTACTTAGTTTTAATTATTCTAAATTATTCTGTTAGTCTTTCCCATTTTACTTTTAGGTGTTAGACAAATGGGTGCATTCTAATTTTCTCCTTGCAGAATCCATAGCATCCACAAAAGTGATTCATTCTAAAGTGTTAATGTAGACTATCAATATATTTTGATGATTTTAGGACAGTTTACCACTCTGGCCTTGCCTTTTCTTTTCTAAATATACAAAGATATACTGCCTCTTTTGGAATCATAGAATCTCAGTGGAAGCAGGAAGTTTAGAAGGCATCACAGCTACCATCTACTAGAGACTGCACACCTTTATTCATTCAATGAACATTGGTTGGGTTTCTACCTCTTTAGACTTATCACAGGGTCAGTTTTTACTTACTGTCTATGATTAGCCACACTTGACTTCTTTCAATCCCCTGACCTCCTTTCAACCTCCAGGACATCTCATACTTTATTTATTCCATGTGCCTACAATACTGTCTTCCCAGAACCTGTCCCTTAGGCTAGCTGATACTTACTCATCTTACAGTCTCTATAACTCAAACAGCTTCCCTAGGAAATCTTTCTTTGCCTGCACCTGCTAGCTTAAATCTCCCATTTAAATGCTCTCTTATTTTCGTATATCTTTTTAGTCGTGTTTAATTAATGCATACTTTTTCACCTGATAACTCTAACACTAAATGCTGACCTCCATGATATCAGGAACTATGCGCGTTTTATTCACCACCATATTCCTAGGTCCCTAGAAGAGTACTGGCACATAGTAGGTATTTAATTAAAAGTCTTGAATGACTAAATGAAGTTTTGAATGAATGCAGCCCCCAGAATTTGATACTGAAAAATACTTACTGAATTAGAAAGAATTATTGTTCTTCAGACACTCATATTCTTCTAAGGAGAAGTCATGTAATGAAGTAATTATTAAATATTGTAGTAGTTAAAAGGTGAATGTTGATCAGAATACCTGGGTTGAAATCCTGGCTTCCTTCTATATACCTTTATTATTGACCAAATAACATAATCTTTCTAAGGCTCAATTTCCTTATCTGTAAAATGGGGGAAATTATAGTGCCTACCTCTACCTACTTACAGTACTTACCAGATACTGCAGACTGGCTTACTGATTACCCATTCTGTATCCATTATATCTCACCTTCCTACCATAGAGCTGAAAAATTAAAACAAAACAAAACAAAACTGAACTTTATTTCTAGATTTCCTTGAAGCTACATTTCTATTTGGAATTTGGTTCTACTGAGCAAATTTAGAAGCAGAAGGGAACAGAGAAGGCAGTAGCCACATGTGGCAAGCATGGTGATAGAGATGTCTGGTTCTTTAGGGACAGTTTTAGTGAAATCTCTTAAATCTAGGTGTAGGTACTGGTACTCATGTGTGAAATCAATGCGCAGTTCTTCTAGAATAGTCGGGTAGTGTGCGAAGATATTTCATCTGTTGGCTTTAACGCTGGATGCCTTGTTTCTGGTTGTGAAACATCTGAGCTTGATTCTCTAGCACTTCAAAAGATTCCATGAGCTAATTAATACCTAGAATGATTCACTTCTGCTCCAAATAGCTAAAGAGGATTCTCTAGCTTGCAACCATGAAGTATAGAAGAGTAATCCACAAATAGTTTGTTGAAAGGCTTCATCTAAATGGAAGCTTTGTCCTTGAGACCTGAACACAAAGACTGTGACAAATCAAGGTAAGACAATTAATGCTATATTTGGCAAATAACCTAATGTTACTTTACCTGATTTTGTGTCAAAACCCTTCCCCAAAACTTCTTGAGGAGACAGTTTCATGATTTATTACTGTATAGATGGATATAGATAAAATTTTGACAAGTGCGCGCGATTCAGTTGCTAATTTAAATATATATATATAGAGATAAATCTAGAAGAATACACTGCTAAATTACATTGCAAACAATTTCTTTCCTTCATGCTTATCTGTATTTCATTATTTCTCAGAAATAAACACATATTATTTATACATCTTTGAAAAGACAAATCTTTTAGCTGTTTAAACTTTCACATTTATATAGTGCTTTGCATTTTTTTAAAAAAGTTCTCACATGTATTAATTTTATGACCACTGTGTAAGATAATTGGTAATGTAGTCATTTGTCACATAGCAATGTTTGGGTCATAATGTTAAAATAGAGCATATCTAGAAACCTGATATCTGGTATTTGATATTGGCATTGCAGATCAAGTAGGGGAAATGATTGATATTACTAATGGTACTGGGGCATTTGGTTTTCCATATGAAAAAAAAATATATATATATATAAATAAAAAATATATACCATCTAGGTTTGTGTAAGTACACTCTTTGATGTTTGTTTTGCATAGTGATGGAATTGCCTAATGATGCGTTTCTCAGAACATATCTCTGTTGTTAGGTGATGCATGACTGTATTGCTGTGATAAAATATTGCAAACTGAGGCCAAGAGAAACTAGTAATTGGCAGAGTGAGAACTTGAGTTCAGGTTCTCGACTCTAAGTTATTTACTTTTTTGCTTTATCACAGCTGATCAGCAGTTCACTGAGAGCAGCTCTCTGTACAATGAAATAAATTTTGATCATCAGAGCCAAGTGAAAGACTTAAATGGTAGCCCAGAATGCACCATTGATTAGGTTTGCAACTTGGAGCAGGCTAATGAACCTTTTTCAGTTCATTTCTATCTGTAAAATGAGGTTCAGAACAAAGGTCTCTGAGGAAATACAAAAATAAATAAAATTAAAAATAAATAAATAAAATGAGGATGCCACAAACTTCCTGTCAATATGACCCCATAAGTTTATAATACGTAACAATGGGAAAGAAATTAAAACTAAAAAATCTAAAAGACAGGGCCAAGTTCAAAAGCAAGATAGAACATCTCAGTGGCCCTCAAATGGAATAGAAACCTAAGAAGTATACAGGATTGAGACCTAGGAACTACTATGGTCTGATGCAGAGTCTCAGTTTCTGTTTGGTAGAGGACTAAAAGTTTTGTGCGAAAGTGGAGACTGGATCTAGGATTACTGTCAAAAGCCAAGGTCAGGGGCAAGGCAGAAGTAGGGAGGATGGGCGCCTGAAAACCAGAATTCAAAAATACATAAGGAAATCTAAAACTGAGTAATGCATCTAACAAAATCAACTTTCAAAAGCTAATTTATGGAATTAATACATCCTAACAGATACTTTCTAAAAGCTTGAAGAAATAGGGAGAGAAGTGGAACAAGGTGGATGAATAGAACCCTCCAGCGATTGTACTCCCCCACCTCAGGAACACCATATTGAACAACTGTCCACACAAGAAACCACCTTTATAACAACCAAAATTTAGGTGAGCAATCACAGTACCTGGTTTTAACATCATATCTAGGAAAGAGAAGGTAGGAAAGACAGCTGTGAATTGCCTACACCAACCCTGCCCCATTCCCTGGCAATGCAGTGTGGCATGGAGAGAGAATTTGTGTGTTTGGGAGAGGAAGAATGCAGTGATTGCTGGACTTTGCATTGCAACTAAGTGCTGCCCCATCATAGTGGAAGGCAACACAGGGGAGAAGTCAGCAAGAGTCTATGAGGGATCACTTAGAGCATCCCTAGTCAGAGGGGAATTATCCGTTCCAGCTTGTGGAACCCAAGTTCTTGCTAGCCCCACCACTGCGGGCTAAAGTGCCCTTGGGTCCTAAATAAACTTGAAAGATGGTCTACGCCGCAAGGACTGTAATTCCTGGGCAAATCTTAGCCCTTTGCTTGGTTCCAAGCCATTGGATTTGGGGTGTACATGACCTAGTGGGACACCAGCCAAGGAACTGCTTGCACCACTCCTCACCCAGCCCAAGGCAGTGAAGCCCACAGTTTTGAGACAGACTCCTTCCTTTCACTTTAGGAGAGGAGATGGGAGAGTAAAGGGGACTTCATCGTTCAACTCGGAAATAACAGCTCAGCCACAGTCAAATAAGGTCTTAGGCAAACTCCTGAGGCTCCCAGTCCAGGCACTATCTTCCCTGTCTTCCCTATACACCCTGCACCAGAAGGGAACCCACTATCTTGAAGGGAAGGACATCATCCAGGCAAGATTCATCACCTGCTGGCTAAAGAGCCCATGGGCCTTGAATAAACATCAGTGGTAACCAGGCAGTACTTGCCACATGCCTTGTGAGACTCAGAGACATGCTGGCTTCTGGCATGGCCCAGCATATTCTGAGCAGAACTGGCCACGAGGAGAGACTCCTGCTTAAGAAAGGAGAGGGAAGAATAAAGGAGATTTTGTTATGCAGCTTGGGCACCAGCTTGGTCACAGTGGAGTAGAGCACAAAGCAGGCTCTTAAAGTCCCAGATTCCAGGCCGTGGCTCTTAGATGACATTTCTGGACCTTCCCTGGGCCAGAGGGGAGCCCACTGCCCTGAAAGGAGAGACTCAGGCCTGGCGGCATTCACCACAAGCTGACTGAAGAGCCTTTGGGCCCTGAGTGAATATCAGCAATAGCCACACAGTACACAACATGGGCCTGGGGCAGTGGTACCCACAGGGGAGACTACTTCTGCTTGAGGAAAGGAGAGAAAAGAATGGGAAGGACTTTGTCTTGTGGCTTGCATGCCAGTTCAGCTGCAGTAGAATAGTACCAAGCGGATTCCTAAGGATTCTGACTCCAGGCTGTGGTTCCCGGACAGCATTTCTGGACCCATCCTGGGACAAGTGGGAGCTTACCACCCTGAAGGGAAGTACACAAGCCTGTCTGGATTCACTGCCTTCTGACTTAAGAACACTTAGGCCTTGAGTGAACATCATCAGTAGTCAGGCAGTGGTCACCACAGGCCTTGGGCAAAATCCAGTGCTGTGCTGGCTTCAGATCTGACCCAGTGCAGTTTCAGTGGAGGTGGCCACAGGAGTGTTTGTGCTCTTCAGGGAGTGCTTGCCTATCTCCAGGCAGCTCAGCATAGAGTGAAAGACTATGTTTGTTAGTGGAAAGTAAAAGAAGACAACAAAATTCTATGCCTGATAATCCATGGAATTCTCTCAGATCTCACCCAATTCTCTCTCAGGTCCACCAAGGCTGGACCTCTATAAGTCTCTAAAAGTCTCAGTGTTCCTGGGACTGGGGTGCCCCCTAATGCAGATATGGGTGCAGTAACCAAAGTCTTAAATTACATTACTCAATTTCCATTGAATACTTGGAAATCCCTCCCAAGAAGAATGGGTACAAACAAGTCTAGACTGAGAAAACTACAATAAATACCTAACTTAAATTCCTGGACATGGATGGGTATCCACAAGCATCAAGACTATCCAGGAAAATGTTACCTGACCAAATGAACTAAATAAGATACCAGTGAGCATCCTGGAGAGAGAGATATGTAACCTTTCAGACAGAGAATTCCAAATAGCTGTTTTGAGGAAACTCTGAAATTCAAGATAATACAGAGAAGGTATTCAGAATTCTATCAGATAAATTTAACAAAAAGACAAATAATTTTTAAAAATCAAGCAAAAATTCTGGAGCAGAAAAATTCAGTTGACATTACCAAAGAATGCATTAGATTCTCTCAACAGCAGAATTGATCAAGCAGAAGAAAGAATTACCGAGCTTGAAGACAGTCTATTTGAAAATGTACAATCGGGGAGACAAAAGAAAAAACAATGAAGCACACCTACAAAATCTAGCAAATAGCCTCAAAAGGGGAATCTAATGGTTATTGGTCTTAAAGAGGATGAAGAGAGATTGAAATAGGAAGTTTATTCAAAGGTATAATAAAAGAGAACTTTCCAAACCTAGATAAAGAGATCAATATTCAATTACAAAAAAGTGATAGAATACCAAGCAGATTCAATTCAAATAAGTCTACCTCGAGATACTTAATAACCAAACTCCCAAAGGCCAAATGTAAAGAAAGGATCCTGAAAGCAGCAAGAGAAAAGAAACAAATAACATTCAATGGACTTTCAATATGCCTGGCAGCAGACTTCTCAGTGGAGACCCTTATAGGCCAGGACAGAGTAGCATGACATATTTAAAGTGCTGAAGGAAAAAATCTTTTACCCTTGAATAGTATATCCAGAGAAAATATTCTTCATACATGAAGGAGAAATAAAAGACTTTCTCAGACAAACAAAAACTGAGGGATTTCATTAACACCAGACTTGTCTTACAAGAAGTGCTAAAGGGAGTTCTTCAATCTGAAAGCAAAGGATATTAACAAGCAATAAGAAAAAATCTGAAGATACAAAACTTACTGGTCATAGTACACAGACAAACACATAACATCTTAACATTGTAATTCGGGTATGTAAGTTACTCATATATTGAGTAGAAAAATAAAAGATGAGCCAACCAAAAATAGTAACTACAAAAAACTTTTCAAGGGATGCTATAAGAAGATAAAAATAGAAACAACAGAAAGTTAAAAAGCAAGGGACGTGAAGTTAAAGTGAAGAGTTTTTATTAGTTTTCTCTTTGCTTGGTTGGTAGTTTGGTTTTGCAATCATCCTTAAACTGTCATCAGTTTAAAATAATTGGTTATAAGATGATATTTGCAAGCCTCGTGATAAACTCAAATCAAAAAACCCTACAACAGATACACAAAATATAAAAAGCAAGAAATTAAAACATACCATCAGATAAATCATCCTGAAAAAAAGGAAGACAGGAAGGAAAGAAAGAAGAAAGAGAGAAGACCACAAAACAACTAGAAAACATAATAAAATGGCAGTGGTAATTTCTTATCTATAAATAATAACATTGAATGGAAATAGACTAAACACTACAATCAAAAGACAAAGAGTGGTTGAATGGATAAAAAAAAAACTATACCCAAGGATCTGTTGTGTACCTGAAAGATGGTTCACCTATAAAGACACAGAGAGACTGAAAACAGAGGGATAGAAAAAGATATTCCATGCCAACAGAAACTGAAAAAGAGCAGGAGTAGCTGTACTTTGTATCAGAAAAAATAGATTTCAAGACAAAAACTGTAAGAAGAGACAAAGAAGGTCATTATATAATGATAAAGAAGTCATTTCAGAAAGAGGATATAACAATTGTAAATATATATGCACCCAACACTGGAGCACTGAGACATATAAAGAAAATATTACTAGAGCTAAAGAGAGAGATAGTCTCCAATACAATAATAGCTGTAGACTTGACCACCCCATTTTGAGAATTGGACAGATCTTCCAGGCAGAAAATCAACAAAGAAACATCAGACTTAATCTGCACTGTAGACCAAATGGACGTAATAAATATGCACAAAACATTTCATTCAACAGCTGCAGAATACACACTCTTTTTCTCAAAATATGGATTATTCTCAAGGGTAGATCATACTTGAAGCCACAAAACAAGTTAAAAATTTAAAAAATATATACATGAAGTATCTTCTCTGATCACAGTGGAATAAAACTAACAATAACAAGATAAACGTTTGAAACCATACAAACACATGAAATTTAAACAGTATGCTCCTGAATGACCAGTGGATCAATGAAGATAATAAATAGGAACTTAAAAGATTTTTGAAACAAACAAAAATAAAAACGCAATGTACCCAAACTTATGGGATACAGTGAAAGCAGTACTAAGAGGAAAGTTTAAGTGCCTACCTCAAAAAAGTAGGGAAACTTTACACAAACAACCTAATGATTCATCTTGAAGAACAAGAAGAGCAACAACAAACCCAAAATTAGTAGAAACCAAACCCAAAATTAGTAGAAAAATCCAAAATTAGTAGAAAAAAAGAAATAGCAAAAGATCAGCACAGAAATAAAGGAAATTGAAATTTAAAAGCAATGCAAAGGATCAACAAAATGAAAAGTTAGTTTTTTGAAAAGATAGACAAAATTGACAAATCTTTAAGGCAGACTAAGAAAAGAAAGAGAAGACCTCAATCAGAGACGAAAAAAGAGACGGTATAACTCCTAACATAGAAATTCATAGGATCATTACAGACTACTATGAGCAACTACATGCCAATAAATTTTAAAAGCATAGAATAAATGGATAAAGTCCTAGACACAAACAGCCTGCCCAGATTGAACCATGAGGAGAGCCAAAACCTGAATAGATCCATAATAAGTAATGAAAAAGTCTCCCAGCAAAGAAAAGCCCAGGGCCTGATGGTTTCACTTCTGAATTCTACCAAACATTTAAAGGAAAACAAATACCAATTCTACTTAAAATACTCTGAAAAATTGAGGAGGAGGGAATACTTCAAAACTCATTCTATGAGGCCAGTATTACCCTGGTACCAAAGCAGACAAAGACACATTTTAAAAAAAGGAAAACCACAACCCAATATCCCTGATGAACTTTGCTGCGAAAATCCACAATCAAATACTAGCAAACAAATTCAACAACACATTAAAAAGATCATTCATTATGACCAAGTAGGATTTATCCTGGGGATGCAAGGGTGGTTCAACATACACAAACAGAATAATAGGCAAAAACCATATGATCATTTTGATTGATGCTGAAAAAGCATTCAATAACATCCAACATCTCTTCATGATAAAAACCCTCAAAAAACTACGTATAGAAGGGACATACTCCACCTCAATAAAAGCCATAGACAACAAACCTACAGAAAATATCATACTGAATTGGAAAAAACTGAAAGCCTTTGATATAAGATCTGGAACAAGACAAGAATGTCCCCATTCACTATTGTTATTCAACATATTACTAAAAGTTTTAGCTAGAGCAATCAATCAAGAGAAATAAATAAAAGGCATCCAAATTGGAACAGAAGAAGTCAAATTATCCCTGTTTGCAGAGGATATGATCTTATATTTGGAAAACCCTAAATACTCTACCAAAAAAAAAAAAAACTGATAAACAAATTCAGTAAAGTTACAGGATACAAAATCAACATACAATAATCAGTAGCATTTCTATATGCCAACAGCAAACCATCTGAAAAACAAATCAAGAAAGTAATCCTGTTTACAGTAGGTACAAATAAAATAACTAGGAATGAATGGACTTAAACAAAGAAACAAAAGCTCTGCAATGAAAACTAAAAGTACTGATGCAAGAAATTGAAAAGTACACAAAAACTGGAAAGATATTCTATGTTCATGGATTGGAGTAGTCAATATTGTTGAAATGTCCATATTACCCAAAGCAATCTACACATTTAATCAAACCCCTATGAAAATAGCAATGACATTCGTTGCAGATATAGAAAAAAAAATCCTAAAATTTATATGGAACCACAAAGACCCAGAATAGCAAAAACCATCCTGAGAAAAACCAACAAAACTGGAGGAATCACATTACCAGAATTCAAATTATACTACAGAGTTATAGTAACCAAAATAGCATGGTACTGGCATAAAAACCAACACATGGAACAGAATAGAGAACCTAGAAATAAATCCGTACATCTAAAGTGAACTTATTTTCAACAAAGGTGCTAAGAACATACATTTGGGAAAAGACAGCCTCTTCAATAAATGGTGGTGGCAAAACTAGATATCCATATGAGAAGAATGAAACTAGACCCCTATTTTTCATTGTATACAAAAATCAAATCAAAGTGGATTAAAGACATACATCTAATGGCTCAAACATGAAACTACTACAAGAAAATATTGAAAAAACACTCCAGGACATTCAACTGGGCAGAGATTTGTTGAAAAATACCCCACAAGCACCAGCAAGCCAAGTAAAAAGGGATAAATGGGATTACATCAAATTGAAGAGCTTCTGCATAGCAAAGGAAATAACAAAGTGAAGAGACAACCCACAGAATAGGAGAAAATATTTGCAAACTACTTATCTGACAAGGGATTAATAACCGGAATATATAAGGAACTCAAACAACTCTACAGGAAAAAAACATTTAATAGTCCAATTAAAAAATGGGCAAAAGATGTGAATAGACATCTCTCAATAGAAGACGTATAAATGGCAGAGAGGTATAAGAAAAGGTGCTCTCAATGTTATTGGTTATCAGAGATATGCTAATCAAAACCACAATGAGAAATCATCTCACCCCAATTAAAATGGCTTTTATCCAAAAGACAGGCAATAATAGTGAATGCTAGCGAGGATGTGGAGAAAATGGAACTCTTGTACACTGTTCGTGGGAATGTAAGTTGGTAGAGCCACTATGGAGAACAGTATGGAGGTTCTTCAAAAAATTAAAACTAGAACTATCATATGATCCAGAAATCCCATTGCTAAGTATATACCCCAAGGAAAGGAAATTAGTATATTGAAGAGATAGCTACCCACTCCCATGTTTATTGCAGCACTATTCACAATAGCAAAAGTTTGGAAGCAACCTAAATGTCCATCAGCAGACAAATGGAAATGAAAATGTACCACAGAAAATGTGGCACTTATACACAATGGAGTACTATTCAGCCATAAAAATAATGAGTCCTGTCATTTGCAACAATATGGATGGGACTGGAGGACATTATGTTAATAGAAATAAGCCAGGCACAGAAAGATTAACGTTGCATGTTCTCATTTATTTGTGGGAGCTAAAAATTAAAACAATTGAACTCATGGAGATAATAAAATGGTGGTTACTAGAGGCTGGGAAGGGTAGTTGGGAACCAGGTGGGAGCGGGGATGGCTAATGGGTTAAAAAAAAAATAGAATGAATAGGATCTAGTATTTGATAGCAAAACAGGGTGACTATAGTCAACAGTAATTTATTGTATACTTAAAAGTAACTAAAAGAATATAATTGGAATGTTCGTAACACAAAGAAATAATAAATGCTTGAGGTTAGGGATACCTCATTTACTGTGATGTGATTATTACACATTATATGCCTGTATCAAAATATCTTATGTACCCCATAAATATATACATCTACTATGTACCCATGAAAATTAAAAATGAAAAAAATTTTAAAAGCTTAAAAAATTAAAACTGAAGAAGAAAACTAGGAAGAAATAAAAATACAACACGTAAATAGAAAAAAGAAAGTAGAACTCTTAGAAGTGGAAAATATGTTTGTTAAATAAATATAACATCTGCTCTATGAGTTTACAAAATTGCAAGACCATCGCGAGGACTCAATAGGATTGTGTCAGCCTGTGTTTTGTGAATTGAAACCTTTTGTAGAAAGAGATGGGAAACTGGGAGATTAGCCAAGAGATTTCTTCAATAGAGATCTCTCAGCTGGCTGGCAAAGAATTGGGGTAGCTGTAAGAGAAGGAAAGACTGTCATAAAAGAAAGAATATATTGACAAATTTCACTTCACCCTTGAATTTGCATGAGGAACTAGTCTCCTGGGACACCTTGCCTTAATCTATACGTAAAGGAAGAAAAAATTTATGCTTTTTTAAGTTGCTCATAAAATAATCGACTCATCTCTTGTAAAGGGAGGAGAATGGAAAAAAATGTACTACATAAATTAAGGCTATTATTATTCTTTCATTTTAGGAAAAAATCACTCTCTAGGGAGGAAAACGTCTGGACATTGAGATTGCATGCTTTTTCAAATGTGCATTTCTATGGTGGTGTGCATTTGGAATTGGGCATGCAAACCTGAATTTGTGTATGGTATATTTTTATGCAAATGTGTACATGCATATCATAATGCTTGTTCTGTTCCACTCGAAAGTGGGTGGAGATATGAATATTATTGAGCAAGTATAATTTTTATACAAGCATTGTGTGGGCAGCTTCCATTCTGGCTAAGCATCTTAACAAAAATGCAAAGCTCAGATAAGAACAGGGAGATTTTGTAAGTATTAATATTAAAGCATGAATGTTTCTAATCACTCTCTAGGCCTGGTGGGTCTTGAATTAGAAAGAATGAAGCCATCCAGTACCAGGAAAATTGATGTACAGGAAACAGATATACTGTGCTTCTATCTTTCTATGTATCTATGTATCTATGTATCTATCTATCTATCTATCTATCTATCTATCTATCTATCTGTTTAGAGGAGCAAATGGCTGTTTGGAATTCTGTATCTTGGAAGTCAAGCTAAACATGATGCCTGACCCAGAATTATAAATATTCTATGATGTGAAACTGAAACACTTGAAAGAGCTTTCTAAATAAATTCAAAATAACCTCACACCAGCCATAAAGCTCCATAACCATAAATCATACAAAAAACCAATCTGGCAGCAGTTGAGGTATATGAAATGCGATCAACATGTACCTACCCTACAACTTACTCACATTGTTAAAAAAAACAAAAAACAAAAAACTGAGAACTGGAAATGTGACTTTGATCTCCCTACCTACCACCTAGTGGAATCAGTGCTTCTAAGGGAAAAAAAATGTGGGAGTAGAAAAGGGGCTGGAGATGGGAAAAGGGAAGGCTATTTTCTTGAAAGTGAATAAAGAATAACCAAGAAGCCTTCCTAGGAACATATTCAGGGTTGAGAAACAACCAAAGAGGCAAATAGAGAACAATTCTGTAACAAAATTTTTATTTTGGGTTTGGGTGACTTAGAGGCATGCAGCGGCTTCCACATGGAACTGAGACAGGGACCTGCAAACTAAATCAACAGGAAGGAGATTTTTTCCTTGGTGACCCGAAGAACGTTAAGAGTATCTCACCCAGTGATTGGTACAGAAGTAAATGCTATATTAGGATGTGAAAATGAAGACATTTATAAAGATCTGATTTATGTATGAAATTGTGGTATCCTAAAATGAGTAATGAAACTGTGCTTATAATTGTGCACCTGCTTCTTGAATCTATCCGTTAATTTCTATTCTCAGAGTCATCAGGTTCTTATTACCTCTTGCCTAAATTATTGCAATAACTTTCTAACTGGCCTTCTGTCTTTAGTCTCTTCCCAGTCTAAAGCATTCTCTTGCTCAGAAAATTTCAGTGTCTCCCCACTGCCTACAAAGTACAAAGCATGGCAGTCAGTATCCTCTATGATCTGGATCCAAATTTACATTTCCAGCCTTATCTGCCTTTACTTTTCTCTGTGTACTTTGTACTTCAGCCAAATTGGCTAATCACCATTCCCCAAACATCCTCCAGAGTGATGTTTCTAAAACACAAACGTGATCTTGTTATTGCCTTACTGGAAACCCTTCAGTGACTTCTTATTGCTGCTCTGTAGGATCAATCCCAAAGTGCTTAGGCTACAATACAACCCCCTAAATCTGGCCCCTGTCAAGCTCTCCAGCCTTATCTCTGACCACCAGACCCCAATCCACCCTCCTCAAAACCTATCATCCAGCCATATGGAATTACTTAAAGTTCTCTGAATAGGCCAACCTGTTTCTTGCCCTTGAGCCTTTGTTAAGATTGTTTCCTCTCCCTTGTACACCCTTCCTTCTAACCCTTCCTTCGTCCTGCCCACAATGCCCCATGGTCCACCTGGAAAAAAGAAAAAAAGCTTTTTTTTTTTTGAAAGCTCAGCTCACCTCTATAAAAACTTTTCCATTTCTAAAAACCTTGATTACCACCTTCCTTATATGTCTCCAATACTTGTTCTCCTGTAATCCCAGTGCCAGGTACACGTTTTTAGCATTAAAACCATGACACTTTTTTGCATTAACTATTTCCTAATATATCTATGATCTAATTAACGGCAAGGACAATGTCATATTTGTCCTTCTAGCCCTGACATCTCACACAATGCAGAGAATGGAAGGGAGTTCAATAACTGGTAGCAAAGTGCCAACTCCTTGAGAATAGGGCCTGTGTTTAGTGAGTATTTGTGAAGAGAATGAATAAATGATGTACAGTTGTAATATATCTGCCTATGTTTTGATATGCAGTAAAAAAGTCTTTTAGACAGCACATCATATATGTTGTAGATCAGTGCATCTCAAACTTTAATGTGCGCATGAATCATCTACGATCTTAGAAAAATTGTGTTCAGTTTCAGTAGATTTGAGTGGAGCCATAATTCTGCACTTCTAATAAGCTCCTAGGAGATGCCAATGCTGCTAGTCCTCAGACTACACTTTAACACACTATACAGCATATCGAGGGAAAGGATTTCTCATGAGAGGTTTAAGGGAGGAACAAACTGTGGAAGGAACTCAATAGAAGGGAAGGACTACTTAGTGGTGCCTGCAGAGGTTATACCCAGCTGTGAATATATTGTCAGGCTTTTTTGAGGCAGTGTTAGGGACTGATATTTAATCTTTACTGTCTCTATTTCTTCTATAATCGCAGCTCCCAGAGTCAGGTTTTCCCTCTATTCATTCCCCACGTATGATTCAGTCTGTGTGATTTTTCTCTACATAAGCTCTCTCCAGATTCCTTTTTTAGACTAACCTGAAGTTGTTCTCCTGTCTGCTTTCCATAAATTTAGTCTCTGCCTCATTGCCCAAACCCTGGAAATTCCATCTTTCCAGTTTTCAGAAGCCTCTCCAGCTGCCTGAATTGTTTTGCCTTCATTTTAACCCAAAACAGTTTTTCCTTTCTCAGTGAACGAACCACATTCACCCCTACAAAGGCCAATTTCCCTGCTGCTGCTGTGATCGATAAGTACACATCTCATTCTGAAAGACTTGCTGCTCTCCCCGCCCCACTTTCAGAAGAACATGAAGTAGTCAGGATTTTAAACTGTAGGGTGGCTTAGGAGAACTCCAGCGTTCATATGGTTGACTGATTAAATGTCATGAAGGAAAAGCAAATGTAGAAGAGAAACGGAGATTTGGCTGGCAGCTGCAGGAGGTTGTAAAGCATGTAATATCATGGAAACTGCCAATGCTTTGCTACTGTCGATTTATAATTAGAGATGCCATTTTAAGGTGAATTTTGACATTTACTGCTACTAGTTGACTTTTTCAGTAATATCTAGCCCCATATTAGAGTACTGTTTCTTTTTTTAGGATGTTAAGTAAACCCAGAGGTGTCAGGTTCAATCCAGGAATCCATGAGCATATTGTAAAACCATTTTATGTCTTAAAACACAAGTTGTTATTAACAGTAACACATGCACGGTCATATACATGAATATGATTATAATCATAAAGTTTTTAAAAATAAAATTATAAACTTGTATTATTTGGATGCAAGTGATTACAAAGCTTTTTTCCCACCCCTAGCAATATCCAATGGATTCATCAATGCATTGTTTAAATAACCACCCTCGAATGTATAAAAATGATGTATTTGAAGTCTGTTTGGTCACACACTTTCATGTTTCCCAAAACTATGCACATAACCTAGTACACTAAGTATTAAATGGCTTACATGCTGTTTAAAAGATACACTTGTTTGATTTATTTTTCATCAGTGGGATAAAAATTGACCCAATTTTTCTGTTAGTTATAAGCTAGCACATTAGATGGGTTTAGAGCTTCCACTGATTTCAAAGGAAGCATTAGGTTCTATTAGCTCCTTGAAGCATGAAAGACCAAACAGATTCACTATATAAATGCTGGAAACATCTAATTATGCATTTATTTTCTCAAGATTTTAAACCTAGCTATCAGTGCAAGCAATGTATCTTTGACATTTGTAAAACACCTGCAGCCATTAAAAATTGACCCATTCCCACCTCCAATCTTTCTAAAACAGATACAAATAATCCCAGAAGATCCTTTGGAGGGAAATGTAATATTTGTTTTATAGAACAATCACAAAGTTGTCGAATTTCAGAGCTGGATTGGTTCCTGAGGATCATCTGGTTTGGATCTCATTTTGTAGCTGGGAAGGAAATCAAGTTCTGGAAACATGGCAGGGCCATATCTAAACTGCATTTCCTGGCACTCAGGCTAGGAATCTTCCATTTCTCTTATGTACTGGATATGTGCATTAAGTACGTGTAGCTGGATTTACTTGAAATTAAGTAAGTGTAGCTGGATTTACTTGAATCTATAATAGACATATTTTAGAAATAAGACATTAACTCTTTCAAGAACAATGGGCTCAAGTATAACTGATAGAACTCCTAAGGAAGAAAATATTTCTTCCATTAAGTTGTACCACAGGCTTTACCCTAGTCCATAGCCCTTGGATTGGATCTTAATTACTTTTAATTCTCTTATGATGTGAAAGAGAAATTACTTAGATAAGGTGAACTGAAGAATTAAGCAGAACAGATTCTGATATACATGAAGTTACTGTACACTTAATTCTTAGGTTTGGGCTCTGTAACCAAAATAGAAAATATCAGTTTAAGGCAGAAATAGATGCAAGTTTAGGACATAAGAACAATGATAAATGTGAATGCACTTTAAAGAGGGTGGGAGCTCTGGAAATTATTAATACATCATATGATGTAAACATGTAGAATTTGTCTAATCTTTGAAAAACGTTCATCACAAATATAAAATATTAATATCCTTAACATATAAACAGCTGGTAGAAATTGATGTAAGAAAAACACTTAAAACTAATAGAAAAATGGCCTAAGGACATGAAGTGGCATTTGCAATGAACATGAACAATATTTTAGCTATTAATAATATAAGAAATGCAGATTTTTAAGGCTTATAATTTTTACCTACAAAAGTAGCTGTTTGTCTTTTTCAATAATATCTTTTTATTCTTTAATAAAGACATTTGTTGACCAGAATGTGGTAAAATATACAATGCATACTACATATACTGTACCAATGTACAAGTACTATATGATCTTTCTGGAAAATGGCTTAAAATTATATATCAAGACTCTAAAAATATATGTAGAACCTTACCCTGTAAACTCATTTCAAGGAATATATCTCAAGGATCAGATGCAGATCAACATTTATGGGTATAAAGATTCATTACAGCATCATTTATAATTATGAAAAATCATAATCAAAATGTACAGGCGCAAATGGCTAAATAAATCATAAAACATCCATGGGAGGGAATTTTGTAGTCTTCAGGAACTGTGTTTTCACATGATACACAGAAAGAAAGAAGAATTCTGACAACATAATGTTAAATGAAAAATAAGAATAGTTTCCATCAAATTTGGAAAAATGTCAGCTATTATCTCTTCAAATATTTTTTTCTGTCCTCATACCCCAAACCTTTTTTCAGTTACTCCAATTACACATATATTAGGCCACTTGAAGTTGCTCCATAGTTCACTGAGGCTCTGTTCATTTTTCTTTGGATTCTATTTTTTCTGAGTTTTATTTTTGATATTTTCAGTTGCCATGTTTTCAAGTTTTCGTTAGTATGTTTTCTTTTGCATTGCTGAATTTACTTGTTATTCTAGCCAGTATGTTTCTCATCTTAGACTGAATTTTTATCTCCAGAAGTTTTTTCAGTCTTTTTATATATCTTTCAGATCTCTACTTATCTTTTAAAATATGGAACACAGTTTTGATGTATGTTTCAATATTTTAATGTTCTCATATGCCAATTCTAACAACTGTCAATTCTGGTTCAATTTTGATTATTATATTTCTTAATTGGGTCATATTTCCTACTTGTTTTCATGCTTGTAATTTTTGATCAAATACCAGACATGATAAATTTTACCTTGCTTGATGTTGGATATATTTTTATATTTCTATACATATTTTTGAGGGCTTTTTTGGGATGAAATTGACTTACTTGGAAACATTTTGATCTTTTGGGGTCTTTTTAACTATGTTAGGCCAGAACACAGCAATACTAAATCTAAGGCCAATTATTTCCTGCTGTTGAGGCAAGAACCTTCTGTGTACTCCACCTAATTCTAATCTGACTAATGGGAGC
The DNA here is from genome assembly GCF_028858775.2 of Pan troglodytes. Lineage (NCBI taxonomy): Eukaryota > Metazoa > Chordata > Mammalia > Primates > Hominidae > Pan > Pan troglodytes. Next base: position 106,154,187 of record NC_072408.2, on the reverse strand, counting down.
AAGCACTGTTCCTGGTCCTGTGTGGGCACTGGGCAGTCTTGCCACTAATTCTTTTAGGTGTTTTTTCCCCCAGTATTGGGTTATTTCCTCACATGCATGCACTGAATATTCGAGGGAGTTCCTCTATGGATCTTCGACGTTTTGCTCACCCCGTTAGATACTATCTGGACAACTCTGTTTACCTCTGTCTTCTCAGACTGTCAAGTTCATCTCCTGGTTGCCCTTCTCCTGCACTACAGCCTAGAGACTCTCTCAAGGCAATAAACTGGGGCAAATATAGGACTCAACTTGTTTGCTGTTTCTCAGAGATTTTGGCCCTTCATTTCCTGCTTTTCAGTGTCTTGCAAATTATCATTTTATATATTTTCACTTTTTATTTTAGGAAGGAGTGCACATTTGGTCAGTTATCCCATTTTGTCTGGAAGTAGATGCCCTTACCTTTATGATGTTCTTCATTTTCCCCAAAAATTATTAAAAATTTATTCATCTGTATGTAGTAGAGTATCAGGAGGAGCCTCACCGCACACAGAAAATAGGATCATATAAATAATCCCGTTAGTTTAAAAATAGATATATGCAGAATACTAGTACATGCATACATGTTCACATTAAGAGAAGAAAATATAAAAATATTAGCAACAGTGCTGATCCCTGGGATTATGGATGATTTGTATTCATTTTAATACTTTTCTAAATTATCTTCCATGAAAAGATATTAATTTTACTAAAATGAATATTATCTATTATATAAATATATACAACTTTTGGAAAAAGAAAACCGACTTTTATTTTGCTTGAAAATAACAAGGTAAGACCAATGAGTGGCATATATATATGGGGGGGATACATATACCTCCCTAACACACAGAGTCATGCATTGCTTAATAATGGGGATATGTCCTGAGAAATACATCAGCAAGCAATTTCATCATTGTATGAACATCATAGAGTATATGTATACAAACCTAGATTTTATATATAATATATAATATATATAATTTACATATATAATTATAATATAATATATAACATATAATTTATAGACAATATAATATATAATTATATATAATATGTAATTATATAATTACATATTATATATGTTATAATTATAATAATTTATAATTATAATTATAAATTATATTATATAATAATAGATAATATATTATATAATTATAATAAATATATAATATTATAATTATATATTATATAGTATATATTATTGTATATTAATATATTAATTATATTAACATATTAATATATATTGATATATTATAATATAAACATTAATATATTGTATATTGTATTATATATAATTGTATATAAATATTATATATAATATTTATTATAATATATAAATTATGTATTATATATTATATATAAAATCTAGGTTTGTATACATATACTCTATGATGTTCATATAGTATTTGTGAACTTTATATTTTATATATGTTTCGTCTGCATCAAATATACATAAAAATATAGTTTTCATGTGGAAAACTGTCATTAGGCATCCACCTTATGTGGAAAACTCTCTCAGCACAATTACTGCATATCAACTATTTTCCCTACTTGAACTGCAATGCTAATATCAAGTGCCATATATCAGGTTTCTTTAAACAAGTGGACTTCAAAAAGTTTGTAAAAAAAAAATTAAAATATAAAAATAAGAAATATGTAAACTTTCTCAACATAAGCTCCATTAAGTTCAAGGCACTTTTTACGTGATAATATCAGACATTTAGTTCATCCCTCAAGTCCTGTACTGGGATTTTAACAATGTTAATGTAGTCTCTTTTACATTATTAACTGAAGAAAAACAGGTGTCCTTAAAGAATTTTTAAGATTCAAGAACAGAGAGAAGTAAGAAGGAGTGAAATTAGAATGGTAAGGTGGATGCCTAATGATTTCTGATTGAAACTCTCACAAAATTGCCCTTGTTTGGTGAGAGGAGTGAGCTGAAGCATTGTTGTGGTGGAGGAGTACTCTCTGGTGAAGCTTGTGGGCATTTTTCTGCTAATGCTTTGGCTACCTTTCTCAAAACGCTCTCATAATAAGCAGATAATGTCATTTTTTGACCCTCCAGAAAGTCAACAAGGAAAATGCCTTGAGTATCCCAAAAACCTGTTGCCATGACATTTGCTCTTGACTGGTTGATATGGTTAGGTTTTGTGTCCCCACCCCAATCTCATCTTGAATTATAATCCCCATAATCCCCATGTGTCTTGGAAGAGACCAGGTGGAGGTAATTGAATCGTGGGAGCAATTTCCCTCATGCTGTTCTCGTGATAGTGAATGAGTTCTCATGAGATTTGATGGTTTAATAATGGACTCTTTTCACACTTCACTCAGCACTTCTCCTTCATGCTGCCTTGTGAAGAAGGTGCTTTGCTTTCTCTTCACCTTCTGCTGTGATTTTAAATTTCCTGAGGCCTCCCAGCCATGCTGAATTGTAAGTCAGTTAAACCTCTTTCCTTTATAAATTACCCAGTCTTTGGCAGTTCTTTATAGTAGTATGAAAACAGACTAATACACTGGTCCACTTTTGCTTTGACTGGACCACTGCCACCTCTTAGTAGCCATTGCATTGATTATGCTTTGTCTTTAGGATCGTACTGATAAAACCATGCTCCATCTCCTATTACAATTCTTTGAAGAAATGCTTCAGAATCTTGATCCGACTTATTGAAAATTTCCGTTTGTCTGCAGCTGATCTGGGCATAACAATTTTAGCAACCATCAAGTGTATAGTTTGTTCAGCTTTAATTTTTCAGTCAGAATTGTGTAACCTGAACAAATTTAGATGTCTGTGGCATTCGCTGTTGTTTCTGCTGTTAATCGTTGACCCTCTTCAGTTAGAGCATGGAAAAAATGAATTTTCTTCCTTGCAAACTGATGTGGGTGGTCTGCCACTGCAGGTGCCATCTTCAATATCTTCTCACTCCTTTTTAAAATGAGCTATCCATTTGTAAACTGCCAATTTCTTTGGGGCATTAGCCCCATAAACTCTTCATAAAGCATCAATGATTTCACCATTCTCACACCCAAGCTTCAGTGTAAATTCAATGTTTGTTCTTGCCTCAATTTTAGCAGGATTCATGTTGCTGTGATAGGGGCTCTTTTCAAACTGATGTCTCATCTTTCTTAGAGACTCAACTAGATCCTGTTCAGTATGAGTTTATTTTGTGTAAAAAATTGGAAATTCATGCATACTTTTTCATAATATGCATTTTCTATGAATTTTTTGAAGACCCTATATGCTTCATTATAGTCTTATGGGACCACCATCGTGTATACAGTCCATCATTGACTGAATTATCATTATGTGGTACATACTGTACATATACGGCATACCTGATTTCAGAAAGGGAATGAGGTGTATTTACCAATGAATGGAACACCTAATAATGGACATAGTAGTTTCACTTTCTGAAGATTCTTCTCCAAAAGGTGAATGACCAACATTCAGGGAGTCTAGGCAGGGATATTTCAATTTTTGGTGTTAGGACCACATAACAGCTAAGCTCCTTTCAACTCTAAATTTCTGTGCCTGATATTTCTTTTTAGAAAAAAAATGATGGTTAGTAAATTACTAAGTTTCAAGGGCAGACTGACTCTCTTGAAAAGAGGTAACTTTGTACAGCCTCTTCATAGTCAAGAATGAATGTTTTTTATAGTACTTTTAGATAAAGTGATTTCTGGGACTGCAAGGAAATTTGACTTCTGCATTGTTCATAACTGGCTAAGTGAACAATTTTATGTAATTGTGAGGAGATAAAAGACAGTGAAAAGGCTAAAAATCAAATACAGTCTAACATAGACTCTATTTGAAAGGACCTTATTAAGCTAAGTAGAAATAAAATACTCTCTTAGGAACTGAGAAGAGTGTGCTCCAGAGAAAAGCAAAATCAGAGGGTCGTGATGCTGGAAAGGACCCTAGATGTCTTCTAGTTCATTGTTCCCAAGTGTGACTACAGACTGCCTGAGTTTGAGTCCTGACTCTGCCACTTACAAGCTACATGGCTTTTTATAAAGCCTTAACTTCTCTGTGCCACAATTTCCCACCTGTAAAATTAGTATTAAAATGGATGTTGTGAAGATTATATGAGTAAATACAAATAAATAGCTTAGAACAGCACATGGCACCCAGCAAAATTTAGATAAATGTCAGCTGTTGTTATTTTAGGTGTATAGGATGGACTTAAAAAATTAATGTCCGTGTAATTAATGTACACACAAAAATAAATAGCTCATTAACTTGGTTTATTATATAGATATCATTGCTTATGATTATTGTGGGAATGCATAAAGTTAAGAACACTAGTTTAATTTTTATTTAAGCAAATACGAATACAATTATGTGTGGATATTGCAAAATCATGCTAGTGCTATACAAAAGACTTAAGTACATTCCCCTCAAAACACAAATGAGATAAATGAGGCCCAAAGAGGAAAAAAAAATATTATACAAGAAGTTGAAAGTGAAGCAAGATGAGAATTTAAATCGCTTGAGTCTCAGTTCACTGCCTTTCTAGTCTGTTCTTCTCAGCCTTCCTTCCTACCTCTTACCTACATATCGATTTCTAGTTTTGTAGGGACACAGTCAATAGCTCACTTTCTTCAGAGTTCCCTTTTTCTCTGTCCCATCTTACTCATGCTATACATTGAATTTGCTTAGTTTCAATAACAAGCCATAAGAATTAACACTGGCTGACAAAATGAAATGATTATTTAGTCCAAATGTGACAAATAAGGCAAGTGATAGTCATTAAAGGTTAAAAAATAAAGCAAGTAACATGTTTAAATAAGACATGAAAGTAAGAAAGAGCTCTTTTCAATATTCTTCATGCATGAAAAGCATTCCAGTCAGTACTGGAATTGAGCCTCTGTTGGGGTTGAGAAGAAATGATGCCAGGAACCTATGCTGGCTAAGGAAGTAAAATTGCAAGAAATGAAAATCACTGACCATTAATTTTAACTCTTGATAGTAAAATGATGCACATAAAATGAATATGGCTGCATGAATGCCATGCAGAAATTAATTACTCATAGGTATTATGTATTTTTCACTCAAGGAACTCCGTTGTAATGGAAGTGGATATTCACAGTTCAGTCACACTTGCTGTAATAGAAATAGGTAGGGCTCAAATGAAGCATAATAGAACAGATACACAACTCTGTCCAGAAGTTAAAAGAGGATATATCAGTATGCTGACCCTTCAGTTGAACCTTACAGGATAAGTAGAAACTTTTTGGAGGATAACATAAAGGAAGAGCAACTCAAGCTGAGTGTATTAGTTCATTCTCACACTACTGATAAAGACATACCCGAGACTGGGTAATTTATAAAGAAAAAGGGGTTTAGTGGACTCACAGTTCCACATGACCAGGGGGCCTCACAATCATGGCAGGAGGTGAAAGACACATCTTACATGGTGGCAGGCAAGAGAGAATAAGAACCAAGCAAAAAGGGAAACCCCTTATAAAACCATCATATCTTGTGAGACTTACTACCGTGAGAACGGTACAGGGAAAACTTCCTCCATGATTCAATTATCTTCCACTGGGTCTCTCCCACATGTAGGACTTCTGGGAGCTACAATTCAAGATGAGATTTGGATGGGGACACAGCCAAACCATATCACTGAAGAAAGGCAAATATGAAAAGTGAAAGTTGGGTGACTTCAGAGCATGGCAAATCATTTGATATAATTGAATCATAGGGTTCTCATAGCATGGAATAGCGAGGTATCCAGTGGTAAAAGTAGATGCAGGCAGGTGGAGATACAAAGCCAATATTGTTTTTTGTTTTGTTTTGTTTTTATTCCTGTATGAGACATATCTTTTGTACTGAGATTTTTTTCTTTTTTTCTTTTTCTTTTTCTTTTTTTTTTTTTACTTTAAGTTCCAGGATACATATACAGAGTGTGCAGGTTTGTTACATGAGTATACGTGTGTCATGGTGGTTTGCTGCACCTATTGACCCATCTTCTAAGTTCACTCCCCTCATTCCCCACCCCACAACAGGCACTGGTGTGTGTTGTTCACCCCCCTGTGTCCATGTGTTCTCATTACACAACTACCCCTTATGAGTGAGAACATACAGTGTTTGGTTTTCTGTTCCTGTGTTAGTTTACTGAGGATGATGGCTTCCAGCTTCATCCATGTCCCTGCTAAGGACATAGTCTCATTTTTTTATGGCTGCATAGTATTCCATGGTATATATGTACCACATTTTCTTATCCAGTCTAACATTGATGGGCATTTGGGTTGGTTCCATGACTTAGCTATTGTAAATAGTGCTACAATAAACATACGTGTGCATTTGTCTTTATAGTAGAATGATTTATTTTCCTTTGGGTATATGCCCAGTAATGGGATTGCTGGGACAGATGGTATTTCTGCTTCTAGATCTTTGAGGAATCACCATACTGTCTTCCACAATGGTTGAACTCATTTACATTCCCACCAACAGTGTAAAAGCATTCCTATTTCTCCACAGCCTCACCAGCATCTATTCTTTCTTGACTTTTTAATAATTACCATTCTGGATGGTCCCAAGATGGCCGAATAGGAAGAGCTCCAGTCTACAGCTCCCAGTGTGAGCGATGCAGAAGACAGGTGATTTCTGCATTTCCATCTGAGGCACTGGGTTCATCTCAGTGGGGTTTGTCGGACAGTGGGTGCAGCCCACAGAGCAGGGCGGGGCATCGCCTTACCCAGGAAGTGCAAGGGGTTGGGGAATTCCCTTTCCTAGCCAAGGGAAGCCATGACAGATGGTACCTGGAAAATCAGGACACTCCCACCCTAATACTGCGCATTTCCAACGGTCTTAGCAAACAGCACACCAGGAGATTATATCCGGCACTTGGCTCGGAGGGTCCCATGCCCATGGAGCCTCACTCACTGCTAGCACAGCAGTCTGAGATTGAACTGCCAGGCGGCAGCGAGGCTGGGGGAGGGGCGTCCGCCATTGCGGAGGCTTGAGTAGGTAAACAAAGTGGCTGGGAAGCTTGAACTGGGTGGAGCCCACTGCAGCTCCAGGTGGCCTGCCTGCTTCTGTAGACTCCACCTCTGGGGGCAGGGCATAGCTGAACAAAAGGCAGCAGAAACTTCTGCAGAGTTAAACGTCCCTGTCTGACAGCTTTGAAGAGAGTAGTGGTTCTCCCAGCACAGAGTTTGAAATTGGAGAAAGGACAGACTGCCTCCTCAAGTGGGTCCCTGACCCCTGAGTAGCCTAACTGGGAGACACCTCCCAGTAGGGGCCAACTGACACCTCATACAACCGGGTGTCCCTCTGAGATGAAGCTTCCAGAGGAAGTATCAGGCAGCAACATGTGCCGTTCTGCAATATTTGCTGTTCTGCAGCCTCCGCTGGGGATACTCAGGCAAACAGGGTCTGGAGTGGACCTCCAGCAAACTCCAACAGACCTGCAGCATTTCCAGGGTCATGACTGTTAGAAGGAAAACTAACAAACAGAAAGGACATCCACACCAAAACCCCATCTGCACATCACTATCATCCAAGACCAAAGGTAGATAAAACCACAAAGATGGGGAGAAACCAGAGCACAAAAGTTGAAAATTCTAAAAATCAGAGCACCTCTTCTCCTCCAAAGGAACACAGCTCCTCGCCAGCAACAGAACAAAGCTGAATGGAAAATGACTTTGATGAGTTGAGAGAAGAAGGCTTCAGATGATCAGTAATAACAAACCTCTCTGTGCTAAAGGAAGATGTTCACACCCTTTGCAAAGAAGCTAAAAACCTTGAAAAAAGATTAGACGAATGGCTAACTAGGATAAACAGTGTAGAGAAGACCTTAAATGACCGGATGGAGCTGAAAACCATGCCACGAGAACTACATGATGCATGCACGAGCTTCAGTAGCCGATTCGATCAAGTGGAAGAAAGGGTATCAGTGATTGAAGATCAAATGAATGAAATGAAGCGAGAAGAGAAGTTTAGAGGAAAAAGATTAAAAAGAAACGAACAAAGCCTCCAAGAAGTATGGGACTATGTGAAAAGACCAAATCTACATCTGATTGTTGTACCAGAAAGTGACGGGGAGAACAGAACCAAGTTGGAAAACACTCTGCGAGATATTATCCAGGAGAACTTCCCCAACCTAGCAAGGCGGGCCAACATTCAAATTCAGGAGATACAGAGAATGCCACAAAGATATTCCTCAAGAAGAGCAACTTCAAGACACATAATTGTCAGATTCACCAAAGTTGAAATGCAGGAAAAAATATTAAGGGCTGCCAGAGAGAAAGGGCAGGTTACCCACAAAGGGAAGCCAATCAGACTAAGTGGATCTCTCAGCAGAAGCTCTACAAGCCAGAAGAGAGTGGGGGCCAATATTCAACATTCTTAAAGAAAAGAACTTTCAACCCAGAATTTCATATCCAGCCAAACTAACCTTCATAAGTGAAGGATAAATAAAATCCTTTACAGACAAACAAATGCTGAGAGACTTTGTCACCACTAGGCCTGCTTTGCAGGAGCTCCTGAAGGAAGCACTAAACATGGAAAGGAACAACCGGTACCAGCCACTGCAAAAACGTGCCAAATTGTAAAGACCATCGATGCTAGGAAGAAAGTGCATCAACTAACAAACTAACAACTAGCAAAATAACCAGCTAACATCATAGTGACATGGTCAAATTCACACATAACAATATTAACTTTAAATGTAAATGGGCTAAATGCTCCAATTAAAAGACACAGACTGGCAAATTGGGTAAAGACTCAAGAACCATCAGTGTGCTGTATTCAGGAAACCCATCTCACGTGCAGAGACACACATAGGCTCAAAATAAAGGGATGGAGGAAGATCTACCAAGCAAATGGAAAACAAACAAACAAAAAAGCAGGGGTTGCAGTCCTAGTCTCTGATAAAACAGACTTTAAACCAACAAAGATCAAATGAGACAAAGAAAGTCATTTCATAATGGTAAAGGGATCAATTCAACAAGAAGAGCTAACTATCCTAAATATATATGCACCCAATACAGGAGTACCCAGATTCATAAAGCAAGCCCTTAGAGACCTACAAAGAGACTTAGACTCCTACACAATAATAATGGGAGACAACCCCCCACTGTCAACATTAGACAGATCAACAAGACAGAAAGTTAACAAGGATATCCAGGAATTGAACTCAGCTCTGCACCAAGCGGACCTAACAGACATCTACAGAACTCTCCACCCCAAATCAAGAGAATATACATTCTTCTTAGCACCACATCACACTTATTCCAAAATTGACCACATAGTTGGAAGTAAAGCACTCCTCAGCAAGTGTAAAAGAACAGAGAACTTATAACAAACCATCTCTCAGACCACAGTGCAATCAAACTAGAACTCAGGATTAAGAAACTCACTCAAAACCGCTCAACTACATGGAAACTGAACAACCCGCTCCTGAATGACTACTGGGTACATAACGAAATGAAGGCAGAAATAAAGATGTTCTTTGAAACCAATGAAAACAAAGACAAAACACACCAGAATCTCTGGGACACATTTAAAGCAATGTGTAGAGGGAAATTTATAGCACTAAATGCCCACCGGAGAAAGCAGGAAAGATCTAAAATTGACACGCTAACATCACAATTAAAAGAACCAGAGAAGCAAGAACAAACACATTAAAAAGCTAACAGAAGACAAGAAATAACTAAGATCAGAGAAGAACTGAAGGAGATAGAGACATAAAAAAACCTTCAAAAAATCAATGAATCCAGGAGCTGGTTTTTTGAAAAGATCAACAAAATTAATAGACCACTAGCAAGACTAATAATGGAGAAAAAAGAGAAGAATCAAATAGACACAATAAAAAAATGATAAAGGGGATATCACCACTGGTCCCACAGAAATACATACAAACTACCCTCAAAGAATACTATAAACACCTCTACACAAATAAACTAGAAAATCTAGAAGAAATGAATAAATTCCTGAACACATACGCCCTCCCAAGACTAAACCAGGAAGAAGTTGAATCCCTGAATAGACCAATTACAGGCTTTGAAGTTGAGGCAATAATTAATAGCCTACCAACCAAAAAAAGTCCAGGACCAGACAGATCCACAGCTGAATTCTACCAGAGATACAAAGAGGAGCTGATACCATTCCTTCTGAAATTATTCCATTCAATAGAAAAAGAGGGAATCCTCCCTAACTCATTTTATGAGGCCAGCATCATCCTGATACCAAAGCCTGGCAGAGACACAACAACAAAAGGGAATTTTAGACCAATATTCCTGATGAACAATGATGTAAAAATCCTCAATAAAATACTGGCAAACCAAATCCAGCAGCACATCAAAAATCTTATCCACCACGATCAAGTGGGCTTCATCCCTGGGATGCAAGGCTGGTTCAACATATGTAAATCAATAAACTTAATCCGTCATATAAACAGAACCAAAGACAAAAACCACATGATTATCTCAATAGATGCAGAAAAGGCCTTTGACAAAATTCAACAACGCTTCATGCTAAAAACTCTCAATAAACTAGGTATTGATGGAACATATCTCAAAATAATAAGAGCTATTTATGACAAACCCACAGCCAATATCATACTGAATGGACAAAAATTGGAAGCATTCCCTTTGAAAACTGGCACAAGACAGGGATGCCCTCTCTCACCACTCCTATTCAACATAGTGTTGGAAGTTCTGGCCAGGGCAAATCAGGCAGGAGAAAGAAATAAAGGGTATTCAATTAGGAAAAGAGGAAGTCATATTGCCCCTGTTTGCAGATGCCATGATTGTATATTTAGAAAACCCCATCGTCTCAGCCCAAAATCTCCTTAAGCTGATAAGCAACTTCAGCAAACTCTCAAGATACAAAATCAATGTGCAAAAATCACAGCATTCCTATACACCAATCACAGACAAACAGAGAGCCAAATCATGAGTGAACTCCCATTCACAATTGCTTCAAAGAGAATAAAATACCTAGGAATCCAACTTACAAGGGACATGAAGGACCTCTTCAAGGAGAACTACAAACCACTGCTCAGTGAAATAAAAGAGGATACAAATGGAAGAACATTCCATGCTCACGGATAGGAAGAATCAATATCGTGAAAATGGCCATACTGCCCAGGATAATTTATAGATTCAATGCCATTCCCATCAAGCTACCAATGACTTTCTTCACAGAATTGGAAAAAACTACTTTAAAGTTCATATGGAACCAAAAAAGAGCCCACATTGCCAAGACAATCCTAAGCAAAAAGAACAAACCTGGAGGCATCACGCTACCTGACTTCAAATTATACTACAAGGCTACAGTAACCAAAACAGCATGGTACTGGTACCAAAACACACATAGACCAATGGAACAGAGCAGAGTCCTCAGAAATAACACCACACATCTACAACCATCTGATCTTTCACAAACCTGACAAAAACAAGAAATGGGGAAAGGATTCCCTATTTAATAAATGGTGCTGGGAAAACTGGCTAGCCACATGTAGAAAGCTGAAACTGGATTCCTTCCTTACACCTTATACAAAAATTAATTCAAGATAGATTAAAGACTTAAATGTTAGACCTAAAACCATAAAAACCCTTAAAGAAAACCTAGGCAACACCATTCAGGCCATAGGCATGGGCAAGGACTTCATGACTAAAACACCAAAAGCAATGGCAACAAAAGCCAAAATTGACAAATGGGATCTAATTAAACTAAAGAGCTTCTGCACAGCAAAAGAAACTACCATCAGAGTGAACAGGAAACCTACAAAAAGGGAGAACATTTTTACAACCTACCCATCTGACAAAGGGCTAATATCCGGAATCTACAAAGAACTTAAAAATTTACAAGAAAAAATCAAACAACCCCATCAAAAAGTGGGCAAAGGATATGAACAGACACTTCTCAAAAGAAAACATTTATGCCCCCAACAGACACATGAAAAAATACTTATCATCACTGGGTATCAGAGAAATGCAAATCAAAACCACAACTAGATACCATCTCACACCAGTTAAAATGGCGATCATTAAAAAGTCAGGAAACAACAGGTGCTGGAGAGGATGTGGAGAAATAGGAACACTTTCACACTGTTGGTGGGACTGTAAACTAGTTCACCCATTGTGGAAGACAGTGTGGCAATTCCTCAAGGATCTAGAACTAGAAATACCATTTGACCCAGCAATCCCATTACTGGGTATATACCGAAATGATTATAAATCATGCTGCTATAAAGACACATGCACACGTATGTTTATTGTGGCACTATTCATAATAGTAAAGACTTGGAACCAACCCCAATGTCCATCAATGATAGACTGGATAAAGAAAATGTGGCACATATACACCATGGAATACTGTGCAGCCATAAAAAATGATGAGTTCATGTCCTTTGTAGGGACATGGTTGAAGCTGGAAACTATCATTCTGAGCAAAGTATTGCAAGGACAGAAAACCAAACACCACATGTTCTCATTCATAGGTGGGAGTTGAACAATGAGAACACTTGGACACAGAGTGGGGAACATCACACACAGGGGCCTGTCATGGGGTGGGGGGAGAGGGGAGGGATAGCATTAGGAGATATACCTAATGTAAATGATGAGTTAATGGGTGCAGCACACCAACATGGCACATGTATACCTATGTAACAAACCTGCACGTTGTGCACATGTACCCTAGAACTTAAAGTATAATAAAAAAAAATTAGATAGTGGTTGTGCTTGCACGACTTTCTGAATATACAAAAAATCACCAAATGGCATACTTTAAAAGGATGAATTTTATGTTATGTGAATTATATTCAAATATTAATAAAACTTATAAAAAAATAATAATTACCATTCTGATTTGTGTGAGATGGTATCTCATTGTGGTTTTGATTTGCATTTCTCTAATGATCAGTGATGTTGAGCTTTTCTTCATATGTTTGTTGGCTGTGTAAATGTCTTCTTTTGAGCACTGTCTGTTCATAATCGTTTTCCCACTTTTTGATGGGGTTGTTTTTTTCTTGTAGATTTGTTTAAGTTCCTTTAACTTTTGCATATTAGACCTTTGTTAGATAGGTAGATTGTAAAAATTTTTTTCCATTTTGTAAGTTGCCTGTTTGCTCTGATAGGTTTGTTTTTTTTTTTTTTTTTTTTTTGAGATGAGGTCTCACTCTGTCACTAGGCTGGAGTGCAGTGGCACAATCTCGGCTCACTGCAACCTCTGCCTCCCAGGTTCAAGCAATTCTGTTTCAGCCTCCTGAGTAGCTGGGACTACAGGCGTGCACCACCACGCCCAGCTAATTTTTGTGTTTTTAGTAGAGAGGGGGTTTCACCATGTTGGCCAGGATGGTCTTGATCTCTTGACCTCATGATCCACCCGCCTCAGCCTCCTAAAGTGCTGGGATTACAGGTGTGAGCCACCACGCCCAGCCAATGGTAGTTTCTTTTGCTGTGCAGAAGCTCTTTAATTAGATTGTATTTGTCAGTTTTTGCTTTTGTCGCAATTGCTTTTGGTGTTTTCGTCATGAAATCTTTGCCCATGCCTATGTCCTGAATGGTATTGCCTAGGTTTTCTTCTAGGGTTTTCAGGGTTTTGGGGTTTATGTTTAAGTCTTTAATCCATCTCGAGTTAATTTTTATAAAAGGTATAAGGAAGGGTTCCGATTTCAGTTTTCTGCTTATGGCTAGCCAGTTTTCCCACCACCATTTATTGAATAGGAAATCATTTCCCTATTGCTTTTTTTGTCAGGCTTGTCAAAGATCAGATGGTTGTAGATGTGTGGTGTTATTTCTGAGGTATCTGTTCTGTTCCATTGGTCTATGTGTCTGTTTTGGTACCAGTACCATGCTCTTTTGGTTACTGTAGCCTTGTAGTATAGTTCAAAGTCAGGTAGCATGATGACTCCAGCTTTGTTCTTTTTGCTTAGGATTTTCTTGGATATATGGGGTCTTCTTTGATTCCATATGAAATTTTAAGTAGTTTTTTCTAATTCTGTGAAGAATGTCGATGTTAGTTTGATGGGAATGGCATTGAATCTATAAATTAGTTTGGGCAGTATGGCCATTTTCACAATATTGATTTTTCCTATCCATGAGGATGGAATGTTCTTCCTTTTGTTTGTGTCCTCTCTTATTTCCTTGAGCAGTGGTGTGTAGTTCTCCTTGAAGAGGTCCTTCACATCCCTTGTTAGCTGTATTCCTAGGTGTTTTGTTTTCTTTGTAGCAATTGTGAATGTGAGTTCATTCATTATTTGGCTCTCTGCTTGTCTATTGTTGGTGTATAGGAATGCTTGTGATTTTTGCACGTTGATTTTGTATCCTGAGACTTTGCTGAAGTTGCTTATCAGCTTAAGGAGTTTTTGGGTGAGATGATAGGATTTTGTAAGTATATAGTCATGTCATCTGCAAACAGAGACAATTTGACTTCCTCTCTTCCTATTTGAAGGCCCTTTGTTTCTTTCTCTTGCCTGATTGCCCTAGCCAGAACTTCCAATACTATGTTGAATAGGAGTGGTGAGAAAGGGCATCCTTGTCTTGTACCAGTTTTCGAAGGGAATGCTTCCAGCTTTTGCCCATTCAATATGATATTGGCTGTGGGTTTGTCATAAATAGCTCTTATTATTTTGAGATATGTTCCATCAATACCTAGTTTATTGAGAGTTTTGAACATGAAGGGATGTTGAATTTTATCAAAGGCCTTTTCTGCACCTACTGAGATAATCATGTGGTTTTTGTCATTGGTTCTGTTTATGTGGTGGATTACGTTTATTGATTTGCGTATGTTGAACCAACCTTGCAACCCAGGAAGGAAGCTGATTTGATCGTGGTGGCTAAGCTTTTTGATGTGCTGCTGGATTCGGTTTGCCAGTATTTTATTGAGGATTTTTGCATCGATCTTCATCAGGGATGTTGGCCTGAAGTTTTTTTTTGTTGTTGTGTCTCTGCCCGGTTTTGGTATCAGGATGATGCTGGCTTCGTAAAATGAGTTAGGGAAGACTCCCTCCTTTTCAGTTGTTTGGAATAGTTTCAGAAGGTTTGGTACCAGCTCCTCTTTGTACTTCTGGTAGAATTCAGCTGTGAATCTGTCTGATCCTGGACTTTTATTTTTTAGTTGATAGGCTATTACTGCCTCAATTTCAAACTGTTATTGGTCTATTCAGGAATACGATATCATCCTGGTTTCTGGGAGGATGTATGTGTCCAGGAATCTATTCATTTCTTCTAGATTTTCTAGTTTATTTGCATATAGTTGTTTATAACATTCTCTGATAGTAGCTTGTATTTCTGTGGGGTCAGTGGTGATATCCCCTTTATCATTTTTTATTGTGTCTATTTGATTCTTCTCTTTTTTCTTCCTTATTAGTCTAGTTAGCAGTCTATCTATTTTGTTAATTTTTTCAAAAAACCATCTCCTGGATTCATTGATTTTTTGGAGGGTTTTTCATGTTTCCATCTCCTTCAGTTCTGCTCTCATCTTAGTTATTTCTTGTCTTCTGCTAGTTTTTGGATTAATTTGCTCTTGCTTCTCTAGCTCTTTTAATTGTGATGTTAGGGTATCGATTTGAGATCTTTCTAGC